>NC_054485.1:54212504-54896254 GCF_017639515.1 Carcharodon carcharias | reverse complement strand
GCTGCATTTGACAGAGTGTGGCATTAAGGAGCCCTAAAAAAACTGGAGACAATGGGGATCATGGGGAAAACTCTCCGCTGGTTGAATTCATATCCAGCTCAAATGAAGATGGTGCTGATTGTTGGAGGTCAGTCATCTCAGCTCCAAGACATCACTGCACGAGTTCCTCAGGGTGGTGTCATGGGCCCAGCCATCTTCAGCTGCTTCATAAATAACCATCCTTCCATTATAAGGTCAGAAGTGGGGATTGTTATGTTCCTTCTGTCTGGTCAGTCTGCTCTGCTCGCAAACATGGTTGCACTCCTATGTATTGGTGAGTGAGTTGGTAAACAATATACTGCAGACGCAGACACCAGTGTAAGATGAAGCACATGCTCTTTATTTACAAAAGTAACAGAGCACTAACATGTGTGCTTCTCCAACCAGACCCTATTCTAAACTACTGATTAACATTGTAGCCCAAGCTACACAGCAATCGGGTAGTACAGTCATGTAGTCAATCTGCTCACATTCTCTTAAAGGTGTATTGCATCTCAAAATACTGCGTCCCTCCCCTTTACTTGAAAGTACAATTTACAACCTTTACATTATATCAACTCTTTACATACATAAACTATTTACTAATTCAGTCTCTCTAGAGGCTTCTTCAAATGTGTCAAACACCATAGTTCCATGACTTCAGATGGTTGATCTGAGGCCTCCCTCTTAAGAGTCACCAGTCCACTAGGTTCTCCAGTAGGAACTTGTAAGTTTGTCTCTTCAACTCTCTCAGGCTCAACGGGTCCTACAGGCACTTCCAAAACAAGGGGAGTTCCTTCCACATGAGGTGTGCACTCAAACGGGAATACTTTCACCCTCTTTCAGGCCCAATCACATGCACTCCTGCTGCCCTCTCTTCCTAGTTCAAGAATATGAAGGTCAACTGTCAAGAAGGTTCTCAAAATCAGGATGTTGGGCAAAGCTACTTCAACGCGGTATGATCAGCTTCCTGTTCTATAAAAAAAAAATCAGGGCCTTGTTAGTAATTCCACATTTTTTTTCTACATGTCTTCTTTTGATGGGTTTTCTTCCTGACTTTAATCTCAGCTTTTCAATTTCCCTGTTGGCCAGACTAGGCTCAGGTATGAGCTCCCATGACTGAACTCGGTTGTTGAGTCTTCCAGCATTTCCTCATCTGTCAGCTTCTTTGAAAACTCAGGGGTCTCTATTTTTAAAACATCTTGACTTTCATCGAGCTGATTCTTCAGCTCTTCCATTTCTTTTTTATATTTGATAGTTGTTTCCTGGAGAATTAAGTATTGTTGTGCGTTCTTAGCTAATTTATTCTTCATCTCAGCCAGAGATATGCTGAATTCTTGCTGTTCTTCCTCATACCTTTTTAGTAGTACAAATTGGGATCTGAGGGAATCTTGCAATACGTGGAAGTCCTTCAGCAGGTTTTCATTTTCTTTTTGGAGGTAACCGACTTCAACTTGAACACTGTCCTGAAGCATTATCTCTACGAGTTACTTTCGTTGAGTCTTTTCATATTCCTTTTTCCAAATTGTAACATTTCCTGCTCCTGACTGAGATCTGAGTAATCTCTCAAGATTAATCTCTCTCAGCCAGTTTCTTCTGAGGAGACTTGGTCCTCTGCCTGCTATTACTATTAGGGGTAGATTAACAGACTGATTTCCATACTGTTCTGGAACCTTGCATATACCACTTACTCGTATGTCCTCACCAGTATACGTCTTTAACTTGTCATCTGAATTTAGTGAGTGGTCTTTTCCATTCAGATATTTGAATGTATGTTCCTCTATAACTGTCATGGATGCTGCTGTACCCACCTCCATTTAGATGGGTTTCCCATTGACTCCCACTGTCATGTAGATTGGCTCTGTTTTACCCATTTTTAAGTTGTGTAGTGAGTAAATATCTGACTCTGTTTCTTCTGGTTCCTTTATTATGTGGATTTATTATGCAAATTCTACCTTTTTGCTTAAAGTTTTGTCTTAATCTGTTTTTACAATATTGCATAACGTGCCCATTACGTTGGCAGTAGAAACACTCGATTCTTTTAAATTGTCATTCACTTGCAGCCTGTCTGGTCCTATTTCTGCCGTTATTATTGTGGGTTTTCTCTGTTAAACTATTGTTTTTTGCTGGTCTGTTAATGGTGGCTGTTTTCCTCCTTTCCACAGAGCCCAGCGCTTCCGCACCATTTCTAACCGGCGCCTCCCTCCCAATGGGAAGGACGGTGCCATTTTGTGCTCCCCTGATTTGCTTCTGAATCCCCGACTGCATTTCCATTGTGAGCGTCAACTCCAGCACCTTGCTGAAGTCTAAATTCATTTCTGGCAACAACCTCTTTTGAATGGCGCCTTCATTAATCCCACATACTAATCAGTCTCTTAACATGTCATTAATTGAAATCCCAAACTCACAGTGCTCTGTCAGTTATTTTGAGGCTTCTACATAGCAAGTGACTGGTTCTCCAGGGGCACAACACTGCAAATTAAATTTAAAATGCTGCGTTGTTACCGAGGGTTTCGGCTGAAAATGCCTTTTCACAAGGTTTACCAACTCATCAAAGCTCTTGGAATCTGGGACATTGGGTGCTGTTAGACTATGAATTAGGCCATACGTTTTACTGCCACATGTTGATAAGAGAATTGTTTGCTTCTTCCCTCCCCTGATATGTTGTTGGCCAAAAAGAAGAATGCGAAACGTTCAATGTAATGAGACCAGTCATTGGTTGTCAGATCAAACAGTTTAATCGGGCCAAACTGTGGCATACTGGAGGGAGATAACTTTGATGGCTATGATGAAGGCTGTACTTTAAATTGGCCTGCAAGGTACGGCTGATTCACTTCAGTTGAATTTTCATGGCTTCCTTGGTGTCATCGATTGGTCATGTTTTGCCTCATCACCAGTTATGTTCCTTCTGTCAAATTGCTTTGCTCGCAAACATGGTTGCCGACCTATCAACCAGTGGGCGAATTGGCAAACAATACACCGCAAATGCAGAGATCAGTGTAAGATGAAGCACATGCTGTTTACTTACACAAGTAACAGAGCAGGAACACAATGTGTGCTTCTCCAACCAGACCCTATTCTAAACTACAGATTAACAATGTAGTCCGAGCTACACGGCAATTGGGTAATACAGTCACATGGCCAATTTGCTCACATTCTCTTAAAGGTGCATTGCACCTCAGATTACCACAGGGATATTCGCTGATGATTGCACAGTGTTCAACACCATTTGCAATTCCTCAGATACTGAAACAGTCCATGTCCAAATGCAGCAAGGCCTGGAAAATATCCAGGCTTAGGCTGACAAGTGGCAAGTAACATTCGCGCCACACAAGTGCCTGGCAGTGACCATCTCCAATAAAAGAGAATCTAACCATCGCTCCTTGACATTCAATTGTATTACCAAGACTGAATCACCCACTATCAACATCCTGGGGTTACCATTGATCAGAAACTGAACTGGACTAGCCATAAATATACTACGGTAACAAGAACAGGTCAGAGGCTGGGAATTCTGTGGTGAGTGACGCACCTCCTGACTCTCCAGAGCATGTCCACCATCTACAAGGCACAAGTCAGGATTGTGATGGAATACTCTCCACTTGCCTGGATAAGTACAGTTCCCACAATACTCAAGAAGCTTGACACAATCCTGGACAAAGCAGCCTGCTTGATTAGCACCACATCCACAAATATTCACTCCCTTCGTCACCGACACACAGTAGCAGTGTGTACCAACTACAAGATGCACTGTAGAATTCACCAAGGCTCCTTAGACAGCACCTTCCAAACCCACGGCCACTACCATCTAGGTCATCGTGCGTAGGTCCCACTGCGGAGGCCGGTAGGAATTCACGTTGGATTAATTAATTATGCAGTTGGGGGTTTCCCTACGTATTGCTTGGCAGGGTGGGCTGGATGTCCTGGGCTCTACCAAACAATCTTATCTTGGCATCATAATTAAAAGGCACCCAGAGATCAACCTTTTTGTCACATACCCATGGTTGAAGGAGGAGATGGCCCTACGATCACAGGGAGCTCCGACCCCCAGATTCAGTGATGCTTCCGTTGACGTGTTGCTCAGTGCGGTGGAGGCCAGGATGGGCGTCCTGTACCCCGAGGATGGAAGGAGGAGGCCGAGCCATGTGACCAACCCTGCAGGTGAGGAAGCCTCCCAGGAGGTCAGTGCCCAGGGCCTCCACCAGAGTACTGCCCTGCAATGCCGCAAACAGATGAATGAGCTCATCCTAGTCACAAGGGTAAGTGAACCCTCAACTGCTCACACTCACCTCACTGAATGGTAGAGGGAGCATGGACCTCAGTGCAAGGGCACTCATCTGTGTGACCCATGCATAAAAGAGTTAGTCAACATGATCATGTGATGTCTCAAAGCCCCACTACCGTCCATCTAATCTGCAGGTGGAGAGGCCACTGTGGGTCCCTAACACTTCCACACAGAGTTCAGATGGTGTTTGGGGATGGGGCGGTTGGGAGGGGGTTGGGCGTTGAGGGCACCTGCAAGCACCGCTAATGACAGGCCTCTGTGAGCCTTATCCTTCAATCCACATGGGCTCCCCGCCTTGGAGGGTGCTGCTGCCCCAGGACCCTTGTGGACAACCTGCAGTGCATCAGTCACATGGCTCACAATCCAGTGGGTTAGTTGTAAAAGTGGAAGCATGAGATAGATACCTGAAATCCAATTTCTCTCAACCTCATTTTCTCTCCTTACACGGGAAAAGTCAAGGGACAACAGAGAGAGAGACAGAGAGAGAGAGAGAAGGAGAGAGAGAGAGAGAGAGAGACTGAGAGAGAGAGAGGGAGAGAGAGAGAGAGAGAGAGACAAAAGATGGGAAGGTGGGAGGGGGCTGGCCTGACCTCGAGGAACTCACTGATTTCGAGGAACAGGAAGCCCAGCTGGCAAGGGAGGAACCAGACTTAGCCTGTGTAGATAGAAAGATCAGCAGGCGGCCTCCATCCAGTAAGGATCTATGCATAATGTAGTCACATAGAAACCTAAGGGTCATCCATTCCTCCATGTTGAGGGCAGCTCATGCGGTCACTCAAACTGTCCTCTCCCAAGTACAGGTGCCAGCAGGAAGAGGGCAAGGGCAGAAGAGGAAGCCCTGTCCAGTAGTCCCTCCAGCCCACAGAAGGCTGGGAACATTGCGGAGGAGGAAGAAAGTGTACCTATAGAGGCACCTATAGTACTCGCCTGGTGGCTTTTCACACTGTATCATCCCAATCCCGCTTCATTAATTATGCATTCCTGGGTAACAAGCCGTTTCCATAGCGGGTGGCTCTCATTCGCCAGCCACGCTGTCACCTGCACCACCCACCAGCACAGAGACACACACCTTGGTGGGTACTAGATGTAGTTCAGTCAGGGTTTCACATTCTGGTGGTCATTGCATGGACACGTCCGTGGCAAGAAGAGGTAGGGTCAGCCAAGCTCACCGGCACTCAGAGGACCGTTAGGGAAGAGGCATCTGCGATGTCCAAGTCGGATGACAAGCCTCTGGGATGGGCCGTATATGAGATGCTGGGGGAGCTGCGAGATGTGGGGCAACATCAGGCTGAGGATTTGGAGGCCCTCAACAGAGGGTAGAATCATTCCAGATTTGCACTATGTCCGGTAGCAGGTGGGAAAAAGAAAGCTTTACCTGCCTGGTGGCTTTTCACACTGTATCATCCCAATCCCGCTTCATTAATTATGCATTCCCGGGTAACAAGCCGTTTCCGTGGCGGGTGGGCTCTCATTCGCCAGCCACGCTGTCACCTCGCTACTTCCTCATGCCAGGTGCCATATTTAAAGTGCAGCTGCGGGCACACCTCTCGGTGCTTCCAGCCAACGAATGCTGCGTAGAAGACATGGCCCCAAAAGGCAAGAAGACTGCAGTGCCCCCCAATTCAGTGAAGCATCCCTGGAATTCCCTTTGGAAACCATGGGGACCCACCGTGTACCCCTGCTCTGGTCGCAGGATGGGCAGCAATATCACCAATCCAGCTTCGGAGGCAGTGGCAGTGGTGTTCAGTGCCAACGGCCTACAAAAAAGGACAGCCACCCAGTGCAGAAAGAGGATGAATGACCTTCCCCATTCCACTAGGATAAGTCACAACTGTCATCACTCTCAACTCACACTCACAATCCCATCACACATGCATTGGGATCTGACTCACTGCCAGTTCAAGAAACATCAGCATTCACTCTCCCACACTCATCTTCATTGTCCTCGTCCCGTCTTTGGCACCACTCAGTATCCACACAGGCCAGGCATACTTATTATCTGTCCTGGCAAGCTTCCTGCTTAAACTCTCTCCATCTGTCTTCATGCAGGACAAGCTGGCACATAACAAGAGGGAGAGGTCGCAGACTGGTGGAGGAATGTCTGAAATTAAGGTCGTCATGGACTTTGAAAATAGAGTCATCCAGCTAGCTGATGAAGATCTGCACTGCTCCTGTGCTGACAGTGAGGTCGGCGGATCCTCTACCAAGTGAGGATCCAGCAGTGCAACATCCATCAGACAACCATGCTGTGAGTGATGTGTCCTCTTTCACAGGCCACTGCCATGCAATAATTATCTCTCCTTGCTTCTGCAGGCATATCTGGGAAACAGCCTGAGTCTATGGCCCAGGTCCTCGACTCAAGCCCCGAAGACACCTCGGAAGAAGAATTGGATGAAACCGCAATTCAGGAACATTCACAGCGCTCACCCACACCTTCCACCAGCGCAGAGACTCACAGCTCAGTAGGACCTAGTCCTAGAGTAGCCTTGGGGTCACAATCTGGTGAGCATATTGCATTGTCTGATCAACAGCAGGCAGTGGCAGCGATTTCCCAGGTTTTTAGCACTCAGAGGACTGCGGGAGGCCAGAAATCTGCTGAGTTCAAGTCAGATGATGGGATTTTGGACTCGGTCATGTCACGGTTGCTGGAGCTGCAAAGGCAAGCTCGGGAACATCAGGAAGGGATGTCCGGTGCACCCCTCAGGTTGCACGATGGAGGAGTCCGTTCCCTTTCAGTCAGAAGTGATAGCGCTGGCATGACAATGCACTGAGGTCAACACTGGTAGGGTGGTGGCCACCATGGAGACCTTGGTCCAGGACATCGGCCCAGCACTGCTGCGCAGGCTGAACTCCATCACTGACACCATAGTTGGCCTCCAACAATGTCAACGTGAGATGGGTGCTGGGCAGCCTGATCTTACTCCAGCTTCTCCTTCTTGTCAAGGAGTCAGCCAGGGGCCCTCGGGCACCCATAGGGAGGAGGATCAGCAGATGCACACCCTGGGAACATCCACCCAGGTGACTCCAGGAGTGTCCGGCCCATCCAAATCCCTCCTTCCTGTGACCCCAGCAGCTTCAGCACCACAAGCCAAGGAGGGGGCCACTGCCACACAGCAGGACCCCAGGATCAGGCCGGGGCCGCCAGGTCTTGACCCTCCAGTGGATACCCGTCAAAGTCATCATAGCAGGTCGTAGCAGTCAGCAGGCTGCCTCCCCCTCCGCTGTGAATGTCCAGGGAGCACCAAGGTGTAGCAGCAGGGTTAGGACAGTTAAGAAAGTGTTGCACAGCCAGGGTGTGTGTGTTAATTACTTGAACACAATGTTCACTATTGCAAATAAACTCCCAAGAATGTTTCCCTGCCTGTGGCTCCTTGTTCTGATGAGCAGTGTTCATGTCACTCAGATGTGAAACCTTTCTGCACAAGATAAAGGCAGGTGCCTCAGTCCAGGGCCTCTTCCCTGTGCTCTGTGCAGCCTTCAGACCAAAGCGATGGTTCAGCCTCACACTCCCTGGACACATTACTGATGCATGTACCTCGATGGTGCTTGTCACTGCTGCCAGAATGTGGTGAGCAGTCTTCACAGAGTTCCATCATTCTCCCTGTGTGCTCTCAGCACCTTTAAGCCCCCATCTCTTCAGTATCTGTGTCCGGTGACTCTGTGCTCCTGAAGGGGTCAGGTGCTGAAGGTGGACAATGAATCAGGTGCTTCTAAAGTTTCATGGCTGTATTTCTATGATATGACCCTGATCACGGAGTGCAAGCGAGCTGCCCCCGGCCAGACAGGAATCAGACATTCACAGAGGCTGTGTGAAGATCTATGGAGTGTCCCCACTGCACGTCATCAACATCCTCCTGAGGTCTAGCAACTATTAGGGCCTCTGCTGCATCTCCATGAAAGGAACCTTATCACAGAGGGTATGTGCGCTGCCATCACCTAGACTGGAGTTAAACATTCACAGGTAGTATGTGAGGATCTACGGTGTCCCCTCACTGCATATCATCATCATCCTCCACAAATCTAGCAACTATGAGGGTACCCCAAATGCGCCTGCCTCGTCTGGCCAGTGCAAGGGCCTCATCACCATCATTGCATTCAAGGACCTCCTTACCCTCATCCCCATCGACTCCTCCTCATCGGAGGAGACGACCAGCTCCTCCATCTCCTCCTCAGCCAGCTCCTCTTCCCATTGCAGCACCAGGTTGTAAAGGGCGCTGCAGGTGACAACAATGCCTGACACCAGGCAACGGAACCTCATTTTCAACATCCCGATGACTTGCTCTGCCAAGTTGCAGCATGAGTCTCATTATACCTTCGCTCTGCTGCAGTCCGAGGCCACTGCACAGGTGTCATCAACCACATCCTCTGTAGGTAGTCCTTGTCCCTGAGGAGTAAACCCTGCAGCCTCTATAGACCCTGGGAGATGTCAGGGATCTAAGACCTGCTGAGGGTATAGGAGTTGTGGGCACTCCCTGGGATCCTTGCGCAGGCCTGCAGGATGCATCTGTGGAGGTCACACACCAAGTGAACATTCATTGCGGTTGACATAGTGGACCACGTATTGCAGATGATGGCACCCTGCACCTGTGAGAAACCTGAGATCTGGGCAAATCCCAGTGATCTTCCATCCTGGCTTTCCTGGTCCCAGGCAAAATACACAAAGTTGTGTGCTATCGCGAAGATGGTGTCCGTGACCTCAGGGATGCATTTATGTGTGCAGGCTTGTGATATCCCACAGAGGTCACCTGTGGAGCCCCAAAAGGAGCCACTGGCTTAAAAATTGAGCACCGCGGTCACTTTCATGGCCACTGGCAGTGGATGCCCTCCATGTCCCCTTGGCGCCAAGTCATGCAGTAACTGGCAGATGTGACCGACCAGTTCCCTAGACATGTGCAGTCTTCGGCGACACTGGTTCTCAGCAATCTGCAGGAATGAAAGGTGATGTATATAGATCCTGGGTCTAGCTAGGTACTGACCAGCAATGGTTCACTGTGTCTGTGGAGCCCCAGCCACCCCGTCTTTCTGAGGGTGCTGCTTCTCCCTCTGCGCAGCCAGGCACCTCCGTCGCTCTCTTCTCCTTTGCCTTTCCTCTCTGTAAGCCATGAGGCATACAGTTTGGTCATCAGGCTCCAAGTTCTTGATGTACTCCTCCTGCAGGATGAAAGAGAGAGGCCCATGGGTTAGCATGGATGGACTGAGAACCTTTCTTGTTTAAGTCTGAAGTTCCCTTAGCACACTGCAGAGAGTTCTGGCAACCACTTAGATGGCCAGAGTTTAGTGTGCTGCATGGCTGCTCGAAACTTCACCCACTTCCGTCCCACTCCACCCTACTGATTGGCAGCAGTTTTGCCCGCTGGACTGCATGCTGTGCCCTCAGCTCAGGGGCAGGCATTCTCCTAACCCGCACTGCAAGGCTGCACTGTTAGCTTGAACCATGGAGGAGGCTGGTCCAAATGGGACGATGACATTGCAAAGGGGCTGTGAGCACCTCCACCAGTGACTGCTCCACAGCCAGCTTTAGCAAGGAGATTGTACAACGTGCGCAGTCATCTAACTGTTCTGCAGCCCACGAAAACACTCATTACTTTGCAGTCTGTGTCTGAGGGGTGAATAGCTGTGGAGCACTTGGTGGCACTTTCAGGCCTCTGTGTTGTTTGAGTGGGCAGATAAGCTAGAGGCCCGACTCCAAGAATGTCAACGTGGCTGCACCTGAACTGTCTCAGCTGTGGAGGAATGGTTACTTTATACAAGCTTTCCCTAATGCGTGATCACTTCCCTCCCAACCCCCAGCATGTGCTTGTGCTCTACCATCAACCACAAGGCAGTCCTTGCCCACCACCACCCTCCAACCCGCCTCAACCACAGGGCAGCCCTTGCCCCGGCACCACACTGTCAGCCTTCTGGGAAAAAGTGACTGGCCTGTGTCCTCGCCTGAATGTGCGGTGCTTCAACCTTGAGGTCCAACAGGTGACCCTTGTGAGTGTTGTGCAGCATTACTGTGCAGTCATGTCTGAGTTTCCCTTGAAGTGCAGCTTACCAGCAGCATACCTTATAAATGCTGTTGTGAAACACATGGCGTGATTGTACGCCGATATGCTCAGATGATCCAGAGGATGATTCCGGTGAGCTGGGCCTATAATGATATGCATATGTATTACAATGAAGTCCCTGTTGTCTGGCAGCAGGAAAACTGGGCCACTATTGACAGGCGGAGCAGGCGATGGCGTGAAACCGATTTTTGGCCTTCCTGTCATATTGCGCGTTCACGCCTGCCATGACCCTTGACCCAAGCGGGTATAGAAAATTCCACCCAGAGTGGCATGTGATGAGGAGGAGTCCATCTGCCTTCTGCCTGATGATGTGGTGCCGACATGTGCACGCATGAAGATCTCCATTGGGAGGATGATGAATGCCATGGAGAACCTGGTCCAGCAGAATGCCAAGTTTCTGTCGGAGATGCGTGTGGACCTGCACTGCATCGCTGTAGTCACGGGTGAGATCTTGCTGTGGCTACACAAAAAGAAGACAGGACACCTCGACATACTTCCAGGTGCCCCTTCTTTTCCAGGAGTCAGGCAAGGGCCCTCGGACACCCAAAATGAGGAGGAGCAACCGTTGGACTCCCCTGCAACATCCATTCAGGATTCTCTGAGGATGCCTGTCCCTTTAGAATCCCCTTTGCCTGTGACTCCTTTAGATTTATCCTCTGTGACTGCAGAGGGAGTAGCTGTTTCATAGCAAGACAGCCAAAGTAAGCCAAGACCCTCGAGGCCTTGGGGCTCCAGAGAATGCCCGCCAAGGTCATTCAAGGCAACAGGGTAAACTGGTCAGCAGGCTGCCTCCACGGCTGGTGTGGATGTTGGGGGAGCAGCTAGAAGTGGTAGGGAACGCAAGATTAAGTAGATCTAATTTCACATGTAGTTGCACCGGTGCACTATGATTGTTAATGTTAGGACACTTTTGTAAATAGACTACACTTGCACTATAATGAGGTCTGATGGTGGTTTAATTGCGATTAATAGTCCTTAAGCCTGTGCGTCCTCCGCGAGCCCCATTCTCAGAGGGACACCCCAGGCTGGATCTGTGATCCTGGGAATCGTGCACATGCAGGGAGACAGGGATCTTTGCCAGGGCCCTTGTGAGTAATGTACAAGAAGCCTGCCACACACACTGAGCTTTTCACCTTCACACGCTCATCTGGTAAAGTGCCTTAGCTTTGTCAATACTACATGCTGGGGTTCCCCTTCAGTTGTTGAGTTGAGTTGACCTGCACACCCCTGCTGACCCAGCTTCAGTCCAGCATCTCGAGATCTCCATGTCGAGGCTCTGGATAGTTGCAAGCAGCCAAGGTGACTGAAACTTTTCAGATTGAGTCCAACACCTTCCAAACTCCCCCCTCCCCGTGGTGCATACTGTCTTCCCCCCCCTAACCTTTGACCCTCCTGGTGTGACCTTAGACCCCACCACAGTGACCCTACAACCATCCATCATCACCCTTCATCCCATGCAGGTGAATGTCCATGTTCCCTGCCTTCCGGAGGAGCCCATCCCCATGACAATAGACAAACCCTCCATCATCCTGCTGACCCTCAGAATTCGGTTTTACTTCTGTGTCCCCTCCAATATCATAGGACCCTCACCCTTCTATCCTACCAGCTCCCACTGCCCCCTAAAACCCTCACCATCCCTTCCTATTAACAATTCTCTCAATATGCCCCCCAGGATTCATCAGCTGACACCACAGAACTCTCCCTCTGAACCACTTTCTCATCATCCTCCCCCATGCCCGTTCACACCTGAACAGCCTCCTCCTCTTGCTTGCACTCTATCTCGGCCCTTCACACAACCCTCCACCCATACTTCCCCCGCCCCGCCCGCTCCATACCATCTCACCCATTCCATGACCCCTGCGGAATCTCTCTCTTACCCTTACCACCCACAACCTCCCCCGCCCCCCTCTAGGCCTCCACATCTGCGCCGCTTCTTCATTCCTCTCCTCCCTGTCTAACTCCCCCCCACCCAGTACAGGCCATCACCACCGAACAGTACCTCATGCAGACACCCACCTGCAGTGTGAAGATCCACACCCTGGAAGCACCTGCAGCAAGAAGAACCATGTCCTGCT
This sequence comes from Carcharodon carcharias, assembly GCF_017639515.1. Taxonomy (NCBI): domain Eukaryota; kingdom Metazoa; phylum Chordata; class Chondrichthyes; order Lamniformes; family Lamnidae; genus Carcharodon; species Carcharodon carcharias. Next base: position 54,883,826 of record NC_054485.1, on the reverse strand, counting down.
GTTCCAGGGTCCACGGCTGCTGGAGGCCTCCATTTCCCGATCTCCAGTGGGAGCTCAGGAGAGGTTTGACAAAAATGTCATGGACACAAGACAAGACAAAAGTGGCAATGATAGCACTAAAAACTAAGGCAGGTGTTAATAGTGGCATGAAGGTCAGTTAGCAGAATGTGCTAATAAATGTAAAAGTCTGAGCAGAGCAGAAGAGAGTAGAGATTGGATAGGATAAAAGTAAATAGAAAGGAGGCACTAAATAGGTTGGCATCACTAAAATTCAACAAGTGACCCAGTTCAGATGGGATGCGTCTGAGGTTTCTGAGGGAAGCTAGGTGGAGATGGCAGAAGCTCTGACAACAATCTTCCAATCCTCCTTGGAAATATTGGATAGAAAATGTTAACAGCCCTGTTTAAAAGGAGAGTGGGATAAACCTGCAAACCAATCAATCTAACATCAACAGTGAGAAAACTAATAGAGATCTATTCCAAGGCTCAAATTAATTTTCATGTGATAAAGTTTAGGTTAATAAGGGAAAAAGCCAGAACAGATTTGTAAAAGACAAATTATGGGTTGAATATTACAGGGGGTGCAGATGGCTTGGGGGTGTGGGGTGGGGACAGACTCCACAAGGACCGAGTGGGACTTCTGCACGTCTCTGGGGAGAAAGTCCCACCCTTGGGAGCTGCCGGCCAATCAGATTGGCCGGCAGCTCTATCAGTCCCAGTAGTGCAAAGGGCGCATTAGTGGGCGCTACGGGGATTGCAAGAGGAGGAGACAGAAGGCCCAGAGATAACCCAGAAATAGGTAAGTCTGGGATTTGGGCAGGGAGCTGGATAGGGGGTAGGTGTAAGGCTGTGGGCAGGTAGGAAGAAAGGGGAGATTCTAATTAGGGGGGCCCTACCCCGAACAGTAAAGGACAGTTCCCAAAGATAGAATTTCCCCCCTCCATCCCACCCTTTGAGGAAATTATTTCAAACACCAGGCTGTCCACTCCCACCCGGCTGCCCATGCCAACCATTTTATGGCATGGGCAGCATATTATTGGGATCAATTGACTTGGTAACAAACCTAATTGACCCTTCAATATCCAATTAAATATAGCAGGTGCATTGCCAATTTTGGCACCCACCCAACTTCCGTTTTATCGGGGTGAGCTCATTGGTGAGTGGGAAGACAATGGGTGGGCACCCAACCCATCCTTTTTTACATGCCCTCCCTGCCAGAAACACATCAGATAGGGGCATGTATAATGCAGCACTATGCCTCTCTTATCAGACTGCATTCTTTGATGAAGTAATAGGAACTGTTGATGAAGGCCGTGCAGTTGATATTGCATATATGAACTTTTAAAATGCCTTTGATAAAATACAACATCACAGACTTATTCAGAAAATAATTGGGACTAAAGGGACCATGGTAACTAGGGTACAGAACTGGCTATAGGTTAGAAAGCAGAGATTAGTGGTGAATGGACGTTTTCTTACTAAAAGGAAGTATGCAGTAGTATCCCCTGGGGGGTGATAAATATTAGGACAATTGCATTGTTTTACATATCAGTGACCTGGACTTGGGTACGGTGAGTTTAATTCTGAAATTTGCTGATGAGGAAAAACTTTGCAATGTATCAAATAGTGAACAGATTATTGATAGATGGACATGGATAGGCTAGTGAAATGGGCAGGCAGATGGCAGATTCAATATAGGTAACTATCAAGAGTACACTTTCAAAATGGTGCCAAGGCCTGGGAGAGGGTACTGTTGTATTCAATTGTTTGATGTTTTATTGTGTGTGTCTGTCAACTGTTTACCATGCTGCGTGCTGAGTCAAGCCTGTGGGTGTGGTTACAGGGAAAGTAAAACAAGCATTAAGTATGCGAAAGCTGGTGAGAGTCATATCTGCATATCTCTGAGGTGCAAAGCACAAAAGCACAGAGGAAGTTTAGCAGATTAATACCAGGTTTGAGGGGTGGCAGTTTTGTGGAGAGATTAGAGAAACTGGGATTATTCTCCTTAGAGGTTAAGGGGAAATTTAATAGAGACATTCAAAATTATGTGGGGCATTGATAGAGCAAGTGGGGAGAAAATGTTTCTTCTGGCAACTGGGTCAGTATTGAGGGATCATGGATTTTAAAAACTGGCAAAAGAAATTAAGAGGAATTGAGAATTTATTTTGTACGGAAAGTTATTCAGATTTAGAATGTTCTATTTAAAGAGCTGGTGGAGGTAGTTTTCATAGGAACCTTCAAAGGCAATTGGTCATGAAGTGGAAGAGGACTAATTTACAGGGAGAATGCTGGAATGTAGGAATAAATTGGAAAACTATTTCAAAGAGTCAGCACAAAGGATAAATCCTTTGATCCTATGGTGATATTTCCAGTTTGCTTTTCACACGGTTGCATTTTTCAGTTGCGGGAAAATGGCTGTCGGAAGCGGCAGCTCCTTGTACGTCCTGTGGATCCAGATTGACACTAATAATTAATAGTGCACCATTTTCCAGTTGGACACTTCACTTAACATGAGAATAGATATTTCAGTTCTGAGACCTTGTTCATTTATTCAGCCAACATTGCAGTGATGCATGTGGGAATGTTAAGCATTTTTAAAAAAACCCAAAGTCACACTCATTTGATGAGCTTTGTTGGAAATTTTCCAGCGAACACAGGATTGCCTCAGAGAACAGGCTACAAAAGATGTTAACACAGTCACTCTTTTTTTAATATAAACATGGGTTATTTGAGGGAAAAATAGAATTATTCCATTTTGATGTTTATAATAAAACCTAGATTAAGATAAACCACAAAGTGATAAATTATTGTCATTCTATCCCAGGGACAGTATGCGAAAGCTGGTGAGAGTCATATCTGCATATCTCTGAAGTGCAAAGTACAATAGGTACAGAGGATACAGAGGTAGCAGGTTAATACCAGGTTTGAGGGACGGCAGTTTTGTGGAGAGATTAAAGAAACTGGGATTATTCTCCTTAGAGGTTAAGGGGAAATTTAATAGAGGCATTCAAACGGGATGGGGCCCGCTTGCCGACATGTAAAATGATGTGGGATGATGTTAGGTGGAACTTCCGATGTCACCCCGCGTCATTTCCATTTTCAGGTCGGGGTGGGGGTGGGTGGTGGTGTGCAGCCGAATCAGCTGTGTGTCTGCCGACCTGTCAACGGCCTATTGAGGCCATTTAAAAAGTAATTAACCTAATTAATGGACCTGCCCGTCCAACCTTAGGGTTGGCGGGCATGCCAGAGACTCTGGCGGGCTTCAGAAAAAGCATGAAACCTCATCCATGGGCCGGATTCATGAGGGTTTTAAAATTTTTAATAAAGGTTTTGAGTTCAAGTGATGGACATGTTCCAACTCATGTGACAGTGTCACATGAGGGGACATGTCAGAGAAATGTTTTAAACATTTACTTTAAAAGTTTTAATTCTGAGCCGATCTCCCTGAGGCAGCCCTTGGCCTCAGGGAGATCAGTGAGCTCTTACATGCTCATGTGTGAAAGAGCGCACTCCTGGCCAGGGGAATCCACCCCCACCCCCACCCCCCCCCTCCCCCCCACCTGCACAGAGAGTGCACAGCGATTCGGGGCGCCGATTGGAGGCTCCGCCTGCCCGCGCCTGCTCCTGCACTTCCCCCCCCGCAACGGGGGGATAAATTCTTCCCCAGGCTTATTTGTCCTTTTATTTTATCTATAATGGGGACCAGTATGGTTGAAACATTTCTGTATAACAAATACACTAGATTTAACTCTCCTAATCCTTTAAGAGCCAAACAGTTTTGGTATTTTATCCACTTCAAATGCAATTCCAGAATATTACTTACCAGTAAATTTACTAAATGCACTAAAGGGCTTGGTGGTGTGGAAGTGCCTTGGAATGTGTGGTTTTTGCAAATTAATTAGACCTTTAGCAATTAAACCTTAAAAATGGATTAGGCTGCTAAAACAAAAAAAAACTCACCCCAGATAAATTTAGATACTTGTTTGAAATCATGTATCTACGTTGGCAGAAATTGATTATAAGTGTTATGAATCATTATAAATGTTATCTGTTTGGTTGGACTGAAGACTCCATAGCCCCAGCTCTTTAAATACCTTGATTTTTCAGACTTCTTTTCGTCCGGTTAATATTGGGATACATTTGAGCCAGTATTTTGGATGCAAATGGATTGGCATTTCTGGCCATCCTGACTGTACTTCTGCCTGTGTATCAGAAGGTTGATTCAGATTCAGCTATGACAGCTCCTCCATGATCAGATTGCCTTGTCTGTATATGACCTTACACATGAAGACTGACCACTAGGATAAGATACTGGAGGACTCTCAATGTCTGTGGAACAGATAGAAAGAAATTAAAGAGGAAACAAAGGTAATCTTGTTTCCATGACAAAAATACAACCATTGTTTTACTTAGATTTTGTATTGCTAGAGACAATATGTATGGTTTAACACCAGGGTCATACAGAGCACCCCCTTCAGAGAAAGCCATCACTTCAATACAGATAACATACCTGGAAAAGGTTCCATAAGGTGTGAGCTTTTAATGGTTCACTATTTCGAGTGTTAATTGATTAATCCAGGTCATTACTTATAATTACAGGTACCCTTTCTGTATAAGATAGCAGCCTTCAACACAGATGCACGGTTACTTGTACTAATGTTATTACGAAAGCGGAATTGATTTACTGCTCTGGATTAATAGTGGCTATGGGGATGGTCCGATGTTATGTGGATGCAGATCAAAGTAGAGTCCTTATTTTGGGTTATGGCTTTGATTGACAGCGGTTTCTGAAACATTTGAAATTTGGCCAGGATCCTTGTGTTGTTGTTTGACAGCTCAAGATCAGAATTTTAATAATATAGAATTATATTGACCGAGAGTTTCAATCAGCTGTCAGTGTGTGAAGGTTACAGACAGCACCTGCATGGCTGTGTTGGTTAAAAGTTGCAGAGCCAACTGGCAGTATTGCTAAGTTAGATCTTAAAGAGAAGCCTGTTTATTAGGTAAGAATGAAGCTGCACTTTAAGATCCACGTGTACAACAACAAGAGCAACAACGATTTACCTTGAAAGAGCACATTTAAAATAATGAAATGTCCCAAGGTGCTTCACAGGAGCATTATAAAACAAAATATGACACTGAGCCACATAAGCAGATATCAGGTCAGATGACTAAAAGCTTTTTTTTTGTTCATTCACAGGATGTGGTCTTCGCTGGTTAGGCCAGCATTTATTGCCCATCCCTAGTTGCCCTTGAGAAGGTGGTGGTGAGCTGCCTTCTTGAACTGCTGCGGTCCATGTGGTGTAGGTACACCCAAAATGCTATTAGGGAGGGAGTTCCAGGATTTTGACCCAGTGACAGTGGGGGAACGGTGAGAAATTTCCAAGTCAGGATGGTGAGTGACTTGGAGGGGAACTTCCAGGCAGTGGTGTTCCCATCCATCTGCTGCCCTTGTCCTTCTAGGTGGTAGTGATCATGGGTTTGGAAGGTGCTGTCAAAGGAGCCTTGGTGAATTCCTGCAGCGTATTTTGTAGATGGTACACACTGCTGCTACTGTGCGTTGGTGTTGGAGGGAGTTGTTTGTGGATGTGGTACCAATCAAGTGGGCTGCTTTGTCCTGGACAGTGTCAAGCTTTTTGAGTGCTGTGGGATCTGCACAGCTGCACTCATCCAGACAAGTGGGGGGTATTCCATCACACTCCTGACTCCTGACTTGCGCCTTGTCTTTGGTGGAAAGACTTTGGGGAGTCAGGAGGTGAGTTACTCGTCACATGATTCCTAGCCTCTGACCTGTTTTTGTAGCCACGGTACATATATTGTAGTCCAGTTCAGTTTCTGGTCAATGGTAACCCCCATGATGTTGATAGTGGACGATTCAGTGATGATAATGCCGTTAAACATCAAGGGGCGATGTTTGGTTTCTCTCTTGTTGGAGATGGTCATTGTCTGACACTTGTGTAGCATGAATGTTACTTGCCACTTGTTAGCCCAAGCCTGGATATTGTCCAGGCCTTGCTGCATTTGGGCATGGATTGCTTCAGTATCTAAGGAGTCATGAGTGGTGTTGAACATTGTGCAATCATCAGTGAGCATCCCCACTTCTGACCTCATAATGGAAGGAAAGTCATTGATGAAGCAGCTGAAGATGGTTGGGACTAGGACACTACCCTGAGGAACTCCTGCAGTGATGTCCTGGAGCTAAGATGACTGACCTCCAACAACTACAACTATCTTTCTTTGTGCTAGGTATGACCCCAACCAGCAGAGAGTTTTCCTCCTGATTCCCATTAGCTCCAGTTTTGCTAGAGCTCCTTGATGCCACACTTGGTCAAATGTGACCTTGATGTCAAGGGCAGTCACTCTCACCTCACCTCAGGAGTTCAGCTCTTTTGTCCATGTTTGAACCAAGGCTGTAATGAGGTTTAGGAGCTGAGTGGCCCTGGTGGAACCCAAACTGGGCATCAGTGAGCAGGTTATTACTAAGCAAGTGCTGCTTGATGGCACTGTTGTTGACCCCTTCCATTACATTACTGATGATTGAGAATAGACTGATGGGGCGGTAATTGGCCGGGTTGGATTTGTTCTGCTTTTTGTCGACAGGTCATACTTGGGCAATTTTCAACATAGCCGGGTAGATGCCAGTGTTGCAGCTGTACTGGAACAGCTTGGCTAAGGGTGTGGCAAGTTCTGGAACACAAGTCTTCAGTACTATTGCTGGAATGTTGTCAGGTCCAATAGCCTTTGCAGTATCCAGTGCTTTCAGCCATTTCTTGATATCACATGGGGTGAATTGAATTGGCTGAAGACTGACATCTGTGATGCTGGGGACCTCAGAAGGAGGCCGAGATGGATCATCCACCCAGCATTTCTTGCTGAATATTGTAGCAAATGTTTCGGTCTTAGCTTTTGCACTGATGTGCTGGGCATCTCCATCATTGAAGTTGGGGATATTTGTGGAGCCTCCTTCTCCAGTGAGTTAGTCAAAGAGGTAGGTTTTATGAAGTGTCTTAAAGGAGGAAAGTGAGGTGGCGAGGCGGAGAGACTTAGAGAGGGAATTCCAGAGCTTAGGTTCGAGGCAACTGAAGGCACAGTGACCATTGGTGGAGCAATTATGATTGGAATTACACAAGAGGCCAGAATAAAAGGAGCATATATATCTCTGAGGGTTGTGAAGCTAGAGAAGTTTACAGAGATAGGGAGGAGCAAGGCCATGGAGGGATTTGAAAACAAGGATGAGAATTTTAAAATCAAGACATTGTTTATCTGGGAGCCAATGTATATCAGTGATCGCAGGGTGACAGGAACTTGATGAGAGTTAAAACATGGCTGGAGAGTTTTAGGTGACTTCAAGTTTATAAAGAATAGAATATCGGAGATCAACCAGTGTTGGAATAGTTGAGTCTAGAGGTAATGAAGGAATGAATGAAGATTTCAGCAGCAGATGAGCTGAGACAGCGGTGAAGTTGGGTGATGTTATGGAGGTGGAAATAAGTGGTCTTAGAGATGGTGCAAATATGAGGTTGGTGGCTCAGCTCAGGATCAAAAGAGAGAAAATGAGTAACATGATTATTATTTTTATTTATTTTCAGGGGAATAGATTAATATATATTCCATTGTATTATATGGTGCCAAAGGGCAGGGGGTTGGAAGGCAAATGAGTTGGATGGTGGGAGTGGGGGGTGTGGGAATGTGTGCCAGTGGGAGGGAGGGAGGGTGTGCAGTGGCCAGTTGCAAATGTCAGGAGGCAGGAGGCATCTGCTGAGGGGAAACCTGGGGAGGATGCCTCCAATCAGGAAAGATTGCTTGTGAAGGAGGCACTCACCTCTTCCCATGTGAGGCCTGAGCAGGCTAACCTGCCACACCCCCGCTCACAGACCTTGACCTCCTCAACTGAAAACCTGTAGCTGGGCGAGAAGTGACCTTCAAGTAGCCTTTCATTGGCCACTTCAGGGCCTCAATTGGGGTGAATGTTGGTGGGCTTCACTAGGCTTTGCTCATGCCATGCAAAATTGGCCAGGTCGGGGACAGGAAGGACACTGGGAGAATTTTATGGGGACCCCCAACCTTCCACACCTGAAAACCCACTGGTGGGGTCACCGTAAAATTCTGCCAGTAAAGTAGGAAGGATTTCAGAGCATAAACTGCTCTTCGCTGAATGGATAGCTCTTGAAAAAATCTTCTCACCATGTGGTTAATCCTTTACCAGACCAAACAGATTTCATGAAAAGTTGCATTTAGGTTGCTGGTAGATCCTGACTGATTGGTGGATCTACAACATTCTGATTGATGCTGGCTGGCTGGTGGATATATAGCATCTTGATTGATCCTGACTGGTTGTGGTGAATCTTCAGTGCTCTAGCAGTTAATTTTTACCAACATATTACACAGCATGGGTTCTATTACTCTTTTTGAAGGTTCGATTCCATCAATACAACTTTGCTCTGTATAATTTGAAGCTCTTCCTTTGGTGTAAATGTATTGGAGTGAAAAGCAGCCAACTTATTTCAGGATTTATAAAGTCTAAATTTAGTCCAGTTTCATTTTAAATTTGCTTATCTGGTGAAATCGAATAAAGTATCAGTTCACAGAGGCACAACATGTTGTATTCTCTGAGTCTATTAATATAACTTATTTTGCATTGAATATATTTCTTCATGCCTGTGGAGTCAGTATTTTTCCAAAAATACTCCTGAGCATCACATTATCCACAATCTGTGGCTGGAGCCATAGCAACAATAGCAAGTTCTCATAAATGCTATAATTAAAAAAATCTGATACATATCACTGTCAGCCAGCTATTTCTGACCAATAAATATTTTGAATAATCTGACAGGGAAGGTATTAAATATTAAACGTTAGATGTTAGGCATTCAATTCCTTGTGCTTTATCATGTGCATATACTCATTTTTTGACTGCATAGGCAGGAGGCTGTGTACTATTTATTCTCTTTGATGACTGGATAGACAGGAATGGTAGAGTGACCTTTTTTTGGGAAGGCATGCTGTTGTTGCCAGTGAATGATTACTTTCCGTAACCAGGTTATACCAGCCAATTGATTGCTTAGCCCTATCCAGTGAAGGGCTTCAGAGATCCTGCAACTAATTGCTGGACTCAGGCCGCTCACACCCATTGAACCTGCATACCCTGCTAGTTCCCAACCCAGAATTCAGAGTTGGAGCTCTGGGACAGGGACTTGAGTGGAATCTTGTGCCCTCGCATGTGGTGAGTTTGGTGGTGGGGGAGGCCTTTAATCGGGTGGGATGGTGGCTGGTGCGGACCCCGCCACCTTCCTGCCTCCGACTTGTGGCCTTCCCACCTGCCACCAATTGAGGCTCTTAAGTGGAAATTTAGTGTCGACTTAAAGGCCCCATCCTATTGCCGCTGGTATTAACCCAGCACCAGGCTGGGTGACTTGTGACGTAGGTACGCGATAAGCAAACCAGTGTGGGGTCACTGATCTCAGAGGGGTCCCTGCTTCAAAGGCACTCAATGCCTGATCGAGGGGCCCATCATTGGGAAGAGGGGGAGCCCTTTTGAGAGCATACACCCTGCCCTTGCTGCCGACCTCCTTTCCCCAGAACCCTAGCCCGTGACCTTCCCTTCGTGCCATCACTTACCCCTGGCCTGGGATCCATCATGGGCCTCCGCTTCCCCATGGCGCTGCCTTTCAATTGAACTGCTGGCCTCTGATTGGCCAATAGCTCTTGATGGGTAGAACTTCCACCCCTGGAGTCCTTAACCCCAAGGAAGGCTCACCTCTGGCCTGTCAAGTCCCCGAGTGGAACAAGATGTGGTGGGCCTTTTTGAAAAGAGGTAACATGGGGCTTTTTCTGACTCTCTAGCCAGCAGCTTAGTCCCCTGCTGCCCCAAAGGCTTCTTCCCATGGTCTTTTTCTGGGCCAGCCTAGAGGGTTGAAACCTTATTCATACAAACTCAGGAGTACTGATGCTAACCAGTGAGCCTAAGGGTGGCCTTTGTGTGTGACTTTTTTTCAGCAGGCTATGTTTCTGCATGTTGTTTGTCATTCAAATGGTTCCAGTAATGAGAATCTTCAGTTCCATGATTAGAATGGAGAACCTGGGCTGTTCCCCTTAGATAAGAGAAGATTAAGCAGTGATTTGATAGAGGTGTTGCAAATCATGAGGGGCCTGAACAGAATAGGTAGGGAGAAACTGCTCTCATTTGTGGAAGAATCCAGAAGCAGAGGACACCTTTTTAAGGTGATTGGTAAAAGAAGCAACAGTGACACAAAATGAATTTTTTTTACTCAGTTAGTGGTTAGGATCTGGAATGTGCTGCCTGAGAGTATGGTGGGGACAATTAGATAATTATCTGAAGAAAAAAAATGCATGACTATGGGAAAGAGTCAGGGGAGTGGGACATGGTGTGTTGTTCTTGCCAAGAGCCAGCACAGGCTCGATGGGCCGAATGGTCTCCTGTGCTGCAGCAATTCTGTGATTCTATGATTCTATGATCAGAGGATTGTCTGCGGTAGGAAGTCCTGTGGACGGTTTCTATGCACTAATTTTTTTTATCATTTTAATGAAATAATTTTAACATAAGTTAAACTTGCTAAAATAGTATGTAGAAAAATTTGTATTTCTGTTCATCTGATAATCTGAAATGAAAAGCAGTTCTCCATTTACATTTTTGCTCAGCATGGAAGTAATTTAACATGAACATTGAGTGGAGGATTTGAGTGATCACGAATGCTGAATTATAGCTTTACAACTACCGTGATGCTCAATCAATTCCTTTGCAAAGAAATATCGTCTATGTTGAAGTGCAGGCAGGTTAGCCACTTACAAAGAAACAGGAGGAGGACATTCAGCATTTCGAGCCAGTTACAACATTTAATTAGATCATCACAGACTCATTATCCCTAACTCACGATCATTTCAATTGACTTAGCATCTACTTATTTTTCCACTCCCCTTTGCACTTGGTGTAGATCCGGTGTTCCCATGCTTCACGATGCCTTTGTCCTCTGTGATATAGAGACTGTCCCAAACAGCTAATGGATGCCATTAGTTTTTATTGGAAAGTGTAATGCTTTAACCAACTATGGAAAAGTAATTTATAAGACCGCATTTATAATTGGGGGCTCCATATTGAAGAGGACTTCACTGGTCAAATGAAAACTGGTTGCACCTGATGTGCTCTTTAACCTTTCTGACATCTGTATGTCCATATCTATATCTATATGTGTATACTTAACCTCATACCTTCAATGAAAAAATTAACAAAGAAATTCAACTTTTAGCATCATAGTTCTTTTTTCACCCACACAAAACCCTATTATTGACAAACTATTGCAGCTGACTTCATGACTTTCTGTGACCGACACAAATCAATGTCAGGGTTACCCTTGACTCTGAGAAAGTAACTAGTACTGATTTCTCTGTATCAGACATCTGCAGAAAACACTTAGGAGGTGAATTCCCAAGCTACAACTCCCACTCATTTGCTGTAACTTTAGCGGAAGAACCACTTGTGAATTGTAGAACGGAAGCACGGAAGAAGGCCTTGCGGCCCATGGTGTCTTGTGCAGGCTCTTTGAAAGTCCTATCCAATTAGTCCCAGTACCCTGCTCTTTCCCCATAACTTTGCAAATTTATTCTCTTCAATAAACATCCAATTTACTTTTGAAAGTTATGATTGCATATCCTTCCACCATCCTTTCGGGCATTGAATTCTAGATTATACCTTTGTGCTGCACAAAAATATTCTGTCATAAAAGCATCTTCTCTATGGTTCTTGAGCCGTTTATTTTAAATTGGTGTTTTCTGATTACTAACCCTTCCGCTAGTGGGAAAAAAGAAATTCTTCTTTAGCCTATCAATATCCTTCTGAATTTGGCCACCAATATTAAATTTTACCTTAAACTTCTCTGGCCTAAGGAGACTGACCCTCATTTTCCTAGTCTCTCCACATGACTGAAGTTCTGGTTCCAGTCTAGTAAATTTTCTCTGCAACCTGTTCAAGGCCTTGACATTCTTCCTAAAGGGAAAAAAGGCATAAATGATACTCCTAGGGTTGCTGCAGCTCTTTCCACTGACGTTATGAACAAGCAGAAGAATTGCTGCAAAAATCTATCCCTTAGAATGCAAAGATGCTCAGTCAGTTAAGCTGCATGAGTTAAGTGTGCAGTAAATTGCAACTTTGCTAGCATCAGTGAAGAAAGTGGAAAGGCTTTTCATAATCTTAACATTGCCATTGGGAGAGGCCAGGTGTAATTCCTGTTCAAGATGCATTAAAATTATTTTGAAGAAGAATCATACAGACTGGAAACATTAACCCTGGCCTGAATTCTTCTCGCATTGGCCGGGCTTGGCGGGAGCAGGTGAGGAGCAGTTGCGGAGCCAACCACCGCCTGCGATTGGCTCCGCGCCTCCATCCGCCATTTTATGCAAGAGAGCACTTCAGTCTCCCTGGGGCACGGAGCTGCCTCAGGGAGATTGAAGCACTTTTAAAATAAATAAATAAGTGGAAAAAAAATTTAGTTAAACATATCTCCTTATGTCATATGAGATGGGACATGTTTTTATTTTTCAGTAAAACTTTTTCTTTATTTCATAAAAAGCTTTAGGGAGCCTCGTCCCACTCGTGGATGAGGTTTCCTAAAAAATGTAAAGGCCGCTTGGCCTTTTCGCTTGCTCGTCAACGATAAGGTTGGACAGGCAGTATAAAGTTGACCTTAATTACTTCTTTAATAGCCTTAATAGGCCTTTTAAATATCGGCGGGCGCACAGCTGACTCCGGCGTGTGCTCTCCGAACGAAAGATCACGACGCAGAGCGATGATGTCGGGACATTAGTCCGACGTTGTCGCGCGTTATTTAACGCTCGGGCGTGTCGGGCCTGCCTCTGCACGCTAACTGAAAAATCCTGACCTAAGTATCTCTCTCCACAGATTCTGCCAGATCTGCTGAGTTTTTCCAGCATTTTCTGTTTTTGTTTAAAATTATTTTTGTTTGTTAAAGGGAAGCTGAAATAATTCTCACTAGGTTTGACTCGTAAATGTAAAAGGCAATTAAAAAAACAATGTGGTACCAGTGTTACAGCAGTGGATAGAATGGCAAGTTACATAAAGTGATTTGGAACTGACAGATCCAGCCTGTGGGGAGTGTTTTTTTTCTCCCTGGTTGAGACAAATGCAGGAAGTCTGCAGAAAAGCTTAGGCCCTTTCAGCAAAATACTCCACATACAATGTAGGCCCCCAAACTAGGAGACATAAAAAGGATACCTGAGCATCAGATGTATTTACAGGCCGCACTGAGCTGAGCACAGTTGTTGCTACTGAAAGCCCAGAATTTAATGCTCCTCCACAGGCTGTGGATACGAGGGCCTGGATTTTCCGGCCCTGTCATAACGGGACCCACCACAGGAGATTCAGCGGCCCAGCCAAAAGCCCATTGACTTTCAGTGGGAGTGGACAATCCCAGTGGTGGGTGGGGCTGGAAAATACTCCCCAGGGGCTCAATTGAACCTCTCAAGGACTGATTTTGATAGTTTTTTTTTTGTTATGTTAGGGCTCCAAAGGGATATGTAGCAAATGTGGATGAATGGCATTGGGGTGCTGATATTCCACAATCTAACTGAATGGCTCGAGAGGCTGAAAGGCCTATTCCATTCCTTAAGTTTGCATGCTTTGTCACTTTGTTATTTTCAGTGCAAAATAAAAAAGCTGACCGACATCACAATTATGTGTCTCGGCTGATAGATAAGCCCCAAAATAACAGGCAATACTTAGCTGTCTTTTTCCGTATGACAGTGTTTACTTTACACTCTTGGTGAACACCTCCTGTTGAGAAACATTATTTGATTTCATCATCATAAAAATCATTGGTCTGTTTCACGAGTTGATGCTTCGATGTCTTCCAGTTCGTAACATGTTGGATAGAAAGAACATCAGACAGTATATTTTTATACATATAGTAAAATAATTGGCAATAGGAAAATGATGCGCATTAGGGTTCCTGGGTAAATTGGGTTTCTCACATCCTTATAAGTCATCAACACAGGGGAAAAGCAGTGGAGGCTTGTGAACCACGCAGGAGAATTAGCCAATGTATGTAGGACTGAGCTCAATAAATGTAGGGATAGTAGCTTAACAAGTGGCTCAGCAGCATTAGGGCAGATATTTCTGATTGGCATTTACACTTGTATACCAGTTGGGACACACCCAATGCCACGGAAAGTGATGAGTGAATTTACACAGGAATGGAGGGCAGACCAGGGGGAGAGTCATTGCAGGTCAGTCTCACATCCAGCGGCCAATCGCAGAGCAGCATTGCCTGTGGGCTGGGAGAGGTGGCTATTCTGACTTCTAGGTATGGATGATTTATGAAATGAGAATGATTCAGGGGTTGAAAAACAGGAAAATACTGGAGAATGAACATAAGCAATAGGAGCAGGAGAAGGCTGTCGATCCTGCTCGACCATTCAATATGGTCTTGGCTGATCTTGGGCTACAACTCCACTTCCCCACTCACTCCCGATTCCCTGATTCCCTGAGAGAATTAAATATCTATCTATCCCAGCCTTAAATAAATTAAATGATGGTGAATCCAAAACCCTCTGGGCTAGAGAATTCCAAAGATTCACAACCCTTTGGGTAAAGAAATTTCTCCTCATCTCAGCCCTAAATGGTTGGCCCCTTGTCCTGAATCTGTGCCCCCTTGTTCCCAATTCCCCAATCAGGTGAAACAACCTCACAGTATCTACCCTGTCAAATCCTTTCAGAATTTTGAATGTTTCAATGAGATATCCTCTCATTCTTCTAAACTCCAGAGAATATAGACCCAATTTACTCAGCTTCTCATTACAGGACAACTGCCTCATCCCAGGGACCAATTTAGTGAACCTTCGCTGTACTGCCTCCAATGCAAGGATATCCAACCTTAAATATAGAGACCATAGCTGTACACAGTATTCTAGGTTAATCTCACTAATTGTAGCAAGGTTTCTTTATACTTGGACTCAATCCCCCTATAATAAAAGCCAATCATGCTCCTTGATTACTTAACTGCTTTCTGCATCTTTTTTTATTCATTTATGGGATGTGGGCATCGCTGGCAGGACCAGCATTTATTGCCCGTCCCTAATTGCCCTTGAGAAGGTGGGGGGGGAGACGCCTTCTTGAACCACTGCAATCCATGTGGTGACGTTACACCCACAGTGCTGTTAGGAAGGGAGTTCCAAGATTTTGGCCCAGCGACAGTGAAGGAATGCCGATATATTTCCAAGTCAGGATGGTGAGTGACTTGGAGGGGAACTTCCAAGCATTGGTGTTCCCATGTATCTGCTGCCTTTGTCCTTCTAGGTGACAGTAGTCGTGGGTTTGGAAGGTGCTGCCTAAGGAGCCCTTGGTGAGTTTCTGCAGTGCACCTTGTAGATGGTACACACTGCTGCCACTATTCGTCCATGATGGAGGGAGTGAATGTGTGTGGGAGGCGTGCTAATCAAACAGGCTCCTGGATGGTGTCGAGCTTCTTGAGTGTTGTTAGAGCTGCACTCACCCAGGCGAGTGGAAAGTATTCCGTCACGCTCCTGACTTGTGCCTTTTCGATGGTGGACAGGTTTTGGGGCTGTCAGGAGGTGAGTTACTCATCACATGATTCCTAGCCTCTGACTTGTTCTTGTAGCCACAGTATTTATATGGCTAGCCCAGTTCAGTTTCTGGTCAATGGTAACCCCCAGGATGTTGATAGTAGGGGATTCAGCAAAGGTAATGCCATTAGATGTCAAGGGGTGACAGTTAGATTCTCTCGTTGGAGACGGTCATCGCCTGACACTTGTGTGGCGTGAATGTTACTTGCCACTTGTCAGCCCAAGCCTGGATATTGTCCAGGTCTTGCTGTATTTGGACAAGGACTGCTTCAATATCTGAGGAGTCACGAATGGTGCTGAATATTGTGCAATCATTAGTGAACATTCCTACTTCTGATCTTATGATGGAGGGAAGGTCATTGATGAAGCAGCTGAAGATGGTTGGGCTGAGGACACCACCCTGAGGAACTCCTGCAATGATGTCCCAAAACTGAGATGAATGACCTCCAACAACCACAACCATCTTCTTTTGTGCTCGGTATGACTCCAACCAGCAGAGAGTTTTCCCCCTATTCCCATTGACTCCAGTTTTGCGAGGGCTCCTTGATGCCATATTTGGTTAAATGCTATCTTGATGGCAAGGGCAGTCACTCTCACTTCACCTCGTCTGCATAACATTTTGTGTCCCTTTTATGAACACACCCAAGTCTCTCTGAACATCAACATTTGCAAATTCATGCCTTTTAAAAATATTCTGCTTTAATATTCTTAGGATCAAAGTGAATCACCTCACATTTCCCTACATTGCACTCCATCTGCCACTTTGTTGCCCACTCACTTAACCTGTCTACAGCTCATTGCAGCCTCTTTTTATCCTTCTCACAGCTTGCATTCCCTAGATTTGTATCATCAGACTTAGATACATTACTCTGGGTCTCTTCATCTGAACAAGGGCAATTAGGGATTAGCAATAAGTGCTAGCCTAGCCAGTGACAACCATGTCCCATGATCGAATAAAAAAAGATAATTGTTCCTGCACACCGGAATCATTCCTCCAACCCCCGTCAAATTTACCCCCACGTCGTCATGATTCAGAACAATGTGATTTACGGCTGCCTTAAAAAGGCATGCACCTGGCAATCTGAATTTGAGGGGAACTCCGAGGTGAGTGTACACAACCTTGCACAGCACTGATGAGGATCACCCATACATCAAGGGAGAGGTGACGCACATTCGGTGGGCACAGGCAAGTCGCATTTTCCCAATTGGCTTAAATGCGGTGCTGGGGCAAGCGCCCCAGTGTGCGTGGGGCTGGGATGGGGTGGAGTGGGGCCATGCAGTATAGATTGATGGAAATACTCAAGCACATGCCAGGGGGCTGGGGGATTGGTGGAAGGTGAAGGAAACGGCCATGGACTTGGAAAAGTTTGTCAAGAGCGAGCATTCCTCCGCAGCTGAGACCATTCAGCTGCAGCTCCATTGACATGCTTGGATATGGGCCTCTGAAGCACTTCTGCCCACTCAAGCAACAAAAAGCATGAAAGTGCCACCAAATGCTCCAGAACTCTTCACCCCTCAGGCACAGGCTGCAAATTAATTTGACTTTTAGGGGGCAACAGAACAATTGGATAAATGGGAAAGTTGTAGAATCTGCTTGTGAAAGGTGGCCATGGCGCAGTCTCTGGTGGAGACATTCAGAGCCCCTTGCAATGTCTTTATGAAGGTGCAGACCAGATTCCCCCATTGTTCAGGCTAACAGCACACTCTTGCAGTTCGGGTTAGGAGAATGCCTGTGCCTGAGCTGAGAGCACAGCATGCAGTCCAGTGGCCGCAGGTGTCATCAATTGGTCAAGTGGAGTGGGGCGGAGGTGAGTGGGGTTTTGGACAGCCATGAAGCACCCTGCACATCGGCTATCCAAGTGGTGGCCAGCACTCTCCTGCATGCATAAAGAGGCCTTCAGACTTAACCAAAAGAGGTACTTAGACACATATGCTAACCCACTTGTCTCTGTCTTTGACACTGCAGGAGGAGAACATCAGGATCATGGAGCCTGGTGATTTAATGGTCTGCCTCATGGCTTACAGGGAGCAGAGAAGAAGGAGAAGAGTGCGGAGGAGGCCCCTGGCTCACCAATGGGAGGACCACGAACCTCAAGATGAAGGTGTGACAGGGCTTCCTGCACTCACAGCTGAAGATCCACGTTGAGCTGTCACTCATAAGTGCCTTGCTAGACTCAGGGTCTATAGATGGCACTTGTCATCCCTGCAGATGACTGAGAACCAGTGCTGTCAGAGACTGCGTATGTCTAAGGAACTGGTCGGGTACAAATGCCGCCTGCTGCAGGATTTGACACCACTGGGACACGGAGGGCATCCACTGCTAGTGGCTGTGAAAGTGACCACGTTGCTCAATTTTTACACCAGTGGTTCCTTCCAGGTCTTCATAGGTGACCTGTATGGGATCTCACAAGCCTTCATGCACAAATGCATTCAGGAGGTCAGGAAAACAAATTTCTCAAAAGCACACAACTTTGTGCATTTCAACCATAATCAGGAAAGCCAGGAAACAAGAGAGCTGGGATTTGCCCATGTCTCAGGTTTTCCACAGGTTCAGGATGCCATCGACTGCACTTAAGTGGCATTTAGTTCTCCGTGGCAACGAGCAGTCAACTA
This sequence comes from Carcharodon carcharias, assembly GCF_017639515.1. Lineage (NCBI taxonomy): Eukaryota > Metazoa > Chordata > Chondrichthyes > Lamniformes > Lamnidae > Carcharodon > Carcharodon carcharias. Next base: position 54,865,601 of record NC_054485.1, on the reverse strand, counting down.
TGTCAACTGCAAGGTCTTCTACTCGCTGAATGTACAGCTGCTGTGCGACCACCACAAACGCATCCTCTAGGTCTGCAAACGATTCCCAGGGAGAGTTGACGACTCCTACACCCTCAGCAGGTCTCAGATCCCTGACATCTTCCAGGGACCACAGAGGCTGCAGGGTTGGCTGTTCAGTAACAGGGGCTACTCACAGAGTATGTGAGCGATGATGCCCGCACAAAGGCCTCAGAATTCAGCAGAGACGGTACAATGAGACTCGTTCTGCAACCTAGACTTTGGTGGAGCAAATGATAGACATATTGAAAATGAGGTTTTGGTGCCTCGACAGGTCCGGTGGAACACTGCAATGGAGTCTCCAGAAGGTATCGTGCATCATTGGCACTTGCTGCACGCTGCACAACCTGGCGCTGCAACAGTGGGCGGGGGGCAGGGGGGGGACCTGTTTGAGGAGGAGTTAGAAGAGCTGCACACCTCCTCTGATGAGGAGGACATTGAAAGAGATGAGGGTGCTGAGGTCCTCAACGGCATTGATGCTGGCGATGAGGTTATCGCGCTGGCTGGACGAGGCAGGAGCGCATATAAGGCCCTAATAGCTGCAGGATTTGTAGAGGATGATGACAAAATACAGTGAGGACCGTTCTGACATCCTCACTTTGCGTCTGTGAACGTTTGATTCCTGTGTGGCTGATGACAGTGCACATACCCTCAGTGTTCAGGCTCATGTCATGGAGAAGCAGCGGGGGCCCTAATTTTTGCAAGACCCCAGGAAGATGATGACAACAATGGTTCAAGAAGGCAGCTCACCACCACCTCCTCAAGGGCAATTAGGGATGGGCAATAAATGCTGGCCTAGCCACAATATGCAAATCCCAAAAATGAATAATATTAAAAAACATGCAGTAAGGACACTCCATAGATCTTCACATTGCCTCTGTGAATGTCTGACTCCTATTTGGCTGAGGGCAGATCGATTGTGCTCTGTGATCAGGGCCATATCATGGAGATGCAGCCTTGAAAGTGCACCTTATCCTTTGGCAGCCTTCAGCACGTGTCCCCTTCAGGACCACACCATTACTGGACACAGATACTGAAGAGATGGGGGGCCAGCCCCACCTCAAAGGTGCTGAGAGCACACAGAGAGAATGACCACCTCTGCCACGGCCTCCCAAACTTGAGTGATGAGACTGATTGGCCTCCTGCGGCCAGAGTCGGGGGTAGAGGGTATCGTGGCAGGCCTCCACAGCATCCACACAGCATCCAGGGATATGTCAATGAATTGTGGGGCTGGGGGGGTGGCTGCACTCTTCTTGGTTTTTTGGGCCATGTCTTCATTGGAGCAGTTCTGGGCTGCAGGCATTGAGAACTGTGTGCGTGACTGCAGTTTAAATATGGTACCCGAAGTGAGGAAAAGTCACAGCATGGCGGGAAAATCAGAGGCTGGCCACCAGTGATCCAGTATGTTTCTCATGACTGCATAATTTATGAGGTGGAAAGGGGATGATACAGTGTGAAAATCCCCCATTGCAGCCGGTGGGTAAAAGGCCATTTTTCATACCCGCTACCACACTTAGTGCAAATCTGGGACAATTTCTCCCACTGATATAAATTGTAAATAGTTCAGGCCCCAGCATTGATCCTTGCGGCTCTCCACTCATCACAGCCTTACAACTTGAAAGTGTCCTATTTATTCTGACTCTGCTTTCTGTCCATTAAACAATTCTAAATCCATGCTAATGTATCACCCTGACTCCATGATTTCTTATCTTGTGTATTGCCTTTTATGTGGCATCTTATTGAATGTCTTTTGGAAATCAAAGTATAGACCATCTACTGGTTTCCCTTTATCGATCCTATTAGTTACATCCTCAAAAAGCTCTAATAAATTTAACAAACAGGATTTTCTCTTCCATGAAAACATTTTGACTTTGTTTGATCATACTATGTTTTCCTAAGTGCATTGTTAAGATTTCCTTAATAATAGATTACAGGACTTTTCCAATGACTGATGTCAGGCTAACTGGCCTGTAATTCCCTGTTTTCTCTCTCCCTCCTTTCTGGACTAGAGGTGTTATGTTTTCTAGCTTCAAATCTACTGGGAAAGTTCTAGAATCTAGGGAATTTTAGAAAATTGTAGCCAGCATGTGAACTATCTCTGCAGCTATCTCCTTTTAAGCAATTGGGAATTGTCAGATTGTAGCCTGCTGTGTTTCTCCAGTACTTTTTCTCTACTCTTATTTCCTTCATTTCTTCATTCTTATTAGCCCCTAGGTTACCCTCTATTTCTAATTTGGAACTTATGTCTCTCCGATGAAGACAGACACAAAGGGTTGGATTTTTGCAACCAAGCTGGGGAGATTGGGTCAGGAAATTTGCCAACTCAGCAGGCCAGCCTCGGTTTAAAGGGCCCTGTTATGTCCAATTTTCACTCAAGGGAGGGAGGCGCAGGCTAGAATCTGGCCTGACAACTCTGGAAGCAAGATGCAGGCGGCCACCTACACCTGATGAGTGCTGAGGCAGTCTGGTTAGAAGGCCCGCCTCGGTTCTCAGGGACTTGGTCCCAGTTTTATCAGGAGACGTTTTACCCAAAAGCCCTCATCCCTCAGCTACCCACCCACTCCCCATGCCATCTCAATATCCTCCATGCCCCCGCCATGCCCTCCATGCTCCCTTCATACCATTCGTGCATCCTCCATGCTACCTCTATGCCCTGCATATCTCCTCCGTTGACCCCAAGTACCCTCCAAGGCCTCCCTGCTTCCTCCAGGTCCTCAATGATCTCACCATGCCAGACCCTTCCATGCCTCCTCCATGTGCCTTCCATGATTATTCACCCAGTATGCACTACTTACAGAACCAATGAGCCATATACTAACAATGGCAAATTTTGAAATGCAAGAAAAAACACCCATTCAAAAATCTTCTTTGAAAAAAATAACGGCTGTTCCTAAAACCCTTTTAAAGCATCAATTAGACAGGGCAATTATAGTATCAGTAACAGAAGTTTTAACCACTTCAGCCAAGGGGCTAATGAGATTGAGGACCTGAAATAAATTAGTATGAGTAAAAAGGTAGTGCTGGAGAAATTAATGGGAGTGGCAGGAAGCAGGGGGTGATGGTTGGGGGGTGTTTTTGTGGATGTCTGTGTCCAGGGGTTCCACAGGGATCGGTGTTGGGTCCCTTGCTGTTTGCGGTATATATAAACGATTTAGACTTGAATGTAGGAGGGGTGATCAGTAAGTTTATGGATGACATGAAAATTAGTGGGGTGGTAAATAGTGAAGAGGATGGTCTTAGATTACAGGAAGATATAGACGGGCTGGTCAGATGGGCTGATCAGTGGCAAATGGAATTTAATCCGGATAAGTGTGAGGCGATACACTGGGGCAGGACAAACAAGGCACGGGAATACATGATGAATGGTAGGACCTTGGGAAGTACCGAGAATTAGAGGGACCTTGGTGTGCATGTCCACTGGCCCCTTAAGGGAGCAGGACAGATGGGTAAGGTGGTTAAGGCAGCATATGGGATACTTGCCTTTATTAGCCAAGGCATAGAATATAATAGCAGGGATGTTATGCTGGAACTGTATAAAACTCTGGTTAGGCCACACCTAGAGTATTGCGTGCAGTTCTGGAATCCGCATTATAGGAAGGATGTGATTGCACCAGAGAGAGTGCAGAGGAGATTTACCAGGATGTTGCCTGGGCTGGAGAGTTTTAGTTGTGAGGAGAGATTGGATAGACTGGGGTTATTTTCCCTGGAGCAGAGGAGATTGAGGGGGGACATGATTGAGGTGTATCAAATTATGAGGGGCATAGATAGGGTAGACAGGAATGAACTTTTCCCCTTGGTGGAGGGGTCAGTAACGATGGGCCATGGATTTAAGGTAATGGGCTGAAGGTTTAGAGGGGATGTGAGGAAGAATTATTTCACCCAGAGGGTGGTGGGAATCTGGAACTCACTGCCTGAAAGGGTGGTAGAGGCAGAAACCCTCATAACATTTAAGAAGTATTTGGATGTGCACTTGCGATGCCATGGCATACAAGGCTATGGGCCTAGTGCTGGAAAATGGGATTAGAATAGTTAGGTACTTGTTTCACCAGTGCAGACTCAATGGGCTGGAGGGCCTTTTTCTGTACTGCAGACCTCTATGACTCTTTGGGTCATTCTCAGGTTGGCAGGCTGTAACTCGTCAGGTACCACAAGGATCAGTGCTTGGGCCCCAGCTATTCACAATTTATATCAATGATTTGGATGTGGGAACCAAATGTAATATTTACAAGTTTGCTGATGATACAAACCTTGGTGGGAATGTGAGTTGTGAGAACGATGCAAAGAGGCTCAAAGGGGATTTAGACGGGCTAAGTGAATGGGCAAGAACATGGCAGACGAAATATAATGTGGAAAAACGTGAAGCTATTCACTTTGGTAGGAAAAAACAGAAATCAGAGTATTTCTTAAATTGTGAGAGATTAGGAAGTGTTGATGTCCAAAGGGACCTGGATGTTTTTGTTCATAGGTCATTGAAAGCTAAAATGCAGGTGCAACAAGCAATTAGGGAGGTAAGTTTTTTTTATTCGTTCATTCATGGGATGTGGGCTTCACTGGCTGGTACAGCATTTATTGCCCATCCCTAGTAGCCCTTGAGAAGGTGGTGGTGAGCTGCCTTCTTGAACCGCTGCAGTCCATATGTTGTAGGTACATCCACAGTGCTGTTGGGGAGGGAGTTCCAGGATTTTGACCCAGCAATAGTGAAGGAATGGCAACATATTTCCAAGTCAGAATGATGACTGATTTGGAGGGGAACCTCCAGGTGGTGATGTTCCCATCTATCTGCTGCCCTTGTCCTTCTAGGTGGTTGTGGTTGTGGGTTTGGAAGATGCTGCCTAAGGAGCCTTGGTGAATTCTTGCAGTGCATCTTGTAGATGGTACACACTGATGCTATTGTGCATCAGTGGTGGAGGGAGTGAATATTTATGAATGTGGTGCCAATCAAGTGGGCTGCTTTGTCCTGGATTGTGCCAAGCTTCTTGAGTGTTGTGGGAGCTGCACTCATCCAGGCAAATGGGGAGCATTCCATCATAATCCTGACTTGTGCCTTGTAGATGGTGGACAGGCTTTGGGGAGTCAGAAGTTGAGTTACTCATCGTAGGATTCTCTGCAAGATTGACCTGCTCTTGTAGCCACAGTATTTATTTGGCTAGTGCAATTCAGTTTCTGTTCAATGGTGACCCTCAGGATGTTGATAGTGGAGGATTCAGTGATGGTAATGCCATTGAACATCAAGGGGTGATGGTTAGATTTGCTCTTGTTAGTCTTTATTGCAAGGGAATTTGAGTACAGGAGTAAAGAAGTATTGCTGCAATAGTATAAGAGCCTTGGTGTGATCACACCTGGAGTATTTTGTGCAGTTTTAGTCACCTTACCTGAGGAAGGATATACTAGCTATAGAGGGAGTGCAACAATGATTCACCAGACTAATCCCTGTGATAACAGAATTGTCTTATGAGGAGAGATTGAGGAAACTGGGCCTATAACCTCTAAAATGTAGAAGAATGAGAGGTTACCTCATTGAAGTGTATATAATTCTTACAAGACTTGACAGGGTAGATGCAGGAAGGATGTTCGGGGTCTAGAACCTGGCGACACAGTCTCAGAATAAGAGGTAGGCCATTTAGGTCTGAGATAAAGATGAATTTCTTCAGAGGATGGTGAATCTTTGGAATTCTCTACCCGAAAGGGTTGGGGAGGCTCACTGAATATGTTCAAAGCAGATTGCGATAGATTTATTGATACCAATGTCATCAAGGAATATCAGGATAGCGTGGGAAGATGGCATTGAGGCAGAAGATCAGCCATGATCTGGTTTAATGGTGGAGCAGACTTGAAGGCCTGAAAGACCTATTTCTGTTCCTATATTCCTATGTTCACACCTCTTAATCTTATCCAAATAAACATTCAGATATTGACAAAAGAGATCACAGAAAAAAATACTATAATGACATAAAGATTTCAGTCAAGCAAAGCAAAAACTCCACTTCAGTTGTCAAAACAGAAACCACAGCTGAGTTAATGTATTTGTGAGTCCTAAAGCTCAGACAAGCATTCATAATGAGCACAGGTGAAGAACCCAGATGTCTTGACATCTATTTCTATTGAAACAGTTTCCAGATGGCCATGTAATTAATGCTTGGCTGGGCTACAAGGCTCTAAATGCATTAGCTCAGCAGGGGTTCTGTTTTGACAACTGAAGTAAAGTGTTTGCTTTGCTTGAATGTATCCTCATAATCGCTGTCCTTGAAATATCCTGATACACTCACTATCAAGCATCACACTTTCCACTTTGTGTTGCCATTCAACTGATAAGTATTGGGACCAAGGAACCACTTGATCTGCTTTGGTCCAGATAGAGATAATGTGAGCTTATGGTCACAAATTTTCCATTTGATGTGAATTCAATCTCCAACTTCAAATTGTTGCCTTATTGCATGTGTTTGCTTGTTGAAATATGCTTTTGTTTTACCTTGTAGCTTTGCAATTTCTTCTACTTTCACTCTGACATTCTTATTGGATAGCAATGATGGTTTAATAATGGTCAGCTGCATGCGGAAGGAATGACCTATCATAATTTCAGCCAGTGACATTTGGGTCTGAGAATATGATGTGGATTGATATGTGTGAAGTGAATACAAATGGATTGTTCAAACATTTTCCCTTTTGACATATTAGTGTCAGACTGCCCTTGATCATCCTGTTGAATTGTTTCATATCACCATTTGATTGCAGCTTGTACCACAATGTCAGATGGTGATAAATTCAGTAGCTTACTTGGAACTCTGTGGACTGGAAACATATTATGGTCTATTGTCTGTAGTGATAATCTCTGGAACACTCCATTTTGTAAATGATTTGTCTAGAATATCAATACTGATGTGGTATTATTTCTTCCTGTATAACTAATCTTTTAGTGTGGTTATTGTTAGGGACACATAAACTACTCCCACAAGTGACTTTTTAACCATTGCTATTTCTTATCTCTACCCAAAATTATTCTATATCTTTATCTTTAGAACTAAGGTAATCCCTCACTATTTTATTAATTTATTAATGCCATTCTCAATTAACAGAGCTACCCCACCAATTTTTCCTAGCTTCCTATTTTTTACAAAATGTCATGTGCCCTCGAATATTCAGGTCCCAACCTTTGTCAACCTTGCAGCCATGTATCTGTAATGGCTATCAGATCATACATATGTATTTTTATTTGAGCTCACAATCCATCCATTTTTATGAATGCTGCGTGAATTCAGATAAAAAGCCTTTAGTTCCCTAGTTTTGCTATTTTCGCAACAATGACCTTATCTGCTCTAGTATTCTTAATTTTGAACATCCTGTCCCTTGCTGCTATGCTCTGACCTCATTTCCCATATTGCTACCTTGCTCTTTTGCCCTGTCCTTTCTCTTGAATTTATCACATCTTCCCAAACTTGATGCTATTAGGTTAAAGCCCCCTGTGTCACCCTTAGTAATATGACTTGCCAGAAAACTGGTCCCGGCCTGGCTCAAGTGAAGACTATCCCAATGGTACAGCTCTCACATTCCCCAGTACTGCTGCTAGTGCCCCATGAATCCCATTTCTCCCAGACCAGCCTTTGAGCCACACATTCAACTCCCTAGTCATATTTACCCCATATCAATTTGCTCGTGGCTCAGGTAATAGACCAGAGATTATTACTTTTGAGGTTCTGTATTGTTAATTTACCTCCCCAGTTGCTCATACACCCTAAGCAGGACCTCTTTCCTAGTCCTAATTATGTCATTGGTACCTCCATCGACCATGACCACTGGATCCACCCCCTCGTGCTGCAAGATTCTCTCCATCCTGAGCAGATGTCCCGAACTCTGGTACTGAGCAGGCAATACAGCCTTCTGTGCCCACGTTCTTGGCTACAGAGAACTGTGTCTATCTCCCTGACTATACTGTTCCCTATTACCACAACATTCCTATTTCCTGCTGCTTAAACAGCTTTTTGTACCAAGCTGTCCTGGTCAGTTCGCTCATCCACCCTGCAGACCCACTTTGTCTATGCAAGCTGCAAGAACCTGGAACCTGTTGGGCAATTGCAAAGGTGAGACTCCTCCACTTCTACCTTCTTAATTCCCTTACATGCCTCATTTGCAGTCTCCTGTCCTTGACCATGGACAAAATCAAAAGACCCCAGCCTAAGGGACAGGAACCAGAGTCCCAGGATCATGGAGCAACCCAGGCGGGTAACGTGGGAGGTGGGGTTTGTGGAGTTGGGGTCAAGGGAGAAGCGGTGTAGGGGGCTCAGCAGCAAAGGCAGGGTGGTGGATCTCAGCAGGCCTCCCTTCCCAACGTCAAGTCCCTCAATTAGGCACTTGATTGCCTTTGATCAAGGCACCCACAAGGGACTGCCTCACAAATATACAAACTTATGAAAAATAAACATTCCCACTTACCTCTGATAACCTTTGACTCCCTCGTTAGTCAAGAATCTATCTACCTCTGCCTTAAAAATACTCAATGACCCTGCCTCCACTGCTCTCCATGGAAGAGGATTCCAAAGATTCATGAACCTCAGGGAAAAAACTTCTCATCTTTGCTTAAATGGGAGATCCCTTATTTTTAAACTGTGTCCCTTGGTTCTAGTCTCTCCCATCCTTTCAGCATCCATATGGCTCCTGGAACATTGGATGGAATCTTGCGCTGTTTGCATTTTGAGGCAGGAAAGCCATGTACTTAGGTGGGATGGTGGCATACCCGAACCCTGCTGCCTTCCTGCCTCTGCCAGAATTAAGTTCTGGCAGGAAGGTCCATGGTCAACCTTTGCTCCCTGCCACCAACTGGGGCCCTTAAGTGGCCAATTAATGACTGCTTAATGGTCTCATCCCACCACAGCTGCTATAACCCAGTCGTGGTACTGTCACCATGAGGTGCATAGGAGCTAAAACCATGCAGCTAGCTTGTCACCTCGGGGGTGGGGATGGTTGAGGGTGGGGGTCCTTTGATCAAAGGCAATCAAGTGCCTAATTGAGGAACTTGACATTGGGAAGGGAGGCTTTCTGAGAGCCACCACCCTGCCTTTTCTGCTGAGCCCCCTACACTGCTTCTCCCTTGACCCCAACTCCACAAACCCCACCTCCCATGTTACCCGCCTGGGTTGCTCCATGATCGTGGGACTCTGCTTCCTGTCCCTTCACCAGCAGCCACGGCCTCCCCAGTGGCGCTACTGAGCAAAAGAGTCTCTGATTGGTTGGCAACTCTCAGTGGGTGAGACTTCTGCCCCTTCGGGGTCTTGATTCCAGAGGAAGACCCACCTGCTGGCCTCGTCACTGCCTGATTGGTCTGTGGTTCATCAGGACTTCTGGAGAAGCGACAGCGTGGGTCTCTTGCTGACTCTCCAGCCAGCAGTTGAGGCTCCTGACCCCTCAACCAGCTTCTGTCCAAAGTATCCAGGTAACAGTCCCCCTTTCTGATTCACCGTAGTGTCTGAAACTCAGACTCTAGCTCAGTAATTCTGAGCCAAAGTTCCTCAAACTGCAGGCACTTACTGCAGGTGTGGTTGCCCTGGATCACTCTGATGTCCACCAACACCCACAAACTGCAGCCACAACACATCACCTGCCCTGCCATCTTTACAATGTTTCAATTAACTAATTAATTATTTTACTAATTACATTTTAATTAATGCCCTTAGTCCTGCTACTGCTTATACTCCTATTTCAATTAATGTTTTATTAAGCCGGATCGAAATTCCCTAGTTTAGGTAAGCTAAGTAGAAAATACTCACCAGCCAATCACCATCTGGTGCCCTGTAATGTCCCACCTCAATTTTCTGTTCAGAACACGGGCTGTGATTGGCTCCTGGCAGTGAGCTGTTTTAACCCCTCTCCTGAAGTCTCACTATTTTAACTCCTCTCTCCGAACTCCCACTATTATAAGCTCTCAGTTCCATCATCTCACTGTGCAGTTCTGCTAAAAGCTGTCCCAGTGGTAAAGCTCCCTGTTTCCCCAGTACTGGTGGCCAGCAGTCCAAGAATCAAAACCTATTCACCCACTTCAATCCTCCAGCAATGCAGTCGACTCACTGATCTTACTTACTTACCTCCATACCCTATGCATTACTTAGCTCTGAGATGACTAAAATGTAATAGTGCATGATGTGGCAAGTGATATACTAAATAGACTAAATGGATACCTCTAATACCCTAGACACATGGGATAATAGTTTCCTCTGTCTGCTAGCTGTAAGAGGTCTTCATGAATTAAGTTTGGTCGCTCTCAGCTCATTTTGTAAATGGTACGAGCCAACATCACTTAATTGCTCCTAGTTTGGCATTAACTAAATAATCTTACAAGATGGCTGATCTGGGAAATTGTAATGTTACACTGCCTGCCTGAGCTTGGGACTGAGACACACAGATGGGGTGGAGTGAGGGGAGTTTGCTGCATTTCACCTTGGAGTGCTTGATTCTAAGGTTTGTTCTCCAAAATAGAAAGTGTTCCAATCCTCATCCCTTACTTTGGTGAAGACAAATATTTGCACCAAGAGCTTGCCATGGAATAAATAGTTGTCCAGCAAACTTTGTGGTATGGGTCCCTGATCCAAATTTGAAACTTCTAAAAGCTGGATTAAATGTGAGACAATGATGCATTGTACAAAAAAATAAATACGGTAATTAGTGAGAGAGAATGGTTACAGGTGAATGGTCATTTCTGCTTCCTATTTTTTTCTACATGCTTCAAGCTGCACACTACATAATGCACAGACAAACAGGAGGCATTTTAATTGTGTATCTTATACAATTCACACAGATCAGGCTTCTCTAATGTGATGCATTCATTTAAATAAGCAATTTCCCTGATTTCCACCTTTTGCCTCTATTCCTGGCCTTCTATCCCCTTTGCTGTGTCACCTGATTGAGGTTTGTAATGAAGCTGCAAATCAACTCACTGCCCAACCAGTCTGCTCTTTAAGTCTTGGTGACATTGTCCATTTGAAAAACGGGGTTGTGAAGGTAGTCGGCATTAATCAGAAATGAAGTGCAAAATTACTTGCCATGATAAATCTCAATTATACTTAATGTGATTCATTTGCCGCAAACAAGATTCCTGCAAACAAGTGAGTTAAAGCGCTGGATCTTCTGTGGAATGACAATCACCGCTGGCTTGCCACTCCACTCCTATTTTCTTGCCTTGCACCAGAGCTCCACATTTCTTACCGGGACCCCTGAACCGGGCCTCCTCAGAAATGTGCAGTGTACCTGTTCTGGGATTCCTTCCTTGCAATGTAGAATCACCATGGAAAGCCAATCTATGCCCCCTATTTGTGGTACTAGCTGCCACATTCTGGGAAGTAGAGAGTTAAAGGTCTGAAAGCCACTTTGAGAAGCTGCGGAGAGAAGGTAAGTCTTTGAGGTAAGTGGATGAGGGGCTAGGATGGCAGGTAAATGGGTGAGGGTCTGGGGTGGATCAGAGGGCTCTGTGGGGCAGTTGGGATGGGGAAGTAGCCAGGTCAGGGCAATATTTGGGTTTGATGGGGGTGGGGAGGGCGAGTCGGTTCTGGGGGTAGTCGGGGAATTGGGATATGTTAGTCAGTTCAAGGGGTAGTCAGGGGAGTAGTCAGGAGGTTAAGGGGGAAGTTGGATTGAGGGGTAGTTGGGCAGCCATGGGGAGTCGAGTTGGTTGTAGTCGGGGGTTGGGGGGGTAGTCGGGCTCCGGGGGAGTCTGGTCAGGTTGTAATCAGGGGGTGGGGAGGTAGCCAGGTGGTTGTGGGGATCAGGGTAGTCTGGTGATTCCAGTGGGAGTTAGGAGGTCAGTAGTATAGTTACCCAGGAATTAGAACTGGTTTTAATCTTTTTAACTATTCTGGTGAGTTGGAACAATCCAAAGTCTCTGAGTCTAACTCAGAGTTTCAGAAGATACCAGATGGAGGGTAATTGTCCAGGGGAAGAGCCACCTCCACACCAGCACACTCATTAAGAAGGGCATAGGGCTGCTAAAAGTGAGATGCTGATGCTTTGACCATTTTGGTACAGCGCTCTAATACTCGCCTGCCATAGTCTCCCAGATGGTCATTGTGTGCTACATACTGCACAACATGGCGCAGCAGAGGAGCTTGGTGCTCAAGGAGGCAGAGGGTGCGGAAGGCCCCATATCCTCATCAGAGGAAGAGGAGGATGAGGGTGGAGAAGACGGGCTGTGGATTCCGAGGCAGACGAGGCTGATTCACAGGGTGGAGGATGGAGACATGCCGCCAGAAGGGCTCAGAGACACGGCGAGGAGTCCATGCAGGACATCATCATCACTGGGGACCTTCTGATCCTGCCGTGGTTCAGCTGAAGGATGCCTGAGTAGATAGTGATGGAACTCATGCCTGGCACTGGTCAAGGCCTGAGCCTTCACATGGATGGCAACCAAGCCATCATCTTTCCCAATACAGTCAGCACATATAGATGATCTACTGGCTGCAGCCTCTATAGATCTCAGTGGGAACTAGATGACCACTGTGTGTATAGTAAATAATCATTAATGTGAATAATGTAAATAGATACTGATCACTGTATAAACCAGTTATTTTACTATGGAGTTTGTCAGATACTTTCCTTATCGACATAAATGGACTACAAACTACAGTGACCGACTCATTGTTCAAGGTGATGTGTTGTCCTGTGAAGGCTTCACTCCTACTCAGTGCTCCCCTTGTTAGCATGGAGGAGGTGGAAACAGCCTGCTCACTTGTCTGGCTGAGTGGCTGTGAGGGCCATGCGGTCGGTACACTCGGAACCTCTTCTGGGACTGTACTGCCTGCACTCAGCAGGGTTAACCTGAACATAGACTGCTCCAATGTTGAAGAGCAACATGCACCCTGTGTTCTCCAGATGCTTTGCATGTTACATGCTGCATTCCAGGGGAATACACTGAGTGGGTGGAAGTCTCACTCATCTTGCCAGAACACAGCACTTCACTGCTCTGCCTTTGGCACTGCACCCATGTATGTCAGTGCTCCCCCAAAACGCTGGCCACCTGAACGATCTCTATCCATGCCCCCTTGGTGATGTCAGGGGACAGTTTGTGGCCTTTTGGGAAGAGAATATTCCTCCTTTGTTTGACCGGCTGGACCAAAATGTCAAGGTCTCAGTTGATGAACTGTGGAACTGTCCTGTCCTTGTCTTTTGGCTGCTTCTACTTTCAGCCATCATGTTATTGGAGTAGATGAGAAGCATGGGTCAATGTGTGTGTTGTATATGTGTGTGGTTCATCATTAGCTTGACAGGATGACATGATAGTGAAAGGAAGGTATTTTGTGGTCTGACATATCAGTAATGGTTTTGCCATGTAGAGGCTTGGTAGAGACTTACCATTGCTATACAAGTGCCAGGTGGCACAAGTTGACACTGGGGGGTAACATTGTAAGGGTTTAGAGCTCCTTGAGGGGCACACATGCTTTAGTCTAAAGTAAGGCTCCATCGACTGTACCTTCCAAACATGCGACCTCATGCACCTAGAAGGACAAGGGTAGCAGACACATGGGAACACCACCACCTGCCAGTTCCCTTCCAAGCCACACACCATCTTGACTTGGAAATATATCATGTGATGGCATAGTGGTCTTGTTGCAAATGGTGGAATTTGAATTCAATAAAAATCTTGAATTAAAAGTCTAATGACGATCATGGAACCATTGTCGATTGTTGTAAAAACCCATCTGGTTCCCTATTGTCCTTTAGGGGAGGAAATCTGTTGTCCTTACCTGGTCTGATCTACACATGACTCCAGACCCACAGCAATATGGTTGACTCTTACATGCCCTCTGAACTGGCCTGGCAAGCAACTTAGTTGTAGCAAACTGCTACAAAGTCACAAAAAAGGAATGAAAAAGGACCGACCACCTGGCATCGACCTAGGTACTGGAAATTACAATGGCAATCTCAACCCTGTCAGCCCTGCAAAATCCTCCTTACTAATATCTGGGGTATAGTGCCAAAATTGGGAGAGCTGTCTCACAGACGAGTAGCCTGATGTAATCATCCTCACGGAATCATATCTTACAGGTAATGTCCCAGACACTACCATCACCATCCATGGGCATGCCCTGTCCCACCGACAGGGCAGACTCAGCAGAGGTGGTGGCACTGTGGTATACAGTTGGGAGGGAGTTGCCCTGGAAGTCTTCAACATCGACTCCGGGCCCCATGAAGTCTCATGGCATCAGGTCAAATATGGACAAGTAAACCCATTCTAATTAACACGTACCACCCTCCCTCAGCTGATGAATCAGTGCTCCTCCAAGTGGAACACTAGCTGGAAGAAGCTCTTAGGATGGCAAGGGCACGGAATGTACTCTGGGTTTGGGACTTCAATGTCCATCACCAAGAGTGTCTTGGTAGCGCCACTACTGACCGAGCTGGCTGAGTCCTAAATGACATAGCTACTAGATGGGGTCTGTGGCAGATGGTGAGGGAACCAACAAGAGGGAAAAACATACTTGACCTCATCCTCACCAACCTGCCTGCCGCTGATGTATCTGTCCAGAACAGTATTGGTAGGATTGACGAAGTCCTGCCTTCACATTGAGGATACCCTCCATTGTGTTGTGTGGCACCACCACCGTGCTAAATGGGATAGATTAGAAACTGATCTAGCAACTCAAGACTATACATTCATGAGGCACTGTGGGCCATCAGCTGCAGCAGAGTTGTGCTTGAACACAATCTGTAACCTCATAGCCCACCACATCCCCAACTCTACCATTACCATCAAGCCGGGGATCAACACTGGTTCAAAGAAGATTGCAGGAGGGCATGCCAGGAGCAGTAACAGGCATACATAAAAATGAGATGTCAATCTGGTAGAGATATAACACAGGACTACTTGCATGCCAAACAGCATATGCAGCAAGTGATAGACAGAGCTAAGTGATCCCTCAACCTACGGGTCAGAGCTTAGGCTCTGCAGTCCTGACATGTCCAGTCATGAATGATGGTGGACAATTAAACAACTCACTGGAGGAAGAGGCTGCACAAATATCCCAATCCTCAATGATGGAGGAGCCCTGCACATCAGTGCAAAAGATAAGCCTGAAGCATTTACTACAATCTTCAGCCAGAAGTGCCAAGTGGATGATCCATCTCGGCCTCCTCTGGAGGTCCCCAACATCATAGATGCCAGTCCTCAGCCAATTCGATTCCCTCCACGTGATATCAAGAAATGGCTGAAGGCACTGGATACTGCAAAGGCTATTGGCCCTGACAATATTCCGGCAATAGTACTGAAGACTTGTGCTCCAGAACTTGCCATGCCCCTAGCCAAGGTGTTCCAGTACAGCTACAACACTGGCATCTACCCAGCTATGTGGAAAATTGCCCAGATATGCCCTGTACATAAAGAGCAGGATAAATCCAACCCGGCCAATTACCTCCCCATCAGTCTACTCTCGATCATCAGTAAAGTAGTGGAAGGGGTCATCAACAGTACTTTCAAGTGGCACTTGCTTAGCAAAAATCTGCTCACTGAGGCCAAGTTTGAGTTGCTTTAGGGCCATTCAGCTCCTGACCTCATTACAGCCTTGGTTCAAACATAGACAAAAGACTTGAACTCCCGAGGTGAGATGAGAGTGACTGCCGTTGACATCAAAACTGGAGTCAATGGGAATCGGGGGAAAACTCTCCACTGGTTGGAGTCATACCTAGCACAAAGGAAAATGGTTGTGGTTATTGGAGATCACCATCTCAGCTCCAGGACATCACCGCAGAATGTGTCCTCAGAATAATGTCCTAGGCCCAACCATCTTCAGCTGCTTCATCAATGATCTTCCTTCCATCATAAGGTCAGAAGTGGGGATATTTGCTGATGAATGTACAATGTTCAGCACCATTAGCGACTCCTTAGATACTGAAGCAATCCATGTCCAAATGCAGCAAGACCTGGGCAATATCCAGGCTTGAGCTGACAAGTGGCAAATAACATTCATGCCACACAAGTGTCAAGCAATGACCAGCTCCAACAAGGAAGAATCCACCCATCATCCGTTGATGTTCAATGGCATTACCATCACTGAATCACCCACTATCAACATCCTGGATGTTAACTTTGACCAGAAACTGAACTGGACAAGCCACATAAATACTGTGGCTACAAGAGCAGGTCAGAGGCTAGGAATTGTGCAATGAGTAACCCACCTCCTGACTCATCAAAGCCTGTCCACCATCTACAAGTTACAAGTTAGAAGTGTGATGGAATACTCCTCACTTACCTGGATGAGTGCAGCTCCAACAACACTCAAGAAGCTTGAAATTGTCCAGGACAAAACAGCCTGCTTGATTGGCACCACATCTACAAACATTCACTCCCTCCACCACCAATGCACAGTAACAACAGTGTGTACCATCTGCAAGATGCACTGCAGGAATTCACCAAGGAATCCTTAGACAGCACCTTCCAAATCCACGACCACTACCATCTAGATGGACAAGGGCAACAGATGGATGGGAACACCACCACCTGTAAGTTCCCCTCCAAGCCACTCACCATCCTTTCTTGGAAATATTTTGCCGTTCCTTCACCGTCACTGGGTCAAAATTCTGGAACTCCCTTCCTAACAGCACTGTGGATGTACCTACACCACATGGGCAGCAGTGGTTCAAGAAGGCAGCTCACCACCACCTTCTCAAGGGCAATTAGGGATGGACTATAAATGCTGGCTTAGTCAGTGACACACACATCCTATGAAAGTGTTAGAAAAAAGGCTATGTGTAGCCATGGGATCGCTCATGCCTGGCCTCCTCTAATGAGGCTATAGGGAGAGGAGAGTTGTGAGGGGCTACAGAAGTGAGGTCTGAGTGTGGGGTGCAGCCCTGAATTGGGCTGCTGTGCCCACTTGTAGATATGTGGGTGATGAGAGGATGAATGCTGTCAATCTGAGAGAGGACAGGATGTCTGTGCTCCACTGTGCTCCAGGAGCATTGCCTCAGCAATCACAACAATGTTTTAGAGGTCACATTGCTGGATTGATGTGAGACCATACAAGCCCCTTTGAACACTGGAATCTGGAACTACATTCACAATAATCTGGGCATGGGTGGCAGCAAGCTTATACCCCAGTCTGAGCATCCACTGCAGCGTACAGATGGTGGCTGAATTCTGCTCGCGATGCAATGGAAGCTGAGACATCAACCATCAGACACTGCATCATGGTTGGCTCTGCCCATATAGCAATCAAGTTGGCCACCTCTTCTTTTCTGGAAATGATAGGCTCTCAACTCAGCACAAAGCTCTGTGCCAAGTTGGAGCTGGACTCCTTCCTGTTCATTGACATAACTGCAGACTTTTTGGGTAGTGCCACCAATGTACCAAGCATTTCATTGTGCACAGCCATCAACTTCTTCCTGCCAGCCCTCTCATTAAAATCTTTATCTGAGTGGTTTACAGCAGAACTCATATGTGACTTTATCCTCCTCTGAGCTATTGTCTGAGTTACCCTTTCCCCCTGCCGTTGTTGCAGGCCACTCAATGTCCAGTGTCTCACTTTGCACAGATCCTGCTTGTAAGCTATTCTCTAAAACACACAATTGCCTGAATTTTCACACAGGCGGAGAGGTTCTTTGCTTTAGCAAAAATGGTTGTGGAGGCATGAATCCAGGCATCCCAAACCCGGCCTCTGCAGTTTTCACAAGGGGCAATGGGGATGGGTTCTAGACAGCACATACATGGCAACTGCCAATGGTAAAATACAGCTGCCTCAGTCAGACCTGATTTTCACCAATGGGATGTCCAAACCATGACTTGTTCACTTTAGAACTGGTACGAGACGGTCTAAACTTACCAGAGTTCTTTGAAGAGGTGGGATAGTCTTTTGGAGAGGCAGGGTACCCTTTTGGATATAGTCCCAGGACACCTTTGGGAGAGGTCAATGCCCTTTTGGAGAGGTAAGGTGCCCTTTAGGAGAGGGCAAGTGCCCTTTGGGGTTATTAAAATTAGATGTGAATGTGCAAAAAAAGTGCATAAACTAATTGAAACTCATTAGAACTGTCAAAAGGGCTATCAAGAAAGCTATCAAGGAAACTGTCAAGAGAACTGGCAAGTGAGTTATCAAGAGACCAGTCAAGAAAATGGTCAAGGGAACTGTCAGAGTTGTCAAAGGGAGTTGTCAAACCATCAAAATACTCAAATCTCCTGCCCTTTAAATATTTGAAGAAAAACTATTGACAGTGCTAAAAAAAAATGCTTGTTATTTCACTCTGTGTGTTGACATAAACCTGAGGGTTACCATTATAAGATTATTGCTGCATGGCTGATTTTATAACCTATCATTATCACAGTGGGATGCCTGTCATTTCAAAATTTGATTGACAGCTCCAAGTACTTATAAAGTCTATGAAGTGGGACTATGAATACAAGTATTTATTTTGATAAGGAATTAAAGGAGTTTAAATGCAGTGAATGGATTTTTATCAATGAAAATATTTTTGTTTGAAATAGTGAATTCATCAGTTTGCACTTAAGAACTTTATTTGATCTCAGCATGGGTCCTGAGGTCTGCCCATGGTGGATACTGGATAGTTGGTATGGAGTATGTAAGGTTAAAGGGTGGTGGATGGAGGGCATGGGTCGGCATAGGAACATAGGATTAAGGAGCAGGAATAGGCCAATCAGCCCTTTGGTTCTGCTCTGCCATTCAATAAAATCATTTTTCTATTTGCCTCTCATAACTCTTGACTCTCTTGTTTACCAAAAATCTATCTAACCCTTCCTTGTATATGTTCAGTGACCCAGCCTCCAATGGGGAAGACAATTCCACATACTAACAACCCTTTGAGAGAAAGAAATTGCTCCTCATCTCTGTCTGAAATGGTAGACCTCTTATTCTTAAACTGTGACCTCTAGGTGAAACATCCTCTCGATATTCCCCCCATCGGGACCCCTCAAGATCTTATATGTCTCAATAAGATCACCTCTTATTTATCCAAACTCCAATGGGTATAGGCCCAACCTGTTCAACCTTTCTTCATAAGATAAGCCCTTCATCTTAGGAATGTTACTCTAATAACTAATAAATGTGTAGATTGGCATGGATAATATGAGGAGCCATGGGGGTAGGTAGAGAGGCATAGGTTGGCATGGTGGATATGAGGGGCCATGGGGTGGGTGGGGGGCTTGACGTGGAATGGGTTGGCATGGATAGGGCATATAAAGTGTGTGGGGGCTGAGGGATGAGGACTGTTTTTTTGTTTTATTCCTTTATTTAATAGTTTCAGGAAGTGCTGGATCAGTGAGGGCGGCCTTTTGCGTGGCCCGCCTCTGTACTTGGCAATATTTGAATTTTTTTGACTCCCATTTTCACCAGCCCACCCCGGGAACAAAAATATGGACTTCTAATGCACTTTCTCCTGGGCTGGGCTTGCGGACCGGGGATTTGTCCCAACTCTGCACTCCCGACCTAGGAGTGAAAATTCAGGTCAAAGTGTCAGAATCTGAGCTGGTGGCTGCAGTGTTTCTTGATCATCAGTTTCTTCTCCCTTTTCCATTTCTTGCTTCTGCACCACTGCCTGGCCAAATTTCAGTTCTTGGGTATCTGAAAGGAGAAAACAGCGATGATAGGATTGCACTGAGGGAAGTTGTGGGATAGGAAACAAGAGGTGCATGCTTAGACTATGTGCTGATTTTAAATCAGAAGAGGTTGTGGGCTGAGGGGAAAGTGGGATGTGAGAAGAAGGATTAAGCATGGGTGCCCCATCATCTTCAAAAGTTTCAGCCCAGGTGCTGGCCACAGACTCCAATGATGATGAGTACTGCCTCCTCCATCAGGGGAAGGACATGTAATTGTGCCCGTTCGAAACTAGTTAACCGTTGTTGTCTGCAGTATTGCTTCACCTCTTCTTGAAAAAGAGAGAGAGGGTGAGAAAGTTGCCAGTGAGAGCGGTGTAATTTGTTTGGATGATCTGGCTGTAATGATTCAATAGCTGGCAATACATTGTTGGTAGGTGAGTGAAGGGGGTGTGGGGATGCTGTATTGAACAGCATACGAGGCTAGTGTAAGAATATAGCATTTGATAATGAGCTTTCATTGAGCTTCTTCCAGCACCACTTTCAGTGTTGTGAAAATTTGGTTCATAGTTTATATGTTTTATAGTATAACTTTTAGTTTTAGGAATTAAAGTTTTAACTGTAGATAAATGGAGGCATCTGATTGAGAAACTGATAAGCAACCCTGAAGTAAATGCATTTCAATTACACGAAAAATGTAACATTTAAGTTATAGACTTGATTTTCCAGAAAGGTTTCTCATAAGAAACAGTGAACTTTATTTACAGGGCTTCAGCAGCAGTTACATGCTTCCACCAAGAATCACAACTAGACACAAACTCCATCCCTAAGGCTCCCCAACCTCGGGCTGATTTGTTCACACTGTCACATGATACTACACAATACAAAAAGACTTAAAGCTACAGTCACTATATTCCTTAAAGCTACAGTTACTACAATATGTTTATCTTATAAAATGATAGGTAGAGTTGTAAAAACATGAAACAATAGGAGGTCTCCTATCTTAGTTTAATAGAGCCAGCAGATCTGCCCTTACTTTAATGAAAGATTTAAATTATATATGTATTTCCCATATCAAAAGAAGGTAAAACCAGATTGTAAACAAGAGAACTCCTTAACAAGGTCAGCAATTCTGGCAGAGCGGATCATAAAACTCCATTAGAAATATAAATTATTCACATGGGTTACAGAATCAAAAAATTGTGTTGAAGGTAAAATGGTTAATTTACATTTTTGTTGACGAACATTCAAAAGTATGCTATATCATCATGGATATGGTGTGGAGGTAGAGGCCAGGATTTTCGGGGGCTTCGGCGATTTGGGGGCAGGGCCCAGTCACCGAGGGGAAAATTACATGGGATAACATTGTAAGGAACCCCTGACAAGCTATTTAAAATAATTAAAGACCTGCTCATTCAACCTTAAGGCTGGCGGGCAGGCCAGGAACCCGAGCAGGCTCCAGATTATCGATGAAACTTCGTCCACTGGCGGGATGAAGTTTCATGTCCGTATTGCAAAAAATCAATAAAGTTTATGTGTTCTTTATTAACATGTCCCATCTTGTGTGACATTGTCACATGAGGGGGACATGTTAATAATTTTTTAATGTTTCTATTTTTAATGTTTTTTCCACTCTCACTATTCTCCCTGAGACAGGACTTTGTCTCAGGGAGAAGTGTGCTCTTTTGCCTGCATGCACGCACGAAAGAGTGCACTTTGACAGATGGGGATTCCCTCCCCCCGCCCCCCCCACACAGGAAGCGCATAGCGCTTCCCGTCGGGGATGACGCTGGGTGGCCCTTAGTTGGCCCGCCCACTTAAAATGGCGGTGGGCCCCATTTCAGTGGCAGGGGTCAGCAGCCCGCCAACCGCCAAGCCGGTGAGGCCCACCCACCATCCAAGGGCAAGATTCTGCCCAGAAGGTTCTTTTGTTTAATTTATCCCTGTATTTTTGCTGACAGAAGCAAGCAGTTCAGTTTGGATACAGATAGAGGCAGTTGCTAATTATGTAGGCTGCAACTCACTGAGTGCGGAGAGCTAAAGGAAATAAACATTAGTCAGACCTACATTTATGCAAAGAAAATACTAATTTTATCGTTCACCCTATGGAATGCAGATGGGGGCTCAAGCTCTGTTTGGAATTAGTGAAGGAGAAAGAAGCTGAAAGATTTGCTTAGTTTGAAACTTAGTGGAAGAAATATACAGTGGTCCTCACAGCTTATTTTGGCAGAAAGCAGTCAGCTTGAACAGTTAGTTTAGAATGAGCTATACAGAAGCTATGAGAGTAGGCTGAAAAAAAAGTCTATGTATGTGCAAAGGCAGGACAAGTAGCTGAAGAGTCCATAGTCATGAGGTCTTTAAAGAAAATTAGAGGATCGTTTAGCCAATGAAAGGATCCCCATGTAATTTGTACCTTGCGGTATAGCTGGAATACTAGGGTGGGGGGTTAAAGTAAATTCCAGAGGGCTGTAGCATACCTTTGGGGTTGCTCCCAGGAAAGGTGGATGAATCTTCAATATTTCATTAGATAAGGGAGCCCTCGGAGGGGAAGTAAAAAGTAGAACTGAGTTTATAGCATAAGTCTTCAGGGTTGCACTGAAGGAAGTAAACAAAAGGTGCTTGCTTAGACCATATGCTGAGTTTAAATCAGAAGAGGTTGTAGGCTGAGGAGAAAGTGGGATTTGAGAGGAAGGATTAAGCATGAGCTCCCCATCATCCTCAAAAGTTTTAGCCGAGGTGCTTGCCACAGACACAGAAGCAAACTATAGTGTTAAGTTAATTGTACTTACTTGTTTAATTCTTTTTGATGTACAATAAAGTTTGTTTTTATTTGAAAATGTGAAATCTTGTAGCATTGTTCTGCCAGTTAATTGTTGAGTGTTTGGATTTTTCCTTTAAACATTAACAGTCCCTAACAGGATTGTAATACCAGGTCCTCAGGACAAGATGTTGCAATGACCACAATGACTATCTGCTCCCATTGCCTTCTCAATGTCTGGAGGGCCTCCTGGTCTCATGTGGGGTGAGGACATCTCTCCTCTTTCTCACCTCCTGCAACATGGCCTTCCATGCTGCATCTGAGAGCCTTAGAGAATGCTCTCTGCCCTGTTCCACCATTTTCATCCTGCTTGGACACTCTTCCCCAGCCACTTTCAGCACCTGTTTCAGTCAAAATGCATCTCCCCTTTAAGTAATGAAGGCTGGCTTTAAGTGGTGCTAGTTTCTCATTGTTTTGTGCCAGTGTTCAGGTGTTCAACCAGTCAGCAGCACCCTTAGTGCTGGGTGTATGTTATGGAAATTAGGAGTCAGCCTTGGAAGAAATGAGTGCAGTTATACATTCATCACGATTACCACGCCCATTTTTGGACCTTATCAAATTCCATGGCAATAGTTATTAAGAATGAGTTATGCATCTCAGTAAAGTAATTGTTATGATCCCCAGCTGGGGTTAGCACTGGACAAGCCTGATCCCAGGGTGGAACCCAGCTTGATAGATCCTAACTTTTATTTGTTTGTTTAGATATGTGGAGAGGGGCCACTGAACAGAGTCACCAGAGTCAGCTAATGAACTTTTAACAAAAACATTTATTAAACAAGGAAAGATCAATTCTATTACAATACTCCTTCATCCACAACTATACCTTTACAGATATATATATAGATTTATAAGGATAACACAAGTTATGAAAGCTATCTTATATTCTAATGTTCACAGTAAGTATACAGTCCATGTAGCTAATTGGCGACCTGTGGTCAGGCACAACACACTCTGAAACCAAGTGACAGATGCCACCTCAACCAAATGCTATGGATCTCTCATCAACTCCCACCTAGACGCTTGTCACACAGTGAGCCAACCAGTCTCACTAAACTCCATCTTTCACACAAGGGTTTCCAATCTCCACTCTCTAAGGACTCACCTTAGAATCTTCTCCCAAACCAATGTTTTCTCTCAGATGCCTTCTGCAAGGGTCCACCTCCAGGGTTTTGAACTCTCCTTCTGATGTTCCTCTTCCCTGGGTCACCACATGCATTCAAGCTTTCTTCCATGCACTCTCTCTCACTGACTCAGCTGTCAACAGTACAACACTGCTTCACGTGCCCATAGCAAAGAGTTATAGACCTTCAGTTGTCTCTTTGGACCTTCTCACTTCTCACAAGCCTTCATATCATTTTGATTCTGCTCCCTGTAGTTTGGAGCTTTAAGCTTGAAGCTTTGAGCCCTTCTCTGCCCCTCAGTCTTAACTTCACTTAACAGGACCTTTTCCAGATTCCTGTCCTTCCTTTGACTAGAAGTTTTGCTTGGACCTTTCTCCTGTTCTACTCCAGGATTCTTGGGGACTTTCTTCTTAAGCTACAGACTGGCTATTGGTTGTCTTTACTCCAGTTTCTCCCTGGCAGCTACTTTCAACCAACTTTAACTTGGGACTCGCTATCTGTCCCTTCTAGGCTGCTTCTGCCTCGCAGCTGCTCCCAGCTGAACTCAAAAAGTGCTGTTACTAGTTTCTTCTGTGGGAGGGACCTGCCTCTCTGGACCTCTGTTGCTACCCTTGTTTTTGCTTAACTTCTCTTACAGTTGTAAACTCTCATTAGAAATGCAGGCATCTTTTAAAGTGAAACTAAAACTCAAATTGACTTTTTCTTAACATACAGATACAGAAATACAAATCATCTTTAAAGCTAAAACTCATTTCTAATGCCCACAAATACCAATATAACTAATTAAACTATCTTTATTTCCTAAAAGAATACATAACAGGTGAAGAGGAACCACAATGCTCTGATAAAAGGCAATTAGAGCAAACAAAATCCAAATTACAGTAGAACATAGAGACTGGTATAAAAATAATTGATGATGTAACTGTGTAGCTAGATTTAAAACAGCACAGAAAGATAACTGACAGATACCCACAGGAAAATTCCCATGGGAAACAGGTTGTTAAACAGAGCAGGTCTTGACATTGTTACAATATCTTGAGCTAGGGATTAAGCACACTTGACCACATAGGAGTGCATAGTATTAACAGAACAGAAACAGGCTATTCATACAAAAATACGAACTAGAAGCAGGACTAGGCCACTCATCCCTTCAAGCCTGCTCTGCCATTCAATGAGATCATGGCTGATCCGATTGTAATCTCCCTCCTACCCCCGATAACTTTTCACCCCCTTGTTAATCAAGAATCTATCTAGCTCTGCCTTAAAAATATTCAAAGACCCTGCTTCCATTGCCTTTTGAGGAAGAGAGTTCTAAAGATTCATGACCCTCTGAGAGAAAAAAGTTTTGCATCATCACTGTTTTAAATGAGCAACCCCTTATTTTTAAACCATGACTTCTAGTTCTAGACTCTCTGACAGGAGGAAATTTCCTCTCAGCCCATCCAGTCCATGTCACCATTTATTCTCTACTTGAGCCTTCTTCCATTTTCTTTATCTAATTGTATCAGCTTAACCCTCTATTCCCTTCTCCCTCACATGCTTGTCTAGTCCCCACTTAAATGCATCTGTACTATTCACTTGCACATTCCCTGTGGCAGTGAGTTCCACATTCTCACCACTCTCTGGGTAAAGAAATTCCTTCTGAATTCCCTGTTGGAATTTTTGCTATCTCATATTGATGGCCTCTAGTTATGCTCTTTCCCACAAGAGGAAACATTCTTTCTGTATGCGCCTTACCTAAAGCATTCATAATTTTAAAGACAACCATTAGGTCACCTTCAACCTTCCCTTTTCATTGGAAAAGCGACACAGCCTGTTCATCCTCCCCTGACAGTTATTCCCCCGTATTTCAAATATAACCCTTGTAAATCGTTTTTGCATCTTTTCCAATGCCTTTTTAAAAATATATATGGTGACCAGAATTGTGTGCAGTGCTCCAGGTGTGGAATGCTTCAGGTGTGCAATTCTCCAGCTGTGCAGTGCTCCAGGTGTGCAATGCTCCAGGTGTGCAGTGCTTCAGGTGTGCAATGCTTCAAGTGTGCAATGATCCAGATGTGCAGTGCTCCAGGTGTGGAATGTTTCAGGTGTGCAATTCTCCAGCTGTGCAATGCTTCAAGTGTGCAATGATCCAGGTGTGCAGTGCTCCAGCTGTGCAGTGCTCCAGGTGTGCAATGCTCCAGGTGTGCAGTGCTTCAGGTGTGCAGTGCTTCAGGTGTGCAATGCTCCAGGTGTGCAGTGCTCCAGGTGTGGTCTAACAAAAATTGGACACAAGTTTATTGCAACTTCTTTACTTTTCAATTCTATCCCTCCAGAAATAAACCCTGGTGCTTGGTTTGCTTTTTTAAAATTATCCTTTTTAACCTGTGTCACTACTTTTTGTGATTTGTGTATTTGTACTGCCAGATCCCTTTGCATCCTTATATCATTTAAATTTTTATTTTCTAAGTAATATGCAATCTCTTCATTTTTCTTGCCAAGATGTAATGCCTCGCGTTTATCTATGTTCAATTCATTTGACATTAAATGTCAATTCTGCAAGTTTTAAAAAAAAATCTTCTTGTGATTTGTTGCAGTCCTTTTCAGTATTGACCATTTGCCTAATTGGTGTCATCTGCAAATTTAGAAATGGTGCTTTTGATTCAAAGATATAAATTGTGAACAGTAGCGGTCCCAGCATAAATCCTTGCGGAACATCACTTCTCATCTTCTGTCATTCTGAATAACAAGCCTTTACTCTTAATCTCTGCTTTCTGTCTTAAAGTTAGCACCTCCTGGGTCCAAGTTCTCTTACTTTTCCCATTAGTCCAGTATGTGGAATCATTTGAAGCCTTTTTTTGAAAATCCAGATAAAATAAATCCACCTTCTCTGTTACTGCTTCAAAATATCAACAAGGTCAGTCAATAAGACTTTCCCTTTTGAAATTCATGCTATTTATAATTATGGTCAGGATTTCTGTGCCTGCCAGCATGTTCAATGGTGTGTGCAGATAGTATGGCTTGGTCAGTTTCACAACGGCGTGAAACCAGTTTGTGATTGTCAGCTCAGCCCGCCAATGGTGGGCCGCGTTTCCTGCCATCGGACATCAGGAACCTCATTGTGATACATGTGCATATTATTATTAAGCCAGTCCACCAGAATTGCCCCCCCCAACGCTGGATCGTCTGCCCACGTTGGCAGGAAAACACGTTGATGTTTTACTACAGCAACGTGCATCTGGTGAGCTGCACTTCACCTGGGACTTCAAGGTTTGTTTGCCTGCCTTGCTTTGGGCAGCACTCGCAGTCATCAGCGCCAAGCTTCGCAGGCAGCACCACGTCACTTTTAGGGGGGTTCATGGCAGGTCTCTACCTATCAGGTCAGCCATATGTGGGTGGCTTTTCAATGGTTACAGGTCTAGGGCTTGCTTAGGGAAGTGGGAGAAGTGGCCTCAGGCAAGAGAAGAGCTGCAGAGCTAAAGCTATACTGGGAAAGGGGGGGGCGGTGTTCCAGGGTATGTGTGGGGGCACATGTTGATCTGTGCAAGTGGCCTCAAGATGGTGAGGGCTGAGGAGGCAGTCTCCAGAGGAGATGAGGCCAGATGGAGGTGTGAGGGTATGTGTGTGAGAATGGGGGGTGATGTCCCTTGAGCTGGCAGTGAGTGAGATGCCAATGAATATGTGATAGGGTTGAGTATGTGAGTTTTAAGTGATGAGACTGTTGCCATACCCTGGCTGCATGAACGAGATCATTGATCCTCTATCTGCATTGGATTGCCAACCTCTTTTGTGCAGCATTGGCACTGATGACCACTGCCACCGCCTCCAAAGCTTGGTTGGTCACGCCGTTGCCCATCCTGCAGCCAGAGAGGAGGTAGAGGGTATCGTGGCATACCTCCACAGCATCCAAAAGGTGTTCCAGTGATTTGTCACTAAACCTGGGGGGCTGCAATTTTTTTGCGTTTCGTGGACATCTTCCCTGCAGTGGTTGTGGGCTGGAAGCACTGAGATGTGTGCACGCGGATGGACTTTAAATATAGCACAAGGCATGATGAAGCGGCAAGGTGATGGCGGGCCTGAATCAGAGCCCGCCCGCCATGGAAACACCATGTTTCCTGGGAATATGTAAGTAATGCAGTGGGTTTGGGACAATATGGCTTGAAAACCTGCCATTGCAGCCAGAGGGTAAAGCATCGTTTTACCCACCTGCTACATTACTTAGTGTAAATCTGGGAGGATTCCGCCCTATATTTTTGTTTTCTAGCTATTCTCCTATGGTCTTCTCTAGTATGTATTCCATTATTTTACCTACCATCAATGTTAAGCTCTAAGGTCTTTATTACCTGGACGTGCTGTGTCTCCTTTCTTAAATATCAGCTTAACATTACCTATCTACCAGTCACCTGGCATGACACTTTCTCTAAGGAATTATCAAAGATATTTAGTGATGCCTCTACTATCTAGTGTCTATATTATTTTAAAATTTGTTGATATAATCCATCCAGATCAGGGGATTTGTCCTCTTTAGTTTTATTTAATTTGTTTAATATTTCATCGCTTTTTATTTTAAATGCAGTTATCCCATTTATAATCTCACCATTCAACGTCACAGCCCCTGTCCTGTTTCCATGGTAAATACTGAAGTAAAGTTATTATTTAATATTTCTGCCATTTCTCTATCATTGCCTGTGATATAACTCTGCCCATCAAGAAATAAGTCCTATTTCTATCTTGACTTTCCCTTTTTGTTGATGTATCTGTAAAATGTTTTGCTATTTTGTTGTATCATCCTTGAAAATTTAATTTCATAGTTCTTCTTTGCCCTCTCAATCATTTTTTTTATTTCTCTTTTAATCTCTTTTTTAATGTTCTTCCTCACTGTCAATATATAGTTTATGTCCTTTTCCTTGCCCTCAATGTTTCCCTTATGTCTTTAATCATCCATGGTGACTCAGTATTATTTAACTTGTTCTTGTTTTTTAGTAAAATATATATTTCCCTGCAGTCTATTGAATGCCATTTTAAAAGTTTCCCATTATTATTCTACACCATTCTTTGTCAACATTCTTGTTTGTTTTATTTTCCCAAATTCTATTCTCAGCTCCTCAAACTCAACTTTTCTCCAATCTTGCTTGTTGTTTTTTGTCATAATATTGTCCCTCACAATTAATATATTCAATTGCATAATATTATGGTTACTATTGCCTAAATGTTCCCCTAGCTTTATCTGCTCTAGCTTTTTTCCGATTACTGGATCCAGTGGCAAATTGTCCCTTGTTGAACTTCTTACTTACTGGGTTAGAAAGAAGTCTTGTACCCATTGAAGCAAATTCATTCCCTTATCCCCTTTACATAACCCAACTGTCCAATTAATATTAGGGTAGTTGAAATCTCCCACCATTATTATTTTATGTTCTTCATTCATTTGCCTATTTTTTTGCATGTTTCATTCCCTCACCTAGCTTCCACTATTAAGTGGTTTGTAGGCTATCCCAAGTTGAATGGGAATCTTTTATTACCTTTTATTTTTACCTATGTAGATTAGAGTTCTATTTTGTTGATGGCCTTTCTCTACTGCAATTATATTTTTCTAAATAAGTATAGCTACTACACTTCCCCTTTTCCACTCTCTATCTATGCTGAAAACATTCTATTCTGCAATGTTTAATTCCCAGTCCAGAAACTCTGTAGCCATGGGTTGAATTTCCTGGAGATAGCTGAATTCTCGCTGCCGGGTCAAAGAGTGGGAGGCAACCCTGCTTTAGCAGGCAGTGAGATCTGGGGGTGCTTATTGCTAGCAGCAGCCAATTAAGATGCCACTACTGGGGCTGTTGTCCAATGAAGGGCAATGACCTGCCCACAAAAGCTGCTGGCTCAATCAGAAAGCTGGCAGCTCAGCAACTTCAACTGCACCACTGCCATTGGTGGCCATTGTAGGGACTTCAGCTGCAGGGAGAGGGCACTTCAATCGCCAGGCAACCTCAATGAGAGTTTAAGTTATTTTTAAAATTTATTTTATGGGATGTGGTCATCCCTGGCTAGGCCAAAGTTTACTGTTCATCCCTATTTGCCCTTGAGGAGGTGATGGTGAGCTGCCTTCTTGAACCCCTGCAGTCCATGTGGTGTAGGAACACCTACAGTGCTGTTAGGGAGGGAGTTCCAGGGTTTTGAACCAGTGACAGTGAAGGAACGGCGATATATTTCCAAGTCAGGATGGTGAGTGGCTTGGAGGAGAACTTCCAGGTGGTAACATTCCCATGTATCTGCTGCCCTTATCCTTCTAGATGGTAGTGGTTGTGGGTTTGAATGGCACTGTTTAAGGAGCCTCCTAACCACCCTGATGGAATCCGCTGGGAGTCCATCACTTAAGTGGCTCAGTGGGCCACCAATGAGCGTTCAAGCCATCAACTAACTCACTGATGCCTTTATGTAGCATTTGCTAGCCTTACCAGCTCCTAGGGTCCTGAAAATTCCAGCCCACGTCTCAGTAATCCCTACTTTGTCTAGTTTCTCACAATGTATAATGGCCTCCAGTATGCAGACAGTGTGCATTTTTGTACAGACAGTTTAATTAATTTTTAATAGTAGATCTCATCATTTATTTTTATTGTTTATTTCAATGGGTGCTCGAGGCTGAGCGTCCTTCTTCTATATTACAAGATGCTATCGAGTGGCACTTACTCAGCAATAAGCTGCTCACTAATGCTCAATTTGAGTTCTGCCAGGGCTACTCAGCTCCTGACCTCATTACAGTCCTGGACCAAATGTTGACAAAAGAGCTGAACTCAAGAGATGAGGTGAAAGTGACTGCCTGAGTGTGGCATCAAGGAGCTCTAGCAAATCTGGAGTCAATAGGAATCAGGGGGAAAATTCTCTGCTGCTTAGTCATACCTAGCACAAAGTAAGTTGGTTGTGGTTGTTGGTGGTCAATCATCTCAGTCCCAGGACATCACTGCAGGAGTTCCTCAGGATAGTGTCCTAGGTTCAACCATCTTAACTGCTTCATCATAACTTTCCCTCCATCATAAGGTCAGAAGGGGGGGATGTTTGCTGATGATTATACAATGCGCAGCAACTTCAACTGACTCCTCAGATACTGAAGCAGTCTGGGTCCATGTGCAGCAAGACCTGGACAATACCCAGACTTGGGCTGATAAGTGGCAAGTTACATTCACACCACACAAGTGCCAAGCAACGACCATCTCCAACAAGAGAGAATCTAACCATCACCCCTTGACATTCAATGGCATTACCATTGCTCAATCCCTGCTATCAACATCCTGGGGATTACCATTGACCAGAAGCTGAACTGGACCAGCCATATAAATACTGTGGCTACAAGAGCAGGTCAGATGCTGGGAACCCTGCTGTGAGTAACTCACCTCCTGATTTCTTAAAGCCTGTCCACCATCTAGTCAGGAGTGTGATAGAATACTCATCACTTGCATGCCCCAACAACACTCAAGAAGCTTGACACCATCCAGGAGAAAACAGCCCACTTGATTGGCACACCATCCACAAACATTCACTCCCTCCAGCAATGAAGCACAGTGGCAGAAGTGTCTATTATCTACAAGATGCACTGCAGCAACTTGTCAAGGAATCCTTAGGCAGCACCTTCCAAACATGCAACCGCTATCACCTAGAAGGACACATTCAGCAGATGTATGAGAACACCACCGCCTGCAAGTCCCCCTCCAAGTAACACACCATCCTGACTTGGATATATATCATTGTTGCTTCACTGTTGTTGGGTCAAAAACCTGGAATTCTCTCCCTAACAGCACTTTGGGCATACCTACACACACAGACTGCAGTGGTTCAAGAAGGTAGCTCACCACCACCTTCTCAAAGGCAATTAGAGAT
Source organism: Carcharodon carcharias (assembly GCF_017639515.1). Classification (NCBI taxonomy): domain Eukaryota; kingdom Metazoa; phylum Chordata; class Chondrichthyes; order Lamniformes; family Lamnidae; genus Carcharodon; species Carcharodon carcharias. The sequence goes on along the minus strand of NC_054485.1, from coordinate 54,834,250 downwards.
GGGCAGTAAATGCTAGACTTGCCGGTAATGCTCACATCCTGTGAAAAGAATAAAGAAAGCTGCAGCGAGACCAGGTGATTGCAGACATTGTCACTGGCAACCGGGCAACAGTTTCTGATGGCCATGATCTCTGGAGGCTGAATGTTAGTGGGACATTGGAAGGGGTGAGTAGAAATGAAAATCTCAGCTAGCTGAGAAAAGAGCACAGAGAAAACAGAAGCCACGAATCGTGAACTTTCTCAGCCCACTGTCTTCCTCTACAGCAAATGAAGCTGCCACACTAAAATGGGGCTCCTGAGCCATATAGGACCATGTTTATCACAGTGGTTCCTTAACCTTTTCCAGGTGTGACCCCATTTTAATGCCTCAGACCCTGTGCCCTCCAGGACTGGGGAATGTTTTAGCTCCTGAACAAGGATGTATTAAGGCCATTTGGTGGTGGCAAATCAAACTTTACATATCAGATCATCTCAAGTAAAGGATAAATTCAGGCCATTTGGTGGTGGGGTTTTAGGTCCAGTGTGGTGAGAGGAGGTGGGGGAGAGAAGTTCGGTGTGATTAAACTGCAGGGCTTTAAAATAAAAATCTATCTTCTCACAGGCCTTTTTTTTTGCAGCAGCAATAAGGCCTCAAAGATCTGCCCATTGGGCCACATCCACCAGTAGAAAAAAAACACAAGAATTTAAAGGAGCCTCACAGCTGTTAGCATTCAGTCCACACAGAGCTCGTGACCCCAAAATCTCTTCAACAGTTTGGAAATCCTGGTTTAACACAGAGTTGACCACCATGGTGCAATCCATCATCTGACAAGATGGAAGGCTGTCACAACATTTTTAACTTCTTTTTACACCCATGTTCTATAATTCTATTTATCTCCTTACGTCCTCTTTGTTTTTCTTTCTCATGCTCCCTTTTTCTGTTTCATTTACATTTTGACTGATTTCATTTCCTCTACACACCTCCCCTCATCTGAATTGTTTCAAACCTTTGCTACCTCCCTATTTACCCCACCTGCTGGGCCACAGGTCCCATCGAACTCTTTGAATGACTAACAATTTTAAAAATGCTGTCATAAATTAGGAATAATCACAGAAATTTTAACATCTACTACAAATATTATCAATCATACATATGTAAAGTAAAGAAATTATTTGTTTTTAATCTTATTGCATAAAGATCTGCACCATGGATATTCTCATTCAATTGGTAAAAATTACCCATTCATATTTCTCCACAGTATTCTTAAATATGTATGGACTCTGAATCTTTGTTACTTGCCAAGCCTAACGCCTTTGGCATACCCTACTCCATAGCCACCGCTGGCCTGTGCCAGGCAACCCACAGAGCATATTAAATAGAAAGCACTGATGAGAGGGCTAATGTAACCTGGGTAGGCATTGAGTGGAATCCCACAGAGGACAGTGCTTACACCCCTGTTGTCTCTAATCTACATTAAAATCCTGAATGCCAAAACCAGGTGTAATCTTGTCAAATCTGCAACTAGTACTAAAATGAATAGTGCTGTAGAGACAGAAGGTCCAACTCTATGAAATCACACCCCCAGAGGGGTGCCTCACACACAATTTTAATGGACAGGACATCACAAGGAGTGTTCCCACAATATCCAAACATGTAACCCCAGTGGGTGAGGTTCCCTGCTTGCAGCATATGTTTGTAAAATTGATTCTTGACATTGCTGTTAAGGATTTGAAGAAGGAATTAGATCAGGTACAAAATTGGGCAGAGAAATGGCAAATTAAGCTTTACATATAAGATCATAAAAAATAAAGCATACATTAAGGTCACAGAATTACACAGTGCAGATGAGGGCCTTCGGCCCATCAAGTCTACACCAACATGTGAGAAACACCAGACCTACCTAATCCCATTTACCAGCACTTGGCCCATAGCCTTGAACATTATGATGTGCCAAGTGCTCATCCAGGTACTTTTAAAAGGATGTGAGGCAACCCACCCTCCCAGGCAGCACATTCTAGACCATCACCACCCTCTGGGTAAAAAAGATTTTCCTCATATCTCCCCTAAATCTCCTGCCCCTCACCTTGAACTTGTGTCCTCTCATGACTGACCCTTCAACTAAGGGGAACAGCTGCCCCCTATCCACCCTGTCCTTGCCCCTCATAATCTTGTACACCTCGATTAAGTCACCCCTCAGTCTTCTCTGCTCCAACAAAAACAACCCAAGTCTATCCAATCTCTCTTCATAACTTAAATGTTTCATCCCAGGCAACATCCTGGTGAATCTCCTCTGCACCCCCTCTAGTGCAATCACATCCTTCCTATAATGTGGCAACCAGAAATGCACACAGTACTCCAGCTGTGGCCTCACCAAGGCTCTATACAACTACAATAAGATCTCCCTACTTTTGTAATCCATGCCTCAATTGATAAAGGCAGTGTCCCATATGCCTTTTTCACCACCCCACTAACATGCCCTTCCGCCTTCAGAGATCTATGGGTACACACGCCAAGGTCCCTTTGTTCCTCAGAACTTCCTAGTGTCATGTTGTTCATTGAATACTTCCTTGTCAAATTACTCCTTCCAAAGTGTATCATCTCACACTTTTCAGGGTTAAATTCCATCTGCCACTTATCTGCCCATTTGACCATCTCATCTATATCTTCCTGCAGCCCAAGACACTCAGCCTCACTGTTAACCACCCGGCCAATCTTTGTGTCATCTTCAAACTTACTAATCCTACCCCCCACATAATCATCTATGTCGTTTATATAAACAACGAACAATAGGGGACCAAGCACAGATCCCTGTGGTATGCCACTGGACACTGGCTTCCAGTCACTAAAGCAGCATTCTGTCATCAGCTTCTGTCTCCTACAACTAAGCCAATTTAGAATCCACCTTATCAAATTACCTTGTCTCCCATGTGCATTTGTATTTTTTATAAGTCTCCCATGTGGGACCTTGTCAAAGGCTTTGCTTCTTCACATCACATGGCATGGCATCTAATTTCATTCTGAAGTCTCCCAGTGTCCTTGTTTCCACTGGCTTATCTGGTTAATCAAATGTTTATTACATAGGACCTGAAATTCTATGACTGTTCTCCTGGTTTTTCTCTCGGGGAGTGGGGGATAGGGGTGGTGTTTCCTGGTCTCCCACTGGTGGGAAATGAGGAAAATTCCTGCAGAATTTCAGGTCTCCATTTTCTAAGATCCACTCAGAAAAGTTTCTGGAAGATCAACTCAATAACAACCTTCCACCACTCAACCCTTCAAAGTACTTCTTGTCCCTTGCCGGTGAAGTTTCTCCAATTTGATTTCTTCTGGCCAGATCCTCATAGGATCTGTTCTGTAACTCTGGACCACAGTGTTAGATGTCCTACATAAAATGCAGTGTATCCAGCATATGCCTCACTCATTTTCATCAAAATTGATGCACTGCTTTGGAACAGGCACTTTGTGGAAAAACAAACACTTCATCAGCACAGCAAATACACAATAATATATTGATCAAGCTGACATCTTCACTAAATATGCAACAACTAGTATTGACTGAAATGCACCATTACTTTTGTATAAGGTTGCTAGGTCTGGGTGGATGCATTCCTGGGGGCTTCATCACATGGACTCCTGTTCTTAAACATTTCCTTTCCAAGTCCCATAGTGTTCAAATAAAATGAAAAAAATATATGATTTTTATTCTGGATTGCTTGTAGCAGGAGATTAATCTATAAGTCCTTGGAAGCCCAAGATAATCCTGAAGGTTGGTAACCCTACTCTAGTAATCTGTTATATTTATGGCAGATAAATCATACTTAGTCTTTCCCATCAGGCACTTCACACTGCCCAAGGGTGAATGTGTTGGTGAATTTAGTGAATTGGTTTTCTTTATTCACAAGCCCTCTGTTGACAGAGAATAACTTGTCAGTTGGAATCCCACATATCAAAAGAATCCATTGAAAGAAATTTTAGGCCATAATCTTGAGGTGGCGACAGGGGTCTCAACCACTGGCTGGAGAGCCGGCCAGTGTCCCACGTCCCCTCTTTTAAGGAAGGCCCACCGCATCTTGTGCCACTCTTTATACTTTCACAACTCACAGGGGATAGTGTGCTGTAATATCAAGCCCCACTCTTCCCCGAAAAGCGACTAACGTGAAAAGTTTCACCAAACCACCAGAATGCCCCAATTCTACCCGACTGTTTAATTTAGGTTAACAGAATATGAGCAACGGGTTTGTAAACTTAATAAGTAAATAACTGTTTACTGAACAAATTAACTTTAACCACAGAATCACAGAATCACAGAATCACACAGTGCAGAAGAGGCCCTACGACCCATTGAGTCTGCACCAACATGTGAGAAACACCTGATCTACTTACCTAATCCCATTTACCAGCACTTGGCCCAAAGCCTTGAACGTTATGACGTGCCAAGTGCTCATCCAGGTACTTTTTAAAGGATATGAGGAAACCCGCCTCCACCACCCTCCCAGGCAGTGCATTCCAGATCACCACCACCCTCTGGGTAAAAACGTTTTTCCTCACATCCCCCCTAAACCCATGCCCCTCACCTTAAATTTATACCCCCTTGTGACTGACCCTTCAACTAAGGGGAACAGCTGCTCTCTATCCACCCTATCCATGCCCCTCATAATCTTGTACACCTCGATCAGGTCACCCCTCAGTCTTCTCTGCTCCAACAAAAACAACCCAAGTCTGAAAATTCTTTAGCCAGAGAGTGGTGAATCTATGGAATTCATTGCCACAGAAGGCTGTGGAGGCCAGGTCATTGAGTGTATTTAAGACCGAGATAGATAGGTTCTTGATTGGTAAGGGGATCAAAGGTTACGGGGAGAAGGCGGGAGAATGGGGTTGAGAAACTTATCAGCCATGATTGAATGGTGGAGCAGACTCGATGGGCCAAATGGCCTAATTCCGCTCCTATGTCTTATGGTCTTATAACCTCTCTTCATAACTTAAATATTTCATCCCAGGCAACATCCTGGTGAATCTCCTCTGTACCCCCTCCAGTGCAATCGCATCCTTCCTATAATGTGACGACCAAAACTGCTAACAGTACTCCAGCTGTGACCTCATCAAGGTTCTATACAACTACAACATGACCTTCCTACTTTTGTAATCTATGCCTCAATTGATAAAGGCAAATGCCCCATATGCCTTTTTCACCACCCCACTAACATGCCCCTCTGCCTTCAGAGATCAATGGACACACACGCCAAAGTCCCTTTGTCCCTCAGAACTGCCGAGTGTCATGCTGTTCATTGAATACTTCCTTGTCAAATTACTCCTTCCAAAGTGTATCACCTCACACTTTTCAGGGTTAAATTCCATCTGCCACTTATCTGCCCATTTGACCATCCCGTCTATATCTTCCTGTAGCCCAAGACACTCAACCTCACTGTTAACTACCCAGCCAATCTTTGTATCATCCTCAAATTTACTAATCCTATCCCCCACATAGTCATCTATGTCGTTTATGTAAATGACAAATAATAGGGGACCGTGCACAGATCTCTGTGCCTCTCTGGCACTTAACAGGCTGGGCTTTTCCCTGGGTTCAGAGATCCTGCCCATGAGAGCTCCTGGCCAGCAGCTGTTCTCTGCCATCATGGAGGTGGTGGCTACTGCTGATATTACACCCACCCGAGGCCTTAGATTGAGGAAGGACTCAGACACAGGTGAATGATGGTGAAAATGGAGTTGTGAGGGAGGGGATGAAAGGGCGTTGGCAGCAAGGGCAGGGGGTGGTTTTTAGCAGGTGGCCCTGATGCCAGACCAAGTGCTGGGTGCCTTTGAAAGAGGGAACCCACCACCTAACCACCGCACCTCCCCCCCCCCCCCCCCCCCCCCCCCCCCAACCTCCCCTGGGAGCCTGCAAAATATATGCTAGGGTTTGCTTGTCATGCTCCCTGCACGGCTAGGCTCCCATCCACTGCTGGGTTAGCACCTGTGGTGGTCGGATCGCCTACTTAATGGCCTCACTTGGCGGTGGGGCGAGAAAGCCTTTCCTGTCACGGACTTAACCTGGGTGGAGGTGGGAAGGTAGTGAAGACCAACTTACGATCGTCTCACCCAACCAATTAAATGCACCTCCCCATCACCAAACTCGCCACAGGGAAGGGCACAAGATTCTGCACATAATGTCATAGGAAAAATTCAAGAAAGTGAACTATAAAATTGTGGGGAAAAATTTAAATGTACTGTCAGGGAAAAAAAGATGTAAAGCTTTTCTTCAAGATGCTAATGGCTTCAATGAGCAAGTTAACAGGCATTTGGGAATGGCCAAACCTTGTTTCTCAGCAGCTGAATGATACAAGCTGAATTTCTTTCTATGAAGACACATTTGATGATACAATGACAGATTTAGTGTGAGTTGCTGGGTTAGAGAAAACCCACAAATCTTTGATAGTATTGTTCTGTTGAAATTTCACTGCTAATTCATCAACATTATTGTTGCAATTTTAGAGATTGGAATGTTAATCTTCTGACTTTTATTTTAAGGCTACTTAATAGAAATATTAATTTCAGTTTCTGCTGCCTGAGTTTGGCTTACCCTATAGGCTATCATGACCACTTAACTATTAAAGAAATGGCCAAAAATGTTAATTTTACTCTATCAGAAAACAAATTAAGTATTGCTCTGCAATCATATAGCCTAATTAGCTGAAAAGACTGTTTGATGTTGAAAGACGATTTTGCTATCACAGGTGCTAGACACAAAAGTGTTTGCTTTCTTGTTTAATCAGCATCTGAGTTTTGAAATCGGAAACTGAGAGATTAAATTTGCAAACTGTATGCATGGCAACCTACTTGTCAAGGTTGTATTGAAAAGTGTAGGGCAATAATGCGAGAATATTTGCAAACTGCAGGCAGATGTCATGCAAATGGATGCCAAGTGATTTAATACCTCATGATCAGACCTCCAGGAATATGCCAGACCAGAATTGGCAACACTGGATGTGAGCCTGGAACCCACCAGCTTCAGACTCAGAGGCTAACACAGCACCAAGGCTGATATATAGTAAACAACTTAAATAAATTGTTAAGTAAGTGACACCTGAAGGCAAACTTTGAGCAGTGGTTTCAGCTGGAGTACAAGCTGTAGTGCACCTGACAGTACTGTACTGTATAAGTTATAGCTGTGAGGCATGTTGTAGTAGTAATACTGTAATACAGCTGATACAGCACAGTATTCCAGCTGACCATGGTGCTCAAGTTTAAATTTTTCATCTTTAAAATCATAACTAAATCTCCAGGGTCACAGATTGACATGTTGGACTCTTCTGCCCTGACTGTAGGCCTTAATCTTTTCTAAGTTTGCAAAAACCTCATGGCCTTTACATTAGAAATGGTGCTTCCTTCTCACACTGGATGTGAAGATTCCACGACATTATTTTGAAGAAGGGTTGGGGAGTTCTCCCTGGTGCCCTGGACAATATTTATCTCTAAACCAATATCACTAAAACAGGTTATCTGCACATTATCACATTGTTGCTTCTGGGATCTTGCTGTATGCAAAATGGTTGTTGCATTTCCCATATTACAACATTATTACATTTAAACAGGTACTTAATCAGTTGTAAAGCACTCTGGAACATCCTGAGGTCATGGAGGGTGCAATAAAAATATAAATCTCTTTATTGCTGAAAAAAGAGAAAAGTATTTTTCTTGCTTTCCACCCTTGTTCTTTTGAGCACCCTTCCCAGCACAGGCATGTCCTTGCAAAATTATTGAAATCAGATGATTTCCAAGTGTGATCTAATTCATTGCAGAGGGTGTCCTTTGTAGAGTTGTGAGGATGTGAGAATTCTGCCATGCCCCATGCTCCTGCTGGGGTCTTTCTCACAGTCTGTGTACGTCAGATAACCTTGGATGTTCTGGAGCACCCATCTCACAAATTTGACCTTAGATTGCACACCAAGCTAGGGACCTCAACATTCTAGCTTCTCTTGAAATAGCTTCTCCTTACTTTCTTAATACTGAAATAGATGAATTTACTGTTATGTTCTCAATCCCTTTCAAAGTATCTTGTGTTAAATTATATTGTAGGTTTATGTAGCTTATTCTTTCTCTTAGTGTGGCACATCTTGTTCTTGTCAGAATAAAATTCAATTTTCCACTTGTCTGCTGTTTACACAACAGATTTAAATCCCTTATGAAAAGTGTTTATTGTTTCCTTTGCCTCTCCTGCACTCCTGATTTTAATATCAACCAACAATTTAGCAAACTTAGAAATCAATTCTGCATCTAGTTTAACTATGTAGATGAGAAATAAGCGTAGAAAAACTAACATCTGTGGTAATATCCTCAAAGGTCAAGGAGGGACTTCAAACAGAATCCTTAACTTCTAAATGCTTGCTGGCTGTCTCTTAAATTATTCCAATACATTTAATCCTACAGCCTATTCCTTGAAGTGCTGTGACACCACATCTCTTACTGCCATTTCCTGATTCCTCCTATGTATCAGACTTCTTGGTCGCCCCCATGTTATACCCTTGATGGCTTTTATTTTTATGTCATGTTGAATCTTGATAACGACTTTCTGTTAAATGAATTAAACTTGATCACTCTCAGCTCCACCCTCAGTTTTATCTATAGCTAATTCTCAAAGTGATCTTAAACATAAGAACATAAGAACTAGGAGCAGGAGTAGGCAATTCAGCCCCTCGAGCCCCACCATTCAATATGATCATGGCTGATCTCAGTTCGGCCTCAACTCCTATTTCCCGCCCTCTCCCCATAACCTTTCAACCCGTTACTAATTCAAAACCTGAATAAACTTACAGTGTCCTGTCATCCACTGCACTCTGAGGTAGTGAATTCCACAGATTCACGACCCTTTGAGAAAAGTAATTCCTCCTCATCTCTTATTTAAATCTACCAGCCCTTAGCCTAAAACTATGGCCTCTCATTCTAGAATGCCCCACAAAGGGAAACATCTGCTCAACGCCTACATTGTCTATCCCCTTTAGCATCTTATATACCTCAATTAAATCTCCTCTCACTCTTCTTAACTCTAGCGAGTATAGGCCTAAACTGCTCAATCTCTCCTCATAAAACAAACCCCTCATCTCTGGGATCAATCTAGTGAACCTCCTCGGAACCGCCTCCAGTGCAACTATATCCTTCCTCAAGTAAGGGGACCAAAACTGTGCACAGTACTCCAGGTGCTGTCTCGTCAATGCCTTGCACAGTTGCAACAACACTTCCCTATTTTTATACTCTATTCCTTTAGCAATGGATGCCAAAATTCCTACCTACAACCCTAGTTTTGCGATTCGCCAGGACACTGGTCCCAGCATGATTCAAGTAGAGCCCTTCCAAACAGAATAGCTCCCTCTTTCCTCAGTACTAGTGCCAATGTCCCATGAATTGAAACCCATTTCTCCCACACCAATCTTTGAGCCATGCATTTACCTCTTTAATCTTATTGACCCAGTGCTAATTAGCTCGTGGCTCAGGTAGTAATCTGGAGAATATTACCTTTTAGGTTCTGCTTTTTAACTTAGCCCCTAGCTGCTCGTATACCCTCAGCAGAACCTCTTTCCTCATTCTACCTATATCATTGGTACCTACATGGACCACGACAACTGGATCTTTCCCCTCCCACTCCAAGTTCCTATGCAGCCCAGATGAGATATCCTTAACCCTGGCACCAGATAGGCAGCACAGCCTTCTGGACTCTCGATCCTGGCTACAGAGAACAGTATCTATTCCCCTAATTATACTATCCATAATTACAACTACATTTCTGTCTTCTCCCCCCACTTGAATGGCTCCTTGCACCACGGTGCTATGGTCAGTTTGCTCATCCTTCCTACAGTCCCTGCTCTCGTCCACACAGGGAGCAAGAATCTTGAACCCGTTTGATAAGGGCAAGAGCTGAGGCTCCTGCAGTGCTAATTCCTGGATCCCTCTACCTGCCTCACTCATAGTCACACCCTCCTGTCCCTGACCACTGGCCGAATTTAAGGTAGTTAATCTAAGGGGTGTGACTGTCTCCTGAAACACAGCATCCAGGTAACCCTCCCCCTCCCTGATACGTCACAGTGTCCAAAGCTCAGACTCCAGCTCATCAACTCTGAGCCGGAGTTCCTCGAGCAACCAATATTTGTTACAGATCTGGTCACTAGGAACCACAATGGGGTCCACCAGCTCCCACATCATGCAGCTACAACACATCGCCTGGCCCTGCATCTCTATTTTAGTTAATTAGTTTTTCAATTTGTATTTGGTCTTTAGTTTATCAATCTGTAAAATATTTCTTCTATTTATCTTTAATCTGAAAGCAAGTTAGAATAACGATTCAAAATATACTTTTTAAAATCAACTGGAACTCGCTCTGTCTGCTGAGTTGAAGCTGAAGTGTTAGGCCTCTGATCCTGGGCCCCAGTATTCACCTTTAATCTGAAATCAACTTAGTTCAAACTAGCAGTTACTTACCAACCAATTAACTTATGGTTTTCCTGTGATGTCACTTTTTGCTTTTTTTCACTCGGCGACAGTGGCAGTCAGAGGACACTCTTCCCAGACTGCTTCCCGGTGACAGTGACTGCAGAGGACACTCTTCCCGGACTGCTTCCCAGCAACGGTGACTGCAGAGGACACTCTTCCCAGACTGCTTCCCGGCGACGGTGACTGCAGAGGACACTCTTCCTGGACTGTTTCCCGGCAACAGTGACGGCAGAGGACACTCTTCTTGGACTGCTTCACAGAGACAGTGACTGCAAAGTCACTCTTCCCAGATGCTTAGTTTACAGGGACTCTGTCAAAGCGAGGAAGTCTGTCAAATAAAATCCAACCTGGAGGTTTCTTAAATTAATCCTGCAGGTATTCCTCCAACCTATACTTAAGAATGTGTAAGGAAAGGTTAAAGGACTAGCTGTGAGTTCAGAGCAGTGTTTTTAAGTGCAAGCTGAACGGGTGCAATACTTGCTAATTACATTAGTTAATTGCGGTGATACTGCTGAATTGAATAGGACAATTTACATTGAAATAGATCAGTTAATCACAGCAACCTGATCGAAGCCAGATGGGTAATCGCAGTGAGACAGGAAGAAGTTTTTATTTAGGTATGCCCGTGGAAGGCAACTTGGGAATATACTACCAACCAATAGCCGATCATGCACCCAACTAACCAATCCACATCCAGAAGAGGATTGTGCATGACGTCTTTTGAAACTGTATTTTCTATGTAAACCCTTGAAAAAGTCCAACACAGGAGAGCTCAAGAAGGAAGACTGAAGACACCTATCAACAGGGAGCTCTTGAGGAAAGAAGACAAGACAAGGTATACATTGGTGGAAGAGTCCCAGTAAACCAAGCCAGAAGATCTTGGTCAAAGATCACTCATAAGTGATTTACAGTCATCGCAGATTGAATGCCTGAGGGAAAACCATGATTTAATTGAAACTGTTTTGTTTAAAATTCTCAATAAAGGTAGGGAATTTAGTGCGTGATTGTGCCAATTGTAATTCTCGGTCACCAAATCTAACAAAGAGGTAAAATTACCTGCAAATAATTCACACCTTTTTACTCATTAGCAATATTAGGTTAATGGATCTATACTCAGGTTTGATTCCTTTTCATATTCAAATGCTTTGCTTGCTGGTTCCTTTCCTTTTGAAGCTCCTCAGTCAACATTGACTCCTTTATGAACCAATAATCCACAAATTTTCTTCAAAATTCTACCATCTGACCCTGGGTAGCGGATACTCTTAAACTATGAAGTAAAAACTCTGCATTACGGAATCATTTGGAATATTCATTGGGCTACTAAAACTGGATGTGAGCCGGCATTTTCTTCCCCAGTGCTAGTGTCTAAAAATAATCAATAATTTCACTATTTTCCTTTCATGTTCAATTTCACCACCATTTTTATCCTTCAACGGTTTATCTTCTGTTCTCATCAGGTTGTTGCTATGAAGATTTTGGATTAGGTTTATTTTCAGTCCTCCAAAAGTGTTTCCCATAGATTTTCTCCAGATGGCCTCTCTTCCTTATTTCCATTTTAATTTAATCATTCATCCATTTGGAGGATTGCATGGTTAAATTACCCTCATTTTGTGTAACTATCAGGTTTCTCCTAATTCTGTCGACAGTGCAATGGGAGATGTGCAATTTAATAAAATTTGTTTTTACTTTCAAACACCAAATTTCTATTCAGCAAATTTTGTATATCTGGCAATAATGGGTATGACTTACAGCTGACATTCTCTGTAAATGATGACTCCTCTTCTCAACTGTAAATACTTTAAAAATGTGTTCATGGGATGTGCATCTCTGGTAAGACCAGCATTTATTGCCCATCCCTAATTATCTTTGAAAAGATGGAGGTGAGCTGCCTTCTTGAACTGCTGCAGCCCATGTAGTGTACTGTTAGGGAGTGAAGGGTTCGCAAAATTCCCACAATTTTCATATCATCAACAAGGATATGACTTTTGGACTTTTATGGCAGAGGATCCAACTGCTGAGTTAAGTGTAGAACCCTGCAGACAGGAGGCTAGGCCCATGAAAGCCTGGGACTGGACATGCCTGGGCTTGTTGAGTGTAGTGTGGATTGCTGCCTGAAACCAGATAATGAGAGCAGACAGAATAAGCATTATTCCTTTTAAAACAATCAACCCAGAAAAAGACTTTATCTTACACAAAACTAAAGCCCATCAAAATCTTGCATAAATAATTGCTACTAATTACTAAGGCAGGAAGGCAGCAATCAATGCAATTATGCAAACCTATCAATACTCCACATGTACAATGGCTTTCAGTTCAAGACTAGTTACGGGGACAGGAAGACAAAAATAAACACCATGTGAGCCCATTAAAAACAACGAGACAACAATCACCTGAAGAAGCCCACCAAAATCAGACAAAGAACTAACCTTGATTTGGATTGAGATAAGAAATTCGAAAAACAGTATAACTGGGCCACCAGTTACAAAGGGTGGGCACTTTATTTTTGGGGGGGTGAGCAGTTTTGGAGCAGTTGAAGCAGTATTTAAGCAAGGAGAGGCAGCTGAGCCAAGTGGGGGGAGGAGATCTAGAGGTTTGCAGGCTCGCAGGCAACATCACGGCGAGGGGCACAGGGTGGCAGGCTCAACCAAAGAGAAAAAGGCTGCAACCGTAGCCCTCCACGAAGATCGACCACCCACGACCCCGCCCTCCACCCAACTGAAGAATCTTCGCAGACTCCACAGACCAGGACCACATGGGGACAGCAGGCCCCAGACGACACAAAGAGCATACCCCAAAACTGCAATTGGTTTACCTGGCTGGATTTCGAACTGTCAAGGAACCCTGGTTGGTGAGTATGATCCCTGACCTCTCCTAGTTCAATTTAGTTAGGTTTTGGGGGTGGGACAAGGGTAAATGAGTAGTAGCGTGATTTTCCCTCGTTATGCCATGTGTTCTCCATTCTTAACTAAGTGTACTTGGTAGGTTTGTATAATCTCAGTGTCATTCTAATGTTACAAGTTCATTTGTGACTTCAGTAAAGCCAGATTTTTTTGCTTGCACCAAAACCAGTTGTCTGCTGCACTTTGTCACAACCCCCAAATAAGTCCAACGTCTAGAACCCAGGGAGTGGGAGCGGATAGGACCGCTCAGAAGTCAGAGGTGAAGCTGACACACACCACCATCCCCTACATAAAGGTGACTGTGGCAGGACCTTAGCAAAAGGGATGCGATGCAGTGGACACTGATTTGGAAGAGAGGACTGTAATGGAAGAGAGGATTTCAAATTATGTGTTCAGTAAGGTGAATATGGAAAAAAAAATGGGTCACTAATCTGTTAAAGGCTGGGTGCCCGGAAGATGCTGCAGCTAAATGGACAGAAGGGAAGGATCCTAAAAAATCCATAGAAAAGGCCGTCTGGCTGATGTGCTTCAAGAACCAGATCCAGCTTTTGGACAAGCTCGTTGAAGCACAGGCAGCTGAGATTCGGGAGTCAGCCCTGGAAGTCCAAACAAAGGCCCTAGCAGGGGAGAAGTTACTGTTAGCATAGCAGGCTCTGAACCAGGAAAGGGTGCAGTTAGTGGGGGAGCATAAGACTCAGCAGGAATAATTACAGTGTCAGGTCACCGAGGCCAAGAACAATGAGCTGGGGTTGCAGGAAAAGAATGCCCGCCTAGCAAGACAAGTACGAGAGCAGGAGGAGAAACTAAAAGGCTTACAGGCAGCCTATAAGATAGTGAACGCACAGGGGTTTGAGGATGCAGACCATGGCCCCTGCCAGAAGCAGACAGAGAGTCTGAACCTTGCTCTAAGGAAGGCAAAAGGCATGGTGTGCCTCATAAGCCCTAGTGCAGCCCAGGTCGACTTCACAGGAAACCTGGGGAGGATGGTTCAGACACCACAGGCAGTGACAAGGGACTACCCAGTTGAGGAGCAAGAGAGCCCATGACCATCACCCTTAGCTCCAAGCTTTAGCGAAATCTGACAGGAGTGGGGTATAGAATTAGGGCAGAAGCTGTTGAGGAAAAGCCCCAGCAAGAGAGGCTGGGACCAGAGCTGATGTGCCCGGTCCGGAAGCAAAGGTTCGGCCCGCCCGCTGATAACGGGGATGAGGGACCCCTCCAAAACCAGTTCGTAGTTCCCCACGGCACCCAACAGCTTAGGGCCATGATAAGCCAGTTAGCTAAACTTGCAGCAAATGGGGATCCCTCGGTCCACTTCAGAGAAGTGGAACAAGCAGCAAGCATCAACGAGTGCAATGATGCTAAACAGGCCAAAATGCTGCTATTCTTCCTGGAGAGTAAGCTCTTCCAGTCCCTCTCTGACCATTGTAAGATGGGACAGTGTGACTATGGGGAGCTCTAGGAGGAAGTTCTTGAGGGCCTGGGGATGAATGAGGGAAGTCCTTTCTCCCGGTGGAAAAAACAATGCAGCTTGCAGGAGAACCCCCTCGCAGGCTTTTGCAACAGACTGTGGCCGGTGTATAGCAGCGCGTGCAGTGGGACACCTAACCGGGCTAATCTGGACCAGGATCAGCGGGCCCACTGGCTCTGTTGCCTGGTGGCAAACAGCTTGCCACAGGTCAGGGCCACGGCAGGAATGTGGTTTGACCCAAAGAATCCCCTGACTACCAAAACCACAGTGATCAGACAATTGACCATAGCTTACCGTAATGGTAAAGGAACAGATGCACACCCACTTGTAGGGAAAGTGCATTAAATGAAACCCGGCCAGGGTAGGAAGGAGTGGCATCAGGAAGGAAATAACCCTTCCAGCACAAAGCTCAACTGTTATGGGTGTGGGAAGAATGGATACTGGAGGAAGGAGTGTAAGAATCCTTGGAAAGATAACAAGGGAAAGAATTCCTCAACCCCAGCCCAAAAGGCAGAGACAGGAATCCCTCCCGCCATGGTCAAGTCATTTTTTGGATGCCATGAGAACCCTATTGACTGGCCCAGGGAAGGTAGCAGCCACCACCGGCATGCTGACCCCATCAGCCCCATCTAACCCGCAACCCTGACTAGAGCCAGTGCAGCCTGTTTACCTGTGTTCCCTACGACTTATGGAAGAGATCCCACGTTGAGATGGAGGTAGAAGAGGTTGGACACAGGAGCATCATGTACTGTGATCTATTCAGCCAATCCCACTACCTCACCTCTATCTAACGGGGTCCCATACAGTCTGTCGGGATTCATAGGTAAAGAACAGGCTGGCTCATTTTCCATCCCACTGACCATTCGTTTAGGAATACTCTGCTCTAAATGGACCTGTATCCTAATGAAGTGGGAATTGGAGGGTGGAAAAGGGATCCTGGGAGCCGACTTTATTGTATGCCATGGGATCCTAGTGGATTTGAGGAATCACTGCCTATGGGGGGCAAAAACAGGAAAGGAAGGCGGAGTAGTAGTCATCCCAGGGAAACAGGGGAAGGGGACCCTGTGCACCATGAAGCCTAAAGAGGGTTATAACCTCGAACTCATGGTCAGTAATACCCCAGGCATTTGTGCGAGCCCACCTAGCCACATTTGCCACACACAAACACGACTGTGGGAGGGTCAACGGGGCCGAGGTCAGTGTAGAGGGGGACCCTATGGCCCAACCACAAAAGCAATATAACATCCCCAGGGAAGCGGAGCCAGACATGGAAGCAGCCATGTCCTCCTTAGTGCAACAGGGGGTCCTGAGACCGATAGCCACCCACGTGAACTCTCTACTGTGGCCGGTTAGAAAACTGGACAATTCCTGGAGGGCCACAGTGCACTATCGGGTGCTCAACAGTAACATCCCAAGCTGTGCACCCTTGGTAGCAGCAGTTGCTGACCTGATAGGAAGTATCCCAGCATCCGCGACCACTTTCACGGTGCTGGATATCTCCAACGGGTTTTGGTCCATCCCTTTAAGGAGAGAGGATCAGTACAAGTTTGCATTTACCTTTAAAGGGCAACAGTATACCTGGAACCGTCTGCCTCAGGGCTTCCACAGTAGCCCCAGCATTTTCCAACAATGCATGGCAAACAGTTTAAAGGGCTTCAGCCAGCTCAGGCAACTGGTACAATACGTGGATGACCTGCTCCTATTCACCGATTCGAGAGAGGAGCATGGCCCACTTCTGGCCGAACAGCTGGAACTGCTCGGGCAGGAAGGTTTTAAAGTGAAACCAAAGAAAGCACAGATTGGCCAGCAGGAGGTGAAATTCCTGGGCCTGACAATATGCACTGGGGAAAGGGCCATAGATAAAGCTAGACGGGAAGCAGTACAGGAGTTACCAGTCCCCAACACAATCACGGGAGTGAGATCATTTCTAGGGCTAATGGGTATTGCAGAGACTTCATTGAGGACTATGCAGCTACAGCAGCCCCTCTGCTCTGACGACTGCATCAAGGAATGGAATGGGTTTGGGATGAGGGATGCCAGGCAGCATTTATCAGACTCAAGAAAGATCTACAGACCACACCACCTCTAGGAGGCATCGATGGAGGGAAAGAGTTCTTCCTGGAGGCAGCAGCCAGTGGGGACAGCCTGAGTGCTGTGCTGCTCCAAGAGCGGCATGGCAAGCTGAGACCGGTGGTCTACTCCTCCAGGATCCTCACAGATTTGGAGAAGAGCTACTCCAATCGTGAAAGGCACCTCTTGGCCACACATTGGGCTGTGAAAAGATCACTGATCTTCACAGGACCTCTCCCATCGCCCTCCTCACCCATCACATGCTCACCCAGATGCTCCTGGATGGGAGAATCAGGGATGGGACAGTGAGCAGTGCCCGCATTGCTCACTGGACCCTGCTTCTCTCACAGATGGACCTAAAAGTAAAAGGGCTCTGTGAGCCAAAGCTCACAGCTAACCTGGTATATCCTGGAACAGCCTACTGTTGTTCCATAGAAGGGGTTTGGGAAGTAGACATAGGTTTACGGGCCGGGATACACCCCACAGGCCGTGAAATCTATGTGGATGGCTCCAGCACAGTATCTGCTGGTGAGCGACTCACGAGGTGTGGAGTTTATGACCCAGCGGCACACCTCGCCCTGGTAATTAATCTCCCCAGCACCATGAGCGCCCAGCAGGCTGACCTGTCTGCAGTAGTCCACGTGGTTACACACCCTGAGATCTTCCCCAACCCATACACGATTTACTCGGACAGCATGTTCACATGAAATTCGTGTATGGAGTACCTGGTCATCTGGTCCTGCCGCGGATACACCTCCACTGACGGGAGACCCCTCACAGTGAAACCCTTGCTGGAGAAAATCTTAGCAGCAGTGGGGGAGGAAGGGGAGGTTTTCATCCATAAGGTCCATTCCTCCACAGAACCCCGGAGTGAGGGCAACCGGCAGGCCGACGCGCTAGCTAAGGGGGGTGCCCGCACAGGCATTATCTGGGACTCATATGGGTCGCATCCTATAGCAGCAGTCACAGGTAGGAATGAGACATGGGGGAGCTCAGGGTAGCTTTAACCCCGGACCTTAAGACGGTCCAAACCCAAGACCCCATCCTCAAGGCTGTCTTCAGTGCAGTGGCAGAAGGGAAAAGGGTAGAGGGCCCTTACAGCACAGCAGCCCTCTCTGTAAAGGGAGGCATGTTGTGTAAGGGAGAGCAATGGGTAGTACCGCAGCAGCACAGGAGGCAATTCCTTCAACTGGCCCATGAGGGTCCAGGAGCGGGGCATCCCAGGCCTGAGACTACCTGGCAGCGGGTGGAACAGGCAGGATGGTGGCCAGGACTCAGGGAAGATATCCGCGAGTTCTGTGCCAGTTTTCTGGTGTGTGCTGCTAACTACCCTGACACGCACAAAAGGAAAGTACCTATGGGACACATCAGGAGGGTAGAGGGACCATGGCAGTCAATCCAGGTCGACTACATCGGGCCCCTACCCACAGCCCAGGGAGGCAATAAGTACTGCATAATCCTGGTGGATGTGTTCACAAAGTGGGTAGAAGCCTTCCCCTGCCGAACAGCCACGGGTCTGAGTACAGCCAGGATCCTGGTCAAGGAGGTGTTCTCACGATGGGGGCTACCACAGTACGTGGAGTCTGACCAAAGGAGCCACTTTACTGGGCAGGTCATGCAGAATACCTTATGGTACTCGGCATAGAGGGGAATGTTGCACACAACCCACAATCCTCAGGGATTGTAGAGGGGATGAACAGAACCTTGAAAGAAAGGCTGAGAAAAGAAACAATAGACTCACCTAGAAAGTGGGTAGAAGTCTTACTGTTGGTCCTAATGGGGATCCGAGCCAGCCAGTCAAAAAGCCCGGGGTATTCCCTACACGAGTTCATGACTGGTAGGGTTATGCGGATCCCTACACACGTGCTAACCCTGGTGCTCATGGAGGGTCAGCTCATAGAAGTGAACTGGGACAGCTTCGTCAGCAATCTGTTTGAACACCTTAAACAGGTTCACTGGCAGGCTGCTAGCAACATGGGAAAACAGCATCGGAGTAACCGACTGCTGCTAGAACTCCGTACGCACCACGAGCGGGAGATAGGGGATCAGGTTATGGTTAGGAATTTTGCTCGGGTAGGCAGTCTAGAACCATTATACATGGGGCTCTACAGCATTGTAGATAAGGCAAGCCCCATGGTATACGCCATAAAGCTGCCTCAGCACACTAAATAGTTCCACATTAACCAATGTAAGTTGTTTAAATCTGAGAGAAGGGAACAGCCAGTTGGGGCAAGGCCTGAGAATAAAAATCCTCAGCCTGCAGCAGAAACAAACTCACAGACTGCACAAGCAGGTGCAGTGGCTTGTTTTAAGGGAAGGGCCATCCCACCCACTGTCTGGGACACTCCCCTGTTCATCTGGGACTCAGACGAGGTGGGACCTGAGAGCAGAGAGTTACCTGCCCCCGACACAGGTTTAGAAGAGGTACAGCCTGAGGATAGAAATCCCCAGCCAGCGGCAGTGGAGATTCCACAGAGCGCACAAGAGGGGACAGTGGCTCGGGTTGAAGACACACCAGCCAGAAAACTCCCACCAGCCAGAGTCTCTAGAAGGTCTCCACGAACGCCACGGCCAAAGGAACAGTGGTCACCGGCTCCCCAGTTTAAAAGGGCAGCCCCTCAAGTCAGGGATCGATGTGAGGACAGAGGTCCCCAGCCAGCAGCCGCAGGCTGCGAGGGACCAAAGGTACAGGACAGGGCGGCCACACCGAAGGGAGCAGTGTGCTGTAGCCAGAACTGGGATTAACCTGGCCGCCCGGGGACAGGCGGTGGATGTACATAGCTTCTGTTATTTAATTTTGAGACTGTTAAGTTTCGGTATTTTAGTTAAATTTTAAATAAGGTGATTGGTAGTTTAAGTAATATTGTTTAAGAGTGTTTGTATTGAGTTGAGGTCACAAGACTCGACTACGCTTTACCCAAGCCAGCGAATCTGTTCAGGACCTGGCTGTATGCTCTTATGTCTCCCTACAGAAAGGACTTTGATAGGATGGGGGGCATACTCCTACTCGCCCTGATAGGAATGGCCGCTGGGAGGCGAGATGACGTGGAGGACTCCCACATTTTTGGGTGCTCAGGGGAGAGAGCACTGGTTGTGACTGCGAGGGGCAGCGAAGTTAACGTGGAGGAGATCACTACCTATTCCCATGTGGGAAGATGGCCAGGGTGGCTGGGATCGAACTTCACCCGATACTCCAGTCAGACCGGGTTCACCTATGGGGAGGGGTCCCTCCCCTGCCCCAGCATACAGGTTGTGGCCATGCGGGTCGGGGTCACTGAGGGGAAACGCGTGTGCCTGACCTACAGAGGACAGATTCCCCTGGGAAGGTGGTGGTGGCTCAGGAAGCTGAGCAGAGACATGGGGGACGGTACAGCTGACTGGGAGCAACTGGGGAACGACACCCATCGGACCATTACCGGGAACCATGGCGGGGTGAGCGTGTGCTGGGACAAGTGGTGGAAATTGGAACAGGGAAGCTATGTCTGCATGTGGGGATCGCGGAACCCACGGGCGTATCCATTATCTTTTCTGCAGCATGGCTGGACAAGGGGAAGGGGGCCGCAGCAACCTGGAGGATTTAAAGCAAGGTTTAGTCCCCTCCTGGATCAGCAACAAGCACCTTGCAGCCCTCCACCCATTTAAGAATTCACTAAGCCCATGTCAGTTCCGCCTAGACTCTGAAGCCTACCCTGTCCCAGTAGATTGTGGACGCTCCAACCACACCATCATGGGTATAGTAGTGAGGATGCCCGTCATGGGTGGGGACATCCTGACCTGCACCGATATATAGAGTGGAGAGCATTGGAGTCATTCAAGGGGGTGCACATGTCCATTTCGCAGCGGTCCCACCTTATGTCATAAAGTGGGAGTACATGATGACAAGTACAGGCCTCTCTGGGTGGCGGAGCCGGGGTGCACATGTAGTACAGTGTCCCCAGCACTTGATCACCTATTCCAGAAAACAGTGCGGGTTTAAAACTGCTAGTGCACGGCCTATAAACTGTACCATGGAGGTAATGGCACAAGGCCATGTTCCCCCACAGGTAGCATATATAGGGGGTGGGAAATATTGTGTCACCGCAAGTGCGCCCCATTACCAGCTTGGACAGCACATCCAGTGTCTGGTAAGTGACAGCAGTTTTTGTTTTAAACCTGAGGCAGAAGTTCAAGTGGCCCAGGAATGGATTGTCCCCATTCCTGAACCCTCCGCTGTTTACCTCACTGTTAGGGAAAACATTACCAACCTGCAGAGCTCTGTCACACATTTCAGTTACCAAATTCCCCCTCTACCAGAACACCTTACTAAACTACTAAAAGCTGTAGAGTATTTCTATACTTTGGAACAGAAAGTACACAAGATAGAGGGAGAGATTCAGGTATCACAGTCCCACCCTAGTGGGACATTTTCGAAAAGTTAGAGGTCCCTTCATGGGTCAGAATGCCTTCCCACATCCTTGTGGTTTGCCAGCTGGGAATAGTGTTGTACCTGTTGTGCTCTCAGTGCAAGGGAAAAGGCAAAATCCTAGAGTTCCAAAATGAAAGGCCCTGGAAGAAGCATTATGCTAAGGTGGAGAGAGATACACCTGTTTGAACTGTTCATATATTATTTTTTGTGTTCCTGAATAAAGATTGTTGTCTTTTCTTGTGTTCGGTTATTTTTAAGAAAGACTTACATGTTGTTTTCTTTTAATAAAGATGTATGTGCACCAAGTGGGGTGTTAGACCCCCTAAATGTTTGGATGTATGTAACTAACTGTATTTTGCCTATGCATGCTTATGTACACCACATTTTAAAGAATGGGGAATGTATGTGTCACGAGATCTTAGGTAATTACAGGGGAAGATTGACTATGGAGGGTTGGGAATTTTGCTTTTTTTTCCCCGTATGATATTTGAAGCAAGCTTTAAGTATCACAGGGGGTGGGGGGGGGGGGGGGGCGTGGTGGGGGGGGCTGCGGTGTGTGGGGATGGCGCTGAAGGGTTCTCAAAGTTCCCACATTTTTCATATCATCAACAAGGATATGACTTTGGACTTTTATGGCAGAGGACCCAATTGCTGAATTAATTGTAGAACCCTGCAGATAGGAGGCTACAACGAGAGGAGACAGAATATGCATTCTTCCCTTTAAAACAATCAACCCAGAGAAAAACTTCATCTTACACAGAACTAAAGCCTATTAAAACCTTGCATAAATAATCGCTACTAATTACTAAGGCAGGAAGGCAGCAATCAATTCAATTATGCAAACCTATCAATACTCCACATATACAATGGCTTTCAGTTCAAGACTAGTTACGGGGACAGGAAGACAACAATAAACATCATGCGAGCCCATTAAAAACAACAAGACAACAATTACCTGAAGAAGCCCACCAAAATCATACAAGGAACTAACCTTGATTTGGATTGAGATAAGAAATACAAAAAACAGTATAACTGGGCTAACAGTTACGAAGGGTGGGTACTTTCTTGGGGGGGAGGGTGAGCAGTTTTGGAGCGGTTGAAGCAGAGTTTAAGCAGGGAGAGGTAGCTGAGCCAAACGGAGGGAGGAGATCTGGAGATTTACAGGCTCGCAGACAACATCACAGCGAGGGGCACGGGGTGGCAGGCTCAACCGAAGACAACAAGGCTGCAACCGTAGCCCTCCATGAAGATCGACCACCCACAACTGCGCCCTCCATCCAACTGAAGAACCTTCGCAGACTCCACAGACCAGGAACACGTGGGGATGGCAGGCCCCAGAGGACACAAAGAGCATACCCCAAAACTGCAACCGGCTTACCTGGCAGAATTTCGAACTGTCAAGGAACCCTGGTTGGTGAGCATGATCCCTGACCTCTCCTAGTTCAATTTAGTTAGATTTTGGGGGTGGGACAAGGGTAAGAGGATTAGTAGCGTAATTTTCCTTCGTTATGCCATGTGTTCTCCATTCTTAACTAAGTGTACTTTGTAGGTCTGTATAATCTCAGTGTAATCCTAATGTTATAAGTTCATTAGTGACTTCAATAAACACAATTTTTTTCTCTTGCACCAAAACCAGTTGTCTGCTGCACTTTGTCACAACCCCCAAATAAGTCCAAAGTCTAGGACCCAGGGAGTAGGAGCGATTTGGACCGCTCAGAAGTCAGAGGTGAAGCTGACACACACTACCACCCCCTACAGGGAGGGAGGGCCAACGTTTGGGCACAGTGATGATAAAGGACTGGTGATATATTTTCCCCATGTGTCTGTTACCCTTGTTTATCTAGCTGTTGGAGGTCACAAGATTTGAAGCCATTGTCAAACAACCCCTGGTTAGCTGCTGCAATGCAGCTTATAGATGGTACACACAGCAGCCTCTGCACATCAGTCGTTGAATGTTTAAGATGAAGGATGGGGTGCCATTCAAGCAGGCTGCATTGCTCTGGATGGTGTCAAGCTTTTTGAGTGTTGCTGAAGCTACACTCGTCCAACAAGTGGAGAGTATTCTGTCACACTCCTGACTTGTGCCTTGTAGATGGTAGACAGGCTTTGCGGAGTCAGGAGGCAAGTCACTCACTGCAGAATTTCCAGCCTCTGGCTTGCTCTTTTAGGCACAGTATTTGTGTTTTTTGTAATTCCTCCATGAGATGTAGGAAAGGCAGCAAGGCCAGCATTTATTGCCCATTCCTAATTGCCCTTGAGAAGATGGTGGTGTGCTGCCTTCTTGAACAGCTGCAGTCCATGTGTTGTAGGCACACCCAAGGAGCTCCTGGGAAGGGAGATCTAGGACTTTTATCCAGCGACAATGGAAATGTATATCTGGAGATATAGTTCCAGGTCAGGATGGTGTGTGCCTTGGTAGGGAAATTGCAATTGATGGCTTTCACATATGTCTGCTGCCCTTGTTCTTCTAGGTGGTAGAGGTTGCAGCTTTGGGACATGCTTTTGAAGAAGCCTTGGTGATTTGGGACAAAATTAATAGTCACATGGACAAATGTATGTCAATTAAGGAAAGCCTACATGGAGATGATTAACTTGCTGGAGTTTTTTGAAGAGCTATCAGAGAGAGTTGATGAGGGCAATGCTGCTGATGTGGTGCACATGGGCTTCCAAAAGGCATTTGATACAATACTGCATGACAGACTTGAGAAAAGTTATAGCGCATAAAATAAATTTGTAGTGGAGTTCCCCAGGTGTCAGTTTTGGGACCCTTGCTTTTCCTGATATATTATTAATGACAATTTTAAAGTTTGCTGATGATACAACACTTGGAAAGCATCATGAACTGTGAGGAGGATAGTGTAGGACTTCCAAAGGACCTAAACAAGTTGGTGGAATGGGTGGACAGGTGGCAAATTAAGTTCAATGAAGAGAAATATGAAGTGATTTACTTTGGTAGGAGGAACATGGAGAGACAATATTAAATAAAGAGTACAATGCTAAAGGTGGTGCAGGGGCAGTGGGACTTGGGTGTATATGTGCATAAGTCATTGAAGGTGGCAAGACAGGTGGAGAGAGCAGTTAATAAAGCATACAGTATCCCAGGCTTTATTAATAGGGTCATAGAGTACAATACCAGGAGGTTATGTTGAACTTGTATAAAGCACTAGTTTGATCTCAGTCCAGTTCTGCATGCTGTGCACGCTTTGGGAAGGGTGAGAAGACATTGGAGAGGGTGCAGAAAAGATTCACAAGAATGGTTCCAGCTTATGAAGATGTATTGGGGGAGTTAGGGCTGATTTCCCTGGAGAAATGATGGCTGAGGAGATTTGATAGAGGTAATCAAAATCATGACGGGTTTAGGGCAGAGTAGATAGGGAGAAACTGTTCCTACTCATGAAAGGATCAGGATGAGAGGACACAGATTTAGTGTAATTAGCAAAAGTAACAAAAATGATATGAGAAAAAAAAATTCACGCAATAAGGGGTTAAGGTCTGGAATGCACTGCCTGAGAGTGTGGTGGAGGCAAGTTCAATGGAAGAATTCAAAAATGAATTAGATAGTTATCTGAAAAGAAAGAAGGTATAGGGTTCGGGGAGAAGGCAGGAGAATGGCACTAAATGAATTGCTCATTTAGAAAGCCCATGCAGACATAGTGCCTCCTTCTGTGCTGTAAAAATTCTGTGATTCTATGATGAGTTGCTGCAGTGCATCTTATATGCAGTAAACACTACCATCACTGTGTGTCGGTGGTGGACTGAGCAAATGTTTAAGGTAGTGGAAGGGGTGTTTGACTTCATTGCTTTCCATTTCCCTTTTGGTGTTTGACATTCTTGTCATTTAATCCCTGACCTTCTATTTGCTCCACCTGTCCCTTCCCCCTTTCTCAACAGCATTGAACATTTCTGCCTGTCTCCAGTTCCAAAGTTTCTCTCTTTCTCTCTTCACAGATGCTGCCAGACCTGCTGAGTTTTTCCAACATTTTCTGCTTTTATTCCATATTTCCAGCTTTCATTATTATGCTGATCAAATGGGCTGCTTTGTCCTGGATGCTGTCAAGCTTCTTGAGTGTTGCTGGAGCTGTACACTTCCAGGCAAGTGCAGTGTATTCCATCACAATCCTGACTTGTGTCTTGTATATGGTGGGCAGGCTTTGGGGAGTCAGAAGGTAAGTTCATTGTCACAGAATTCCCAGCCTCTGACCTGCTCTTGTAGCCACAATATTTATATGGCTGGTCCAGTTCAGTTTCTCATCAGTAGTAACTCCCAGGATGTTGATAGTGGGGGGTTCAGCGATGGTAATGTCAAAGGAAGATAGTTGGATTCTCTCTTGTTGGAGCGGTTCATTGCTTGGCACATGTGTGGCATGAATGTTACTTGCCACTTATCAGTCTGTGGTAAAGTGAGGTACCATGTCCCTTTAAGAGAATTTAAGTATACTGATCATGTGACAAATCACTGTACAGTGTGGGCAACTGGGAACGGTAAGTCTAGCTCAGGAGGTTTCTGAGAGAGCATATATGATCTGGTGCTCTGCCCTATGTCTCAACAAACCATCACTGTTTATTCTTTAATAAGTCTCTTCCTGTTATTGATTGTAAGCAACAACTAAAGAGAACATAGGAAAACAAGCACTTAGAGTTTGATTGGCCAACAAACTGATTTACCCAAGACATAAAAGTGGCGATAAGGATAAAGAACAAAAGAAAATAAATTTCAAGGCGAGTGAGCAAAGCTTTGGAAAGATCATCTGTGCTTACTTTGTAAAACAGATGACAGCCAGTGATTTGTGCAGAAATCAGTGCTGCAGTTTAAAATAAAAAAGACCCTGCAGAATCACGATCTGCAGAAACCCAGCAGGGAAAAGCTGCCAGCTGCAGAGACAGAATTTTAAAAAAATGTTGACTGCTCTTGAAGCGGCAATGCATTTAAAAGGGAAAATATATGAAAAATAGCTATGGACAGAAAATTATAAGAGACCCCATGACAGGGCAACTCCATGGGTAAGCCAAACACCTAAATTTGTTATTACCTGGAAAGCCTATCGGAAGTGCAGTACCCTTGTTCACGATGCCACAATTCGGGTGTGTCAATTCATTCGACCCCATTTCAGATGACTGGTATCAGTATGGTGAATGCCTAGCGTTCTTTTTGTTACCACTAATGACATCTCAGGGGAGGAGAGGAAGAGGGCGATTCTTCTGTCCTCATGCGGGAGCAAAACGTACAGGCTGATCCACAGCCTTACGTCACCTAGCGCCCCAGACTTGAAGACTTTCGGCGAGTTAATAAAAATTGTACAGAGCCACCAGAGACCAAAGCCCTCAGTTATCATGCAGCACTTCAAGTTCAATTCAAGGAACAGGCTTCCAGAGGAGACAATAGCTGACCGTGACCATTTTAAAGGCATTAACTGAGCATTGCGAATTTGGAACATCCATTAGTCATATGTTGTGTGGGATTGAAGATGATACTATCCAAAGGCGTTTACTAGCTGAACCTAGTCTAGACTTCAATAAGGTATTAAAATTAGCTACCATGATGGGGAGTGCTGTTAGAAATTCCAAAGTTATAAAAGGTACACAAAATGGCACCATCCACCTGGTTGAGCGGCACAATCCAGCAACAGAAGGCGCGAAAACATCAGAATCCACGGAAAGGCGGGAAATGCTCTCGAGCTCCAGACCATTGAAAAACAATGGTACTGCAGTGAAAACCCACAAAATGAATGAGAGAAATACATCCAGGCCTTCAGTGAGTGAATGACAAATCAAACAAGTCGAGTGCTTGTTCTGCCACTGCTGTGGCCACATAAGGTGGCACTGCAGAGAAAAGCTAAAACAACACTATAAAGACAGAGGAAAAATCGTGAAATATGCCTCATGAAAGAGCAAGAAGAAATAGAATCAGACATCCATTCATTATATAACCTCAACGTGGGTAGAATAGCCCAAGTAATTATTACAGTTAATGGACAACCCATTAAGATAGAAGTTGATATGAGAGCGTCAATGTCTGTAATTGAAGAGCATACATTTAGATATCTGAGTAAAGGAACCCATCCTTTGAAGTTGGAAGTTTCAGACACAAAGCTGAGGACATACATGGGTGAATAAATAATTGTGAAAGGGCTATGTCAAGTCAAGGTGCAGTATAAGGATCAGCCTACAAAATTACCCCTATTTGTAATGTAAGGCAGGGGACCGAATATCCTTGGAAATAACTGGCTGGGAGAGATAAATCTTGAAGGCTCGCTAAGTTCCTAATTTGAAACCAGAAGTGTTGCTGCAACAAAGAATGAATATGCAAAGACCCAATGGGAGGAGAAGCCCATATAAATGTTACACCAGGACAGAATTCAAGCTGAAGCTTCCTTCGAAAGGAAATGGACAATCTATTAAAGGACTTTGTGCACTCCAAAATTCAATCAGCTCCCAATTTGTGCCATGAAAATGATATGAAGAAGAAATAGAAGAGTTAAGCCTGTCTCTGGTCGAGTTAAGGAACAAATTAACTGAGAAAGGGTAACAAATTGCGATTCTCCAAGAAACTATTAATGAGAATAGGAAAGAATTGGAAGAGCTGAAGCAGCAGCTGCATAAAAGCCCTAAAGTTTTAAAGCTAGAAGGCCCTGAATTCTCAGAAGAGCTGTCAGAAAACCCAAAGACTGAGCTCATTCACATTTAGCTTGTGCCTGAGTCTAGTCCAGCCAACAGCAAAATTAAAGAGAAGACAGATATGGGTCAGTGCTACCAAGAAAAGGGCATGCAGGGAGAAAAAGAGAAATTGACAGTCCCCGGAAAGAAAAACAAAAAGATTTATTTTTCTTTTCCCTCTTCCTCCTCACACATCATGTAGCTCATTGCTGTATTGCTTTGTGCTTATTGCCCTTTATCTGTTTCAGCTTGGAGAAGAGAGGCAGCAGGATTGAACGTGACTGCACCTAGAAGATGGTGAAAGCATCCACTGAGGGACATAGTGAGCAACTGCACCTGAAAATGAGGTCTCGGAAACACCAGCTGAGGTTGTTGGGCTACAATGCTCAACCTGTCAAAGATGGCCTCCTGAGAGACCTGACCTGTAAATAGTTGTCATGTAAATAGTTCATGTGTTTTAAGCTTGTTTGCTATACTTTTAAGTAATGGGGGAGGGATGTGGTAAAGTGAGGCACCCTGTCCCTTTAAGAGAATGCAAGTGTATGGATCATGTGACAGCACTAATGAATCAGCAATACTGTGGGAACTGGAACTGCAAGTCTAGATCTGGAGGTTTCTGAGTGAGCAAGTATGATCTGGTGCTCTTCCCTATGGGCAGAATTTTCACCCTGTCGGGGGGCGGTGGGGGGATGTTCAGGAGCGGGCGCGTAGAGGCACACCTCTGATCAGCGCCCCCAATTAGGGGCGCATTGCCATTTTATGTGGATGGGACAATTAAAGCCCGCCCAGCGTGACATCCACAAGGAAGTGCTATGTGCTCCCTGTCTCTGTGTGGGCTGGGGGGGGGTGGGGGTGGGGGGGGGGGGGTATTCCCTGAGCCAAGAGTGTGCTCTTTTGTGCATGTGCAGGAAGGAGCGCACTCATCTCCCTGAGGCTAAGTGCTGCCTCAGGGAGATCGGCTCCACAATAAAAAATGTTAAAAACAGAAAGAAAAATTCCCTGACATGTCCCCTCATGTGACACTATCATTTGAGTTGGGCCATGTCCATCATTTTGTTACAATTTTATTAAATTTTTAAAAACCTACATGAAACCTCATCCCATCCATGGATGAGGTTTGATGCTTTTTCCAATGCCAGCCAGGGCTCCTGGCCTGCCCGCCAATCTTAAGGTTGGATGGGCAGGTCCACTGATTATGTTAATGGCTTTGTCAATGGCCTCAATAGGCGCACAGCTGATTCGGCTGTGCCCACATTAACCTGAAAATGGAAATAAGGCGGGGTGACACTGGGCCGATGTCATCCCGTGTCATTTTACGTGTCGGCGAGTGGGCCCTGCCCCCCAACCTGGGAAATCCTGGCCTATGTCTCAATAAACCATCTGTTTATTCTTATATCAGTCTCTCCTCATTATTGATTGCAAGCAGCAGCTGAAGAGAACATAGGAAGGTGTGCAGTTAGAGCTTGGTTGGCCAACGAACTCATTTACCTAAGACATGAAACAGCCCAAGCCTGAATATTATCCAGCTATTGCTGCATATTGGCACAGACTGTTTCCGTATACAAGGAGTTGTGGATTGTGCAATCATCAGTGAACATCTCCACTGCTGACATATGAGCACACGAGCGTACAAATTAGGAACAGTAGAAGGCCACTCAGTCCCCTAAGCCTGCTCTGCTATTCAATAGGATCATGGCTGATCGGAATATAACCTCCTGCTTACATCCAATAACCTCTCACCCCCTTGTTTATCAAGAATATATCTAGCTCTGCCTTAAAAATATTCAAAGACTCTGCTTCCACTGCCTTTTGAGGAAGATAATATCATAGATTCATGATGCCCCGAGAGAAAAATATTCTCCTCATCTCTGTCCTAAATGGGCAACCCCTTATTTTGAAACAGTGACCCCTAGTTCTAGTTTCCACTGCAAGGGGAAACATCCTCTCTGCATCTACCCTGTCAATATGTCTCAAGATCTTAAAGGTTTCAGTCAAGTTGCCTCTTACTCTTCTAAACTTTAGCAGATACAAGCCTAGCCTGTCCAACCTTTTTTCATAAGACAACGCACTCATTCCTGGTATTAGTCTGGTAAATCTTCTCTGAACTGCTTCTAAGACATTTACATCTTTCTTTAAATAAGGAGACCAATACTGTACACAGTACTCTAGATATGGTCTCACCAGTGTCCTGTACAACTGAAGCATAACTTCCCTACTTTTATATTCAATTCCCTTCGCAATAAACAATAACTTTCTGTTAGCTTTCCCAATTGCCTGCTGTACCTGCATATGAACCTTTTGTGATTCATGCACTAGGACACCCAGATCCCTCTGAATCTCAAAGCTCTGCAAGCACTCCTTTTTATTCTTGCTGCCAAAATGGACAAGTTCACATTTGCCTACATACTCCATTTGTCAGATCTATGCCTATTCACTTAACCTATCTATGTCTCTTTGTAGCCTCCTTATGTCCTCTTCACATCTTACTATCCTACCTATCTTTGTGTCATCAGCAAATTTAGCAACCATACCTTTGGTTCCTTTACCCAAGTCATTTATATAAATTGTAAAAAGTTGAGGCCCCAACACTGATCCCTGCGGCACTCCACTTGTTACATCCTGCCAACCAGAAAAGGACCCATTAATGTCTACTCTCTGTTTACTGTTAACAAGCCAGTCCTCTATCCATGTCACAATGTTACCCCCTACACCATGAGTTTTAATATTCTGCAATAACCTTTGATATGGCACCTTACCAAATGTCTTCTGGAAATCTAAGTACACTACATCCACTGATTCCCCTTTATCCATAGCACCATGTGACTCCTTCAAAGAAGTCCAATAAATTGGTTAAACATGATTTCCTTTTCACAAAATCATGTTGACTCTGTCTGATTGCCTTGAATTTTTCTAATAGCTTATAACATTTTCCCTATGAGAGATGTTAAGCCATCTGGCCTGTATTTTCCTGCTTTCTGTCTCCCTGTCTTTTGAATAAAATAGTTACATTTGCTATTTCCCAATCTAATGCAATCTTCCCCGAATCTAGGGAATTTTGGAAAATTAAAGCCAACGCATCAAATACCTCACTAGCCACTTCTTTTAAGACCCAAGGATGAAGGCCTTCAGGACCCGGGGATTTGTCAGCCTGCAGCTCCAACAATTTGCTAAGTACCACTTAACTGGTGATTGTAATTTTCCTGTTTTCCTCCCTCCCTTCCAATTCCTGATTTACAGCTATTTTTGGGATGTTACTTGTATCCTCTATAGTGAAGATCGATGCAAAATACCAGTTCAACTCACCTGTCCTTATTTTCCATCATTAATTCCCCAGACTCACTTTCTATAGGACCAACACTCACTTTGTTAACTGTTTCTTTTTTAAAATATCTATAGAAACTCTTACTATCTGTTTTTATATTTCTAGCTAGCTTTTTCTTGCACTAATTTTTCCCTCCTTCTTAATCTTTCAGGCTTTCTTTGCTGTTCTTTATATTCTGCCTAGTCTTCTGATCTGCCACCATTCCTTGTGTAATTATATGCTTTTTCTTTAAGTTTCATACTATTTTTTTAACTTTTTTAGTTAACCATGGATGGTGGATCTGCCCATTGGAATTTTTCTTTCACTGCATCTCTATTGATCTATCTCTTAACTGTATTTGACAGTTTATTTTAGTTACTTCTGCTTTCATGCCCTCATAATTGCCCTTATTTCAGTTTAAAATACTAGTCTTGGAACCTCTCTTCTCTCCCTCAAACTGAATGTAAAATTCAATCATATTATGATCCCTACCCAGAGCTGCCTTCACTATGAAATCATTAATTAATCCTGTCTCATTACACAATACTGTAGTTGGTATAGCCTGTTTTCTGGTTAGCTCCAGAATGTGCTGTTCTAAAAAAAACTATCCCTAAAACATTCTATGAACTCCTCATCAAGACTACAATTTCCCATCTGATTTATCCAGTCCATATGTAGCTTAAAATCCCCCATGATTATCACCGTACCTTTCTGACAAGGTCCCATTATTTGTTCCTTTATACTTCATCCTACCATGTGGTTACTGTTAGGAGGCCTGTATACCACTCCCACAAGTGACTTCTGGCTTATATCATTTCTCATCTCAAACCAAACCGTTTCTACATCCTGGTTTCCTGAATTTAGGTAATCCCTTTCTATTGTGTTAATACCATCCTTATGATGGAGGGAAGGTTATTGATGAAACAATCGATTTGAAGACTGACACCTGCAGACCTCAGGAAGAGGTAGGGAGTATCATTTACTAGGCACTTCTGACTTAAGGGGCCTGAACTTCTTCAGATTGTCACTCCATGCCCAATTGCTTATATCAATTTTTTTTGATGCTATCTTGCCTGAACTTCCAACTCAAGCTGGGCGAGATCCAGGGTTGGACTGAGTTGTGCCTGTGGGGGTGGGTTTTGGGCCTGCTGGGTTGGGGGTAGGAGCCCTGTGTGAGTGGAGCGATTCCCGTGGGGGGGTTAGTGGGAGAATCCTGGGGGCTGGGGGAAGCAGAGTCTCATTGGCGGGCTAGCCATGGATGGGGGGAGGCCCCTGGAAGTTGGGGGAAATCCCAGGGTGGGGGGGAATGGTCAGCAGTTGGCGAGAGCCCATGGGTGGTTGGGGGGTGTTGGGGGGGGGGAGTCCTGTGGGGGCCGGTTTGACTCTGTACAAACCCAGAGGTTAGAGTGTTTTAATTGTCCTAACTTTTTCTAGGTAACTATTGATGTAATCCAATCCGAATCATCTGAAGTTTGCTATTTAAAATCACATTTTTGGATGGTTCTCAGCGCAGGGGAGTTGCCCGGGGCAAGTTTGCACTTATGGGCAATTGCCGTGCAAACCCTTACCAGGGAACTTCCGAAGGGGATTCCACAGTGCATTTTGGAGTACCCCCCTCAATCTGACACTGGAGAACTTGAAAATTACATCCCATATTTTCAACCCTTCAGGCTTGTCTATTACTGATGGTCTACAGCACTTCCTGAATATCCAACTGGGAGCTGCTAGATCTGTTCTCAATCTATTGTGCTTAGCTCGTGAGAGTGCACTATATGATGGAGATGACCTCAGTGTGAAGAAGGGACAGCACTGTGTGGTGGTCACTTCTTTGGATACCATCGTGTTGTATCTGTGACAGATAGGTTGGTGAGGATGATTCTCTCACCATAGGTAAGACGGTGACATAATGATAATGTCACTGGTCTAGCAACCTAGTAGCCCAGGCTAATGCTTTGGGGGACATGGGTTTAAATCACGGCAGCTGTTGAAATTTAAATTCAATGAAGAAATCTTGAATTGAAAACTAGGGCAGAATTTTCTGCCTGTTGGGGGGTGTTAGGTGGGAGTGGGCGTGGGCTGCCTTGGACCCAATCGGGTCCGCGCCGCCATTTTGCTTGGGCAGCATGATGTGTGCCTGGAAGTGTTGGGTGCTCCCTGTGCTCCCTTTCGCGCACACCCTGAGGCACCTCTGTGCCTCCGGGAGATTAGTTTTAAGTCCAAAAAGTTTATTAAAGTGGCAAGAAGATTTTTATGACATGTCTCCTCATGCGAAACTGTTTGATCTGGCACATGTGCATTAATTTCAATAAAAATTTTTGTCAAAATTTAAAATCATTCATGAAACCTCATCCTGCCTGTGGATGAGGTTCTATGAGGAATGTGAAGGCTGCCTGGGCTCTTCGCCTGCCCACCAACCTTAAGGTTGACAGGCAGCAATTAATTATTTTAATTGAGAGTTAAATGGCCTTAATAGGCCTTTGACAGTTTGGTGGGTGCGCAGCCGACTCGGGTGCATGCCTGCTGAACTAAAAGTCTGAATGATGCACCGTGAAGCACATCATTTTATGCCTCGGCAAGCAGGCCCTGCCCCCTACTTGTGGAGCCGAAGATTCAGCCCATAGTCTCAGTAATGGTGACCATGAAACTATCACTGATTGTTGTAATAACCCATCTTGTTCACTTATACCACTTAGGGAAGGAAATCTGCCATCCTTACCTGGTCTGGCCTACATGTGACCCACAGCAATGTGGTTGACTCTTAATTGTCTTCTGCAAGCCTCAGCTCAAGGGCAATTATGGATGGGCAATGGATGCTTGCCTTGCCACTGATGCCAATATCCCATGAAAGAATAAAGATTTAAAAAAATACATGCCACAGGCCTAGTCTGGCAGATATATCCTTCAGAAAATGGTCAGCTTGATTAGTAGTAGTGTGGCAAAGTCACTCTTGGTGCTGGACATTTAAATCCTCCATCCAGAATAATTTTCTCAGGATATAAAATGTATCTGTAATAATTGTTTAAAGTATGTTTTTTCATTAAAACTGATATTGTTATTGGATTAATATTTAAAATAACATCATGCACCTGTCAGGATTTTCAACTCAAATATAAAAAGTAGCTTTTCATTCACAGTCCATTTTGTTGTAATATGCCTTTAAAGGATAGCAGCATGTCATCACTAGAAAGGAAATCTGTCATGTGATCCAGCCTAAGTTTCACTTCTGTCTAGGGTACAACACAGCACACACAGCTCTGCTGCTGATGTCTTTAAACTTTCTATCCATGTATATATGTTCTCATGTGCCTAGTTTAAATAAATGAACCCACAACGCGATTACACAATGCCTTATGACAGAGTGTTGCATTTATGTCATTATAAAACATGACATGGTGTTCAGTGGTGATCAAATAGCATGGCAGCAAGATTAAGTACAGGTATGACATAATGAATTGTCTCAGATCATGCTACATGCATGAGACAACCCTTGACATCCTGGTCAGACTGCAATGGGGTCGCAACACTGGAGAGTGTTGAAATCGCAGCATGGTGACTGAACAGAAAATCTTGAAAGAAACAGTGAGATAGTGCTCAAGGAAAGAGCTGATAAGCAAATGGATCTCTCATGGTGAGACTGCAGCACATTGTCAGTTCAGTGAGTGGGACAGCATGTTAAGAGGACCAGCACTGAGGGTTAGCTCAGTTGGGAAAGCTGAGTGACCAGGGTGTGGACAGGATCGATAGTGAGCGAGGGAGAGTCAATCAAAACAAAAGAAAACTAAACAAAGCCATCATAAAATTGGACCAGAGAAGGTTGCAATTATAATGGGTGGCTTCAGCAGCTGCTGAACAATAAATTGAATCAAACATAAAACAACGAGGCAGGTCAAAGGGATAGTCAAAATATCCATAAGATTCCCCAATTTGAATTGGGATGAATCTGACCTACTATCCAAATTGAAAATGTTTAAACAGCGCACAGAGTTATGGCTTCTTGATTCAAGAGTGTCTGAACCAGACAAGAAAGCCATAAAAATTTACCTAGCAATTGGGAACAAAGGTCTACACAGTCTGAACATGTCAGGACACAGTCTGAACATGTCAGGATTAACATCAGAAGAGCTAAAGGATCCCCAAAAGATACGGACAACATTGGAAGAATTAGGTTAATCTTCCATATTCATCGACTAGAGCTCATTTTGTCAGCAGAGTGTCATTTTAACATTAGCCTACAGAATCCATAGGCCATTTCATCAGTAGATGCAGAGAAAAAGACACAGAGCTAGCAGACAGAATTGTTGAGTTGGTGATGGCATCCACTCCCATGGAATTATTCCAGAAAGATTTGATGAAAAAACCCAAAAGTTACAGCAATGCAGAGTTACTCAAACAAAGTTGGACATAAATATGGAGTGATCCACGCAGGTTGATAACACTTACTGGTCCTAAGTATGTCGATTGTTGATGCACTTGCTGAAACACCCAAACTGAACAAGACATGTGGAAGCTGCAGGCTTCTGCATGCACCAACGAAATGCCCAGCTTTCCACCAATTCTGCAAAGCATCTGGCAGAAAGGGGCATTGGCAACAGCAGTGCACTAGAGTAAAGGCTGATAGAGCTGCAAAGAGCCATGCACTGACCCACACTGACTGTACATGACAGGTACCTTCAAGCAATAAGATTGACCATCCAGTATTGCATTAGAAACATATACATGATATTGGATGGGATAGTCATAAAGAGAGAGGAAATACTCAAAGAGTTGAAATCCTTGAAAGTTGATAAGCCACCAGGGCCAGACGGATTGTTTCCGAGGCTGATGAAGGAAGTCAGGGAGGAGAGAGCAGATGCTATAAGGATGATTTTCCAATCTTCACTAGATACAGGGGAGGTACCGGAGGACTGGAGAAATGCAAATCTAGTTCCATTGTTTAAAAAGGGATCAAAGGAAATGCCGAACAATTATAGGCCAGTTGGTCTTACATCAGTGGTGAGCAAATTAGCAGAATCAATCCTGAGAGATAGGATTAACTGTCATGTGGAAAGGCATGGACTGGTCAGGGATGGTCAGCTTTTGTTAAAGGAAGGTTTTGTCTCACAAATGTGATTGAATTCTTTGAGGAAGTGACAAGAAGGGTTGATGAAGGTAGGACAGTGGATGTTATGTATATGGATTTTAGCAAGGCATTTGACAAGGTCCCACATGGCAGATTGGTCAGAAAAGGAAAAGCCCATGGGATTCAAGGTAATGTGGCAAACTGGATAAAAGGTTGGCTTTGTAACAGGAAACAAAGGGTAATTGTCGATGGATGCCCTTGCGAATGGAAAGTTGTCTCAAGTGATGTTCCATAGGGCTTGGTGTTGGGACCCTTGCTATTTATGTTATATATTAATGGATTGGACGTGAACATGGGGGGCACAATTGGGAAATTTGCAGATGACACAAAGATTGGCCAAGTAGTGGATAGTATAGAGGATAGCCATAATCTCCAAAACGATATAGATGGGTTGGTGGAGTGGGCGGTAAAGTGGCAGATGGATTTTAACATACAGAAGTGTGAGGTCAAACAGTTACAGAGATTACAGAATAAATGGGAATATACTAAGAGGTGTAGGTGAAGTGAGAAATCTTGGCGTACAAGTACACAGGTCCATGAAGGCAGCAGTTCAAGTAGACATGGTTGTAAAGAACGCATATGGAATACTCTCCTTCAATGGCAGAGGTATGGAATATAAAAGTAAGGATATAATGTTGGAATTGTATAAAACACTGGTGAGGCCACAACTGGAGTATTGTGTGAATTCTGGCCACCACATTACAGGAAGGATGTAATAGCTCTGGAGAGAGTGCAGAGGAGGTTTATAAGAATGTTGCCAGGGTTAGAAACGTGTAGCTACCAGGAGAGATTGGGTAGGTTGGGGTTATTTTCCCTGGAACAGTGAAGGCTGAGAGGTGACTTGATTGAGGTGTACAAAATTATGAGGGGAATAGAGAGAGTGCACAGGATAAAATTGTTTCCCTTGATGGAAAATTCTAGAACCAGGGGACATAGATTCAAGATAAGTGGCAGAAGGTATGGGGAGGACATGAGGAAGAACATTTTTACGCAGAGGATAGTGGGCGTCCGGAATTTGCTGCTCAAGTTGCTGGTAGAGGCAGAAACTTTAAACTCTTTTAAAAAGTACCTGGATCTGCACCTTAACTGCTGTAAGCTGCAGAGCTACGGGTCGGGTTCAGGAAGGTGGGATTAGAAAGGACACCCGGGTGTCCTCGGGCTGGCATGGACAAGATGAGCCAAATGGCCTCCTTCTGTGCTGTAACTTTTCTATGGTTCTATAGTTTATATGAGGTGATTGACAAACCAGAAAAGACAGTGATGTGCATGACGAGAAGCAGAACGGTGAACACATGTTTCACACTGTCAATCGCAGGGAAAACATAGATGCCATCACACTTTTTGAAGTGTTTGTCAAGATTTAAATTATCTGTCCTAAAACAGTTGGTTACTACTTGTTATTGGCCAAGATTGACACAGTGGCTTGTGCCAAGATCCTAGCTCTGCGGATTCTAAAAAGACATGTATCCACAGATGTGGAGGGCCAAGGCAAAACCTACTGCTGCACAACTCCCAGCGTACAACTCATTCTATGTGCAGGATCCATAGTCATGGACTGCAACTCCAATCATTCTTCCTGGGTGCCATTGATGTTTCATATCAAGGGGACTAAAGACCCAGCGACCCCAGGCCTACCAGCATGCTGTGACCTCACATTAGTGATATTCCATGGAATTAGTCAGATCTCACATGGCAGGTCAACCTGAGAAATTATTCCTATCACCTCAGTTCATGACTTAACATTGAAATGTCCAAAGTGCTTCAACAAAATTGGTAGGTTGGAGGGAGCCACAACATTAGGTTTGCAGGAGAATGCAAGTCTGTCAATTGATCTGGTACATTTTGCGCAATGCACACATGAGCAGCTATGAGAAGAAATGACAAAAGATTCCACACTACAGAAACTGTGGCAATCTATCATTGAAGGATGGCCTGATTCAATCCAGCATGTCCATGAACACAAGACCATTTTTTGCTTTACTGGGATGAGCTAGGCATCTCCAGTGGAGTCATTTTTAAAGGTAGACAGGTCATCATATCGAAATCTTTTCAAATTGACATTCTTCAGCAACTTCATTACTCACACATGGGCATAGATTGGACAATAAGACTCACAAGAGAGACAGTCTATTGGTCGGGTATGAAAAATGACATTGGAGTATCGTTATGCGAGGCATGTCAAGAGCATATGCCAAGTCAGCACAAAGAACCACTGATTCGGAATGAAGGTTCTAAACATAATTGATCTAAAATTGCATCCAACATCTTTCTTGCCATGCCACTGACTTCATCGTCATCTACTTTACCAAGTAGCCCATTATTCGGCATTTGCACAATATGTCAAGCACAACTTTTGTGCACAATATAAGTGCTATTTCAGTTTATTTGATTTGCCTAGGGTGATTATTGATAATGGTTCACAATTTATTGGGAAGCCATTTCAAGATATGTGTGAGAAGTGAAATATTGATCATACTATTTTTTCTCCTCATTACCCTGGATCTAACTGCCAAGCTGAACAAATGATTCACATAGTGAAATCCTTCATACTCAAATGTAGACGGACGAAGATCTACACATTACAATATTACATTTGAAAGCAACACCTTTAATTGCAACTATTCCATCATTGAGTTATGACATGGCAGGTGGTATGAAAGGTTGACCAAATCCCAGAAGGCAACTTGGCCAGGCTATCACAATGGTTCTACAATTTGTATTTATTATGAGATGATTTATGCACTGAAGTCAGAATTAATGAGTCTACTACCACATTTAGAGGTTTCAAAGATTAACATTAAAACATTTATTAACAAAAGAAAAAATTAACACACAAGATTACAGTTACATTCAGTTTCATAACAGATCTCATAAGATTTCTACTTAACTTGGCTCCCAACTACACAACCCTTTCAGGCAACCTTCCAAATAGATTTTTAATCTATAAAACATCTAGCAAGATTACCACAAGCGCCCACTATTGCTATAAGGAAGGTATTTCACAACTTCTCTCTCCCTCTCACTTGATAATGGAATTCCAAAGGCTTTTAACACAACCTTGGTTACTGGAACAGTGAAACTACTGTAGGGTGGCTAGAAGCTCTTCCACAGGTCTGTTTCATACAGTGCACCTTCCAAGATCTCAAATGGCCACACTTCACACAGCTTTCCATCTTTCTTTAAATACATTTTCTCCCTCTTGATCTGTAAATCCCATTGTTTTGGAAGTTATTTTTTCCAGAATATAAAAATCTTTCATGTTGTCATTCTGGCCAGCACCTTTGGGAAAAACAAACTTAGTAACTTTGCCTTGTTTGTCTTGCCAGCTGTAAACATCCTATCATGTCCCATTGAAAATCAAACAACATCTCAACTTATCCAAAAATGTAAATTCTGTTCACACTGTATTCGCTGAGACTTCATCCTAGCTTCCCCATCTCTATTTCAAATTTTATGCCCAATCCCTTTTGATGATTCAAACCTTACAGTCTTACTGTCTGCAGTTTAATTAAACTAGACACACACACAACCATACATACACACAGTTCCCATAAGCCTACTTCAGAATCCCGCAGTAATATTAGTAAAAAAAAGTGAGTTCCTTTACCATTGGCAGAGTTCGATAGACCAGTGGGTACCAATTTACCTACTCTTAACCATTCTGCTCTCTCAGAAACCTGATAGCAACTTTTAAAACTGCAAGATAAAATGGCCAATGTGCACAATAAAAATACGGGTACAGGATTGCCGAGATTAGAATTGGGACAACAAGCTCACATCCGGGACCCCACAGAAGGTACATGGCAACAGCAAAAGTGATAAGGAGTTGTTTGGAACCAAGGCCCCTGTGAACTCATTACACACAAATGTTCAATGGTCAGGTGTAACTGAACACTAATCAGGTCCATTCCAGTGCCTCAACCACTATACAGTCCTATTCCATTGAGAACCAAATGAAACCAGGAACAACATCCGATGAATGACAATCCTCAGGTCACTGTGAGCAATTAAAGACATCTCCAGACAAGGTTATCACTACAAGACCTGGGCGTACCAGCAGATTACCTCTATGCTTTAGAGACTCATATATTCACCAGTTCTATACACTTATGGTCACTGAACATGAAAATGTATTGCAAATTGTTATACTTCTTTGGGAGGGGGGGAAAGTATCTTTAAAATGAAAGGCGGATGTTGCAATATGCCTATAAGGGATAATAGCATGCTATCACTAAAAGGGAAATGTGTCATGTGATCCAGCCTCAATTTCACTTTAGTCTGTGAGCATAACACAGCCCTGCTGTTGATGCCATCAAGCTTTCTCTCCATGAATATATGTCCTCAGGTTCCTAGTTTAAATAAATTAACCCACAACATGTTTACACAATTCCTTATGAGTGATTGGTGCCTTTATATCATTATAAAAACACAGCACTTTTCACATAAATCTTATCTAAATGGCAAATTGTATTCAATTGTGAAAATAAGCAATGAGGGAAGGTCTGTCTGCCTTTATTCTCTCTCTCTTTCTCTGATTTGACATGCATGTTGAAGTATAAATTGAAGCTAATCGCTTTTAGTTAAAAGTTTACTGGAGAGCTTATTCAAATTCAAATCATTTTCAAAAACACACAAACCTAAGTACTATTAAGCACAGAGAAACAATTTCTTTTCATTCTTTGGAAGATCAGCTCTAACAGACATTAGTCCTGTCTACTTGTGATGAAGATTAAATTGAAATTTGGGCTTGATTTTCCCGCTGGCTTCAGGGTGTGATGTTGGCATCAAATGGAAGTCCTGAGCCTGCACTTTTCAGCAATAATACTATTGGGTCAATGGTTTAGAAGACAGCCTTCTAATTGGTGGGAGGTGGTGGTGTGGTGTGGTGGAAATGTCACTCGACTTGTAATCCAGAGGCCCAGGCTGATGCGTTGGGGACATGGGTTCTAATCCCACCATGGCAGCTGGTGGAATTTAAATTCAATTAATAAATCTGGAATTTAAAACTAGTCTCTGTAACGGCAACCATGAACCCATTGTTGTAAAAACCCACCTGGTTTACTAATGTCCCTTTAAGGAAGGAAATATGCCATCCTTACCTGGTTTGGCCCACAAGTGTCTCCAGACCCACAGCAATATGATTGACTCTGAAATGCCCTCGCAAACTACTCAGTTGTATCAAACTGCTACCAAGCTCAAAATGAAACTGGATGGACCACCTGGCATCAGCTGAGGCACCTGAAATGACAATGGTAAACACAGTCCTGTTGACCCTGCAAAGTCTTCTTCACTAACATCTGGGGGCCTGAGTTGAAATGGGGGGAACATCAGGTCAATGATGGCAAAGGAAACCTCCTGTTGATTACCCCCACCACTTAGCTGATGTATCAGTACTTCTCCATGTTAAACACCAACTGGAAGAAGCACTTTTGGTGGCAAGAGCACAAAATGGAAGACTTCAATGTCCATCACCAAGAGTGGCTGAGTTCTAAATGATATAGCTGCTAGGCTGGGTCTGTGGCAGGTGGTGAAGGAACCAACAAGAGGGAGAAACCTACTTGACCTCATCCTGACCAACTAGCCTGCCACAGATGCAGTAGTATTGGTAAGAGTGACCACCGCACAGTCCTTGTGATGACAAGGCCCTGCCTTCACATCTTTTGATGATCCGCTTCTATCACTGCTTGTTTGTCCCTACAACCACACCAACCCCCTCCACTCCCCCCCACCTTAAACCAGCTTATATTTCACCCCTTTCTTGGATTCACTCAGTTCGGTCAAAGGGTCATGAGGACTCGAAATGTCAACTCTTTTCTTCTCCGCCAATGCTGCCAGACCTGCTGAGTTTTTCCAGGTAATTCTGTTTTTGTTTTGGATTTCCAGCATCCGCAGTTTTTTTGTTTTTATCTCTGTAATTGAAGGTATAGCCTTTCCTACTGCCTCTCAGGGGTCGCATGATTGTTCTTGGAGACTCCAACCAATGAGTCCAAAGCAAGGGTAATCCACGCGAGGGGATGAGGCTTTCTAGTCAAGGACCCGGTTCAAGCATTTAACTTCTGAAAAGCTCTCTGTAATAAAGTTATCTGTTTCAAGTAGAAACCTGTCGATGAGGGGATAATAGCTCTGATGCTCACCCCATCTTGTGAATGTGAGTACATCAGATCTTATGAAGAAAAGA
Organism: Carcharodon carcharias; assembly: GCF_017639515.1. NCBI lineage: Eukaryota > Metazoa > Chordata > Chondrichthyes > Lamniformes > Lamnidae > Carcharodon > Carcharodon carcharias. The sequence continues at coordinate 54,791,697 of NC_054485.1, read as the reverse complement.
AAAGTATACTCACCTGCCATGCCACTCTTCGGCAGAATTGACCCTTCATGTCAATGGAAGACTGGAGTCAATATGTACAGCGCCTTGGTTTTAATTTTGTGGTGAATCAAATTACTGCAGAGGGGAAGCAGAAAGCAATCCTTTTGAGTGTATGTGGTAGCAAGACACACAATCTCACCCGCAGTCTAATGGCCCCGAACGCACTTAATTCTAAGTTCTTTATTAGACATTATGAAGGCACATTTTCAGCTGAAGCCATCCATAATAATGCAGAGGTATAAGTTTTATTCCAGAGACAGCGCCCAGGAGAGTCCATAGCAACCTAAATAGCAAAGTCGAAGCAGTTGACTGAGCACTGTGACTTCAGAGACACACTCAATGATATATTGCGGGACCGATTAGTTTGTGGAATTCATGGTGACATCATTCATGCCGTTTACTTGCAGAAGTCAACATTGATTTGAAGCACGCCATGGATAAAGCACTAACCGTGGGAAGTGCTGCGAGAGACTTGCAGGTTTAACAAAGCATACAACATGGGTCTGTTCTTTATGTGGGCCAGGAACCTACTGCCTGGTGTGGCGCAAAAACCAGAGACACAGCAACAAAGTGAGAGGCAATCTCTGCTGCTAGAAAAATGAAAAGGCCTAGTGGAAACATTTCAGTAGCGACTCCAAGGTTAATCTGTTATAGATGTGGGGGTTAACCATGTACCGGACACCTGCAGATTCAAGGAGGCAGAACATCATTACTGCCATATGTAATAAAGCAATGTAGGCAAAGTTGAGACAGCCCACAAGGCAGCAGACCAAAATGATTGAAGTGAATAATATAACAGGACCTGAAGATGCTGATACCGGTATCTATTTCGTGTACAGTGTCACAGCTGTAAAAACTGAACTTATTACTGTCACAATCCAAGTGAATGGGGAGTGACTAGTCATGGAGGTAGGATAGGGGTGACTCAAACACACTGGGGGGAAAGAACACATTTAGATATCTAAATGAAGGTACCCAGCCACTAAACCTGGAGCAAACCATGGCTCAATTGTTGACATACACTGGAGAATCCATACTGGTAAAGGGCATTGCCACAGTAACTGTGTCCTGTAAGCAACAGACAGCCCAACTTCCAGTGATCACAGTGACAGGCGAAGGACCTGGTTTTCTGGGCTGAGACCAGCTGCAAACAATTAAGTGCAACTGGTCTGAAATATTTCACTTGAGTACAGGAGGAGTTCCTGAACGGCTAAGGGAACACTACAGTGTATTTTGGAATGAGTTTGGAGAATTGAAGGGCCTTCACATGAAGCCAAGATCTTTCAGGTCAGAGTTGGTTCATCTGGAAAATTATAAAGAGAAACAAAATGAACTAAGTGTCATGTTGAACAAACTGAAGAAACAGTTGGCAGAGTAGACTCAGCCATGTTCAATATTTCAGGAGGAAGTCAAGAGATACAAGAAAGAGACAGAAGTGCTGAAGAATCAGCTGATTGAAACAAATCAGGCATTAGAAGGAAAAGTCGTGGAACTTTCCAAGATGCGAGTGGACAATGAAGCCATGGGTAGCTCAACCACTGAACTGAATCATGTTAAGGTTTCACCAGAGAGAAATGTGGCCGACTGAAATCAAAATGAAGGACAAGACAAAACTCTGCAGCAAGCAGAAGAAGAAAAGACAGAAATCCAATCCAAAAGGCCAATTGGCTATGAACCTAGAACCCTCTCTGCAGCTGCGAAGAAATGTTCCCAACTAGAAAAGGAAAGTTTATTGGTGGCATTTGGATTGAAGGAATTCTACCAGCACCTGCATGGATGACATTTCACCGTTATATCGGACCATAAACTATTAATGGGCTTATTCAGTGAGAATAAAGCCATTCAGCCAATAGACTCAGAAAGAATTCAATGTTGGGCTTTGATTTTATCTGCGTATGAGTATACTTTAATGCACCATCCTGGCTTGCATATTGCAAATGAGGAGGCACTCAGTCGTCTTCTGTTACCACATAACATTATACATGCTCCAGTTCCACAAGAAGTTGTGCTTGTGCTAAATTTCTTGGATTCTTCGCCTGTGTGCGCGAAGCAAATTGGGAACTGGATGAACAGAGATCCAATTTTGTCGAAAGTCAGAGACCTTGTATTGCAAGGGTGGTTGAATTCACCAGCGTCTGGAGAGATGAGACCATTCCAGTGCAACTATTGAAAAGCTGTGTCAATGTTTTAGCATACGTGGCATACCAGAAGGCATCGTTTCTGATAATGGTACAGACTTTACCAGTACAGGGTTTCAGAGATTCGTAAGTTTAAATGAAATCAGAGGTTTTAAAACAGCACCATATCATCAAATGGTTTCGCTGAGAGACCTGTGCAAACTTTCAAATCTGGAATGAAGAAGTTATCAGAAGGTACTCTAGAAGCAGGACTTTCCCACTTTCTTCTTAATTATCGTACAATGCCACATTCAACTATGGGCTCAACACTGACCAAATTATTGATGAAGCGCCACCTATATACAATATTAAGTCTAGCATTCCCAAACTTAGAGGGGAAGTTGGTGAAGAATCAGGGTAATCAAAAATGTAATCACAATATTCACAGCAAAGCTTAAAGATTCACTGTGGAATTATGGAAGTGGACCTGCTTGGATTCCTGGTACAATTATCTCATAAACTGGTCCCTTGTCCTTCCAGGTGGAAGTGGAAGACTGAATTGTTCGAAAACATATGGATCATCTTAGGGGTAGAGAGGCATTCCAACAACCAACTATTCCATCTGTGATTAATGTCAAACCATTAATCCCTGAGGTAACAGATTGACCTAGAATAGACATAACCGATATCTCTGTAGAGTTGCCTAACCCTGAACTGCCACTTTCCAACGATGTACCTGATGCTGCAGTTCTTGATCATGTTGATCCAGTAGAAGAACCTCAAGTGGTAGAGCTGTGCCACTCTAAGCGAATAAGGAAACTGCCTAATCTTTAATCAGATGACTTGTACATATGTATCTGTTGTGGGATATTCAAATATTCTCGTTAAATAAGAAGTGTAAAAAAACTAAAGGGGGAGGAAATGTAATAATTGAAGATATAACCTTTCCTATGACCCATCAGGGGCAACATGATTGTTCTTAGAGACTCCGACCAATGAGTTCTAAGTGTGGGTAAGCCAGGGGGCGTGGCTTTTCTAGTCACGGGCCTAGTTCAAGAATGTAGCTTGTGAAAAGCTCTCTGTAATAAAGTTCTGTTTCAAGTAGAAATCTGTCCGGCAATTTGTCATTACATAGGGAGAAGGCAAGTGTGAAAGCAAAATGCTGCAGTTTCTGGAAATCTGAAATAAGAACAAAAAGTGTTCGAAAAACTCAGCAGATCTGGCAGCATCTGTGGAATGAAAAACAGAGTTAACGTTTCAAGTCTGTATACCTCTTCTTCAGAGCTAACGAGAATTAGAAATGTGATGGATTTTACAGTGTTTAAGGGGGTGGAGCAGTTGGGGCAAGATAGAAGGTCGGGGATAAATGGAAGCTAAGGGGAGATTGACAAAGATGTCATTAACCCAAGACAAAGGGACTGTTAATGTTAGTGGTAAAGACTAAAGAAGGTGCAGATAGTGGCAGAAAGGTAAGAGCAGAATGTGTTAGTAGCTGAACAAGGGTCAGTACTCTATGAAGGCACAATGTAGAAACCAGTGACAGGTGGCCCTGTTTGGGGAGTGGGGTGGGGGGGAGGTGGTGGAGATTGGGGAAAAAGGTTTAAAAATTAATAAATAAATCAAAATTAAAATTGAAAAAAACAACGAAAAAATATTAGATTAAAAAAGGGTTGATGAAGGAGGAGAGAGTTCATGGTCTCAAGTTGTTGAACTCAATGTTAAGTCCGGAAGGCTGTAAAGTGCCTAATCGGAAGATGAGATATTGTTCCTCCTGTTTACATTGGGTTTCACTAGAGCATTACAACAGGTCAAGGATGGACATGTGGGCATGAGAGTAGGATGATGTATTGAAATGGCAAGCGACAGGGAGGTCTGGGTCATGTTTGCGGACTGAAAGTGAGTGAAGGTGTTCTGCAAAATGGTCACCCAGTCTGTGTTTAGTCTCCCCAGTATAGAGACCACACTGGGAGCAGTGACTACAGTAGACCAAATTGAAGGAGGTGCAAGTGAAGTGCTGCTTCACCTGAAAGGAGTGTTTGGGCCCTTGGACAGTGAGGAGGGAGGAGGCAAAGGGCCAGGTGTTGCACCTTCTGCGATTGTATGAGAAGGTGCCGTGAGAAGAGGATGAGGAGTTAGGGGAGATGGAGGGGTGGACCAGGGTATCACAGAGGCATGGTCCCTACGGAATGCCAACAGGGGGTGTGAGGGGAAGATGTGTTTGGTGCTGACATTATGCTGGAGTTGACGGAAGATAATCCTTTGAATGCAGAGGCTGGAGGGTGAAAAGTGAGGACAAGGGGGATCTTATCATGGTTCTGGGAGAGAGGGGAAGGGGTGAGGGCAGAGGTGTGAGAAATGGGTTGGACTCGGTTGAGGACCATGCCAACCACAGTGAAGGGGGGGAATCCTTCGGATAAGGGCCATTTTGGAAGGTGGCATTATCTGAACAGATGCGGCGGAGGCAGAGGAACTGAGAGAATGGGATGGAGTCCTCACAGGAAGCAGGGAGTGAGGAGCTGTAGTCGAGGTAGCTGCGGGAGTCGGTGGGCTTGTAATGAATATTGTTAGGCAGTCCATCACCAGAAATGGAGACGGAGAGGGCAAGGAAGGGAAGGGAAATGTTGGAGGTGGGCCTTGTTATGGTGAGAGAGCGGTGGAAATTGGAAGCAAAATTGATAAATTTTTCCAGATCCAGACGAGAGCATGAAGCGGCACCAATACTGTCATCCATGTACCAATGAAAGACTTGTGGGAGGGGGCCTGAGTAGGGCCTGAAACATGGAATGTTCCACATAACTCACAAAATGTGGGTCCCCATAGCCACACCATTATTTGGAGGGAGTGAGAAAAGTTAAAGGTGAAATTGTTCAGTGAGAGAAGATAAGTGTGTAAGGTTAGTGGGTAGAATTGGGGAGCGGGTTAGGGTGGGTTGGCATGGATAAGGGAGAGATAGGGTGCATTGGGGGTTGGGGGATTGTCAGTTGGTCAGTGGGGGAGGGGGTCAGGGGTCAGTGGAGATGGGATTGTATTCAGGGGTAGTTGGGGGTGTGGGAGAATAGTCAAGGGATTGGGGAGGGTAGTCTGGGATGTGGGGGTGTAGTCACAGAGGTGGTGGGGTAGTGGGGGCTGGGAAGTGTGGTTGGGCATGAGGAGAGCAGTTGGGTGTTGGGGTTAGTCATCGGAGAGGTTGGAGGATGGGGGGAGTTCCTTGAGTGGTTGAGGGGTGGTTGGGGGGGACTCAAGGGGAGGTTAGTCGGAGAGACGGGGTTTAGGCACTCGGGGGTTCCATGGCATGTCATAGGGGCTAGACACGGTGTGGACAGTTGTGGGGGGGGGGGGGGGGGGGGGGGGCGGGGGGGGAGATCGAATGGGTGGTCAGGGGGAGTAGTTGGGGAAAGATGGGGGTAGTCAGCAGGTTCCCATGGCAGGCTAGAGAGCTGGGGGGGGGGGGGTCCAGTGGGATGGGGGTGGGGGGGGGGGGGGGGGGGTCAGGGTGAGTCACTACTATGGTTACACAGGAATTAGAAATGGTTTTAATTATTCTAACATTTTCTTGGTCACTATTACTGTAAGACAGCCAGAACCATCCAAAGTTTGTGATTTAAAATCAGAGTATCAAAAAGGTTCCCATTGCAGGTCAATAGCCCAGCGGAAGTTTGAATTTCCCGGGACATGGGGAGGGGGTGGTCCCAAACGTATTTTGGGGTACCCCCCAGGTATGATGCCCTGGATATCGGAAGATATGGACTATGATGTTGTGTGGCACTATCACTATGTTAAATGGGTTAGATTTTGAACAGGTTTAGCAGCTCAAAACAAGGCATCCATGAAGCACTGTGGGGTATCAGCAGCAGCAGAATTCTACTTGACCACAATCTGTAGCCTCATGGCCCGGCATATCCCCCATTACCATCAAGCCAGGGGATCAACCCTGGTTTAATGAAGAGTATAGGAGGGCATGCCAGGAGCAGCACCAAGCATAACTAAAAATGAGGCGTCAACTAGTGAAGCTATAACACAGGACAACTTGTGTACCAAACAGCATAAGCAGCATGCAAAAGACAGAGCTAATAGATTCCACAACCAATGGATCAGATATAAGCTCTGCAGTCCTGCCACATCCAATCATGAATGGTGGTGGACAATTAAACAACTAACAGGGGGAGCAGGCTCCACAAAATATCCTCAATGATGGGGGAGCCCAGTGCAAAAGATAAGGCTGAAGCACTTGCTACAGTCTACAGCAGGAAGTGCCAAGTGGATGATCCATCTCAGCCTTCTCCTGAGGTCCCTACCATCTTAGATGCCAGTCTTCATCCAATTTGATTAACTCCATGATATCAAGAAAAGTTTGAAAGCACTGGATACTGCAAAGGCTATAGGCACTGACAACATTTCAGCAGCTGTACTGAAAGCTTGTGCTCCAGAACTAGCTGCGCCCTTAGCCAAGCTGTTCCAGTTCAGCTGCAACACTGGCATCTAAACGACAATGTGGAAAATTGCCCAGGTATGTCTTGTTTGCAAAAAGCAAGACAATTCCAACCTGGCCAATTACCGCTCCATCAGTCTACTGTTGGTCATCAGCAAAGTGATGGAAGGTGTCATCAATTGTAGTATCAAGTGATACTTGCACAATAATAGCCTGCTTACTGATGCTTAGTTTGAGTTCACCAGGGCTGCTCAGCTCCTGACCTCATTAGAGCCTTGGTTCATGACTCAAGAGGTGAGGTTGAGAGTGACTGCCCTTGACGCCAAGATAATATTTGACTGAGTGTGGCATCAAGGAGCCCTAGCAAAATTGGAGACAATGAGAATCATAGGGGAAAGCTCTCCGCTGGTTGGAGTCATACCTAGCACAAAGGAAGATGGTTGTAGTTGTTGGCCAATCATCTCAGCTCCAGGATATCACTGCAGGAGTTCCTCAGTATAATGTCCTAGGCCCAACTATCTTCAGCCGCTTCACCAATGACCTTCCTTCCATCATAAGGTCAGAAGTGGGGATGTTCACTGATGATTGCACAATGTTCAGCACCATTCACAACTTCTCAGATATTGAAGCACTCCATGTCCAAATGCAGCAAGACCTGGGCAATATTCAGGCTTGGGCTGATGGGTGGTGTAAATGTTATTTACCACTTAAGCACCAGACCAACAAGAAAGAATCTAACAAGATAGAATCTAACCATCTCCCCTTGATATTCAATGGCATTACCATCACTGAATCCCCCAATATCAACATCCAGGGGGTTACCATTGACCAGGAACTGAGCTGGACCAACCATACAAATACTGTGGGACAAGAGCAGGACAGAGGTTGGGAATTCTGCAGAGAGTAACTCACCTCCTGACTGCCCAAATCCTGTCCACCATCTACAAGGCACAAGTTAAGAGTGTGATGGAATACTCCTCACTTGATGAGTGCAGCTCCAGCAACACTCAAGCAGCTCAAAATTACCCAGGACAAAGCAGTCTGCTTGATTGGCACCCCGTCCACCACCTTCAACATTCACTCCCTCCATCACCGATTCACAGTGGCAGCAATGTGTGCCATTTTCCAGATGCACTGCAGCAACTCACCAAGTCTCCTTCTACAGCACCTTCCAAACACACAACATTTATTGCCTACAAGGGTGAGGACAGCACATGCATGGGAACACCACCACCTGCAAGTTCCCCTCCAAACCACACACCATTCTGACTTAAAAATATATCATCATTTCTTCACTGCCACTGGTTCAAAGTCCTGGAACTCCCTTCCTACAGTACTGTGGTTGTAACTACACCACATGGACTACAGCAATACCAAATGACTATATTTGTGTTTTCGAAACTGAGGAGAAACCTTGCCTGAGAGATCCTGGGTACCAGTGGGATGAGATTAAGCGGCTCATAAGGTAATTTTTCCTGATGGGCCTCATGGTATGTGCAGCCACTCACCTGAAAGCACGTAGGGAAAGGGAATTCACCAGGCAATATTCCATCAAATGGCTTTTCTTATGATTGGTTACTGGCTTGAAAAGCTAACCCTTCCTCTCTCCACAGATGGTGACAAATCTGCTGAGTGTTTTCAGCATTTTTTGCCTTTATGTTCAGCCTCAGATGAATCCCCAGGTTGCTCTATCTAAACATTAGGAAGACTGAAGTCAATGTCTTCAACTGCACCACAAACTTGCCATTCATTTCATTCCACTTCCTGGCCACTGTTCAGCACTATTTGCAATCTTAGCAGCCTACTTGACTCTGAGCTGAGCTTCTGACTCACATCTTCTGCATCTCAAAGTCCATCCACTACCACTCCATAAACATCACCTGCCCCCACTTTCATCTCAGCCCATCTGCTACTGAAGCCCTCATTTCATTCCTCTGGCACCTACTGGCTTCAGTGTTCAATTATTTTACTGGGCAATGTTTCACTCTTCACAATCTATAAACTTCTGGTCATCCAAAACTTATTGCCCCCATCATATCCCACACTAAGGATGGAATTGTCTCAAGTTTGCACTAAGTGTGGTAGCAGGCAGATAAAATGACGTTATACCCGCCGGCTGCAATGGCGGCTTTTCATGCCCTATCATCCCAACCTGACACGTTAATTATGCATTCCTGGGAAACACATAATTTCCATGATGGGCGGGCTTTCATTGCCCACTACACCATTACCTCGTCGCATCATCATGCCGGGTGCCATATTCAAAGTGCAGCTGTGCGCTCTCCTCTGTGCTTCCAGCCCATGACTGCTGCATGGAAGATAGGGTGGTCCCAAAAGCCAAAAAGACTGCAGAACCCAGGTTCAGTGATGGGTCCTTCCAATGCCTTTTGGACACAGTGGAGGCTCACTGTGATGTCCTCTACCCCTTCCCTGGCCGCAGGATGGACAGAAACCTCACTAATTCAGCTCAGGAGGTGGTGGCAGCGGTGGTCAGCGCCAATGCCCTGCAAAAGAGGACAGCCACCCAGTACTGTAATAGGATGAATGCTCTCATCTGTTCCACCAGGGTAATTCACTCTTCTCACCACTCTCAACTCTCACACTCACAAACCCATCGCCTATTCACAAGGATCTCACACCTCAAGGGACAACACCACTAACTCTCACACACACCCTCAACACCATCAGGCTCATGTCCTCTTGAACTCACGTCCTGATCCTGTCCATGGCTCCACTCACCACACAAATATTCCATGCAGTGCCATGTGTCCTGCTCACACTCTCTCCATCTGTTTCCATGCAGAAGAAACCTGCTCACATCAGCAGGAAGAGGTCCCAGACCAGGGGTGGAGTGGTCCACATTAGGTGCCTCACTCACTTTCAGGAGAATTCCATTGTGCTGATTGGTGAGGATGTGGACCCTGCCTGCGGTGACGGTGAGGTTGGTGGCAAACACCCTTGTGGGGATCCTGCACCACATCATCCCTCTCAACGCAAATCTGTCTCTCCTGCTTTTGACTCTGCTGCCATGCACTAATTATCTGCACTGTGGTTCACTGGGAGCTCTGCCAAGTGACCGACACACTCAGCCAGCCTGTCTCTCAGCTCTATCTATGTCCTTACCTCCAGCTAAGAGGGCATCTCCTCCATTGAAGAGCTGGAAATAAGCAGCCTGGAAGACCCATCACAGCGCTTACCCACACCCTCCACCAACACAGAGTCACGCCTCGGTGGGACCTAGATCTAGAGCAGGGTCAGGTTCACAATCTGGTGGTCACCGCAAGGACACATGTCCGCAGCAGGAGGCAGGTTCGATCAAGCTCCCCAGCACTCGGACGACTGCTGGGGATCAGGTATCTGTGAGGTCCGAGTCAGGTGAGGAACTTCTATATTCGGCCTTCCAATTCATCGTGGAGAGTCAACAGAAGGTGTGGGAACATTACACAGAGCTGTTGGGAGTCCTCAGCAGAGTGGCACATAAGTCAGAGGAGTGCATCTGCCTGCTCTCTGATGAAGTGGTGAAGTGGTGCCCATATGTGCATGTATGGAGGTCTCCATGGGGAGGTTGGCGGACTTCATGGAGACCCTCGTCCAGCAGAATGCGGTGATGTGTGCTGACCTGTACTCCATCGTGGGAGCCATGGGTGTGCTCCTGTAGTGGCAATGTGAGGGGGAAAAGGGGCACCTCAACGTCCCTCCAGTTGCTCCTTCCCCTCAAGGAGTCAGGCTGGGGCCTCCGGGTGCTCAAAGGGAGGAGGAGTGGCAGCTGGACGTGCCAGGGTCATCCACTCAGGAATCTGAGGCTGTCCTCTCCCTCCAAGTCCCCTTTGCCTGTGAGCCCCTCAACCTGGTCCTCTGCAGCAGGCCAACAAGTGATTCTGGAGGAGAAGCGTGTATGTGGCAGGACCTTTCACAGCCCTGTGCAAACACACTCCTACACACAAGGATCTTAACATATCACGCTCACCTCAATGTCCTGAGCATTTTCAAGACTGCCTGCTGGGGTTCGATTTCAGTTGTCCATCTGAGCTGACCTGCATCTCCCACCCAATGACCACACTCCCATGTAGCACTTGATCTCACCCACCATAACTGTTGTTTCACTTTCGAATTGAACAGCATGGTCTGGATTCAGTCTTTCGTCAGGTCCCCTATTGTTTCTCCTCCCCGAGTCACCATTTTGTTTCCCCCATAACAGTTCACCCCTCTGACATCACCTTCCACCTCCCCTCTGTGACCTACCAGCCACATCCCTTTTCCTCCAGGTGAATGTGCACATTCCCTTCCTTCCCAAAAATCCCCTCCAACATCCACATTCACCTCCCTGACCTCCTTCTTCCCACCCCTAGTGTCCGTGTCTGCCGCTGAGTCCCCACCAGCTGCCCTTGCCATTCCTTCTACTGCTACTGGCAAACCCTCACCCTCCCACCCTACTGCCTCACCCTGCCCTTAGTTATTCTCACCATTCCCTTATACCACACCAACCCTTACTCCCCAGGAGGCAGTCATGGACCTGGAACACCTCCCCACCCACTGAAACCCTCCCCCGCAGAATCCCTTCCCCCCAACCCCAGAATGCCTTCCTCCTGCCCCCTAAGCCCTCCTGCCTATCCCCCAGACTCCCCGCTGCTTAGTGCATCCCCCTTCCTGACTCCCTCAGGCAGCATCACTTTTTCCTCCACACTCAGCCCTTCCCCCTTCTTGACTCCTTCCCTCAACTTTACCTCTTCCTCCAATCTCAATTTTTCCTCCAGCCTTACTCCTTCCTCCTCCCTGACTCCTTCCTCCACCCTAATTTCTTCCTCCGCCCTTACTCCCTCCCCTCTCTGCCTTACTCCCTCCCCCTGGACTCCTTCTCCTCTCTGCACACTTCTCCCTTCCAAACTCCTTCCCTTACACCCCCCTACACCTACCTCACCAGCTGCCATCTTCTCCCCTTTATTCCCTCCTCCACGCGTACTCCCTCCCCCTCCCAACCTCACACCCCTAACACCTTCATTAATCCCCTCCCAACCTCACCCACCTGACACTCCTTCTTCTCCACCCCTTCAACCATCAGTTGTGAGCGTCAATGGTGACTTTCCAACTTTGGTGAGCTGCTTCGCAGCAGAGTCACATCCATGAGAATCCACCCAGCATGCCATGGATATTCAGGGTCCTCTTGCTGTCAGGCTCCAGCATCTTCTGCTCCTCGGATATCCGCGATGTGAGAAAGGCCTTGGCGGTAAGTCCCGACTTTTGCATGTCACACTTGTCAAGAAGTGTTTTCCCACCAACGTGGAGGAATGATCGAGCGGGGGTGGGGGCGGAGGGGGGTGAACGGTGGGGGGCGGGGGATGAGTCCCGCGGGCTGGCCTCATAACAATATGCTGAGTATTGCAATGAGGTTCCTCCATTGACAGGCTGAGTGGACGATCGCAAACAGTTTCACGACGTCGTGAAACTGATGTTTGTCCTTCTCACCATATTGTTCGCTCATGCCACCAAACACGCCCTGACGCCAGCGGGCATGGAAAATCCCGGCATAAGTCTCCCATCCCCCCTGCCCTCACTGATCTGTATTGACGTCTAGCCCCTCAACGCCTCCAATTCAAAATTCTCATCTTTGTGTTTAAATCCTTCATAGTCCTGCACAACACTATCTCTGTAAAAATCAACTCCAGCCCTGTACACTCCACTCTTAACACGTCTGTTCCTCTAGCCTCTTTTGTAACCCCTCTTCAACCCACCATTAGCAGCTGGGCCTTAATTGGCTTAAGCCCAATGGTTTGACAATCACTCCTTAAAAACCTCTCTCTAACCCCCTCACCTTCTGTTAGACCTTTCATAAGATACACTCTTTGACAAAGCTGTTGGCCATATCTCTTAATATCTTTTATTTATCATCTATTATTTTATTCATGTTCCTGTGAAGTGCCTTGGGAGCATTTTCCTCTCTTAAAGCTGCTATATAAATGCAAATTGTTGTTGAATTTACTATGTCAGTGACAGAGTACAGTCTGAGTGCAATATTATCAGCTCCTTGTGCCTCACACTTGGAAACTAATGGAACAATTTTGTTTTGCATAATGCGGCTTGCTTGGGTGCAGTTGGTGGAACAGATTATCTCTCTGATTAATCTATTCTCCACCCCCACAGAATTGAATAGCTGTCCTCTTCACAGCTCAAGGCTGACTCTGTTCAGATCTGTTTTGATTCCTTTGAAGCTCGACCTGTGGGGGCAGCATCTAGCTCAAATGTCAATTTCAACTTCTCTTTAGCTCCAAAGAAGGGCCATACAGATGCGAAATGTTAACTCTCTTTCTCTCTCCGCAGATGCTGTCAGACCTGCTGAGTTTTTGCCGCATTTTCTGTTTATATTTTATATCAGATCCAATGTCTGATGAGCATCTTCATCCACACTGGACAATCTTTCCAGGAAAGGGGCTTCCCATACCTGTCCAGACAGGTTATGCACGAATATACGAACATACGAATTAGGAGCAGGACTAGGCCAGTCAGCCCCTCGAACCTGCTCCGCCATTCCATAAGATCACAGCTGATCTGATTGTAACCTCAGTTCCACATTCTCGCTTACTCCCAATAACCTTTCACCCCCTAGCTTATCAGGAATCTATCTACCTGGGCCTTGAAAATAATCAAAGACTCTGCTTCCTCCACCATTTGAGGAAGAGAGTTTCAAAGACTCACAACCCTCTGAGAAAAAAATATTCTCCTTATCTTTCTTAAATGAGTGGCCCCTTATTTTTAAACAGAGACCCCTAGTTCTAGATTCTGCCACAAGGGGAAACATCCTCTTCACATCCACCCTGTCAAGACCCCTCAGGATCTTAAAGGTTTTGATCAAGTCGCCTCTTACTCTTCTAAACTCCAGCGGATACAAGCCTAGGCCGTCCAGCCTTTCCTCATAAAGCAACTTGCCCATTCCAGATATTAGTCTGGTAAGCTTTCTAATGTTATTCCATACAGTTTCTATTGCTTTTTTGATTATATATAGAAAGAAAGAACTTGCATTTATAAATTAACGCCTTCATCCCATTCCAAAATATCTCTAAACCAGCTGAGTAATTTTAAAGTTACAGAAAATGTTGTGATGTATTTATTTATTGTCTGTATTTACTGTTTATTGTAATTCAAGTACAGTGAGGCTAAATACTAGTTAGTTATAACTATGGTGAAATACGAGATTTATTTATATACATGTGAAATTTTATATTGCCCTTTGAAAAATTGTGTAAACACTTCTGTGCCCGGTGACTCTCTTTACTCCTTCTTGATGGGAGCCCATTTCCTCTAGTCCGTGCAATTCTTAGAGGCTCTGGAATTTTCTATCACTTTGTGCTCCTCCATATCTAGGCCTGTTTTCATTAATATTCATGAAACAGTTCACTTGGTTTATGACTGTAGAAAAGACATTATGTTTTGCAACAATAAGGTATTGCAATTGCGAACTTGAGTCTATTCAATGCACTGTGGTAATATGATTTGATGTTAATAGATTTGTTCCAGATATTAAGTCACGTAACAGTGTAGAAAATAATTTGTGTTATATTAGGATTCATCTGGAAACAGCACAAAGGCCCAAAGGCTTTATATGGCTGACTTTATGTGAACAGGCACTACTGACAGGAGCCTGGCCCATTTGAAGGTCACATTATAGAATTGCCTTTAGGGTGCATTCCGAAGATTAACCCCTATATGACAAATTCTGATAGGTTCAAATCAAATGAAAAGTTAATATCCTCAGGATGTTTTCCTGGTTGCTAAGTGCAATGATTGTATTTAAAATGGACACACCTGCATTGTGCTTTCATAGAATAACCAGGCAGCAGATGGTAATCAAGCACAGTTAGGTTGATTTTCCTCTTCAGAGTTGATTTCTGAACATACAGAATTTGCTTTAGAACATGGGTGTTTGCTGATGATTGCACAGTGTTCAGCACCATTCGCAACTCCTCAGATACTGAAGCAGTCTGTATCCATATGCAGCAAGCTCTGGACAATATTCAGGCTTGGGCTGATAAGTGACCGTAACATTCTACACAAGTGGCAGGCAATGACCATCTCCAACAAAGGGAGAACCTAACTATCTCCCCTTGACATTAATGGCATTACCCTGCCTATTAACCTCCTGGGAGTTACCATTAGCTAGAAACTGAACTGGACTAGCCATATTGGTGGTTCCAGAAGCATGTCAGAAGTTGAGAATTCTTCAGTGAGTGACTTGCCCCCTGATTTCCCAAAACCTGTCACCATATACAAGACACAAGTCAGGAGTGTGATGGAATACTCTCCAATTGCCTGGATCAGTGCAGCGCCCACAACAAGAGGCTTGGCACCATTCATCCCACTTGATTGACATCCCATTCACCACCTTAAACATTCACTCCCTCCAACACTGATGTACATTGGAACCAGTGTGTACCATCTACAAGATGATACTGCAGCAAATCACAAAGGCTCCTTCAGCAGCACCTTTGAAACCTGCAATCTCTACCACCTAGAAAGACAAGGGCAGCAGATGCATGGGAATGTCACCACCTGGATGTTCCTCCAAGCCATACACCATCCTGACTTGGAACTATATTGCCGTTCCTTCATTGTCGCTGGGTCAAAATCCTGGAATGCCCTCCCTAACAATACTATGGGTGTACCTATGCGACATGGACATATCGGTTCAACAAGGCAGCTCACCATCTCAGGCAATTTGGGATGGACAATAAATGCTGGTCTAGCCAGTGACACCCGCATCCCGTGAACAAATAAATAAAATATTGATGGGCAAAATAAAACCAGCTGGTCCATCCCCTTCCCCCGACCCCAGCCCATACTCATGGTAGCCAGAGCATTCTAAAATCATAAAGTCCAGTCCTGGTGATTTTCAGCTTCAGGTATAACCAGCCTATCTAATACCTCCTCCTTATAAATCTTTAGCCTATCCAGTGTCTCAAACACCTCGTCTTTCACTTTGACTTGGGCAGCATCCTCTTCCTTGGTAAATTCAGATGTAAAGTATTCAGATAGTAGCACAGCCATGCCCCCTGCCTCCAAGCCTAAATCCCCTTTTGATCCCTCATCAGCCTCGCTCCTCCTTGTACCACCCTTTTACTATTTCTATACCTAGAGAAGACTTTTGGGTTCCCTTTTACGTTAGCTGCAAGTATCTTCCCATAGGCTTTCTTTGCTTCTCTTAATTGCCTTTTTTCACTTCCCCTATAAACATTTTATATTCAGCCTGGTTTTGAATTATACTATCCACTTGAAACCTGTCATATGCAGCCTTTTATAACTTCATCTTACACTTTCTTTTATCATTTAGTGAGCTCTGGATTTGTTTGTCCTACCTTCACTCTTCATAGGAATATAAATTACTTGTGCCAAACTATCTCCTCTTTAAAATGGCCCATTGTTCCATAACATATTTGCCTGCCAATCTTTGATCACAATTTATCTGGGCCAGACCTGTTCTCACCTATTTAAGTTGGCCATCCCCCATTTAATCATTTTCATTCTGGATTGGTCCTTTTCCTTTTCTGATGCTAACCTAAACCTCATAATACAATGATCACTGTCCCCTAAATGATCCCCTATGATGACTTGATCCACTTGATGCACCTCATTCCCCAGCACCAGATCCAGAAATGCGTCCTTCCTTGTTGGACCAGAAACATTTGCCCCTCTCTATCTTTTACCTTTTTACTATCCCAGCCTGTATAAGGATAATTAAAGTCTCCCATTATAACTATTCTATTACTCTCAATAACTTCCTTTTGATCACATCAGCCCCAGATATCACTGCAGGAGTTCCTCAGGGTGGTGTCCTCAGTCCAACCATCTTCAGCTGCTTCATCAATGACCTTCCCTCCATCATAAGGTCGGAAGTGGGGATGTTCACTGATGATTGCATAATATTCAGCACCATTTGCAAATCCTCAGATACTGAAGCAGCCTATACCTGCATGCAGTAAGACCTGGACAACATTTAGGCTCAGACTGATAAGTGACAGGTGACACTCACCCCACACAAAACCCAGGCAATGACCATCTCCAACAAGGAAGAATCTAACCATCTGCCCTAGATAGACAATGGCATTACCACACTGAATCCCCCACTATCAACATTCTTTTGTTTACCATTGACCAGATACTTAACTGGTCATAAATATTGTGTCTACATGAGCAGGTCAAAAACTTGGAATTTTGTGGTGAGTAACTCACCTCCTAGCTCCCCAAAGCCTGTCCACAAGGCACAAGTCACAAGTGTGATGAAATACTCTCCATATTACCTGAGTGTGGCTCCAACAACATTCAGGAAACTCAACACCCTCCAGGACAGCCTGCTTCATCGGCACAGCAACCAAACACCTTAAGCATTCATTCCTCCACCACCAATGCACAGTGACAGCAGAACGTACCATCTACAAGATTCACTGCAGCAATTTGCAAAGCCTCCTTTGACAGCACCTTCTAAACCATGACCTCTACCACCTAGAAGGACAAGGGCAGCAAATGCATGGGAATACCACCATCTTTAAGCTCCCCTCCAAGCCCCGCACCATCCTGACTTGGAAATATATCACCATTCCTTCACTGCAGCTTGGTCAAAATCCTGGGACTCCCTTCCTAAAAGCATTGTGGGTGTACTCAAACCACATGGGCTGCAGCGGTTCAAGAAGGCAGCTCACCACCACCTTCTCAGGAGAAATTAGGAAGGGCAATAAATGCTGGCCTAGCCAGCAAAGCTCAAGTATCAAGAAAGAATAAAAGTTTTTCCTCTGCATCATTCCTATTGTTGGCCTATAGACTACACTCAGCAATATAATGGTACCTCTATTTTTTTCTTAGTTCTAACCAAATACATTCTGTTCTTTGACTCTGTTACAATTTGGATGGGTGCCCAATTACAATCAGCCCAATTCACTAGTGGTTTACTTTAACTCTTTAAAGGCAGGGTGTAGACTCTTCAGATGGTAAATCAAAAAGGAGCTTTTTTTAAAAAGAACAATATTTATTGATACAGATGATAAAATGTAAAATTACTTGAGCTTGGATGTATGGTGGTTCATACATTCGTACAAATGGGCACATGACAGTCCATGATATTCTGAGTCTTAAGAAAAAATTGACATTATTTTGTCTGAAACAATTTCTGCTACCTTGCCCCTTCCAGTGATATCTAAACTTTACAATATTAATTTAAAATCTTAAACAAATCTTCCGATATATTTATCGATTACATTAAATTATAATAATAACTTAACCAAAGTACATTTCTTACAGCGATCATCTGTTTCATGGTTGCCCTTAAAATATAAAATCAGTACAATAACTAATTGAAAAGATACAGAATGTGATGTGGCTGCAGCTGGCCTGCATGTTAAACTTAAAATGGCTTCCTTGACCTTGTTAGCTTATTCCAATGAATATAAAATGAAACTAGTCTGAAAATGGTAAAGTTTTACTAAAAATTGCTATTTAAATCAATTTACAACACCTTGTAAGTTTTTTTTTGTTGTGGGGAAGAGGGGGTGGTTATTTAAATAATCTGTGAGTCTGCACTCACTCTATATTGGTTTGTTCTTTTGAGATGATAACTGTTCCAGGCAATAAGGGACAGTCTAATAATGTAACTCAGGAAATATTTATTAAGCAACAAAAGGTAATACTTAACAATGTTAGGTAGTGACTTTAAATGCTCAATGCAGTTCTTGCTTCCCAATTCAGCCTAGGGTTCAAGGCAACATGTGGTCTTTTCTCTCTGTCACTGTCTCGGTCTCTCTCTTTCACTGTCCCTCAATCAGCTCTATGGTCTTCTTATCCCAGCTAGAAAGCAGTCTCTTGCCTTCAGTTTCAAATTCAGCATGTCCGACAGCTGAAAACTGATGCTTTTTAATGCTTTCTTGGCCACAGCTCATGTGCAAAATCATTGGTGCTCCAGAACTCTGATTGGCCTGGGCAAGGCATGATTAGTCCTTAATTAGTTTAGGTGATGTGTGATCAGTTTCTGATTGGTTTCTTAAGGGTAATGGTCATCTACTGATATTGTTTCCTGTTGACCTCTGACTGGCCTTTTAATATCCTTTATATATTTCCTTTAATATTTAATTTACTTCTTCAAAATAAACTTTTTTTCTCTATCCGTTGAAACCACCTGGACTGTGTGTGTATGTCTATTATTATTTTCCTAGAAACCCTTTAAATTTCAGGGAAACTTTTCTCAAAATATTTCGAGCACCAACTCATATGAGTTAAAATTAATCCATCAATTCTAATTTCTTGTCTCCAGGCTTGGTGGTTTTGAAATATCTGATAGTCATTGGTTATTTTGTTTACATCAGATTTCTGTTCTCAAACACTTTGTTTCAGGTAAAACCAAATGGCCTGAAAGGGTTAACGCCAATTCTTTTTTTAAAAAGATAAAAGCAGACTTTATGTCAATGCTGTGACGTTGAAATTCTGCAGATAAATTCTCAAATTCTTGAAGCTGCTGGCTATCTTGTTACTTTTGTAATTACTCATAGAATAAAAACACAAAAGATCCATTCTGCTTGCGCCCAAATTGGTTACTTCATCTAGACATATCTGACAATTCAGAAACTTAAAACTTTATAGTGCCTGATATATATAAATAAATTTTCATTCAGCAACCTAAGGCTACACGGTGATCTAAGCTGCTAGCAGTAAGGGTTAACTCTCTGCTCATTTGAATGGGGACATGGGATCAAAAGTTCCCAGATGGACACAATGACTTCACTAGCCCTTTTTCAAATATCAATCCTCACTAATAAATATTTAATATCCAGAGTTAAAAGTTTGCCAATTTGTTGAAATAACGGGTAGAATTTTACATCCAGCGTGCGGGTGTGCGCCCAACACGCCAGTACGTAAAATGATGTACGATGATGTCTCGTGACTGCGCTGTCTCGTGATATTTTGTTTGGCGGGCGCGCTTCGGAGTCAGCTGCACACCTGCCGATAATTGAAAGGCCGATTAAGGCTATCAAGGAACTAAGTAACCTCAAATTTACTCTGCCTGTTCAACCTAATGGTTGGCGGGCAGGCCTTTACATTTTTTAGGAAACCTCATCCACGAGCAGGATAAGGTTTCCTAAAGCTAATATTGATTAAATAAAAAGTTTATTTTGAAAATACAAACATGTCCCATCTCACGTGACACAGTCACCTGAGATGGGACGTGTTTCATTCAATTGTTACTGTCCTTATATATATTTTTAAAAAGCACTTCAATCTCCCTGAGGCAGCTCCGTGCCTCAGGGAGATTGAAGTTCTCTTTCGTGCGCATGTGCATGAAAGAGCGCTGGACCCAACTCTCCCTCCTCCCCTGGCCCACACAGCGCTACCGCTCACGATCCACGTTGGGTCGGCCTTAATTGGCCCGCCCTCGTGGAATTGCGGTGTGGAGCCGATCGTGGTCGGTGGTCAGCTCCGCGATTGCCCTCGCTCGCTCCCACCGAGCCCGCTCGACAAATGTAAAATCCTGACCAGTATTTGAAAGTTCTCTCTGGCCAGAAAATGAAAGTCCAAATTTGACAACTCAACCTTCATAACCCTGAACTTAAAACAATAGCTCATTCCAATGAATATTGATGAAACTAGTTTGAAAATGGTCAGGTTTTACAAAAAATCACTATCCAGATCCATTTACAACCCTTGTAAAACATACTCTCTCTGTCCAGCACTATAACATTATCTTTAATCAATACTGCTACCTTCCTCCTTTCATTCTTCCCCTAGCTTTCCTGGACACATTGTATCCTGGACATTTGCTGAGCCAGGTCTCCATTCCTGCCACAACATAATTTTCCCACCTGACCACATGCACTTTCAGCTCACCAACCTTATTTACCACACTTCCTGTGTTCACATGCATGAATTGTAAACCCCATTTAGATCTTATTGCATTCCCCCTTACTCTGACCCCATCTAATACCTTGTTATTTCTGAGACTAGTAATATCTGTCTCTCCTAATTCTCTGTGTACCTGGATTTTCCTGGCATATTAATTCCTGGTTCCCACACACCTGCTGAGTTAGTTTAAACTCTTCCCAATTGCACCAGCAAATTGCCCTGTAAGGACAACTCAGTTCAGATTCAACAATTCTGGCCTGTACAGCTTCCACCTCCTCCAGATCTGGCTCTAGTGCCCCAGGGATCTAAAGGTCTCCCTCCTGAACCATCTCTGTAGCCATTCATTCATCTGTTCTATCTTCTTATTTCTGTACTTACTTGTGAATGGTACTGGGAGTAATCTGAAGATTACTATCTTTGAGGTACTGCTTCTTAGTTTCATTCTTAACTCCCTTAGCAAGAGAGCTCACCTGCAGGACCACATCCTTCTTTCTACCTAAGTCTTTGGTACAGATGTGGACCATGATATCTGGCCTCAGAGTGTTCTGTGGCCGCTCAGTGATGTCCTTGACCTCGGCATGAGGGAGGCATCATTTTTTTTCATTCATTCAGGGGATGTGGGCTTCACTGACTGGGCCAGCATTTATTGCCCATCCTTAGTTGCCCTTGGTGGTGAGCTGCCTTCTTGAACTGCTGCAGCCAAGTGGTGTAGGTACACTCACAGTGCTGTTAGGAAGAGAGTTCCAGGATTTTGACCCAGCGATAGTGAAGGAACGGCGATATATTTCCAAGTCAGGATTTGGAGGTGAACTTCCAGGTGGTGGTATCCCCATCTACCTGCTGTCCTTGTCCTTCTAGATGGTAGTGGTCATGGGTTTGAAAGGTGCTGTCTAAGGAGCCTTGGTGAGTTCCTGCAGTGCATCTTGTAGATGGCACACACTGCTGCTAATGTGTGTTGGTGGTGGAGGGAGTGAATGTTTATGGATGTGGTGCCAATCAAGTGAGCTGTTTTGTCCTGGACGGTTTCAAGCTTCTTGAATGTTGTGGGAGCTGCATTCATCCAGGCAAGTGGGGAATATTCCATCATGCTCCTGACTTGTGCCTTACAGATGGTGGACAGACTTTGGGGAGTAAGGAGGTGAGTTACTTGTCACACGATTCCTAGCCTCTGACCTGCTCTTGTAGCCACAGCATTAATATGGCTAGTCCAGTTCAGTTTCTGGTTAATGGTAACCTCCAGGATGTTGATAGTGGGTGGTTCAGTGATGGTAAGGCCATTGAACATCAAGGGGCAATGGTTAGATTCTCTTTTGTTGGGGATGGTCATTGCCTGGCACTTGCGTGACGCGAATGTTACTTGCCACTTGTCAGCCCAAGCTTGGATATTGTCCAGCTCTTGCTGCATTTGGACATGGACTGCTTCAATATCTGAGGAGTCGCGAATGGTGCTGAATATTGTGCAATCATCAGCGAGCACCCCCACTTCTGACCTTATGTAGAAGGAAGGTCATTGATGAAGCAATTGAACATAGTTGGACCCATGACACGAGGAACTCCTTTGGTGATGTCCTAAAGCTGAGATGACTGACCTCCAACCACCACAACCATCTTCCTTTGGGCTAGGTATGACTCCAACAAGCATTTTCCCCTTGATTCCCAATGACTCCATTTTTGCTAGGGCTCCTTGATGCCACACTTGGTCAAATGCCGCGTTGATGTCAAGGGCAGTCACCCTCACCTCACCTTGGGAGTTCAACTCTTTTGGCTATGTTTGAACCAAGGCTGGAAGGAGGTCAGGAGCTGAATGTCTTGGTAGAACTCAAACTGGACACCAATAAGCAGGTTATTGCTAAGCAATTGCCGCCTGATAGCACTGTTGATGACCCCTTCCATTACTCTACTAATCATCGAGAGTAGACTGATGGGGCGGTAATTGGCCAGGTTGGATTTGTCCTGCTTTTTGCATACAGAACATACCTGGGCAATTTTCCACATAGCCAGGTAGATGCTAGTGTTCTAGCTGTACTGGAACAGCTTGGCTAGGAGCGCGGCAAGTTCTGGAGCACAAGTCTTCAGTAATATTGCTGGAATATTGTCGGGGCCCATAGCTTTTGCAGTATCCAGTGCCTTAAGCCATTTCTTAATACCACGTGGATGAATTGAATTGGCTGAAGACTGACATCTGTGATGCTGGGGATCTCCGGAGGAGGCCGAGATTGATCATCCATTTCACACTTCTAGCTGAAGATCGTTGCAATTGCTTCAGCCTTATCTTTTGCACTGATGTGCTGGACCCCTCCATCATTGAGGATGGGGATATTTGTGAAGTCTCCTCCTCCAGTTCAATTGTCCACCACCATTCACGACTGGATGTTGCAGGACTGCAGAGCTTAGATTTGATCCGTTGGCTGTGAGATCGCTTATCCCTGTCTATCACTTGCTGCTTATGCTGTTTGGCATGCAAGTAGTCCTGTTGTATAGCTTCACCAGGTTGACACCTCATTTTTAGGTATGCCTGGTGCTGCTCCTGGCATGCCCTCCTGCACTCTTCATTGAACCAGATTTGATCCCCTGGCTTGATGGTAATGGTCGAGTGGGGGTTGTGCCAGGCCATGAGGCTACAGATTGTGTTCAAGTACAATTCTGCTGCTGCTGATGGCCCACAGTGCCTCATGGATGCCCATTCTCGAGTTGCTAGATCTGTGCAGAATCTATCCCAGTTAGCACGGTGGCGCACAACATGATGGAGAGTATCCTCAATGTTAAGGTGGGACTTTTGTCTCCACCACGACTGTGTGGTGGTCATTCCAATTGATACTGTCATGGACAGATGCATGTGTGGCAGGCAGGTCGGTGAGGATGAGGCCAAGTATATTTTTCCCTCTTGTTAGTTCCCTCACCACCTGCCACAGGCCCAGTCTAGCAGCTATGTCATTTAGGACTTGGTCAGTAGTGGTGATACCAAGCCACTGTTGGTGATAGACATTGAAGTCCCTCACCCAGAGTATATTCTGCACCCTTGCCACCCTCAATGCTTCTTCCAAGTGCTGTTCAACATGGAGGAGCACTGATTCATCAGCTGAGGGAGGGAGGGACATAGTATTCAGCAGGAGCTTTCCTTGCCCATTTTTGACCTGATGTCATGAGACGTCATGGGGTCTGGAGTCAAGTGTGGAGGACTCCCCTCCAACTGTATACCACTGTGATGCCACCTCTGCTGTGTCTGTCCTGCCGGTGGGACAGGACATACCTAGGGATGGTGATGATGGTGTCTGGGACATTATCTATAAGGTATGATTCCATGAGAATGACTATGTCAGGCTGTTGCTTGACCAGCCTGTGAGACAGCTCTCCCAATTTCAGCACTATACCCCGGATATTAGTAAGGAGGACTTTGCAGGGTCAACAGGGCTGAGATTGCCGTTGTTGTTTCCGGTGCCTAGGTTGATGCCGGGTGGCCTGTCTGGTTTCATTCTTTTATTGTGTGTCTTTGTAGCGGTTCATTACAACTGAGTGGCTGGCTAGGCTATTTCAGAGGGCATTTAAGAGTCAACCACACTGTTGTGGGTCTGGAGTCACATGTAGGCCAGACCAGGTAAGGACAACAGATTTCCTTTCCTAAAGGACATTAGTGAACCAGATGGGTTTTTACAACAATCGACAATGGCTCCATGGTCATCATTAGACTTTTAATTCCAGATTTTTATTGACTTTAAATTCCACCATCTGCTGTGGTGGGATTCAAACCCAGGTCCCCAGAGCATTACCCTGGGTCTCTGGATTACTAGTCCAGCGATAATACCACTACACCATCGCCATCCACATACCATCCTGATTTCAGGTCTGAGTCTTCAGAAATGCCTGCCTGTTCTATTGACTATCGAATGCCCTATCACTACTGCTTTTCCAGTCATCCTCCTGCCCCCCCCCCGTCTCCCTCCCTCTGCCTGTACAGCTGAGCCAGCCATGATGCCTTGGATTAGGCTCTGGCTGCATTCTCCGGAGGAACCATCATGTTCATCAGCATTCATAACTGAATACTGGTTGAAGAGTGAGAACTCCAGGGGGCTCCTGCACTATCTGCCTGGTGCTTCTTGACTGCCTGGCAGTCACCCATTCCCTCTCTGCCTGCAAATCCTTCAGCTGCAGGGTGACCAGATCTATAAATGTGCTATACACAGTGCTCTCAGTCTCGCAAATGGGGTACGGTGACTCTAGCTGGTGTTCAAGCTCTGAAACCCAAAGCTCAAACTTTTGCAGCTGACAACACATCCTGCAGATCTGATTGTCTAGCAGTCAAGAAGGACACTGGAGTTCCCGCTTGGAACATGAGCCACACTCCATGGGTCTGAGCTGCTCTGCTATGCCTCTATTTATTAGATAATAAAACTTAGTCTTAAATAACTAAAGACTCACTACATACTCAGCAATCAGTTGCTTCTCTTGTGCTAATATCACTTTATTTTTAGAGAGGTTAACTGAAATGTTTTACTTCACTCCTCTTTTCTCAATACTTTAGATCTTAACTTATTGAAATGTTTAGTATCCTTTGGTGTTACTATCCCTTCTTATTTAATATAAACTTTATCCCATAGGTTTAGTTAATTAACTGAATACTGATTGAATTGATTAATCAATATGAAATTGGCATTGTTGCATGTTATTTAACTGGCCTAAGTTGTCTGCTGGTACAGCCTGTACCAATTGCAGTCCTCTGTGCTACAGTCTCACATGTGCTTTCAGTCATGCCATGTAATTCCTCCTCATCTCCCCTCCAGATTTTTTTCTAATGAATTTGAATCTATGATCTCCAGCTATTGAATCACTCCTCAAGGGGAATATTTTTACTTTATTTACTTTGTCAAAGCCTCTCATTATTTTGAAGACCTCTATCATGCCACCTCATAGCCTCCTCTGTTCCAAGGAGAATAGTCCTAGCCTTTTCAACCTCTCCTCATAACTGAAGTCCCCTATCACCAGTGATATCCTGCTAAACTGCTTATGCTAAAGCCTTTACATCTTTCCCAAAATGTAGTGCCCAGAATTGTCCCAGAATTCTAGCTGTGGCCTAATCAAGCCAGTGATTTACAAAGTTCTAGCATGGTCTCTTTGTTTTTTTTTCTATTCTATTCCTCAATTAATAACACAAGTAATCCATATGTCCTTTTAAACCACAGTATCCACTTGCCCTGCTGCCCTTAAGGATTTGTGTACCATATCATTTATGATATATTGTCTTTCTTTGTGAGTCCCCTGCACAGTTCATCCCTTCAAACTTCTCTGTATTCATCTACTATGTTTCTTCTCATCTCATCAACCTGCTTATGTCATCCTGAAGCTTATAATTATCCTCATCATGATACTACTTTGCCAAGTTTCAAATATCTGTAATCTCTATATTACTAAACGCTACACTGTCCTGGTCATTTATAAAAATTGAAAAGAGAACTGGACTCAAAACTGCTCTGTGGGTACCACCACTACAAAATCAGCTCCCAGTCTGAAAAACATCTAACTATCACCACATTTTGCTTCCTGAGCCAATTTTGTATCCGCTCTGCCACTTTCCCTTTAATTCCAGGGCTTCCATCTTTTTAATGAGTGCCCATGTGGCACTTCGTGGAATGCTTTCTAGAAATCCATATATAAAGTATCTACTCCACTATCTTGACCAACCTTCCCTGTTAACTCATCAAATAATTTAATAAGTTAGTCAGGTGTAATTTAGCTTGAACAAATCCATTGCAGCTCTCCTTGATTAATCCTTGCCTTTCCAAATGAAAGATGATTTTGTTCTTTTTATTTATTTGCTCACAAGATGTGGGCATTGCTGACAAGGCCAGCATTTATTGCACATCACTAATTACCCTTAAGAAGATGGTAGTTAATCAGCTTCTTGAATGGCTGCAGTCCATTTGGTGTAGGTACACTCACTGCTGTTTGGTCAGGAGTTCCAGGATTTTGCCCCCAGCAACAATGAAGGAACAGCAATGTATTTCCAAGTCAGGATGGTGTGTGACTTGGAGGAGAACTTGCATGTTTCGATGTACCCATGCACCTGCTGCCTTGCTTTCTAGGTGGTCGATGTTGCGGGTTTGGAAGGTGCTGTCAAAGGAGCCTTGATGAATTGTTGCAGTGCAACTTGTAGATGGTACATACTGCTGCTACTGTGCATCAGTGGTGGAGAGTTTGAATGTTGAAGGTGTTGGATGGAGTACAAATCAAGCGGGCTTCATTGTCCTGGTTGGTGTCAAGCTCCTTGAGTGTTGTTGGAGCTGCAGTCATCCAGGCAAGTGGAAAGTATTCCATCACACCTCTGACCTTGGAGATGGTGGACACGCTTTGAGGAGTCAGGAGGTGAATTACTTTCCACAGCATCTCAGCCTCTGACTTCTTCTTGCAGTCACAGTATTTATATGGCTGGTCCAGCTCAGTTTCTGGTCAATGGTAACCCCCAGGATACTGATGGTGGGGGGTTCAACAAAATTAATGCCATTGAATGTCAAGCAGAGGTAATATAAATATCGTGGCTACAGGAACAGGTCAGAGGCTGGAAATTCTGCAGTGAGATATTCACCTCCTGACTCCCCAAAATCTGTCCACCATTTACAAAGTAGAAATCAGGAGTGTGATGGACTCTGTGATGGCCTGAATGAATGCAGCTCCAACAATACTCTAGAAGCTCAACATCATCCAGATAATGGAAACTTGCTTCATTGGCAGTCCATCCACCAACTTAAACATTCACTTCTTCCACCACGTGCATAGTGGCAGCAGTGTGTAGCATCTACACAATGCAATGCAGCAATTCACCAAGGCTTCTTCAAAAGCAACTTCCAAACCTGTGACCTTTACCACCTAGATGGATACATGGGAACACCACCACCTGCAAGTTTCCCTCCAAGTCACACACCCTCCTGACTTGGAACTATATCGCTGTTCCATCCCTGTCACTGGATAAAAATCTTGGAACTTCCTTCTTAACAGCGCTGTGGGTGGACCCACATGACATGGACAGTAGCAGTTCAAGAAGGCTGCTTACCACCAGCTTCTCAAGGGCAATTAGGGATGGGCAACAAATGCTGCCTTTGCCAACAATGCCCACATCTCGTGAAAGAATAAAAAGTAACTTTCCCCCCACTAGTGTTAGGCTCACTGACCTGTGTTTTTTTTGGTTTGTCCCTTACGACTTTCTTCAACATAGGTATAATTTTCTCCTGTGGTCTCCATGACCTTCCTGGTTATTAAATGATTCTTGCTCATGGCATTTACTATCAGCTCCTTTTCATTTTGCTTAGTCCATTTTATTTGAATTTTGTTTGTCATCCAGAATATATGAGAGTTGGATTTCAAAAGGAATATGCCTAATTTGCATCTGGACTGTCTTTTCCCTGGATGCCTTCCATTGTTCCGTTGCTGCTTTATCCTAGAATCATCATTTCCAATGTGCAAGTGCTAGGACCCTTGGGATTCACACATACCTAGTTGTGCGTTTTTGTAATTGATATTTTCTGGCCTCTTCCTCATTACCTTAAACCAAATTACGTGTGGTCACTCTTAGCTAGATGATTTCCAAATGCAACATATTCTACTTGCCCTATGCATTTTCTGGAATCGCACCCAACATTGTTGCCATCTCTATTGCATGAAATAATATTGATTTAAAAATTTCTCCCAAAACCTGAAATGTGTCTCCTCCTCAGACCTTAGCACCACAATGACATCAAAAGCTTGCATTTATGGAATGTCTTTAACACAACCTCAAGGCATTTCACAAGAGTGCTAGAAGGCAATATTTGAGATTGAGCCACATAAGGAAACATTAGGAAATGTGACCTGAAGGTTGGTCAAAGAGGTGGGTTTTAAGGGGCATAAAGGAGCAATGAGATGAGAGGGGGTGGAGTATAGGGAAGGAATTCCAGAGCTTAGGGCCCAGGCAGCAGAAGGCATGTCCGCCAAGGGTAGAACAATTAAATTTGGGGTGGTTAAGAGACAAAATTAGTGTGAATAACTTGGAGGATTGCGAGGCTGTAGAAGATTACAGAAATAGTGGCCAGGAATTTTAGGATCGCGGGGTTTCCTGTCCTGTCATCCGAACAGTCTGCGGGGAACACACCCCCACCGACACTCCTGGCCCCACAGCCATTTCACACTCCAATGAGCGTTAATTGGCTGCAGGCAGGACTTCAGTCCCTCACTTGAGAGGAATTCCTGCCTCAGAGAGCTGCTAGTCAATCTGATTGGCCGGCAACTCTCTAGTCCCTGCAGCACCAGAAGCTGCATTGGACAGGAATGGTACTGCATGCAGTACCTGGACCCTCAGTCCCAGAAAGTGGTAGATTTGGGATCTCAGGAAGGGGAGGCCTGGGGGTGGGGTAGTGGATATTGGGGTTTGGGGGTGTTGGGGAAGAGATAGGGGTGGAGGAGGGAGGTCCAGCGGTTACTGGGCAGCTAAGGGAAAGGGGGCGCCTCAAGCTAAAAGGGGACTTCTGATGGAGGCGCCCATCCCCCTTCTCACCCGAGGCCTAAACCCGATTACTTTTGGGCTTCTCTCATTCTTGAAAACTCCTGCCGCCAGTCTGACAATTGAGGCTGGGTGGGAAACGGCCCTTAAATGGTCAATAATTGGCCACTTAAAGGCCTCAATTCAGGCAAGGGTGAGCGGCCTAACTGAGGCCTCTCCTGCCTCAGCACAAAATCATTGGGAGGCCAAGGTGGGTGGGAACCCAGCGGGAAGCCCATTTATGGTTACCCCCTGCTACAAACCCGCTGCCAGGGGAGTGTAAAATTCAAGTCATTTGGGATTGGGTGGGTGTGGGGTGAAGCCATGGAGAAATTTGATAAGAAGGATAATAATTTTAAAATCAAGGCGCTGCTTGACCAGGAGCCAATGTACACTAGCCAGAACAAGATGAATAGGACTTGGTGCTAGTAAGGACACAGAAAGCAGAGTTTTCTGTGACCTCAAGTTTCTGGAGGGTAGAATGTGGGAGGCCAGCCAGGAATGTGTTAGAATAGCCAAATCTACATTTTCCCCAGGCCATATTAGGGTAATTAAAGTCTCTTTACATGATGATTCTATTTTTGTTACACGCCCTTGAAATTTACCAACACATTTGCTCATCTATCAGCTTCTTACCGCTTGGACCTCTGTTAAAAAAAAAACTCACAGTGTAACAGCTATTCTTCTGTTCCTCAGCTCAAGTCAAATAACAGATTCAGCCCCAGAGCCATCTAGCCTATCCTTTCTAATTTAAATTGGTAACAACATCCTTAGTCAATAATGCCATGCTGCCTGCTTCTTTTTCCTTCACTATCATCCTGATCACGCCATTATCCCAGATAGCAATTATGCCTGCAGCTCAGTAACCTTTTCAGTTACATTATGGACATTGATGTACATACAATTTAATGCCTCCACTGCGACTTTTTACTATTTTCCTTCATTTTGTCCTTGCGACTTTTGGGATATTTTTAATTTTACTGTTGTTTAATATCTCACTGTCCTCTGATCTCATTTCTGCTGCTCTGCAACATTCTGGTTCCATTCCCTTGTCAAATTAACTTAAACCCTCCACTAGAGTACCAGTTAATCTAACGTTGGTCCTGGCTGTGTTCAGGTGCAACCTGTCCATTGTGCACAGATGCCCTTTGACCCTAGTTCCTGCTCCAATCTTCCAAGAATCGGAAAATGCCCTTCCAGCTCCACTTCTCCAGCTCTGCACTGACCTGCACCATCTTCCTGATTTTAAACTCACAGACACGTGGTACCGGGCGTAATCATGAGATTGCTATCTTAACAACCTACTATGACTAAACACTTCCTCCCTCCCTCTTCCATCACATCCCAATTCCTTCATCCCTCCCTATCCAAGCCACGTAAACTTCTGGGAGAGATGAAAAAAAAACACAAACCCCGGGCCAATAAGAGAAAAATATTCTGGAAAATTCTAAGACATGCGCCCCACCCTTCTGGGTCAGCCCCAGCCCTGAACCATTTCCCTGGGTCAGGGCTCATTTGCTATGTCTTGGGTGTTCTTGGTTGGGTTTTCACCAATGGTGATTGATGCCAGGGCTGCTGGGCTGTTGCAAAAATAAATAATCTATTGCTAATAACCATAGACCAAGCAATCTACTTAATGAATGTCAACGAAAGCAGGAGCCAGAGAAAGAAGAGGCGGGATTTTCTGTTCCCAACCGTGGTGGGCATCATGGTGGGCAGGAGTGGAAAATATTGCGAGATTGGAAAAAACAGTTTGCCGCATGGTAAAAGCAGCCCAGGATCGTCCACGCCAGCTGTCAATGGCAGGTCATGTTTCCCACAGTGGCATGTTGGGAATGTCATTTAAATACATTTCTACCTCATTATAAGGGCTGCTTACCAGAATCGCCACCCCCCCCACGTCAGTATCCAATTATACCAGCAAAAGCAAAAACATTGCAGGTGCTGGAAATCTGAAATAAAGACAGAAAATTGCTGGAAAACCTTATCAGGCCTGGTAGCGCCTGTGGAGAGAGAAAGAGAGTTAATGTTTCGAGTCCGTATGACTCTTCCTCAGAACAGAAGAGGCGTAGAAATGTGACGGGTTTTATACTGTTCAGGAGGGGTTGGAACAGGTGGAACGAGATAGAAGGTCAGGGCTAGGTGACAGCTAAGGAGAGATTGACAAAGATGTCATGGACACAAGACAAAGGGAATGTTAATGGTAGTGATGAAGAGTAAAGAAGATGCTGAAAGTGGTGTAAAGTTCAGATAGCAGAAGGTGTTAACAGCAGAACAAGGGTCAGTGCTCTGTGAAAGTATAACATAGAAACTAGTGACAGAAGGCCCTGTTGGGGGAGGGGGGATTTGGGGAAAAGGATTACAAAATGAATAAATCATTAAATATAAAATAAAATAAATAAATAAAATTAAGTAAAAATTGGATTAAAAAAGAGGCCAAGAGAGAGGAGAGAGTTTCAATTATACCGACGTGTTTCATAAGCGATGTGCACCTGGTGACCTGCACTTCCCTCGTGACTTTGAAGTTTGTTTGTCTGCCTTGCATCACGCTCATGTCAACTCAGACTCAGTGCCAGGCTTTGAGGGCAGCACCACGTCGCTTTCAGGGGGTGTCAGAGACAAGTATCTACCTATCAGACTAATGGTAGCTTTTAATGTGCTACAGGGCAAGGACTGCACTGGGGAAGGAGGAGAGCTGGTCTGAGGCATGGGAATGTGCTGCAGGGCAAGTGCTCCACTGGGTGGTAAGAGTTGGGGAGGGTTGCATTCAGACACATTACAGAGGGGGTGCAGGCAACAGTGGGAAAGCGTCCTCAGTGCCAGGATGGGGAGAGTGTTGCTTACAGAATGGCATAAGCCAAAATTGGGCCAGGATTGCTGTGTGAAGAAGTGCTTCAACGTTGAGCTTTTAAAGACTGTCCTTGTCCCAGTGTGAGAGCACATCAGCCCAGTCTCAGTCGTGCCCGGGATGTTGTATGCAACACATTGTCGTAACATCACGTGCATTGGTCTGGGGGTTTCTGGCATCAGACTGGGCTGAAGAAGGCGCACTCAGTCAGCAAAGGCATCTGCAGCCTTTAGACGGAGAAAAGATATTGTTGGGGCATTCAAGTGTTTTGGAAGGGACAGGAAGTGGTATATATCAGACAGTGCAAGTGTCCTCAAGAAGGGGCACAGGGACATCTACCTCACCAGGTTCCGAGGGTAACAAAGGGATATCCACCATAATCACAATGGGATCAAAGATACAGGGGAGGATTGAGAGCTTCTTGGAAGGAGGGAAACCTGAACATTAAGTTCCAGCATGATGATGGGAGAGATTTCCACACTCACACAGGGAGGCTCCAAGCTGGTCTGGCAGTGAGACCTCAGCACCACCATCTGCCAACCTGTAATGCTGATGCAGCACAGAATTAAAATGAGAAGATACTCTTCCTGTGAGGGCTCTGACGGCCAAATGGAGGGCAGGCGCATGCACTGGGAGGGGGCCAACTGAACTCTGCACTCTCAAATGAGGAGAGATGCACATCTGAGACATGTTAGGAGCTTTTCCATGACAATGCAGGGGATTAACAAAGTTAAACTATGGTGTGCTTTCATGCAAGACTAATCCTGCAAAGTGGCACCAATTGACCTCCTTGTATTAACCCATTGTTCACAGTGTGGAGATTCCCCAGGGCGATAACACACTCC
The DNA here is from genome assembly GCF_017639515.1 of Carcharodon carcharias. Classification (NCBI taxonomy): domain Eukaryota; kingdom Metazoa; phylum Chordata; class Chondrichthyes; order Lamniformes; family Lamnidae; genus Carcharodon; species Carcharodon carcharias. The sequence goes on along the minus strand of NC_054485.1, from coordinate 54,759,047 downwards.
AGAGCAATTGGGCGACTGGACAAGCTTCAGATGCATGTTACAATCGTGGTGCTGGCAGCTTCACAGAAGAGAAGCCTCAAATAATCTCAGTTCCGGACTAACATGTGTATTCCAAAGACTGTGATATTGGAGGGCAGTGAATGAGGATCCAAGCACCTGGGCTGAAAGCAGCACATCCAAGTGCATGGCCAAAGGAATCTCATAGCAGTCGGTCAGGTAAAGAAAGGGCCGGGGGGTGGGGTAGGTGCACCTTGAAACGAGCCCTGTGCTGGTCTGGATTTTTGGGGTGATTAGTTTCCGACACTGGAACAAAGTCCTTGAACCCACATACATTGATGTCATTGACAGAAATAAGCCCTTTGCAGGCTGATGCTGACTCATGTCGGTTTCTCAATGAGGCTATAGAGAGGAAACCATCAAGAAGATGGAACCTGGATTTATTGCTGCCTGCATAATGGTATACAGACAGGAGAGAAGAAGAAGAAGGTTGCAGTGGAGGCCCCAGCCTCACCAAAGGGAGGAACTAACTCCTCAAGTCTAAGGGGTAGCAGGGCCCCCTCCAGAGGCAGAGGATGCCGCTTACAGAGGCATCATATGTAGGTATCTTGTAAGACCAACGGTGTACAGAATGCACATGTCTTATCTGCAGGTGAGGGAGGGACAGTGTCACCAATGCCTCCAAATACCCAGGGATCTGGTGACTCAAATTTGTCACATTCTCATGGAATTGGTGCCATGGGGACTGGGAGGGCATCCATTGCCACTGGCTGTGAAAGTAACACTGCACTCAACTTCTATGCCAGTGGCTCCTTGCAGAGCTTCACTGGTGACCTCTGCGGGATCTCTCAAGCGTCCACTCACAAATGCATACATGAGGTGACAGATGCCCTTTTTCCAAGGCCCACAAGTACGTCAACTTCAACAGAAATCAAGCAAGCCAGTATGTCAGACTATTGGGCTTTGCAGCGATTTCTGGATTCTCACAGGTGCAGTGTGCCATCGACTGCATTCATAGGGTTGTAAAAGCTCCTTGGTGACAAGCACTCAAACACATAAACAGGAAAGGCTCACACTCGCTCAATGTACAGCTGGTCTGCGACCATAAGGAACTTATCATGCAGGCTTGCGCCAGATACTAAGGAAGCGTCCACGACTCATACATCTTGAGTAGATCGCAGATCCAGTAAATCATCGAGGGACCACACACAATCCAGGGTTAGGTCCACGGTGACAATGTGTACCTGCAAAGGGCATGGCTGATGATGCCTGTGCGGCGGCCATAGACACCTGCAGAGAGAAGGTACAACAATGCTCCTGCTGCTACCTGAGCATTGTTGGGGCAGACCATAGGCATCTTAAAGATGCAATTCTGATGCCTGGACAGATCTGGCGGAGCACTCCAGTACAGTCCCCAGAGTGTCTCACAGATCATTGTGGCTTGCTATGCACTGCACAATCTGGCATTGCAAAGGGTGGAGGACTTACCAGATGTTGACATGGAGGAGCTGCACATCTCCTCCTATGAGGAGGAAATCAAAGGGGATGAGGATGTTGTGTTCGAGGAAGCTGAGACTGCAGGGGAAAGGGCCATAGCATGGGCTACATGAGGCAGTCATGCACATGCGACCCTCATTACCACCAGACTCCACAAGGATGGAGGATGAAGAGTTGCAGTGAGTACCCTCTTGGACAAGGGCAATCCATCATGGGCCAACATGAACACTATTCCTCTCCAATTTCAACCATGCAATGTGGGAATGTATAGTTAAACATCAGACTCACATTGTCCTGATCCTTTGAGGGATGATGAAGCCAAGGGAGCATGTATCTTTGCTGAGGTGAAGTGCTAACTACAGCGAGACCCGACATCAGACATCAGAAGGTGCTGCCTCTTCAAGCATCTCTCCATCATCCCAGTCACAACATTAGCCCACAAGAGCCAGGAGCTGTTCCACTATCCTCAGTGGGCTGGTAGCTGTATGCCTTCAATCTGACCCAGAAGGAAACAACAGCTCGGACCAGTACTCTTATTTCCCAGTTTTTACTGGTGTTCCATTTTAAGGTAAAGAAGGCCAGTTCAGACCAGTATTCTTATTCCCCAGGTTCTCCTGGGCCAGAAATTTCCCATTGGCGGTGGGGGCGGGCCCTGCATGCCCGTGTGTAAAATGACATGCGGTGACGCCGGGCAAGCATCCCGACATCACTGCGTGCCATCGCGTTATTTCGTTGGGCAGGCGCGTGTTGATCTCCGATGTGTGCCGGCCATTAATTAATGGCCCTTGAAGTGCCAATCGATGGTGATTTTTCAGCGCCTGTGCAATCTTCGAGTTGGCGCACGGGTGCAACAGGCAGGCGGGTGGGACACATTTATATAAACGTCATCCACGGGCGGGATAAGAGGGCTCAGTGGGGTCGCGAGTGTGCTCTGTCAAGTATTGAATTTTCAAAGTTACTGATACTTGCCTGTGTGATCTGCAATACTTCAAAACGCTAACCAGCTGCTTGGTCTGGACTCACAACCTTCAGGTCAGCACTCTGCAGTGAGGAATCTTTCTTGGGCCTGCAGTTTTCAGGAAGCCTTCCCTTAGTCTGGGAATGGGAATTGAACAGTCCACTGGAGGCAGCTCCTCTGAGGAGCAAGGGAGGGCTAGAAGGGGGAGGAGGCCAGGAGTGCACATGCAGCCTCCAGGGGAGCCACCTTTGGAAGGACAGGCGCAGGCACAAGGGGTGCAGGGCCAAGAGGTAGTCCAAAGAGGAAGGGGATTCAGAAGATGCCACTATCCTGCTGCCAGGGTATACAGGCGGTGAAGCAGCTACCTCAATATGTCTGAGGTGCAGTGCCGAAGGAGGCTCTGTCTCTCAGGGAGGCATTCAACTATATCTGTCAGAATGCCTGAGGTCTCCGTGAACTGTGTGAGTGGACACCCACTAAAGGTCACAGCTGCCCTCAACTTCTATTCCTCTGGCTCCTTCCAGGGGTTGGTGGGTGATATTTGCAGTGTCTCCCAATCCGCTGTCCACACTTATGTCAAGCAGGTTACAGATGCTCTGTTCAGGCATGCATTGACCTTCATCCTCTAACGTTGGGACGAGGCAAGTCAGGAACAGCGAGCCAGAAGCTTCACGGCCATTGCTGGCTTTCCCCGCGTCAAGGGTGCTATAGATTGCACACATGTGGCCATCAAGGCGCCAGCAGGTGAGCCCGGTGCCTTTGTCTACAGGAAGGGCTTCCACTCCATGAACGTACAGATAGTGTGTGATCACAGGATGCAGATTCCACAAGTCTGTGCAAGGTACCCAGGCAGCTCCCACGACGTCTACATCCTCAGACACTCCCAGGAGCCGGGGCTCTTCAGTGCTCCAGCCTGAGTTGATGGATGGCTGCTGGGTGACAAGGGCTATCCCTTCAGAAGGTGGCTCATGGCACCTCTCCACCATCCAAGAACAGAAGCTGAGCAGTGGTACAATAGGTGCCACACCACAAGGGCTGGGGTGGAGAGAACCATCGGTCTTCTCAAGATGCACTTCTGATGCCTGGACCGCTCAGGGGGCGCACTCCAGTACCCCCCAGATCGTGTCTCAGTGATAGTGGTAGTCTGCTGCGCTCTCCATAATTTTGCGCTGGAAAGGGGGGAAACTGTGGATGATGAAGAAGTAGACGCAATGGCTGCAGCTGCACACGATAAGTCCAGCAGTGAGTCCGAGGATGAGCACGCACAGGGAAATAATGAGGGGTTGGACGCTGACCCAGGCATATTCCAGGGAGGCAGGGACACCTGGGAGGCTTTAATCCAATGACCCTTCAGCTAGTACAATACACATGGACCTCCAGGGCAAGCATGGGCTGTAGACTCCATACTCGATACCTAAGTGTAAATTCTGTCTGGTTAGGAACATGAACTAAGGGCCTTGTTAATAAACTGAATGTCCCACAAAACACTCATAACATTTTTGGAAACCATCCACCTGCAGCAGAAAAGAGGCACCCTCAGTAATGGTGACATGTCTGAATTTAATATTACAATCAAAGAAACTTTAGGAAACAAAATGACAAATGTGTTAAAAATCACACCAACTCATAAAGACCTCATTGCGGGCCAACACAAAAGCGCCAGTGATAAACTCGTGGTGTGCCTAAGGTGCCTTATGTTTACGTTTTCGGATGCTATGTCTTGGTGCTGCTCCTTGCTGGGAGTGGCATCTGAGACAACCTGCTGACCCTACTGTCCTGTTGGCCTCGATGACCTTGGCGGTCGTCCTCTGGTCTGTGGAACCTGTGCTGGCCCCGCCTGGGAGGGAGCTGCCAGTTCCACAGCTGGCATCACCCCAGTCATCACAGCCTCACCGGATGCAATGGTCACTGGCAGAGGGGTGGAGGAGCTGCCACCCTCATCCGGAGCGCCCTGAGAGGAGCCCGCAGAGATGACATGCAGCTGCTGCATCGACACGAGGTCGCTTTTGACCTCCCTGCTCATCGTGGATGGGTGGGCACTGAGCTGGGCTGAGGTGCCTATGAAAGAAAATAGTGTATGGCAGGTGACTCATGTGGGTGTTTGCCATGAACTTCAACACCACCACAGGCAAAGTCCACATCCTCTCAATAGCTCAGTTTTCGAACTGAGAGAGGACCTTGAGTTCCGTCACTCCATCCCCAGTTGGGACTTCTCACTGTAATTGTGTGAGATCTTGTTCTGAGAATGACAGTTGGACAAAGTGTGAGCAAGATGCATGCCAGGGCAGATGATAAGGATGCCTGGCATGTGTGGGTGGTGAGGGGAGCAGTGGATGGGATGAAGTCATGATCTCCAGAGGAGATGGGCCTAAATGGAGATGTAAGTGTGTTTATGTAAGAGTGAGTGGTGATGTCCCTTAAGCTGGCAATGAGTGAGATGCAGTAAATGTGTGATGGACTTTTGAGTATGGGAGTTGAGAGTGATATGATGATTCACTTAGCCTAGTGGCACGGATGAGATCATTCATGCTCTATATGCGCCAGTACCTGACCTCTTCTGTAAAGCATTGACACTGCCACTGCCTCCCAAGCCAGATTGGTGAACTTGCTAGATGTTCTGTGGCCAGACAGGGGGTAGAGGATATCATCGTTGGCCTCAACTGTGTCCAAAAGGCATTCCAGTGAGGCGTCACTGAAATTTGGGTGCTGCCATCTTCATGGCTTTTGGGGCAATGGCACTTTAAATATAACGCTCGGAGTGAGGAAGTGGTGAGCTCACGATGGCGCAGGAGAATCAGTACCCAGTATCAATGAGAGCAGTGACTGCTGCTGGTCCTGCAGCGCTCCAGCATGTTTCCTGTGTGTGTAGATTCAATGAGGTGGGAAGCAGATGATACGGTGCGAAAACCCGCCATTGTGCCCAATGGATAAAATACCAATTTTTACCCCCACTCAGTGCACTGAGGGGAAAATTCTGCCCAAGGTATCTAACCCTGACCTAGGACAGGCAGCGAGGGAATTTAAAGGCCCAAAGCCCTTGAGATCTAATCACCTGTAACTCTGGAGTCATTCACCAAGAATGCGGCTTCAATTGGTTCCAATTGGAGGGAGAGACCACGGAAAGACTGTTACCCACCACCGGATTAACTTCTTGTCTATACTGCCATTTCCCAGTGGCTAATGCTACCCTCCGTATGACAAACTGGGCATAGGTGGTATGTGAAGTAGACAAGTGGGAACTCCTCCAGAGACCCAATTCCCCCACCACCTTCAGGTGACAGGGAGAAGGAGTGGCCAGCAACAGTTCTACAGTGTACAAGGGAGGGTGCAAATTGACTTGGGATGGTGAGGCAATGACCTTTCCCTCAGTCTCTGCTGTGGGAATATTAGATGGGATCAGAGGCTGGCAGGTCTCCAGTACCAAGCGCCATTGGGAGCAGTGACCACTGTTAGCATTGCAGTAGGCCCAGGCTGATGATCAACGCTGCAGCCCTGAAGGAATGGTCGATGAGACAGGATCACTGGGATCAATCAGGGAGGCCCCCGTGAGGTGGGGAAGGTGGACCAGCATAAAGTGCAGGTGGGGATCTCCCACATACACAGTTCTTGCTGCTGGTGGGTCTCTCTGTTGGGCATGACTGCCCAAGTAGGAAGGATCCACTCGGCTAAGCCACAGGCATGCTCGCCACGGTTTACATGGTGTGTTTCTCACATGGCGTGACACATGCCCACTGCTGATATAAGACCAGTGGTGCGGGATGGCCTTAAGTTGCCCTTAAGTGGCCTTTTAGTGATCAATTAAAGGCCTCAATTGACATCCGAGCAGGAGGATTAAACCTCATTATGCACTCTTAGCACACAGATATCCATTGGACTGTTGAATCAGCTTAGCCCCAGGGAAAACATTGCTTTGATTTACAGCTCTGGCTCTCTGATCTATGCTAATGATTGCACAATGTTTATTTATGAGATAAAAAGGTTTCAAGTACTTGCAATTTCAGATCTTGATATTTTAAATGGTCTGGATGATTAACACTTTAATTGGTCAGTAATTTTTTTAAGAAAGTGGGAAGTTATGAATGAATGACTGTTCAAACCTTTTTTACACATCGTCATGTCACTTGGCATGGGTGGTACGAGTGGCCAGGGAGGTGGGTGGGGAGCATAGCTTGGCCATGGTTGGGGGGGGGGTGTGGGATATTTGGAGGGGCATGCGGTGGTTAGTGCGGAATGGGTCACAGCTTTTGAACTTATCTTTTGAAAGGTTGCCTCATGCAGACTATGATTCATGACACCCCTGAGGTGAACCACAGCTTTTTGAGAAGCTGGCTTGACTCCATGAAAATTGCAGAGGACTAAGACATGTCTATCACTGCAATGGAGCCAGCCTGGTGGTGAGTGCAGGGTGCCGGCTTTCCACCCAAACCAGCCCAAGCACTGTTAAAAGTCTGAAACCCTGGAATGGGAGTCCCAGAATTGGGTTCCAGCTACCATTTCCTTCCCAAATCCATGAAAATCCAGCCCAACAGCACAACTTGCTGTTCTCCCTCAACCACACCTCACAAAAAGAAAACTTATCATTGTTGTTGTGGGAACTTGCTGTGCACAACTCCTACTTTACAATAGCGACCACACTTCAAAAGTACCTCATTGGCTATAAAGCACTATGGGACATCCTGAGGTTGTGAATGGCGCTATAAAAATCCAAGTTCTTTCTTTTTGTAAAATCAGACCAATGTGCAAAAATGACCAAAGATTCATGCTTTGCAACAATAATTATGCTTCCCAAGCTCTTCACTGGCTGGGAAGTAAAAGCCTTCCTTCCTCAGCCTCCCTGCTGTTCCACAACTGCAACAGAGAACCTGGGGCTGTCTACAAGACTACCAGATATTTTTAATCTGGTTTGCTTAAAATCCCTAGTTGTGATTCACAAAGGTTTTCCTACTTTGTTAAACACATAACTGAAAGGGCAGCATGATATTATTATCATGGTATTATTATCAGATGAAATGTGACCTATTGCATATTAGATTCCTGGTGATGATCACAGCTTGTATCTGATTGTGGAGTTGGTGGAGGATGGTGAAAAATTTCTCAGGGCAGCTGAATTTGAGGAGGATGCTCCATGAGCCTTTGTGGTTGACTGAGTCAGAGACTTTTGTGAGGGTGAGGAAGGCTGCGTACAATGGTTGTTGCTGGTCCTTGCACTTTCCTTGAAATTGCCGTGCTGTGAAGAACGTGTTATGGGACATGATCTCTTAATCAGTAAAAAACGCATTGTGACTCTGGAAGGAGTTCCTCATCTGCTGCGAGGAGGCAGTTAGGGAGGATCCTTGCAATGATCTTCCCTTTGTCAGGTAGCAGGGACACGCCTCTGTAGTTATGGCAATCGGACGTGTCTCTCTTGAATATAGTCGCAATCATAGTATCCCTGAGATCCCCTGGTGGGTGCTCTTCTTCCCAGATGAGGGATACAAAGTTGTGCAGCCAGGAATGTACCTCTATCAACAGGGATTCTTTCTGCTCCAAGGGCTTTGTTGCTTTTCAGCTGTCAAACAGCATTTTCAACTTGCTTCCGGATTGGGGTATCAATAAGACCAGACCGGAGGGAGTATTGTGGAATAGAGTTTAGGCCATTCAAGTCAAAGATAATCTTGATTGAGGAGCTCTTCAAAATGTTCTCTCCAGCCTCCCTATCCTTGCTGATCTCCCTCCATGCTTGGCTTTCAGTGGGTGGGCCCTTGAGTGTCTGGGCCATAGATCATCTAGACAATACTGAAGAAACTGCTCATGTCATTAGTGTCCATGGGTTGTTGGATCTCCCATGCTCTTTCTACTCCCAATTTGTTCTTTATGTCATGGGTTTTATGCTGTACCACTGCCTTCAGCTGTTGGTAGGGATGCTGCTTTTCTCCTGAGCTGTGGTGAAGTTTCCAGTTATATTCAGTCAGGTTTGGGGGGAGGTGATGGCGTAGTGGTATTGTCACTGGACTAGTAATCCAGAAGCCCATGATCCAGGGACCTCGGTTCAAATCCTGCCTCAGTAAATGGTGGTTTTTGAATTCAATAAAAAAGATCTGGAATTAAAAAAGTCTAATGATGACCATGAAACCATTGTTGTAAAAAAACTAGGAAAGGAAACCTGCTGTGCTTGCCTAGCCTGGCCTACATGTGACTCCAGACCCACAGCAATGTGGTTGACTCTTAACTAGACTAGGGTTGAGTAATAAATGCTGGCCTAGCCAGTGACACCCACATCTCATGAACAAATTTTAAAAAAAAGGTCCTGTATCACTTAGTCAAAAAAAAATAAAGAGGGACAAAATAAACTTTAAGGATAAACTAGCAAGTAATATAAAAAAGAGCTTCTTTAAATATATAAAAAGGAGAGAGGCCAAAATGAACATAGGCCCCTTAGAGAATGAAGCTGGGGAAATAATAATGCGGAACCAGGAGATGGCAGAGGAGTTGAATAAATCAGTCTTCACAGTACAAGACACTAATAGCATTTTAAAAATACTAAATAATCATGAGGCAATAACTATCACTAGAGAAAAAGTATTTATGGAAGCTAATGGGACTAAAAGACAATAAGTCCCCTGGGCCAGATGGGTTGCATCCTAGGATATTAAAGGAAGTGGCTACAGAAATAGTGGATGCACTGGCAGTAACCTTCCAAGAATCCTTAGACACTGGAAAAGTCCCAGAGGATTGGAAAACTGCCAATGTAACACCCTTATTCAAAAAGGTAGGGAGACAAAAAAACAGGTAACAATAGGCCAATTAGCTTAACATCTGTCATTGGGAAAAAGTTAGAGTCTATTATAAAGGATGTAATAGCAGAGCATTCAGAAATGTGTAATATAATCAAGCAGAGTCAGCTTGGCTTCCTGAAGGGGAAATCATGCCTGACAAATTTATTAGCATACTCTGAGGAGGTAACAAGCAGGATAGATAAGGGGGAACCAGTAGATGTAATATATTTGGATTTCCAAAAGGCCTTCGATAAGGTACCGCACATAAGGCTACTTAAAAAGATAAGAGCCCATGGTGTTGGGGGTAATATATTAGCATGGATAGAGGATTGGCCAGCAAATAGAAGACAGAGAGTTGGGATAAAGGAGGCATTTTTAGGATGGAAACAAGTGGAGTTCCACATGGATCAGTGCTGGGCCCATAATTATTTACAATATATATTAATGAATTGGATGAAGGAAATGAATGTACTATCACCAAGTCTGCGGATGACACAAAAATAGGTGGGAAGGCAAGTGGTGAGGATGACACTAAGAGTCTACAGAGGGACATAGACAGGTTAAGTGAATGGGCAAAAACTTAGCAGATGGAATATAATGTGGGAAAATGTGAGGTTATGCATTTTGGCAGGAAGAATAGAGGAGCTGAATATTATTTAAATGGAGAAAGACTGCAGAAAGCAAGAGCACAGATGGATTTGGGGTCCTCATGCATGAATCACAAAAAGCTAGCATACAAGTGCAGCAGGTAATAGGGAAAGCAAGTGAAATGTTGGTCTTCATTTCAAAGGGAATGGAGTATACAAATAGGAAAGTCTTGCTAAATCTATGCAAGGCATTAGTTAGACCACACCAAGAATACTGTGAACAGTTTTTGTCCCCTTACCTAAGGAAAGATATACAGGCATTGCAGACAGTCCAGTGAAGCTTCACTTGGTTGATCTCGGGTATGGAGGGATTTTCTTATAAGGAGAGGTTGAGTAGGTTGGGCCTGTACTCATTGGAGTTTAGAAGAATGAGAGGTGACCTTATTGAAACACATAAGATTCTTAGGGGGTTTGACAGGGTGGATGCTGAGAGGCTGTTTCCCCTTCTGGAAGATTCTAGGACCACAGAACATAATCTCAGAGTAAAGGGTCGCCCACTTAAGACAGAGATGAGGAGGAGTTTCTTCTCCCAGAGAGTGGGGAATCTGTGGAATTCTTTACCACAGAGGGCTGTAGAGGGTGGGTCATTAAGTATATTTAAGTTTGAGATAAACAGGTTTATAATCAGTAAGGGAACAAGGGTTATGCGGAAAAGGCAAGAAAGTGGAGTTCAGGATTATCAAATCAGCTATGAGCTCATTGAATAGCAGAGTGGACCCAATGGGCCAAATGGCCTACTTCTGCTCCTACGTCTTATGGTCTTATAGATTGGAAAATGCGGTGATTGGTATAGCAGTCATTAATGCCAGTCATAGCATGGGTGAAGTGGGCATCTTTGTGATCATTTGTTCAAATGATGATGTAGCTGAACAAGTGCCAGTGTTTGTGGATTCACCACAAACCTTACCTCAATGAAACTGGTGTCAAACAAGACTGTTTCATTGCACTCTTTTCTCCATTTTCCTTGCTGCAATATTGCACCACACCAAAAGCAAATTACCCACAGGCATGGAGATAATCTACAGAACAAATGAGAAACTGTTCAATCTTTATCATCTTCAATTCAAAACCAAAACCACTCCAACCTCAGTTACAGAGCTTCGGTGTGTAGAGGACGCTTGTGTGTGCGATCACTCAGAAACTAAACTCCAGGTCATTGTTGGCTTCTTCTCTGAAACATATGAGAAAGTGAGCTTTTCATTAAACAGCCAGAAAAACAAGGTCCTCTTCCAAACTGTTCCCACAGCAAAACACTTCCCATAATCAATTCAGATCAATGGTGAGCTCCTGGAAAATGTGGACCATTTTCCACATCTTAGCAATCTCCTCTCGATGAAGGCAGACATGGACATGAAATTCATCATCATCTCCAATGTGCAGTTCAGTCTTCGGCCGACTGAGGAAGAGAGTATTTGAGGACTAGCATCTCAAAGCCAGGACTAAGGTCATGGTTTATTGGGCAGCAGTGATCCCAGTGCTCCTACATGCTTTCGAGACTTGGACACTTTAGAGCAGGTACCTCAAAGCACTGGAGAAATACCACCAGCGGTGCCTTCGCAAAATCCTCCAAATCTGGTGGCAAGAAAGGCAGTCCAACTGCAGCATCCTCTCTCAAACCAATATGCCCAGCATTGAGGCTAATCACTGAAAACCAGCTCTGCTGAGCAGCACATGTTGTTCGTATGCTTGACACCAGACTTCCAAAGCAACTGTCATGGCAGGAGACTCCCAGGAGAAAAGAGGGAATGCTTTAGGAATGACCTCAAAACATCCCAGAAGATGTCAAACATCCCCGCTGACTCATGGGAGTGCCTGGCTTGTGACCGACCAAAATGGAGACAGCTCACTTGGGAAGGCAACGAACACATTGAGAAACTTCATTGGGAATGTGCAGAGGCAAAGGGGTGTCAGAGGGAGCACACAAACCGCCAAACAACTTATCAACCCAACTCTTCAAACATCACCTGCCCCAAATGTGGCAGAGTCTGCAGGGCACACATTGAACTTATCAGCCACCTCAGGTAGCCAGGTATCAGGCCCTAAATTTACACAATTAAGCACTAGTTCCTTTTTCCTTATTCTTTAGGGAATCTAACTGATTCTCCTTCCCACAGCCCAGGCTTCCAGGAAGTGGTTTTAGCATTACAACAACTGGCTGTGCTGAGGTTGACTATCTTTTAACTGAATGTTAAATATTTGGCAATTTAAACATAGCCAGCACGAATCTGTCAATAATTCACACAGTTTTATTCACATGGCAGCTGAAGTGCCCCGTCAAACCTTCCCCTTTAAATTGGTGTTCTGCGTGGTGCCAATCACTTACTTTACTTCCTCTTACATGACGTTTTGCAGCAGTATATGGCAGAGGTGCCCAGACAGTTGCAGTCTGCTCGATCCATACTCTGCAGTGTGTGCTCCTCTTCTCCCATGAAGGCAACATCTGCCTTCCAAAATATAGATCACTGATTTTAGCAAGCAGGTAGACAAGCTAGACCACGCAACAACAAATAAAGCTGATTGAATGCTGGAGCCCGAGGTAGTCTGTGGTTTTACTAAACCAGCTGAACATTTTTTACAAACTCCCTAATTGGTTAACATTTTCACTTATTAGTGAAGTTTTTAAATTGTAGTTACTTGTACAAAATGTGTATATGTTACCAAAAGTATACAATTTCACGAGTCAGTATTCTCAGAAAATCTTGAACAAAAATAGACTCTGTGTTGTCAGCACCTCTTTCCCTTCCCTTCATTTCGAGAAGAAAACCATGCCTTGACATCTTATTTTAATAAAAAATAATTATTCATCCAGCCTGTGTCTCTCCCTTCCTCCCAATTCTCCACTTCCCCACAAATCCTCTGTCAGCATTTTGAAAAGTATTAAGAATGTGCTTAAATTGAAATTAATCTTTTCATCAGTGCTTTTCATCTCTGCACTTCACTGAGCTAAAAGCTCTTCTCTGGAAATTGAGGACATTTTAATGCTATTCAGACATTCAATGAGCATCGAATTTGGTGCTTCGGTAGTGTTTCCACTTACTTATCTTGCTACAGTTGACCGCGGCATTAAACATTCCTCCGAGAACAACGTGAAACTTGCTGACTAAACCTAAACCGATGCCGGGTTGTCACAAGCGAAAGAAATTTTCTTCTGTTCCCAAACAAAATTATGGTATCAGTGGTTGAACACATGTGCTGTTCAGTTTGTGACAGCTAACTGGTTGAAGGAAATCTCTACCTGATATAGATGCATAGATGTAATATTAAACCTGGGAGACAGGGCAGGTGAACATGATATCGGATGATGAGGATAGAAATGAGATAACTGCATGTAAAATAAAAAAAGGTGAAATAATAAATTAATGAATCAAACTTAAAGAGGATGAATCCACTGGTCTGGATGGATTGCAACTGCACCTTTTAAAATAGTCTCAGGAAAAGCAAGCAGAGGCATTTCTGGACATTTTTAAAGTGTAATGCCAGAAATCTGGTGGAAAGGTAGCATTGCATTGCTCTTTAAGAAGGAAGATCAAACTCGTCCAGAGAAGGAGCTTAATGTCAGTGTTAGGCAAAATAATGGAATCCCTACTTAAGGAGAGAATAGAAGAATATCTAGAAACCCAAAATATAATAACGAGTCATCATCAAAAGCGAAAATTTTGCCTGACTGATCTTACTAATTTTTTGAGGAGGTAACAAAGAATGTGGACAAGGGTAATATAGTAGACGAAATTTATATAGATTTTCAAAAGGCCTTTGATAAGGTACCACATAGTAGCCTAATAATAATGCATGAGGAGTGAGGGAACAAATAGCAGAATTGATAGCTAAGATAAAAGCAAAATACTGCAGATGCTGGAAACCTGAAATAAAAACAGGAAATGCTGGAAAAACTCAGCAGGCCTGGCAGCATCTGTGGAGAGAGAAACAGTCAACACCTTGAGTCCTCAGATGAGGAAGAGTCATACGGACTCGAGGCGTAGACTCTGTTTCTCTCTCCACGGATGCGCTCGGACCTGCTGGGTTTTTCCAGCATTTTCTGTTTAGAATGGGTAGCTAATTGGCTTCAAGACAGAAATCAGAGAGGAGAGGTAGTTATTCAGAGTGGCAGAAGGTGAGAAGTAATATTCCACAAGGATCAGTGCTGGGATCACCATCGTTCATAATTTGTATGAAAGATTACGATTTTGGGATCAAAAAGACAATTTCCAAGTTTGAAGATGACACCAAAACAGGAGGGATAATCAACACTGAGGATGATGCAACAAGTTGCAAGAAAATGTTAACAAACCTGCAGAATGGGCCTGTAACTAGCAAATTAAATTCAACATAATTAAATGTGAGATATTACATTTTTGCAAGAAAAATAAGAAAATCAGAAAATAAGGATCTAAAAGAGCAAAGGTATCTGGCAGTACAGATACACAAATCATTAAAAAAAGTGACACAAGTTAATAAAGCCAATTAAAAAAAAACAAGTGCCAGGGTTTATTTCTAGAGGAATAGAGTTGAAAAGTAAAGAAGTTATGTTAAACATTGGTTAGACCACATCTGGCATACTTCACACAATTCTGGCCATCATAATAAAAGAAAACCATGCAAAGACACTGGAGAGGATTCAGAAAAGATTTACAAGGATGACACCGGAAATGCAAGGGTATAAGTATCAGGAGAAGATGGACAGGGCACGTTGTAGGCTGACTGAGTTGTACTATTAATGATAGAGGTGATCTACAGACAATTATTAGGTGGAGACATTAAGTTTATTTACAATATTCACAGCGGCAACAATATGTGTGCTTTCAACTCCAACTCCACTTCTACACCGACTCGGAGGTAGACTGGCTGCTCTCCTATTGGTTACTACAAATCATGTGATCTTCCTTAACAAATATTATTCCTAAAGGTACATTAAATATAACCATAATTATTACATTCCTCCCCTTTTAATTCAGCTTATATTTACAAGTACATATTTTTTAAGACAACATAATATTTACACTGGGTAAGGAATTTACAAGTTCAGTCTTTCAGGTGGTTTCCTGGTATCTGTGGAACGTCGCAGCTCCACAACTTCAGATTCTTTGTCAGGAATCTCCTTTTCCAGAGTTGCCTGAACATCAGGTGCTTCGGTGGGCACGTGCAGTTTTGTATCCTCAAATCTTACATGATCATCAGACTGCCTGCCCTGGGTTGAGTATCCTCAACAAGAAATGCAGACCTGGTCAAGATCACAGGTGGAACCATATTTTGATGATTTGTCTCTGTCTTCCTTAAATGGTCCACATGTTTACAGATGATCTGGACATCCACCTCCACGTGGTAAGATAGGGATCACACTTATTTCACCCAGTAACCACCTTGGTCTTTCCCCAAAGTGTTTCACGTATACTGGCTCTCCCATAAGTTTCCTCTCGCAACTATGCAGTCAAGTTTTTTTGGCTTCCTGGACTCCTTTCCACCTTCCCCTTTAAATTCAGCATTATTAAGCTCAATCTTGTGCTGAGACAGCATTTCAACAATAACTCCACAGGTGAGACACCTGTCGTTGTGTGAAGGGTAGTCCTGTAATGAAAAAGAAAGCATGCTAGCTTAGTTGCCAAGGAATTGCCAGTTAACTTTTTCATGTCTGTCTTGAATGTTTGAACTGCCCTTTCGGCCAGTCTGTATGAGGAAGGGTGGTACAGTGCAGTTTTCACATTAGTGATACTGTGAGACTGATAAACCATTGAAAGTCAGCACTTGGAAATGCCATGCCGTTATCAGAAATGACCACTTCTGGTAGTCCGTGAATGGCAAAACTCTGACATAGTTTCTCAATTATAGCGGCTGACGTTGGTGCCTTCACCTCATATACATCCAACCATTTTGAATGGGCATCAACAATGAGCAGAAACATTGTTCCCAGGAAAGGTCTAATGTAGCCAATGTGTAACCGCACCCAGGATCTACCTGGCCAACCCCATGGGTGTAATGGAGCTGTCACTGGCAACTTTTGCAGCTGCTTACATTGCACACAGTGCTTTACTAAACTCTCTATTTCACCATCCATGTCAGGCCTCCATAGATAGCTATGGTCTTCATTCTGGAAATTCCTGGATTGGCACTGTGTAGTTCAATTAAAAGTGGCTCCCTTTTCTTTGGAGGAACTATCACTCGTGCTCTCCATAAGATGCCATCCTGGCTGGTTATTTCATGTCTTCTGTTGAAGTACGGTATCATTTTGTCAGATAGAGGCTCCTCTGACCAACCATGTAGCACTTGTTCTTGTGCCTGACATAGAATTGGGTCCCGACTTGTCTGGTCTTTGATCTGTCAAGAAACACACCAGCAAGGAATTTAAGAAATTTAACAGTAAAATAAGTTCCTGTGGAACTGGGACATGCTCATCATTTTCTTGTAAAGGCAAATGACTAAGGACATCGGCATTTGCGATTTGATTGCCAGGCCTATTAACGGAAGTGTATTCATATGCTGCCAGAATTAAAGCCCTATTTGTATTTCTGTATCTACTTTCTACATGCTGCCATCTTTCTAGCATAGACTTTAATCTCGGCCTACTTTTTGGCTTCACTGTTGGCCAGACTTCTCTCAGATGCAAGCTCAACTTGTCTGAGCTCAATGGCTGAGTCACCCAAAATGTCATCATCTGTCTGTTTCTTGGAAAATTCTGTGACTTTTGCTTCCACAGCCTCTTTGATTTCATTTAACTGATTCTTCAGCTCTTCCCTCACTTTTCTGTATTTGTTTGCTGCCTCCTGGAAAAGTGAGCATCGTTGTGTCTTCTCTGCCAACTCATTTTTCAGTTTGTTCAGAGAATTGCTGAATTATTCTGTTTCCTTTCATACTTTTCTGGAGGTACAAACTCTGATGCCAGGGAACCTTGTAGTTTGTGAAGGCCTTTCAATGAGTTTTCTTTTTCCCTTTGAAGTTTGCTCACCTCGTCTTGAACTCTGTCATCAAGCAAGGTCTCTTTGAGTTTCTTTTGCTGTTCTTCCAGGTTTTGGCTTAAGACAGACTGCATTTCTTCAGGTTGTTGAGTCCTTACACAGTCCTTCTTCAAAATAGGAACACTTCCAGCTTCCTTATAGAATCCCAGTGGCCAATCAAGGTTGATTTCTCTTAGCCAATTTTGCCCTAGAAGGCTTGGTTCTCAATTCTAACACTGGTAGCTTGGTCAATTGGCTTCCTTAATGGACAGTTTGCTTATGCCTTTTACTTGAATGTCTTCACCTGTATATGTTTTTAGCTTGGCTGCTGTTCCTTCTAAGCTTAATTGATGTTCCCCAATTACTGGAGTGGAAGCTCCCATTTCCACTTCCATTCTAACAGGTTTGCCATTTACTTTCACTGTGACAAATATTGGTTCTTCTTTCCAACTTTCAGATTAAACAATGAGTAAATGCCTGAATTTGCTGTTTCAGGTTCTTCTACATTGTAGATTTCATCGGGCTTCTTCTTTTGTTTACAATCCTGCATGAATCTTCCCTTGCGTTGCCTCTGTATATGTCCATTTCTGTGACAATAGTAGCATTCGATTTCTTTAAACTGCCAATCGCTGAAAGACGGACTGTTTCCACCTCTATTAAAATTATTCTTCAATTCCACCACAAAGCTATTTTTCTTTATACTTTAGCTATTGGGGGCTGTTTCCCGCTTCTTGGCAGAGTCTTGCTTTATCCTGCCTCTTTCAGTAGAAGCTTCCTGTCTGATGTGGAGGACGGCACCATTTAGCGCTCCCTGTATTGCTTTTGAATCTCTTTCTGCCTTTTCCATGGCCAGCACCATCTCTAACACCTGCTTGAAATCCAAATTCCTTTCAGACAATATTTTTTTCTGAATAGTGTCCTCATTCACACCACACAAAATGATCTCTGAGCATGTCGTTCAGAGTCGTACCGAACTCACAATGTTCCATTGGCTGCTTCCAATTTGCTACGTAGCATGCAATTGTCTCAACAGGGGCTCTGTTTCATGAATTAAACCTAAACCTCTGCATTGTGACTGAGGGTTTGGGTTGAAAATGATACTTCACGAGCTCCACCAATTCATCAAAATTCTTCTATTCTGGGGCACTGGATGCCGTCCAACTTTGAATCAGACTGTAGGTTTTGCTCCCACAGGTATTCAAGAGGATTGCTCGCCTCTTCTTTTGCCCCATAATTTTGTTTACTTGAAAAATGAACGTGAGGCTTTCTATGTATTGGGACCAATCATATGTGGCTGGCTCAAAAGGATCAATTCTCCCAAATTGTGGCATTTTGAGAGGGGATAACTTCTTCAGTTGTAATAGAGGTTGCTGCTTACAATCGCTGGGCGAGGTACAGTGCCTATTTCTTTCTAACTTGATCTCTTCTATTCAATCCTTTTTTTTCTCATCGCCAGTTTGTTGTAGGGCAGCCGGGTTCTGCTATTAATGATAGAGTTGATCTGCAGACACTTCTTGAGTGGAAATATTAAGTTTATTTTCAATATAATCAGCAGCAACAATACGTGTGCTTTCAACTCCAACTCTATCCCTAAACTAACTGCTGAGGTAGCTCGTGCTACTACCCTAACAGTTACTACAGATCATGTGATCTTCCTTAACACATATTATTCTTAAAGGTACATTACACACTAAATAAAAACGTAATTACTACAGGTGGGTTCCTTTTCTTTTGAAAAGAGAAGACTGAGGGGTGACCTGATATAGGTGTTTAAGATTATGACAGGTTTTAATTGGTTAGGCACAAATAGAATATTTCCACTTGTATAAGAGAGTCAGCAAAAAAACTCAATAGGGAATTTAGAAGAAACTTCTTTATCCAAAGGTTGGTGAGAACATACGTCTCACTACCACAGGGAGTGAATGAAACAAATAGTATAGAATCATTTAAGGGGAGGTTGGAAAAACATACGTGATTGAAGAGAATAGAGGATTATGCTAATAAAGTTAGATGAGGAACAATGGGAGGGGGTTCAAGTAGAGCATAAATGCGGGCATACACAGTTTGGGTCGAATGGCCTGTTTCTGTTCCGCAAATCCTATGTAAAATGAGTGAACGTAGTTGCAGGACTTCCTCGGGATAGTGTCCTAGACCCAACCATCTTTAGAGATTCATCAATGAAGTGGGGGTGTTCGCTGATGATACAAACATATGAACATGGAGCAGGAGTAGGCCATTCAGCCCCTCAAGCCTGCTCTACCATTTACTAAGGTCATGGCTGATCTGATTGTAACCTGAAATCTGCATCTCACCTACCACCGATAACTTATCACTTCCTCTCTTACCAAGAATCTATCCACCTTTGCCTTAAAAATATTCAAAGACTCTGCTTCCACAACCTCTTCAGGAAGAGAGTTCCAAAGAATCATGACCCTCTGAGTGAAAAAAAATTGCCTCATCTCTGTTTTAACTTGGTGACCCCTTATCTTTAAACAGTGACCCTAGTTCTAGATTCCTCCACAAGAGGAAACATCCTCTCCACATCCACCCTGTCAAGACCCTTCAGGATCTTACATGTTTCAATAAAGTTGGCTCTTACTCTTCTAAACTCCAGTGGATACAAATCTAGTCTGTCCAACCTTTCTTCATTAGACAACCCAACCATTCCAGGTATTAGTCTGGTAAACCTCCTCTGAACTGCTTCCAATGCATTTACATCCTTCTTTAAGTAAGGTGACCAATACTGTATACAGAACTCCCGATGTGGTCTCGCTTGTGCCCTGTATTAGATTTCCTAATTAATTACTTACTGTACTTGCATATTGGCCTTTTGTGATTCATGCGGTAGGGTCCTTCTGCATCTCAGAGCTCTGCAATCTCTCACCATTTAGATAACATGCTTCTCTTTTATTCTTCCTGCCAAAATGGAAAATTTCACATTTTCCCATGTTATCCTCCATCTGCCAGATCTTTGCCCATTCACTTACCCTATCTATATCTTTTTGTAGCCTCCTTATGTCCTCTTCATAACTTACTTTCCTACCTATCTTTTTGTCATCAGCAAATTTGGCAACCATACCATCCATTCCTCCATCGAAGTCATTTATATAAATTGCAAACAGTTGAGGCCCCAGCACTGATCCCTGTGGCAAACCACTCGTTTAATCTTGCCAACCTGAAAAATACCCATTTATGCCTACTCCCTGCTTCCTGTTAGCTAGCCAATCTTCTTTCCATACCAATATGTTAACCCTATACCATGAGCTTTTATTTTCTGCAATAAACTTTGATGTGGCACTTTATCAAATGCCTTCTGGAAATCTAAGTACAGTACATCCACTGGTTCCCCTTTATCCACAGCACATGCTACTTCCTCAAAGAACTCCAATAAGTTGGTTAAACATAATTTCCCTTCCACAAAACTATGTTGACTCTGCCTTCTGACCTTGAGCTTATCCAAGTGCCCTGCTATAACTCCTTTAATAATATCTTCTAACATTTTCCCTATGATACATGTTAAGCTAACTGGCCTGGAGCTTTCTGTGTCCCTCCCTTTTTGAATAATGGAGTTATATTTACTAAGTTCTGATCTAATGGGACCTGCCATAAATCTAGGGAGTTTTGGAAAATTAAAACCAATGCATCAACTATCTCACCAGACACTCCTTTTAAGACATTAGGATGTAATCCATCAGGACCCAGGCTCTTGTCAGCTCACAGCTCCAACAATTTACTCAGTACCACTTCCCTGGTGACTGTAATTTTCCTGACTTCCTTCCCCACTTCCATTTCCTGGTTTATAGCTGCTTCTGGGATGTTACTTGTATCCTCTATAGTGAAAACTGATGCAAGATATAATTCATCTGCCATCTCCTTGTTTGTCATTATCAATTCTCCTGACTCACTATCCATAAGACTGATGCTCACTTTGTTAACTCTTTTCTTTTTAAAGTTTTTATAAAAACTCTTACTATCTGTTTTTATATTTCCGATTATCTTTCTCTCATACTCTAATTTTTCCCTCCTTATTAGTCTTTTAATCATTCTTTGCTTTTCCTTATATTCTGTCCAATCTTCTGGCCTTCCATCTCCCTTTGCACAAGTCAGTGGTTTTTCTTTAAGTTTGATTCTATCTTTAATCTTGGAAAAACTCAGCAGGTCTGGCAGCATCGGCAGAGAAGAAAAGAGTTGACGTTTTGAGTTCTCATGACCCTAATTCAACTGCCATCTCCTTGTTTGTCATTATCAATTCTCCAGACTCACTATCCATAGGACTGACGCTCACTTTGTTAACTCTTTTCTTTTTAAAGTTTTTATAAAAACTCTTAATATCTGTTTTTATATTTCCGATGAGCTTTCTCTCATACTCTAATTTTTCCCTCCTTATTAGTCTTTTAGTCATTCTTTGCTTTTCCTTATATTCTGTCCAATCTTCTGGCCTTCCACCTACCTTTGCACAAGTCAGTGGCTTTTCTTTAAGTTTGATTCTATCTTTAATCTTGAAAAACTCAGCAGGTCTGGCAGCATCGGCGGGGAAGAAAATAGTTGACGTTTCGAGTCCTCATGACCCTTCGATTGGACAAGTTCTGTCGAAGGGTCATGAGGACTCGAAACGTCAACTCTTTTCTTCTCCGCCGATGCTACCAGACCTGCTGAGTTTTTCCAGGTAATTCTGTTTTTGTTTTGGATTTCCAGCATCCGCAGTTTTTTTGGTTTTGTTTCTATCTTTAATCTTTCTAGTTAACTATGGATGGTGTGTCCGTCCCTTGGACTTAACTTTACAATGTTCAGCGCCATTTGCAGCTCCTCAGAATCATGAGGACATTGGAAAGAGTAGATAGGAGGAAGCTGTTCTCACTCGTAAAAGGATCAAGAACAAAAGGGCACAGATTTAAAGTAATTTGCAAAAGAAGCAAATGTGACGTGAAAAGTAACTTTTCGGGTCTGGAATGCACTGCCTGGAAGTGTGGTGGAGGCAGTTCAATTGAGGCATTCAAGAGGGCATTAGATGATTATTTGAATAGAAATAATGTGCAGGGGTGCAGGAAAAAGGCAGGACAATGACACTCAGTCACAATGCTCATTTGGAAAGCTGATGCAGACACAATGGGCCAAACAGCCTCCTTCTGTGCCGTTAAAATTCTGTGATGCTATGATACTGAAGCAGTCTGTGTCCATATGCAGCAAGACCTGGGCAACATTCAGACTTGGGCTGATAAGTGACAAGTAACATTTAGACCACACAAGTGCCAGGCAATGACCATCTCCAACAAGGGAGAATCCAGCCATCATCCCTTTACATTCAATGGCCTTGCCATCACTGAATTCCCCACTATCAACATCCTGGGGGTTACCATTGACTAGAAACTGAACTGGACTAGCCATATTAATACTGTGGCTACAAGAGCAGGTCAGAGGCTAGGAATCTTGCAGTGAGTAACTCCCCTCCTGACTCCCCAAAGCCTGTCCACCATCTACAAGGCACAAGTCGGGAGTGTGATGGAATACCTCCACTTTCCTGGATGAGTGCAGCTCCCATAACACTCAAGAAGCTTGACACTGTCCAGGTCAAAGCAGCCCACATGATTGACACCCCTTTCACAAACATTCGCTCCCTTCACCACCGACGTACAGTGGCAGCAGTGTGTACCGTCTACAGGATGCACTGCAGCAACTCACCAAGGTTCCTTCAACAGCACCTTCCAAACCTGCAACCTTTGCCACCTAGAAAGACAAGGACAGCAGGCGCATGGGAACACCATCACTTGTAAGTTCCCGTTCATGTCACATACCTTCCTGACTTGGAAATATATCACCATTCTTCCATCACCGCTAGGTCAAAACCTTGGAGCTCCTTCCCTAACAGCACTGTGGGTGTCCTTACACCACATAGACTTCAGCGGTTCAAGAAGGCGGCTCAGCACCATCTTCCCAAGGGCAATTAGGGATGTGGAAGAAATGCTGGCCCTGCCACATCCCATGAACACATTTTAAAAAAACATTAATGTTATCACATGAAAAAATTGCAAAGATATCTCATGCTTTGTCCCTAAATGTAACCTCTAAACATACTACCAGCTTACCAGACTGCTCTGACTTTACTGGACCTCATCCATATTATGTTAAAATAGATTTAAAACCATGGTTGGAATTCTAAACTCCCCAGACCAGTGAGAGTGGCGTTGAATCCAATAGGATGGTGGGGTCCATTATACCCATCCTTTACCGTCTTCACTGTAATTTTACCATCATCAAGTTGTATGTCGAGTGGATTATCCGCCCTTGGGGACAAATGAAGCCAGTAAGTGGCCAATTAATGGCCACAAGGACCTCATTCACAGGGTGGCCCACGCTATCTGGCAAGACTACCTGGTATGCCCTTCATACATTCTAAGATATACCCCGGCAGCATGACTATAGGCTAGAGGGGAAAGTCCCTCCTGTTTGGGCTCCAGGAATGTCCCCAATGGAAAAGGCATCCCTGCTTTATTCTCCATCTCTGGCCTCCTAATCACAGCCCATTTCTTTTGCCTATTTGAGTAAAAAAGGTTAACATGGGAGATGATTGATCGTTTAGCCTCATTTGAGTTGTGACCACAGTAAAACCTGCCATGCTGGATCCACCCAGTTTGTGATGGAATAGTTGGTACATCTGAAAGAATTATACATCAAGAAACAGTTAGGAATGTGTTCAAACTTGCTGTTTTCACTAAGCTGTAAGTTTATAATGGCCCTGCTACTGAACAAGCTAGGTACAGAAAAGGGAAGAGAATCCCTGAAGGGACAGTAAAAGTGGATTTTGGGTCATGGCGAATACTGAGGCCTAAGAAATGGAGTCTTTGGGACCAAAATTCAGGGGAAGGAAGCTTCTGCAAACCCTCTGTTCCATCAAGCTGTTTCAGATAATTACATTGCGCCTTTAACATCGTAATTTTTTCAAAGGTGTCAGCACTGACATCTTTCTCCTGGCGGTCCTGCTTGGGGCCAGCTATAAGAAGGGTGGGTAGGAATAAACTGGGCCAGGATGTCAAGCTCCACATCCCTGAAGGTATTTACCTGGGGCATGCTGGGAAGCAGTGGCCAGGGTTGACCTCAGCTGAGGGGAGGGAAACAAGTTGAAGTTGGGAGTCGTTGACAGGCTGTACACTTTACAAACGGTCTGGGATTTGACTCCATTGACTGCAATGAAATTGAGTAGAATGGGCAGCCGATCTGATATTAGACATTTTGCTTCACTGCCCGAAGCGAATTTCTACTTTATTATTTTCTGTTAAATTATTTTACTGTGATAAAGAAATATCGCAGGAAGCTTCCAAGAACAGGCACAGACGACATTCTTTCAGTCTCAATTGTATTCACAGGCCCTAATATTTCTTGGGCAGTAACAAACATGAAGCGGTTGGAGGCACTCTGACATTTGTGACTTTAGTAGGTCGGGGGAGAAGGGCAAGTAAAACACAGATGGATGGGGAATATTCTGACATAGGATTCTCCTCCACCAATTACATTGGGTGGAACTGTCCCAGCTTTGCACAAAGTGCGGTAGCGAGCAGGTAAAAACGCCGGCTGCGATGGCGGGTTTTCACACCGTATCGTCCCAAGTCCGCCAAAGTTTTTATGCATTCCCAGGAAACACACTGTTTCTATGGTAGACGTGCTTTCATTCGCCCATCACGCTGGGCGCCATATTTAAGGTTCAGCTGCGCGCACACATCTCAGCACTTCCAGACCACTACTGCTGCAGGGAAGATATGGCCCCCAGGTTCAGTGATGCATCACTGGAATGCCTTTCTGAAGCCCTGGATATCTGCTGAGATGCCCTGCACCTTTTGGCCACAGGTTGGACAGCAGTGTGACCAACCAGGCTTGGGAGGTGGTGGCAGCAGTGGTTAACGCCAACGTTCTTCAAAAGAGGACAGCCACCCAGTGCCACAAGAGGATGAATGATCTCCATGGTTCTGCCAGGGTAAGTGACTCTTCTCATCACTCTCAACTCACACACTCACAAACCCATGACACATCCACAGGGTCCTCACTCACTGCCAGATCAAGGGACATCACCATTCACTCTCTCATACACTCACTGTCACTGTCCTTATCCTGTCCATGGGACAACTCACCATTCACACATACAAGGCATGCTTATCATCTGGCCTGGCAGGCATCCTGCTTACACTTTCTCCATCTCTATTCATGCAGGACAAGTTGGCACACAACAACAGGAAGAAGTTGCAGACTGGTGGAGGGTTGCCTGAAATCAAGGTCCTCACCGACTTTGAAAACAGAGCCATCCAGCTGGCCCGCGAGGATCTGGACCGGTCCTGTGCTGACAGTGAGGTCGGCAGTGCTCTACCAAGTGAGGATCCAGCAGTGCAACATCCATCAGACAACCATGCTGTGAGTGAT
The DNA here is from genome assembly GCF_017639515.1 of Carcharodon carcharias. Taxonomy (NCBI): domain Eukaryota; kingdom Metazoa; phylum Chordata; class Chondrichthyes; order Lamniformes; family Lamnidae; genus Carcharodon; species Carcharodon carcharias. The sequence goes on along the minus strand of NC_054485.1, from coordinate 54,733,861 downwards.
GTGTCCTGTTTCACAGGCCACTGCCATGCACTAATTATCTCCCCTTGCTTCTGCAGGCACATCTGCCAAACAGCCAACAGAGTCCATGACCCAGGGCCTCCAATCAAGCCCGAAACAAAGCCCCAAAGAAGACACACCAAGGTCATCGCAGACAGCTCGCCCACACCCTCCACCAGCGCAGTGACAGACACCTCAGTGGGACCTGGCTTTAGAATAGTCTCGGGATCATAATCTGGTGAGCACATCGTACTGTCTGATCCACAGAAGGTGGAGGCTGGGACTTCCTAGGTCCCCGGCACTCGGAGGACTGCTGGAGCAGAGAAATTTTCTGAGTTTGAGTCAGATGATGAGCCGCTGAACTCGGTCATGTCACGGTTGCTGGAGATGCAAAGGCAAGCTTGGGAACATCAGGAAGGGATGTCTGCTGCGCTACCCAGATTGCAAGTTCCGTTGTCCGCCTACACCCTGTGGTGAAAGCGCTGGCATGCCAACATACTGAGGTCAACACTGGTAGGATGGCAGCTGCCATGGAGACCTTGGTCTAGGAAATTGGTCCTGCATAGCTGCGTGGGCTCAACTCCATCGTTGATGCCAAACTTGGCCTCCAACAGCTTGTATATGAGAGGGCTGGTGGGCAACTCCAGTTACCCCTTTCTCCTCATGGAGTCAGCATGGGGCCCTCAGGCACCCATAGGGAGGAGGATTAGCAGGTACACACTCGGGACCCATCCACCCAGTTGACTCTGGGAGCGTCTGGCCTATCCGAGTCACCTCTTCCTGTGACCTCAGCAGCCTCAGCTCCACAGACTGAGGAGGGTGCAACTGCCACACAGCAGGACCCCAAAAGTAGCCAGGGACCACCAGGTCTCGGACCTCCAGAGGATGCCTACCAAGTCATCACAGACAGAGCGTAGCAGGCAGCAGACTGCTTCCACCTCCGCTGTGGATATCCGGGGGACACCAAGAAGTGGTGGCAGGGTTAAGCAAGTTAAGAGGATGTAACTCTTTTTGAGTTAAAACAATTAAACTAAATTAACAAAATTAGGATAAATCAGGCACAGCCCATAATTCAGGTCAGCTGTAAAACCAAGAACAAAGTTTAAAGGAAACTTACAACTTTAAACCAAAATGTGATAAAAGGGGTCAATAAAGCACCCCAGTCCCCGCGGTGGCCACCGAGCACGGAAGGCCTTGAGTGTGCCGGCAGACACCGCGTGCTCCCTCTCCAAGGACATCCGGCCGCGAATGTAGCCGTGGAAGAGGGATAAACAATCGGGCGGGACTCCCCCATCGATCACCCACTGCCTGGACCTGTTAATAGCCAACTTGGCCAGGCCCAGGAGCAGGTTCACGAGGAGGTCCTCCTCCTTCCCGACCCCCTTCCGCACTGGGTGCCCATAGATCAGGAGCGTGGGGCTGAAGTGCAAACAAAACATCAATAAAAGGTTTTTCAAATAACTAAAAAGGAAGTGCAGCCTACCACACCCTATATTTGCATGGTCCATGGACTCCACAAGACCGCAAAAAGGGCAGGTGTCTTGGAAGTCCGTGAACCTATGCGTCCTACGGTTATAGGGGACTGCTGCATGCAACACCCTCCAACCCAGGTCCCCGATAGAAAGGGGGAGGACACCTCTTGTAGACGGCCTCCCATCGGGGGCCTCCGCCGCCGAACGGCAACAAGACATGCCAGGGCGTGTCCGGGTGGTGGACAAGGGTGAGAAAATGGAAGGTGTGCAGCAGTCCATACAAAAAGCTCCTCCGCGCCGTGCCAAATGGCACAGAGGGCATGTCCCCGAGGCGGCTCATATTGCGTAAGAGGATGTAACTCTTTCGAGTACAAACACGTTTCCATCTGTTCCTATTCAGATGAAGTTACATTGTTTCATAGTTTGCCATTGTGAGATTTGAACTCTTGATCTTGGGGTTACAAGTTGCACAGCCTGGGCATGGGTGTTAATCACTTGTACATTCTGTTCACTGTTGTCAATAAACTCCCAAGAATGTCCTCCCTGCCTATGGCTCCTTGTTCTAATGAGCAGTGCTCGTGTCACTCAGACGTGAAACCTTTCTGCACAAGATAAAGGCAGGTGTCTCAGTCCAGGGCCTTTTCCCTGTGTTCTGTGCAGCTTTCAGACCAAAGTGATGATCCAGCCTCACACTCTCTGGACACATTACTGATGCCTGCACCTCGGCGGTGCTGGTCATTGCTGCCAGAATGTGGCAGGCAGGCTAAACAGAGCTCGCTCATTCTCTCTGTGTGCTCTCAGATGGGGGCTAGCCCCATTTCTTCAGCATCTGTGACCAGGGATGCTGTGATCCTGAAGGGTTCAGGTGCTGAGGGCGGACAAAGCATCAGATGCTTCTAAGGTTTCATGGCTGCGTCTCTATGATATGACCCTGATCACCGAGCGCAAGTGAGCTTCCCTCAGCCAGACAGGAGACAGACATTCTCAGAGTTTATGTGAAGATCTATGGAGTGTCCTCATTGCTGTCGTCATCATCCTCCTGCAATTGAGTTTCTATTATGGCCTCCACTGCATCCCCATGACAGGAGCATTCTCACAGAGGGTATATGCACTGCCATAAGCCACAGATACAATGCGAGGATCTATGGTGTCTCCTCACTTCATTTCGTCATCATCCTCCACAAATCTAGCAGCTATGAGGGCCTCCTATGCAACCTGCCTCGCCTAGCCAGTGCGAGGGCCTCATATCCATCATCATTGCTTCCGAGGACCTCCTCACCCTCATCCCCGTCAGTGTCCTCTTCATTGGAGAAGACTCCTAGCTCCTCCTCAGACATCTCCTCTCCCCGTTGCAGCGCCAGGTTGTAAAGGATGCAGCAGACGATGATGATATGTGATGCTCTCTGCGGACTGTATTGCAGGGCTCCACCTGACCGGTCCAGACACCAGGACCACAACTTCAGCATCCAGATGGTCTACTCCACCAAAGTGCAAGTTGCAGCATGAGCCTCATTATAGCATCGCTCTGCTGCAGTCTGAGGCCGCCGCAAGGGTGTCATTAGTCACGGCCTCTGCGTGTAGCTCTTGTCCCCAAGGAGCCATCCCTGCAGTTTCTTTGGACCCTGGAAGACTTCGGGAAACTGACTGAATGAGGATGTAGGAGTCATGCACATTCCCTGGAAACCATGTGCAGGTCTGCAGGATGTGTTTCTGCACATCCCAGCTGCACATTCAGTGATTGATGTAGTTCACCGCTAGTTGCAATGGAAATCAGAGCGCCATGTAAGTGCACCCTGCACCTGTGGGAAACCCAAGATCTGGGCGAATCCAATTGGTCTTGTATCCTGTCTGTCCTGGTCCCGGGCGAAATGTACAAAGTTGTGTACCCTTGCAAAGATGGCAGCCGCGACCTCATGGATTTATTTTTGGGTGGAGGCTTGAGAGATCTCGCAGGGGTCACCAGTGGAGCCCTGAAAGGAGCCATTGGTGCAGAAATTGAGCTCTGTAGTCACTTTCACGGCCATTGGCAGAGGATCCCTCCATGTCCCCATGGCACCAAATCCTGCAGTAGCTGACAGATGTGTCTGACCAGTTCCCTAGACATGTGCAGCTTTTGGTGACACTGGTTCTTGGCCATCTGCAGGAATGAAAGGCGGTGTCTTTGGACCCTGGGTATCTCTAGGCACCAAAAAGTGATGGCTCTCTGTGGCTCTTCGGTGACATGTGCAGGAACCCCAGCCACCCCTTCTTCCTGAGGTTGCTGCTCCTGTCTCTGCGCAGCCAGGAGTCTTAGTCGCTCTGTCCTCTGTTGGCTTCAGTATCTGTAGGTCCACTCACGCCACCGAACACGCCCAATGCCGGTGAGCACAGAAAATCCCGGCCATTCTTTGGAGGGATGTATTTAACTTTATTTAAGTCAATACTGAAACTTCATAAATAAAGTGGTGGGTTTTAGTTGGGAATTGCTATGTTATAATCCATTGAGGAAGCCCTCTCTCAACTGGAGGACACAGTGCTCAGAGGAATCTAGCTGAAGTCAGTCGAGAAGCATCTGCAATGGAATGTCTTTAATGACCAGACAGAAGACATCACACTCAAATGTAGCTCAGGGAGTTAGAGAGCAAACAACCTAATTGGCAGATACAGGATGCACAGAATCTGGTTAAATCCATAGGTACTTCATACAATTCCAGTTATGTAGGGAAGGTGGTCAAAGTTGCTGAGGATCTCAAAAACTACAACAGCAGCAATTTGCTTTTATATAGTATTTGTAACAGACTTTCCAAGGCAAAATTCCAAGAGTTGCTGTGAGTTTCACGGTAAATAAACCTTCATGTAGGACCACATAGATACAGTTACTGGACACATCTTTGGTGCTGCTTGACCTCATTGAGTGCTTTGGACAGTCCAAAATAATTACAAATAGGGTTCATATCCCTATAGCTCAATGGCAAAAAGTTGCAGTACCTTGCCAAGTATAACCATGGACCAACACATGGAAGTCTATGGTCGCCAGTGTCATCTTAGGACATGGTACCTGAAGAGAGAAAGATCACTATCGCTGCCTTTTTTTTAATGCAGGCCCATGGATGAATCCCAGGGCACTAAAGCTGACCAAGACATGAGCTACCTTCCCGGACAGCAGGTTCAGCAATAACTTCAACAATAGCTTGATTTTTTGTGGTTCTGTTAACACAGTAAAATGTCCCAAGGCATTTCAGGGGAGAGAGGGGACAGCCATGAGTGGACACAAACTGACATAAAGACAAAGAAGGAAACATTAATGCAGGAGGCAGGTTTTAAGGAATGCCTTAAAGGAGGAGAGGTTTAGGAAGAGAATCTTGATGAATTTTTGTACCATGCCTTAACCCCAGTACTAGCAGAGAATCTTAGATTGCAGCAGTCTGATATTTTCATTTCTAACACCAGTCTCGTGATTTTGCTTCATGAGATTGCCAATGTGTTGCAAACTAAGGGAACTTTTGAACAATCTAAGAACTGACTTGAGACTGCCAAATAATTTTGCATCAGTCACTGCAGAAACCAACTCCCATGGACATTCCCGTGCTCCCTAGAAACTAAAACTTGATCTTATAAATGAGGTATTGGTGTTAGCATTTTCAATGGGGGCAATGAGTCCTTCTCTTGCTGATGTACAGGCCAGAAATAATTGTCCCCATCCACTGTAAGCGTTTGATTAGTCTGAACAAGCAATCAAAATGTCATACAGCAATAATACAGATGAGTTTTGCTACAAAATACTTTTTGTCAAAGCATTTCATCTTGCACTCATCAGTGCAACAGCAAGAATACCAATGTCAGGGGAAGCAACAACTTTATACTATATGACAAAAGAGTGCTGGTCCCCTGCAGTCCTCCAACTGCTGGTGCCATGGGCACTCTCTGTCTCTGCCAGCTTCTCCAGCAACTGTGAAGTGCCCTCACCACTGTGCCCCGGGACACAAGCCGATGTTTGAATTCCCACCGAGGTGCTAGTATCTGCGCTGGTGCCTGCCTGGCAGAGATGGTGTGATGCTGGTGAGACTTCAGGCCTCTCAGGTATGAGAGGGGGCCTCTGCTGCTCCTCCTCCCGGCCCTGCTCTGCTGATGGTGAAAGGAAGAACAAGGACATTGGTTCAGTTAATACAGAGACAATGTCAAAGTGCATTCCTGTCTCCTGGATCATTATGCACTCATCCTTCCATGGGCAATGGTCGAGCCATGTTGCAACATTGAATCAATTAACATTCATCAGCTGCTGGGAGAATAGTGCTGACCTCACTGTTGGGCATAAATACCTAGCCGTTGCATCCCAGCCTCACCGACACCAGTGGACCTGGGCGCATGGCGCATCTCCAAATCCAGGGCCTCCTGCTCAAAGTGGCTAAGAATGGCGATCTGCGCCTGGCCGCTGCCAATCCTCGCACGCTTTGCCGCGTTATGAACATTCTTCTCCTGAAAATGGGAGACGAGCATTGATTAGTGTGAATTGCACATGGACTCTCTTCGAGCACGGCCCACCCCAACCATAGTGGGACATTGCAGGGTTCCAGAGCCTCCTCACCCCGCTGCTGCTGAACACTCACACAAAGATGCCAGGCCTGCTCCACAACCCCCCCCTCCCCCCGGACACATGCTGCCTACATCACATTAGGCACCACACGGTATATCCTTCCATACCAATGAGGTGCAGGCACGTGGAGCGCAGAGGGTAGCAGATGGTTCGTTGCCACGCCACCTTGAAGCTTCCCTCCCAGCATCTCATCACCCTGATTTGGACATGTCCTGCAGTTCCAGCACAGCGTCTAGGTGCTTCTCCTCCAGTTTGCCCCCAAACCAGTCATGTGGGACTCAGTGTAACACATGCTGCGGGGGCAAAACACATCTCTTCATCACCCTCTCAGGCTGACCTCAGCATGGGCAATATCTGCTGGCCCACCCAGTAGAGGACACATGCCGTCAATACTTCAATGCAGTCACTACACTCAGGCTTGAGAGGGTGGGGGTGGGGGAGTAAAGCCAACCTGCTGGGTTAAGTGACCAATGCCAACATGGTACTCACCCTGCCAGAGCGCAACAAGTCGTTGAAGCTCCTGCAACACTGGATCCAGGTGCGCCGCACCATGTTGTGGGAGCTCAGCACCTCCTCCAAAGCATGTTTTGTCATGTGGGGGGGCCTCCTCCTCCTGTCCTGGGGAACCAGCACCTCCCACTGTGCTGCCACCTCCTCCAAGAGGGCAGCAAGGCAGTCATCAGAAAAACAAGGGGCGCATTGGGCCCCCGCTGCCCTACCCTGCAGCCTGGCCTGAACCACTGCCCTACCCTCCGGCCTGGCCTGTCCCACTGCCCTACCCTCCGGCCTGGCCTTTCCCACTCCCCTACCCTCCAGACTGGCCTGACCCGCTGTCCTACCATCAGGCTTGGCCTGTCCCACTGCCCTACCCTCCGGCCTGGCCTGTCTCGCTGTCCTACCCTCCGGCCTGGCCTGTCTCGCTGTCCTACCCTCCGGCCTAGCCTGACCCGCTGTCCTACCATCAGGCTTGGCCTGTCCCACTGCCCTACCCTCCGGCCTGGCCTGTCTCGCTGTCCTACCCTCCGGCCTGGCCTGTCCCACTGCCCTACCCTCCGGCCTGGCCTGTCCCACTGCCCTACCCTCCGGCCTGGCCTGTCCCACTGCCCTACCCTCCGGCCTGGCCTGCTTACCAGAAGGCCTCTGGTGAACCCTTCTACTTGCCATTGTGAGCAGCCTTGCTCACAATGTCACATTATTTGAAGAGGAGCAACAAATTCTCCCAATATTTGGGTCAGTGACGCTCTCTCCATCATTGCCAAAAAAATAAATAAACTGCATGATCATCACATTTGCTGGTGGGCATTAATTGGCCCGCCCGTGTAAAATGTCAGTGCGGACCCGATCGCAGGCGGTGATTGGGTTCGCCCACCCATGCCCAGTCCCATTCCGCCCCCTGCACCAAACAGAAAATTTATTCCCATGAGTGATTTTTAATTTGTTCACACATGAGAGCATATCAAAGGTAATTTGAAATGAGCCTTCAACATTCAATAGCTGCATACATGAAATTTGGAAGGCTGAAGGACAGCTTCCAAAATGTTGACAATGTTTTTTAATTCGCTTCAACAGATAGAGGCAATCATGAAAGCAGGATTCCAAGTTGTAATGGATGTGAACACTTTTATATTCTACAACAACAACTTGCATTTATCTAGCACCCTAAACACATTAAAGTCCAAGGGGCTTCACAGGAGTGTTATCAAAAATTGTCACTGAACCAAAGAAGACAGTAGGACAACAGGCTGAGTCAAAGAGAAAGATTTTAAGAAGCATCTTAAAGAATGTGGACCTTATGAGGAGATGCCCTTCAGTAGTGTGGTATAACAGGATCAAACAAGTGACACTCATGTCATTATAGCCCTAAACAAGTGACTGTATGTGCTGTCTCTGAAAGCAGCGGGTCCCAAATGATTCCAACATGGCTTTAAATAAGCAAGGCACGTGCACAAGCAGTACAGAGATTCATGGAATGCAAGAGGGAAACGCTTCAGGCAAACACATTAAACATGCACATACCTAACACTGCACAACACAATACGTTTAATTCACTTTTAATATATCTTGCAGTCTGTCATCTTTTCAATGTGCAAAAAAGAAAATGACAGCTCTCCAAAAGGCAAACGAAGAAACTTTTCGACTCCTGAAAGTCCCTTTTGGATATTGGAATGCTTCTATGACATTCAAGTTGAAGCCAATGATGGCTGACTTGCCACAGTTCTTAGGTCAGCTGTAAATTCCATGCTCTGCCTGAACCTTGTCTTGCACAGTCCTATCACTATACCCAGTTACCTGTTGTGAGGTTGTATATTGCCTCATGAAGAGGTCTCGAGGCTTGGATGGTTGTACAATAACTTGGTAACAATAATTTGTTAATAACACATAAATATATACATATATATATATAGAGTGCATTCCTGACTAGATTCTATCTCCGTGCCAGCTTCTACCAGATTCACTGCTACACTCCACTGCTTCCATATGACTCTTTACATCATAATGTGGATAGTACTGTTTCCTCGGTCTCACATTAACTCTTACAATCCTGAATACTCTAATACTGCACCTCCCCCCAGTCTTTCCCTGAATGTATTTACAATAATATTTACAAACTACCTCCTCTCCCCCAAAGTCTCAGCTGGCCTGGAGGTTTTATGACTCTTCTGGATGTTGTTCTTTTCAAGTTTGGAGGAGTGGTTGTCTCTGCTGCTTTGGGCTGACTTTGCTTATCTGGAGTTGAAGTTGTAGTGATGTTGCTTGGTGTTTCAAATACTAGGGTGTTAACATAAAGTTTGCTTCTTGCACTCTTTAGTATTGTACTTTTCTTTGTCATCAACCTGTCTTCCTTTGTCAGATACCATGGGCATATCCCTCTCCCTCCAGAGCGATTGTTCGCTCAGTTCATTCATAAAGTGGACTCAGGTTTTGTTCTTCAGTTGGAGCCACCATGTTCTTCCTGCAAGTTGAAGGTTTACCTCCCTCATGTTAGTATGTTCATCACCCTTGAGCTCAGCCTGCGGTTTGGCTTCTAATGCTGCTCTCTGTTTCTTCATGTGTACTTGAGCCTCCCTGAGTTTTGTCTTGGTGAGTTGGTGGTTGCTTCTCTCCTGCTCCAGGATCCACTGCATGTTGTGTGTGTCAGCTTGAAGCTCCAGACTTGTTGTTGCAGTTTTTCCTGGTTCAGTGACAGCAACTGTTTAACTCTGAAGTTCAGGTTCAATATTCTGCTGTTGCTCCTTCTCCTCTGTATCTTCTGTTTTAAATATGTTGGTGCTCACCTGGAGGTTTGACTGGTCTGACCAAAGAAGAGTACTTTCTGCTGCCTGCAAAGGAACTGGAATAAATGCCTCTGCAAAGTGTGAGGACAATTCCGAACTGAAGTTCCAGTCGAGATCATCAGCACTGGTCGACCTCTCAAGAGTCTCCAATTCAGTGTAGTTGACTACAGTAGTTGTTTTGACATCTTCTGCCATTTTGAGGAGTTTGAGGGCAACACAGGCACCTCTGCTCAGGAGAGAAAAGGGTTGAGTGCGGATGACATACAGAATTTTGATTATTTGCTTGTTGCCATATCGGAGCAGCTCTTGAATGGTGCTTATGACTGGTAGTTGAATTCCTCCAGGACAATACAGTTGTGCATCTGCAGTTGTGGCATTCATAGCCAGAGGCCTTTTGGCCACAGATCCTGATACGACAGGACCATCACACTGACTCCTGTGTGTAACCTAAAATATATAAAGTGACCATTTACGTTAATGTCAGCATTCCATAATGTGAATCTGGGATCCTTAATTTCTCCCAAAAGACAAGTTTGGACTTCTTCTTGGTGTTCCTCATCTATCTTATGGATTTGTTTGGGATCCTCTGCATGCCTCGAGGTTTTGGACTTGCACGTCTTTCCAAAGTGTCTCAGGCAGTTGCAATGAAAGCACTGCATAGAGATTGCTGGACACTGCTCGCGCTGTGAGGTCTTTTGGTGCCACAGCGCTGACATGGTCTGCCACCACCTTGTGTTTTATCTGGGTATTGGTTTCCTTGCTCTGGACTCGCCTTTTCCTTTTGTTGCTTTATGAGCGGGACTGTTGGGGTTAATCTGTGCCACTATTTAACATCACCATACAAAATAGAATTGCTTCAGCAGACTTCTGATTGCCTGATGATTTGGATTGCTTTTTCCAAAGTCAGACCTTCTTTAGATGGGAGTACATCCAAAAGAGTATCATTGGCTATTCCCAATACTGTTCGGTCTCTTATGAGTTCTGACTTAAGGCCACCATAGTCACAACCTTCAGCCAATCTGTATAACTGATTTATGAAAGAGTCTACGGGTTCACCAGGCTTTGGGGTTTTCTTGCTAAATTTTGCTCACTCCAAAATGTTATTGCTCCTTAGGTTATAGTAGGTGTCAAAGGACTTCATGACCTCTTCAAAGTTATCAGAAGATTCATTTATTCCTTGTCTGGCAATTATGCCATCGGCTATTGGACCTAGTGAATATAATAGCTTATTAACTTGTTCAGCCTCTGTTTTCTTATTCAAGCTTGAAGCTATCATATATTTTAAAAATCTTCTTCTGCATAATGTCCAATTTTGTGTCTGGCCTGCCCCTTCCACCTGTCTTAATTCATCTAGAAGTGTTGATTTACCATCCATGGCTGTTTTCGGCACAGGGGAGTACAGCTTTAATTTTTTTTTTAAATGGCGCTGCAGTAATCTTGCTTTTTCCTCTGTCTGTGCTTGTTGGGATTTGCTGCACTCGTGTTGCGGTTACAAAGACATTTTAAATTTCAGCAATCAGGGGGTGGGGAGTTGGGGAGTGAGACCCCAGCTGGGGGATAGGGGGCTAGGGGAATCGGACCTTAATAGGGAGTGGGAGGTACAGGACATCGGACATTGGTGGGGGGGTGTGGGAGCATGGGGGCTGGGGGTCTGACCTCAGGGAGGGTAGCGGGGTGGGTGTCGGTCCTTGGTGCAGCTGGGTGTGATTGGACCTCTGAGGAGAATAGGATTTGGGGGGTTGAACCTCAGGTAGGTTTGGGGGGATGGGGAGGTTGGACCTCAGGTGAGGTTGGTCGGAGATCTGGGAGGGTCAGGTCAGATTGGTTCAGGGTGGGGGGTTCGGACCTTCAAGGGGGTGGTCAGGTTGGGTCGGGTAGGGGGGTTGTCCGTCCTGCAAATGGGTTGGGTTGGGTTGTGGTGGGGTAGGGGGCTTGGGTCAGGTAGGACGGGTGGCAGGTTGAGTTGGGCCTGCAGGACGTGCTCAGGTCAAGTTGGATGGGGTTGGGGGGGGATCCTATGAGGGGGTCGGGGAACGGGGAATACTGTGGAGGGTGTGGGGGAGTTACCTAGGGGGTGTCAGGGATTGGGATCAGTCTGGGTCTTTATATTTGTTACCCAGAATTTTACTTTTTCTGGGTACCTGGGTATTTGTATAACATAACTGGATTTGTCTCCATGTGTCTATCTCATTGTGTGAAGTCAACTCTACTGGAAGCGTGAATTACACAGCATCAGTTTTCAACCTGCTGACCTCTGTGAGGGTATACCTCACTGGACTATGATTCTGGACTTTGGAACTCATACGGAACACCATTTCTTTTCTCTGTGGTATCTGCACAATAAATCTTTATTTTCTCAATCCCTCTTTTATTGTCTGAATGCAAAGTGGGAAACATTGCGAACAATACCATCCCTAACACCACCCACCCCCCCCTTCCCCGCCCACGTTTGAGTGTGTGCAATAAGCTAACCCTTTGAGTTCATCCTATCTCGAGTTTGCTTTAGGGTTATTACTGGAAATTGGATCACACCAATACTGAGGGATTAGGAAGTATGCCACTGCTAATAAAGGGGGAAGCAAATCAAAACATCTGGACAAGTGGTAAGAGGGTAAATTTGTGCTGTTTAACTTGACCGCCTCCTGTCCATAACAAATGTAAATACATGGTTATTGATAATGTCGAAGCATCTTATAAGAAAATTAACTGATATCACCTTCAACAGATTGAACAATTGCTTAAATACTAAGTAGTAAATAAGAGACAGTACTTGCCTGAATTATACTTAGAAAATCCCTGGAGCTAAATAATTTCTATAATTCCTCAAACAGTTAATAGTTGCCAACTGAAATGTTCAAATAAACACTCAGATTGGTGTGATAATAATGACTCACTTTTATTTCCAGGCCCTCCTATTCCACCAAAGAAAATTATAAAAGAGAAGATATGAGAAAGTAATTGTCACAATGTGTTTACTTCCATCGGTGAACAATCTAATATTCAGTTAACAGCTTGGAAGAACCACACATGTTACCAACCACTCCCATTTCATCCAAGAATCAATATCTTTGATCTGTGTTTGCACTCTCAAACCTTGTTTATTCTTGGAATTAACTCTCCTTGTTGTCACCATCTGGATCTATCTTCTCCAGATCAGCAAGCGGACATAGAGAGAGACCTGGTCTGAATAGGACTTATTCAGTGGGTCTCAGTCCCCCTGGGTGTAGCAGGTGCAAGAAGAGGATCGTGCAGGTGTGCACCATCTTTCATGATGGTCTTATTTGGTGACCTGCCAAAATACCAAACCTTAACAAACAGAATTAGAGCTTGAATCATAGGAGATACGAACTATCTCCTTCTGACTTGAAGAAACCTGGTGCCCTCAGTACTCACCAGCCAGGGTCTCCAGAATGATAGCGGTTGGCTGCATGCTGCGCAACATTGCACTGCAGAGAGGATTATAGGTGGATGATAATCAAGGTGCTCATCAATCATCTTCTGATAACAAGTCCATTGAAGAAGAGGAAGATGACAATGATAACCAGTTACATAAAGCTGGGGAACGCATCACTAAACTTGCCATATACATTGTTGCCAGAATGCAAGGAATGCCAGGATTCAGCTAATGACTCACATGGGTATCAATAACAGAAATCCCCCAGCCTGTTTCCATCAACACTCCCAACCTTTGCATAACACAGTCCTTCAACCAATCATACACCCAGTTAGTCCAGTCATGGAAAGAAATTCATCATGAAGCAACTGAAAAGGTGAGTTGACACCAGGGACACAATAAAGGGAATGATGTGGAAGTGATTCTAATCATTAAATTTCATGTGCATTAAAAAAAACTTAACATTTTGTCAAATATCCATTTACCTTCATGGATTCCAACTGCTTCTACATAATGCATCAGTTGTGGTTTTAGCAGAGATGGAGATAGGTTACTCAGCTCCCTGTTCAAAATGCTGAAATACTTTTGGCCAGCAGTACCTGGATTTTAGAGTTTGTGAGGGCTCTGCCAAAGACTGTTCCACCTGCATAGGGGCAAGGGCAGAATCAGCCATAGGAAAATGAGGCAGCATGTTGAGTATTGGCTTGGTGGATGGCAGATGGGTGTGTGGGGTCCTCATTTCCATGTTCCCTATTACCATTGCTCTTCTCTAGCGCCGCATTCAAACACTCTTCTTCAGGTCAACTGGTGAAGATCAGTGACATATTGTAGAGCTGCAGGTATAGAAACATAGAAACATAGAAAATAGGAGCAGGAGTAGGCTACTCGGCCCTTCGAGACTGCTCTGCCATTCATTATAATCATGGCTGATCATCCAACTCAATATGGTATGGTATATGTTATCCTGTTTACGGCCACAGATAACTATTGTCATGACCTGGATAGACCCATTGAAGCTCCAAGGGGGCAGATACTCTCTACGTGGCAGATATTCTATACATTCCTCCACTATAAATCCATAACTATTGGCATTGGATTCCTCTATCTTCTTCCTGATTATGAAGTGTATATGTGGCCCATTTACCAGTACCTCACAAAGTTACTGCTGTCCCTCTATTATTCCCCTTCTCAACAATGATGCCCATGGTTCAGCATTTGTGTCCAGAGAGGTCTTTGTCCTCAAGCATAGACAGCCATAGGTGTGAAGGGTGATGTAGAATACATTTGGCAAGACAGAGTTATTGTACACCATCACCCGAAGGTTCCCCTTCAAGCCACTCACCACCCTAACTTGGAACTATATCACCATTCCTTCGCTGTTGGTCAACGTCCTGGAACTCCCTCCCTAACAGCACTGTGGTTATACCTACACCACACAGACAGCAGTGATTCAAGAAGGCAGCTCACTACCAAGGACAATTAGAGATGGGCAATAAATATTAGCCTAGCCAGTGATGCCCACATCCTATGAATGAATTTTTAAAAAAGATGTAGATGATTCAGTAACTGCACTCAGTTTTCTTGAACTGGTTAGGCCATTAAAAAGCTTCCTGCTTTCCCCAATGCTCAGGAGCTTTGCTGTTACTGCTCACCTCCTTAGCAGCATCCAAACACACATCCTTGCTAAAAGCTATAGGTTACTTCCCCCATTGCTGGGGAAAGCTCTGTTCCTCCTGCTCCTGAATGCACATAGCAGTAATTCCAGGGGAGCAGTAATAATCTATGTGATGGCTTTGCTAATCCTGAATCAATGTTAAACTCCTCTCACCATCTCCTCTCAAATCTTCCTGGCTCCCCCAGACTTCATTTTTGGATTGACCCTTTATATAGTCAACTTGATGTCATATGATTGTGGGTACAGAACATGATCTCTGTGCACTGTGGAGACCTGAAGCCCGAAAGGCAATCCAATTGGGGAATCCAAGTTGTTACATTTTTTTCTGAGATTCGTGCCGGCAGTTCCCTCTCACTCTCCCTAAGCGCACCATGGGTGTACCTGCACCAGATGGACTGCTGATGTTCAAGAAAGAGGCTCACCACCCCTTTTTAAGGGTAATTAACAATGGGTAACAAATGTTGGCCTTGCCTGTGAAGCTCATACCCTTTGAACAAATTAAAAACATTGCCAACTTTTTGGAAGCTGTTCTTCAGTTTTTCAAAATTTCATGTATGCAGCTACTGAATGTTGAAGGCGCATTTCAAATTTCATGGAATTTGGACCCAAAAGCCTTCATAGTTGCAGTGTGAGTATTTGTGAGAGATGTCCCTCCTGTTACTCCTTACTCATCAATGCTACATTACTCATCCTGTGTTTTGTCAGAATCACTGCCTACGTCTCCTACATTGCTGCTTCTTGGTTTGAAGATGACTGTGATAGTTATCAATATGATGAACATTGCCCTTTAGCTTTGACTGACCTCTGTGCCTCCACTATGGGTGATATTGTTGTTGTCACAAGCTCAATGGCAAAATCTGCTTGATGATGCAAGATATGTATGTCTGGATGTCAGAAACTTCCAACTTGTTGTGGGTGACATTTCTCTGTCAATTGCAAGGAAGCAAGTTGATTCTCATGATAGTCCCAGTGCTTTGCCAGCTTCTGTGTGATTGTAAACTTGCTGATATTTTTAGCATCATAGAATTTGGTAAGGACACAGATTTGGTTTCAGTGTGCAGTAAACACAGTATACACATTGCAGTCTCCTCCACAGTGG
The DNA here is from genome assembly GCF_017639515.1 of Carcharodon carcharias. NCBI lineage: Eukaryota > Metazoa > Chordata > Chondrichthyes > Lamniformes > Lamnidae > Carcharodon > Carcharodon carcharias. The sequence goes on along the minus strand of NC_054485.1, from coordinate 54,718,376 downwards.
GGAGACTGAATACAGATTGGGTGATCACTTATGGAGGGAAGATTATGTCGGGGTCAAATATGATACCAAAGTTGCAAACAATCTGTTCAGCCTCAGATGGTTGTCAAGGAAAGGAATGGATTCAATGGTGAGGGAATGGAGTTTGTAGGGGGATACTAAAGATAATGGCCTTAAGTTTCACCCTTGAAGTGGGTAGCGGGAGTTGGGAAAATTCCAAGCTCAGGCCGCTCACCTCGGGAGAAAGTGCCCACAAAGGTGGGATCTTCATTGCTGGGGGATGGGCATGAGCTGGAGTCACGCTAGACGATCTGGGGAAAGGTTTGGAGGCAGCCACATGTGTTACCGGTGTGAAGGCGGGCTGTGGAAATTCATGCCAGTTAAAATAAAAACACAAGGCCCTCCAGCCCTCGACTCTCAACCACTTCGCCCTCTACACACTCCCCGTGTTCCATCAATGCCACCTCATGACCCCCTCCACTCACCCACTATGATCCCTCATGATCCCTATGCTAAGCAATGCTCTTCCATCCAATCCCTGTGGCCCATCACACTTCTAATGCCAAACTGTGGCACTTCCATACCCATTGACCAACTATACACTGTAATGAACCAATGAACCCCATAATGACAGCGGGGTGTGTAAAAAATGGTTTTAAAAAAGTGATTAAACCATAATGTCCTAGGATGTTAAAAAACAGTCATTTCACTTAGAACACAATAAAAATGTCAATCATCCAGACCTTTTACACTATCAATAACAAAAGCCACAATCCTTAAAACCACTTAACCTTGTGTAAATAAACATTGTGAAATTGACTGCAGAGATCAGAGAGTCTGAGCTGTCAATCAAAAAATGTATTCTCTGGGGCACAGAAGTTACAACAACCTTAATTGATGCTTGGGCTCTCAGCCAAGCCTTATTATGTATGCTTGGCTGAGATCCCAGTGGAGAAAAGGCTGCTTTTAAAAGGTCCCCACATGGAGGCTAGGGTTCAGGACTCCTCTGAGGGGCCTTGAACAACAATAGTTTAAAAACCTGACCGATTCCAGAGAAAATTACAGAGCAGTGCGACATGCCTTTCTCTGAAATAGAGATGGCCATGCCAGAAGTGTTGGATGCTGGCTTTTGACAGGAACCAGCCCTTAGTCTTTAAAGGCACTACTGAAAATCAGGCAGCCCGGCGATGGGGTCAAGAATCCCAGAATCGGGACCTGTCCACCATTTTTAATGGGCTCCCCAGTCATCCCAACTCGGCGAAAATCCAGGCCCATGTCTTTGATCTTCCGATTATTTACTTGGAAGAAATTTCTGCTTATCTAGTACTGGACTGCTCCTGTAATTTGGAGCACTCTGATGAGGAAGGATCAATTATTGTTATGTATGAGCAATTTTGTGATGGGGATCCTGACACATAGTGGTATTTTAGGGCTGGTTATATCTAGTTAGGCAACAATAGTATGTCTGCTGCAGCTCAGAGTCACAAGACTCTGGTTTCAAGGCCCATTTGAGCACAAAAATCAAAGCTGACACTCAAGCACAATATTTGAGGGAGTGCAGTGCTGACGTTCAGATGGGGTGATCAGCCAAGGCCCTGTCTGCCTTCTCAATTAGATGTAAAAGATCCCAAGGCATTATTTTTGAAGAAGACCTGGGCAGTTATCCCTGGTATCTTGCTAAATATTTATCCCTCAATCAACATCACAAAAATAATGTCACATTGCAAGACAAGGCCTTCCCTTTCATTCTTTTCTCAACCTCCCTTCCTTTTGCTTGTTTAAAACCCATTACATTTCTAACTTTTCCCAGTTTTGATGAAAGGTCATTGGCCTGAAACATTAACTTTGCTTCTCTCTCCACAAATGCTGCCTGGTCTGCTGAGTATTTCCAGCATTTTCTGTTTTTACTTCCATTTCTTCTGTACAACAGCATGACTGGAGGAGATTTTGTTATGAGTAGTGGTTACTGGGATCTCACATATGTTGCCAACAATGTAATTTCCTATATTACCTTTCAGTATTTAGCTTTGTTATGTTGTAGTCTGGAATTGAGTTTTCTTAGCTTACTGTTTGATTTTCTTCTTTAGAATTAGTTGTTATTGAAATTTGGATTCATAAAGCTAGAACTGTTATTATCTTCAAGACTAGATAGTGAGTCATGTGTAGTAAGAACAGAAACAGTTGGGTTTATTTTGGCCAAGGGGTGAAAGCAGGTGTTAAACGGGTGCAGTGATTTGCACCTAGACCAAACTGCTGATTACCATAATTTGAATTTGCCTGGAGGCAGTAAATTGGGAGCCTGCATGTTTAGCACTAGTGGGTTAGACATGTGGAACATGTGGAAGCACCTCCTTCCACTGAAGCTGTGGAATGCTTTGGCTGACCCAGCACATTACAAAATGGCTCAGGGACAAAGGGAGAGGGCACATGGGTCTCAGATTAGGCACCGGGAGGACAAATGGAAGAGGCCCGCAGTGCAAGAAGGATGGCATTTCACCCTCCTGCCCCTCTCTTCTGAAGCAGCTCGTGGTGCTTTACCAGGTCTCATGTCCTCTCCTATTCCTGCTAAAGAGCAAGGGGAGCAACCCAACAAGATGACCTTTCTCCTGATGACTCTTAGAAGATGTTCAATGAGATGGAGTAACAGTGTTTAATCTCTTTAGGTGAAGTCCTCAGATAATTTTCAGAATAATGTGGTTTGATTATTGGCGAAATCTTGACAAAGTGACAAAGGACATTCCCTAATATCTCTCAAAATCCCTCCTCAAACCTTCAGTAGCAAATGAACTGATGGAGCTGTGGACTGACAAGTCTCCAGGACTTGATGGATTTCACCCTAGAGTCTTAAAAGAGGTAGCTAATGAGATAGTAAATATATTGGTGTTAATTTTCCAAAATTTGCTAGATTCTGGAAAGGTTCCATCAGATTGGAAAGTAGTGAATATAACCCCTTTATTCAAGAAGCAAGGGGAGAAGGAAACAGGAAAAATATAGGCTAGTTAGCTTGATGTCTGTCATGGGGAAGGTGTTAGAATCGATCATGAAGGAGGTTATAGATGAGCACTTAGAGAAACTCAAGGGAATCGGGGAGAGTCAGCACAGTTTTGTAAAATAAAAATTATGTTTAACCAATTTATTGGAGTTCTTTGCAGGAGTAACATGCGCAGTGGATAAAGAAAAGCCTGTAGACATGCTGTTCTGAGATTCCCAGAAGTCATAACCACATAAAAGGTTATTACAGAAAATAAAAGTTCATGGGCCAGAATGTTCAGCCCGATGAGCGGGGGGGCGGGGCCCGCTCGCTGAGATGTAAAATGAGGCGGGGGGGATGATGGCCTTGTGTCCTGATGTCACCCTGCGTCATTTAGATTTTCAGTTCGGCGGGTGTGCAGCCAAGTCAGCTGCACGCCCGCCAAACTGTCAAAGACCTATTAAGGCCATTTAAAAACCAGTTAAACTAACTAACTGAGCTGCCTGTCCAACCTTAACGTCTTTTCATTTTTCATGGAACCTCATCCACAGGCGGGATGAGGTTTTATGAAGCGTTTAAAAATTGAATAAATTTTTTTAAAAAATTAATTGACATGTCCCAGCTCATGTGACACTGTCATATAAGAGGATGCATCTTAAAATTTTTAATTTTCTTTACTTAGATATTTCAAACTTAAACTAACCTCCCTGAGGCGCCTCTGTGTCTCAGGGAGATTTCTGCACAACCCCCTCAACGGGGGGAAAATTCTCCCCAAGGTGTAATGGGTAGCATATTAGCATATTAGGGGGCAGTAAGGTTGACTGGCTGGCAGAAAACTGAGAGTATGCATAAATGGGTCTTTTTTTGATTGGCAGGATGTGACAAGTGGAGTTCTGTGGGGGTCTGTACTGGGTCCTCAACCTTTTATAATTTATATCAATGACATTGATGAGGGAATTGAAGGTATGGTAGCTAACTTTGCAGATGACACAAAGGTAGGTCGGAAAGTATGTTGTGAAGAGGACATAAGGAGATTGTAGACTGATATAGATAGGTTGAATGAGTGGACAAAAATCTGGCAGATAGGACAATGTGGAAAAGTGTGAAGTTGTTTACTTTAGCAGAAATAGTAAAAAAGCTGAGTATTACTTAAATCGCAAAATTCCGTGCTGCAGAGGGATCTAGGTGTTTTATTGCATGAATCGCAAAAAGTTAGCATGCAGGTACAGCAAGTAATTAAGAAGGCTAATGGAATGCTATCCTTTATTACAAAAGAAATTGAACATATAAGTAAGGATATTATGCTTCAGTTATACGGGGCATAGGTGAGACCACATCTCAAATACTGTGTACAGTTTTGATCTCCTTATTTAAGGAAGGATGTAAATAGATTGGAGGCAGTTCACAGGAGGTTTACTAGATTGGTGACTATATGAGCGGGTTGTCTGATGAGGAAAAGTTAGACAGAATGGGCTTGTTTTCACTGGAGTTGAAAAGAGTGAGGGGGCAATTTGATTGAAGTATACAAGATCCTGAACGGTATTGACAAGGTGGACATGGAAAGGATGTTTTCTCTTGTGGGTGAGTCCAGAACTAGGGGGCACTGTTTTAAAATTAGGGGTTGCCCTTTTAGGACAGAGATGAGGAGAATTTTTTTCTCTCAGAGGGTTGTGCAACTTTGGACTCTTTACCTCAGAAGACGGTGAAGGTGGGGTCATTGAATATTTTTATCGTGGAGGTAGATAGATTCTTGTTAGGCAAGGGAATCAAACGTTATCTAGGGTATGATCTTATCGAATGGCGGGAGCAGGCTCCAGGGGCTGAACGGCATACTTTTGCTCCTATTTCGTATGTTCGTATGAACAATGAAAGTTGATATACCTCTAACTAGTGCTTGAAATCCTAAACATGATATCTACTCCCAGTCAGCATTCCTGGCACAAGTTTCAATTCCTTTACCAAGTCGGCAGTTTGCACTAAACATGGGCTAAACTGGCATTCCAGCTTAAAATCCCATTTCCAGACTCTTCAGCATCTAAAGTATCTGAGGAAAATTGCCTTCTTAGAATTGGGGTGAGAATTGGAATTGAGTGCTAGAGCATGCTCATGAGATACTAGCTGCACCTGGAGGAGTACATGTCCCCATTATAAGATAGAATAATTGAGGTACCGGGGACTGAACGGATGTATTTTACTATATTCCTGGTTTTCTTTTGGGTATAATATGGCCAAATTGGGTTGTTAGCATGAGAGGTTATCTTCAGACTAAGAAGGCTCTCATGGAGAGGAAGAAACAACAGGCATCCATAGGTTATATGCACTACTCAAATCAGATCAGGTAATATCATTCCATTTTTAAAAATTACTATTTATATACTTGCATATATCAATCATTGTTTTAGTTCTCAAAAATAAACTATTACTGTAACCAATCAGTTAAATCTGAAATTATTGCCGGTTTCCTACACATGCATTTCCCCTACATTTCGAAAAGCAGGTTGATAACCCTCAAATGAGATGAAATATGATTGTATACCACTAAATACATTAACGCAGATGTCTAATGAAATGGATTAATTTTATTTCATTCCTTGTTCTGTGGAAAGCAAAGGACATCACTCTGTGCTTCTGTTAACAGGTTTAACTCATTTTATAGACCATCAATCCTTGAAACCAGTCAGCACCTTTCTCTGACAAGGCATCAATATTCATATCTCAGCCAGGAAACTCATCACCTCGCTTTGGCTTGTAAGAAAGCAAATGCTCCCTGGTGTTCCCTTGTTTGATAAATGCTTTGCCCATTAAACAGATTTGTACAACTAGATACAGCAATATTTTTGATAATTCACTTAATTTGTTATTGTCAAAACATTAATCTTAAAACAATACCTTAACCAACCAGATAAACTAACACACATTAGAATTGTGTCTAATTAGTATCTGTTACTGAGCATACATTTAAAGGGGACCATTGAAGATGGCTTCTCAAACCTGTTCATGCCACCAGGTCATGGAAGCAGCAGTGGTTCCTTTCCTCTAAAAGTATAAAAAGGAGAAGAGTAACTAATGTAAATGTTGATCCCTTAGAGGGAGAGACTGGGGAATTAATAATAGGAAACAAGGAAATGGCAGAGATTTTGAATCAGTATTTCATATCTGTCTTCACAGTAGAAGGAACAAAAAAGCATCCCAAAATCAAGAGCAAGAGGGAAGGTGGCATTTAAAACAATCGTAAAAGCAAGAAAAACAACTGAGAAAACTATATGGGACTTGATGGCCAGCATCCTAGGATCTTAAAAGAAGTGACTGTAGAAATAATAGATGCATTGGTCCCAATTTTCCAAAATTCCCTCAATTCTGGCAAGATCCCAGTAGCTTGGAAAACCACTTATGTAACACCTCTGTTCAAGAAAGGAGGGAGACAGAAAGCAGGCCAATTAGTCTAACATCTGTCATTGAGAAAATGCTAGAAGCCATTATTAAGGAGATAGTAGCAGGACGTTTAGAAGGTCATAATGCAGCCAAGCAGAGTCAACATGGTTTTGTGAAAGGAAATATTTTGACAAATATATTAAATAGTTGTTTGGTAGTACAGAACTTGAGTGTTGCTGGAAAGAGACATTTTTTGTTGAACCTTTTCATCTTGCACTTATCAGGACAATTCACAAGAAAATACTGAAAATACCAATGCATCTATCATTTCTGCAGCCACTTCTTTTAAGATCCTAGGACGCAGGCTATCAGGCCCATGGAACTTATTAGCCTTTAGTCCCATATAGTTTTCTCAGTTGTTTTTTCTTGCTATCACGATCGTTTTAAGTTCCATCATCCCTTTTTCTCTTGATTTTGGGATGCTTTTTTGTTATAAATGAATGAGAAAAGACTGCAGATACAGTATAAATATGTCGTTCCCTGACATTGGTATTATCTTGTGGATTGTTCTGTTGAGTGCAAGACAAAAAGCTTCGGCGAAAAAATCTTTTTTCAGCAATACTCAAATTTATTAAAGTTCTTCGAGGTTATAACAAGCCAGGTAGATAAAAGGGAACCAGTAGATTTAACGTATTTGAATTTCCACAAGGCATTCAATAAGGTGCCAGGTAAAAGGTTACTGCATAAGATGTTGTTGGGATGATATATTAACATGGGTAGAGTATTGGTTAACTAACAAGAAAAGGATCAGTGCTGGGGCCTCAACTATTTACAATCTATATTAATAACTTGGATGAAGAGACTGTTGTGATGTAGTCAAATTTGATGACATACAAAGATAGGTAAGAAAGCAAATGGTGAGGAGGATACAAAGAGTCTGCAAAGGGAAATAGATAGGTTATGTGAGTGGGCAAAAATTTGGCAAGTAGAGTGTATTGTGGTAAACTCTAAGGCTGTTTATTTTGGCAGGAAGAGAGATTGCAGATGCTGTAATACAGAGGGACCTGGGCGTTCTTGTACACAAATCACAAAATGTTAGCATCCAGGTACAGCAAGTAATTAGGAAGGCAAATAGAATGTTGACCTTTGTTGCAAGGGTGGGGGGTGGAATATAAAAATTGAGAATTCTTGCTCCAAATGTACTGGGCATTGGTGACACTGCGTCTGGAGTATTTTGGTCTCCTTACTTCATGAGAGGTACACTTGCATTGGAAGTAGTTCAAAGGAGGTTCACTGGGCTGATTCCTGGGATGAAGGGGTCGTCTTATGGTGAAAAATTGAACAGCTTGGGCCTATAGCCAATGGAGTTTAGAAGAATGAGAGGCTATCTTATTGAAACATATAAGATTCTGAGGGAGCTCGACAGGGTAGATGCTGAGAGGATGTTTCCCCTCATGGGGGAAACTAGAACAAGGAGGCACAGTTTAAAAGTAACGGATATCCCATTTAAGAAAGAGATGAGGAGGAATTTCTTCTCTCAGAGGGTTGTTAATCTTTGGAATTCTCTTCCACAGAAAGCAGTGGAGGCTGGGTCATTGAATATATTGAAGGTTGAGTTGGACAGCTTTTTAATCTACAGAGGAGGCAAGAATTATGGAGGGCATCCAGGAAAGCAGAGTAAGTGCCATAATCAGATCAACCATGATTTTATTGAATGATGGAGCAAGTTCGATGGGCAGAATGGACTACTCCTGTTTCTAATTCTCATGACCTTATGACCTTGTGATGCAACATTATCTGGGCGTGAATATTTTGCGTGTCGGATGCATGTGATTGGCAGGCCCTGGAGGGCACGGGAAATGAGCCCCTGGCCGCGTTCACCCCCCTGACCTCGATTTCACACTGGTTGACTAATTAATGGCCAGTCAGTGTGAAACGCGTGCTGAGAAAGGCTCAGCACTACCGGTGAGGGCAGGAAGAAGGCGGGCACTGACGTCACCATGGGTGCAGGTGAGCACTTCCAGTGAGCGACCTGAAGGCAGACAGCAGCCTCAGGGAACTGTAAACCTCCACAGAATAAACAAAACAACAAAAATGCTGCAAAAGATGTCCATGCAGCACAATTCAACAATTGAAAGCACACCTCATTAAAAAAAAACAGTCCCCAAATATCTCTTTATATTTTATTCCCCCACGGAGAATTCATCCTGGCCTGGATTGAGGTTGGAGCAAAAATGATAAGGCTGCCTGGCTGATTAGCCTGTCTGCCAACTGTTAAAGTTGACAAGCCATGAAAAATCGCTTTCAATGGCCTCGTTAATGCACTTAATTGTCAGCGGGTGTGCACGTCAGTTGGAAGTGTGAGTCATGTGAGTACACGATGACATCGGAATGCTTGCCTGACGTAATCTCACGCTATTTCATGGCCAAACAGGTCGGGCGTGCGTCCGCCCATGGGATGTAAAGTTCTGGCCCTGGCGTTTCATGATCGCCCCGTTGTTTGAACCAGAGATGAGAGGCCTCCATACCCTTTCATGCCACACTGTTACTTCTTATCACCGCTCTTCCCTGAGCCAAAACTTTGCCGAAAACCATGTTTAATGTTCTTTCACGACTCCTTGCTGTGATAAAAAGACAGGATTATTGTGAAGCTGATTTAAACCAATTCTGGATGTGTTACTGTTTTGTCTTTGTTAGAAATAAAAGTAACGTAAAAGTGTTTTGATATCCCATGGCTACACTGAAACCCAGCTGCAGGCTGCCTCTTCCAGAGAGAAGAATAGAGCAATGTTGAATTGTCTTTCAGCTTTATATGTTGAATATTGGTTGGATAAACTGCCAATTAATGCTATCTCATTGAGTGAAGAATCTCCAACTTCTCCCGGTGCCCCCACTTCTACCCCCGTCACTGCCAGCTCGTGTTGTTATGGGGAATCAAGGCTCCTGCTTTGCTGGATTAGATGAATCCCTGCTGGTGCAATGAATGGAAGCCGTCCAACCCTAGAGATGCAAATATCTCTGGGAAGTGCTCGTCCCCATTGTCTCAAACAAATCTGGTTTTTGAGAATGCTCAATTGCTGATAGCTCCTTCATCTGATACACTGGCTAATGGTTGTAATCAGCATCCTGAATATCATGTGCTCCAGGGAGTTAACTCTTTGTGAATTGAATTTGGCTTTATAGTAATATGATTTAAAGCAGAGTTCCTTGTAGACAAATAAATAAAACTCTGGAAACAGAAGAGGTCCTTCAGCTCCATGCAATGAGCTGAATTTTCCATGCCCGCTGGCAGTGTGCTTGATAGACTGCAGCGGGGGCAATATGACACAATCGGTTTCATGATGTCACGATCGTCTACTCAGCCCACCAGTGGTGGGCCGCATTTCCTGCCAATGGTCGTCGGGGAGCTAATTGTAACACATCAGCATATCATTATCAGGCCATCCTGCCAGGGTCTTGTACCCCTGGCAGATCATCTGTCTACATCGGTGGGAAAGCACGTCAACATCAACAGAGGCGGCAGGCCTGCATTTTGGGTGAACTGGAGGTGAATGAACAGCAACGTTTTGCGGGGTCACCTGTTGCTTTTCAGGCTCCCGGGGTGCCGGGGGGGCTGGAGTGAAGTGCTGCCCAGCCTCGGCGGGGACTGTTGTCGGGGTGCGGGGGGAGGGTGGGGGTGGGGCATTTGTTGCCCTGCTGTTGGATCCCGTGCACAAGAAAGCGAGTTGGGGGGGGCAGGGTGGGTGTGGGAAGTGGCCACGCAGTAGGGAACCTGCATAAACTGACCATTCCTTTGCAATTGAGACAGTGCAGGCACAGCCACGGTGATATGATTGGGGTTGGGCTCCTAGCCTGCCCGCACATGCAAGCATCATGGAGGCATCAAAGGGCCGCCAAGTGCTCCAGATCCTAACCAACACACCCCCCACCCCACTCCCTGCCCCCAGCACAGACTGCAAATCCATGACCACTTTACTGGACTGCAGAGCAGTTGGGCTGCACACGTTGTACAATCTCCTCGCCAACACTGGCCATTTTCAGTCACTGCTGGAGGCGCTCACAGCCCTTTGCAATCTCGGCATCCAGGTTTGGACCAGTGTCCCCCATGTCACAGAGTGACAGGGCAGCCATGCAGCGCACTCATCTCTGGCCATCCGAGGGGTGAACAGCATTCTCCAGAAAGCATTAAGGGGTGGTCACACAGGGCCAGGAAAGGTGCTAAGTACAGCCATGATAACCACATTTCTCTCTCTCTCTCTCTTTCATGATGCAGGAGGACCACATCAGGATCATGGATCCTGGTGACCCAGCTGTATACCTGATGGCCTACAGAGAGCATAGGCGATGGAGGAGAAAGCAACGGAGACACCTGGCTGCGCGAAGCAAGGATCAGCAACCTTAGGAAGAAGGGGCAGCAGAGGCTCCCCAACATGCTGCCCAGGAGCAACAGTGAGCCGTGGCTAAACAAAAACAGAATTACATGGAAAAACTCAGCAGGTCTGGCAGCATCGGCGGAGAAGAAAAGAGTTGACGTTTCGAGTCCTCATGACCCTTCGACAGAACTTGAGTTCGAGTCCAAGAAAGAGTTGAAATATAAGCTGGTTTAAGGTGTGTGGGGGGGGCGGAGAGAGGGAGGGAGAGAAGTGGAGGGGGGGGTGTGGTTGAAGGGACAAACAAGCAGTGATAGAAGCAGATCATCAAAAGACGTCAACAACAAAAGAACAAAAGAACACATAGGTGTTAAAGTTGGTGATATTATCTAAACGAATGTGCTAATGAAGAATGGATGGTAGGGCACTCAAGGTATAGCTCTAGTGGGGGTGGGGAGAGCATAGAAAATTTTAAAATATTTAAAAATAATGGAAATAGGTGGGGAAAGAAAAATCTATATAATTTATTGGAAAAAAAAGGAAGGGGGAAACAGAAAGGGGGTGGGGATGGGGGAGGGAGCTCACGACCTAAAGTTGTTGAATTCAATATTCAGTCCGGAAGGCTGTAAAGTGCCTAGTCGGAAAATGAGGTGTTGTTCCTCCAGTTTGCATTGGGCTTCACTGGAACAATGCAGCAAGCCAAGGACAGACATGTGGGCAAGAGAGCAGGGTGGAGTGTTAAAATGGCAAGCGACAGGGAGGTTTGTGTCATTCTTGCGGACAGACCGCAGGTGTTCTGCAAAGCGGTCGCCCAGTTTACGTTTGGTCTCTCCAATGGAGAGGAGACCACATTGGGAGAAACGAATGCAGTAGACTAAGTTGGGGGAAATGCAAGTGAAATGCTGCTTCACTTGAAAGGAGTGTTTGGGCCCTTGGACGGTGAGAAGAGAGGAAGTGAAGGGGCAGGTGTTGCATCTTTTGCGTGGGCATGGGGTGGTGCCATAGAAGGGGGTTGAGGAGTATGGGGTGATGGAGGAGTGGACCAGGGTGTCCCGGAGGGAGCGATCCCTACGGAATGCCGATAGGGGGGGTGAAGGGAAGATGTGTTTGGTGGTGGCTTCATGCTGGAGTTGGCGGAAATAGCGGAGGATGATGCTTTGAATGCGGAGGCTGGTGGGGTGATAAGTGAGGACAAGGGGGACCCTATCATGTTTCTGGGAGGGAGGAGAAGGTGTGAGGGCGGATGCGCGGGAGATGGGCCGGACACGGTTGAGGGCCCTGTCAACGCCGTGGGTGGAAAACCTCGGTTAAGGAAGAAGGAGGACATGTCAGAGGAACTGTTTTTGAAGGTAGCATCATTGGAACAGATGCGACGGAGGCGAAGGAACTGAGAGAATGGGATGGAGTCCTTACAGGAAGCGGGGTGTGAGGAGCTGTAGTCGAGGTAGCTGTGGGAGTCGGTGGGTTTGTATTGGATATTGGTGGACAGTCTATCACCAGAGATTGAGACAGAGAGGTCAAGGAAGGGAAGGGAAGTGTCAGAGATGGACCACATGAAAATGATGGAGGGGTGGAGATTGGAAGCAAAATTAATAAATTTTTCCAAGTCCCAACGAGAGCATGAAGCGGCACCGAAGTAATCATCGATGTACCGGAGAAAGAGTTGTGGAAGGGGGCCGGAGTAGGACTGGAACAAGGAATGTTCCACATACCCCATAAAGAGACAGGCTTAGCTGGGGCCCATGCGGGTACCCATAGCCACACCTTTTATTTGGAGGAAGTGAGAGGAGTTGAAGGAGAAATTGTTCAGCGTGAGAACAAGTTCAGCCAGACGGAGGAGAGTAGTGATGGATGGGGATTGTTCGGGCCTCTGTTCGAGGAAGAAGCTAAGGGCCCTCAGACCATCCTGGTGGGGGATGGAGGTGTAGAGGGATTGGACGTCCATGGTGAAGAGGAAGCGGTTGGGGCCAGGGAACTGGAAATTGTTGATGTGACGTAAGGTGTCAGAGGAATCACGGATGTAAGTGGGAAGGGACTGGACAAGGGGAGAGAGAAGGGAGTCAAGATAACGAGAAATGAGTTCTGTGGGGCAGGAGCAAGCTGAGACGATCGGTCTACCGGGGCAGTTCTGTTTGTGGATTTTGGGTAGGAGATAGAAGCGGGCCGTCCGAGGTTGGGCGACTATCAGGTTGGAAGCTGTGGGAGGAAGATCCCCAGAGGAGATGAGGTCAGTGACAGTCCTGGAAACAATGGCTTGATGTTCAGTGGTGGGGTCATGGTCCAGGGAGAGGTAGGAGGAAGTGTCTGCGAGTTGACGCTCAGCCTCCGCGAGGTAGATGTCAGTGCGCCAGACAACAACAGCACCACCCTTGTCAGCGGGTTTGATGACAATGTCAGGTTTGGACCTGAGAGAATGGAGTGCAGTAAGTTCAGAGAGAGACAGGTTAGAATGGGTGAGACGAGCAGAGAAATTGAGACGACTAATGTCGCGCCGACAGTTCTCAATGAAAAGATCAAGAGAAGGTAAGAATCCAGAGGGAGGGGTCCAGGTGGAGGGAGAATATTGGAGGTGGGTAAAAGGATCCATTGAATGGGGAGAGAACTCCTGCCAAAAGAAGTGAGCATGGAGATGAAGACGGTGGAAGAAGAACTCAGCATCGTGCCAAGCCCGAAATTCATTGAGATGAGGGCGTAAGGGTATGAAACTAAGTCCTTTGCTGAGCAATGAACGTTCAGCATCGGAGAGGGGAAGGTCAGGGGGTATATTGAATACACGGCTGGGGTTGGGACTGGAAGAAAGGGTGGGGACGGAGGGACAGGCAGGGGTGGAGGGTCCTAGATGGGTGTTGGTGTCGATGAGTTGTTGGAGCTTGCCTTCCTTAGCACTTGAGAGAAAGAGAAAAAGTTTCTTGTTGAGGCGTCGGATGAGTCGAAGAATAAAATGAAACTGGGGGCACGCGCAGCTTTGAAAAAGGGCACGGCGGTGCTGCTGGAGGGAGAGGTCGAGTGTGTTCATATGGTGGCGCATGGCACTGAGTGTAGATTTCAGAATGTGACGGGAACAGCAGTCCGAGAAATGTTTTATGTCCCGGAGATACCTGTAATCCTGGGTGGGTTCGAAACATGAGGGGTGGAATTTCAGTTGAAATCCACGTGGGGTAAGTCGGAGACGGAGACAGTCACTGAGAAAGGAGATATGGCTGTGAAAGCGGGTTTTAGTAAACATCTTGTCAAACACCAGGATGGAAATGGAAAGCAATGAAGTTGAGCAAGGCAAAAGAGAGGAACGGAAATCTTGTCGCAGAAAAGAACAGAACTTCTTCAAGGAGGTAGGCATTTCTTGAAGAGCAGTGGCAGTCAATTAAACACAGAGATAAAAACAAAAAAACTGCGGATGCTGGAAATCCAAAACAAAAACAAAAACAGATTTACCTGGAAAAACTCAGCAGGTCTGGCAGCATCGGCGGAGAAGAAAAGAGTTGACGTTTCGAGTCCTCATGAACCTTCGACAGAACTTGAGTTCGAGTCCAAGAAAGAGTTGACATATAAGCTGGTTTAAGGTGTGTGGGGGGGGCGGAGAGAGAGAGAGAGAGAAGTGGAGGGGGGGGGTGTGGTTGAAGGGACAAACAAGCAGTGATAGAAGCAGATCATCAAAAGATGTCAACAACAATAGAACAAAAGAACACATAGGTGTTAAAGTTGGTGATATTATCTAAACGAATGTGCTAATGAAGAATGGATGGTAGGGCACTCAAGGTATAGCTCTAGTTGGGGTGGGGAGAGCATAGAAGATTTTAAAATATTTAAAAATAATGGAAATAGGTGGGAAAAGAAAAATCTATATAATTTATTGGGAAAAAAAGAGAGGGGGAAACAGAGAGGGGGTGGGGATGGGGGAGGGAGCTCACGACCTAAAGTTGTTGAATTCAATATTCAGTCCGGAAGGCTGTAAATTGCCTAGTCGGAAGATGAGGTGTTGCTCCTCCAGTTTGCGTTGGGTTTCACTGGAACAATGCAGCACGCTAAGGACAGACGTGTGGGCAAGAGAGCAGAGTGGAGTGTTAAAATGGCAAGCGACAGGGAGGTTTGGGTCATTCTTGTGGACAGACCGCAGGTGTTCTGCAAAGCGGTCGCCCAGTTTACGTTTGGTCTCTCCAATGTAGAGGAGACCACATTGGGAGCAACGAATGCAGTAGACTAAGTTGGGGGAAATGCAAGTGAAATGCTGCTTCACTTGAAAGGAGTGTTTGGGCCGTTGGACGGTGAGAAGAGAGGAAGTGAAGGGCAGGTGTTGCATCTTTTGCGTGGGCATGGGGTGGTGCCATAGGAGGGGGTTGAGGAGTAGTGGTTGATGGAGGAGTGGACCAGGGTGTCCCGGAGGGAGCGATCCCTACGGAATGCCGATAGGGGGGGTGAAGGGAAGATGTGTTTGGTGGTGGCATCATGCTGGAGTTGGCGGAAATGGCGGAGGATGATCCTTTGAATGCGGAGGCTGGTGGGGTGATAAGTGAGGACAAGGAGGACCCTATCATGTTTCTGGGAGGGAGGAGAAGGCCTCGACATCTCTGCCTCAATCTCTGGTGATAGACTGTCCACCAATATCCATTACAAACCCACCGACTCCCACAGCTACCTTGACTACAGCTCCTCACACCCCGCTTCCTGTAAGGACTCCATCCCATTCTCTCAGTTCCTTCGCCTCCGTCGCATCTGTTCCGATGATGCTACCTTCAAAAACAGTTCCTCTGACATGTTCTCCTTCTTCCTTAACCGAGGTTTTCCACCCACGGTCGTTGACAAGGCCCTCAACCGTGTCCGGCCCATCTCCCACGCATCTGCCCTCACGCCTTCTCCTCCCTCCCAGAAACATGATAGGGTCCCCCTTGTCCTCACTTATCACCCCACCAGCCTCCGCATTCGAAGGATCATCCTCCGCCATTTCCGCCAACTCCAGCATGATGCCACCACCAAACACATCTTCCCTTCACCCCCCCTATCGGCATTCCGTAGGGATCGCTCCCTCCGGGACACCCTGGTCCACTCCTCCATCACCCCCTACTCCTGAACCCCCTCCTATGGCACCACCCCATGCCCCCGCAAAAGATGCAACACCTGCCCCTTCACTTCCTCTCTCCTCACCGTCCAAGGGCCCAAACACTCCTTTCAAGTGAAGCAGCATTTCACTTGCATTTCCCCCAACTTAGTCTACTGCATTCGTTGCTCCCAATGTGGTCTCCTCTACATTGGAGAGACCAAACATAAACTGGGCGACCGCTTTGCAGAACACCTGCGGTCTGTCCGCAAGAATGACACAAACCTCCCTGTCGCTTGCCATTTTAACACTCCACTCTGCTCTCTTGCCCACATGTCTGTCCTTGGCTTGCTGCATTGTTCCAGTGAAGCCCAACGCAAACTGGAGGAACAACACCTCATCTTCCGACTAGGCAATTTACAGCCTTCCGGACTGAATATTGAATTCAACAACTTTAGGTCGTAAGCTCCCTCCCCCATCCCCACCCCCTTTCTGTTTCCCCCTTCCTTTTTTTTCCAATAAATTATATAGATTTTTCTTTTCCGACCTATTTCCATTATTTTTAAATATTTTAAAATCTTCTATGTTCTCCCCACCCCCACTAGAGCTATACCTTGAGTGCCCTACCATCCATTCTTCATTAGCACATTCGTTTAGATAATATCACCAACTTTAACACCTATGTGTTCTTTTGTTCTTTTGTTGTTGACATCTTTTGATGATCTGCTTCTATCACTGCTTGTTTGTCCCTACAACCACAACCCCCCTTTCCACTTCTCTCTCTCTCTCTCTCCGCACCCCCCCCACACACCTTAAACCAGCTTATATTTCAACTCTTTCTTGGACTCGAACTCAAGTTCTGTCGAAGGGTCATGAGGACTCGAAACGTCAACTCTTTTCTTCTCCACCGATGCTGCCAGACCTGCTGAGTTTTTCCATGTAATTCTGTTTTTGTTTTGGATTTCCAGCATCCGCAGTTTTTTTGTTTTTATCTCAGTGAGCCGAGGCTGGTCGGCGCCTAGCGACACCCAGGGTCTATAGCTGCCACCTGCCATTCCTGCAAATGATTGAGAACCAATGTCACCGATGACTGCACATGTCTAGGGACCTGGTGGCTCACACCTGTCACTTACTGCAGGACTTGGCATCAAGGGGACATGGAGGGCACCCATTGCCAGTGGCTGTGAAAGTGACCACAACACTCAATTTCTGTGCCTGTGGATCCTTTCAGGGCTCCACAGGTGACCTCTTTGGGATATCACAAGCCTCCACCCACCATGAGGCCATGGATGCCATCTTCTCCATGGCACACAACTTTATGCATTTCACCCAGGACAAGGCCAGCCAGGATGCGAGGGCCATTGGATTTGCCCTGATCTCAGGATTCCCACAGGTGCAGGGTGTGATTGACTGCACCTATGTAGCCCTCAGGCCTCCATCGTTACACACAGTGGATTACATCAACTGCAAGGGATCCCGCTCACTAAATGTGCAGCTGGTGTGCAACCACCAGAAACACTTCCTGCAGGTGTGCACATGGTTTCTAGGGAACGTGCTCAACGCCTACATTCAGAGTCACTCACAGATCCCTGGAGTCTTCCAGGGTTCACAGAAGTTGCAGGGATGGCTCCTCAGGGACAAGGGGCTTTGGCTGATGACACCCGTGCGATGGCCTCAGACTGCAGCAGAGCAATGTTATAATAAGGCTCATGCAGCAGCTCACAACTTGGAGCAGACCATCGGGATGCTGAAGATGTGGTTCCGGTGCCCGAACTGGCGTGGTGGAGCCCTGTAATACAGTCCGCAGGGAGTGTCACGCATCATCGTTGCCTGCAGTGCCCTTTACAGCCTGGTGCTCCAATGGGGAGAGGAGCAGGCTGAGGAGGACATGGAGGAGCTGCACATCTCCTATAATGAGGAGGTCGCCAACAGGGATGAGGCTGAGGAGGTCCTTGGAGGCGACACTGACAGGGTGAAGCCCTCGCTCTGGTTAGTCAAGGCAGGCACACTCAGGAGGCCCTCACAGCTGCCAGATTTGTGGAGGATGATGACAACATGCAGTGAGTTGACCCCAGAGATCCTCACATCACATTTGTGCATGTTTGACTCCAGTCTGGCTTATGGCTGCGCGAATACCCTCTGTGAGAATTCTCCTGTCATGGAGATGCAGTGGGGGCTCTAATAGTCACTCAATTGCAGGAGGATGATGACAACATGCAGTGAAGACACTCCATAGATCTTCACACAGCCTCTGAGAATGTCTGACTCCAGTCTGGCCAAGGCAGCTCACTTGTGCTCCATGATCAGGGTCATATCATAAAGATGCAGCCATGAAACTTGAGAAACATCTGATCCTTTGTCCGCCTTCAGCACCTGACCCCTTCAGGAGCTGGAGCACAGCATCACTGGTCACAGATGCTGGTGTTGATGGGGGCCAGCCCCACCTTAAAGGTGCTAAGAGCCCACAGAAAGAATGAGAGAACTCTGTGGCGCCTGCCCACTACATTCTGGTAGCAATAACAAACATCGCCGAGGTACAGGCATTAGTAATGTTTCCAGGGAGTGTGAGGCTGGGCCATCACTTTGGTCTGAGCACAGGAAAGTGCCCTGGACTGAGACACCTGCCTTTATCTTGTGCAGGAAGGTTTCACATCTAAGTGACTTGAACCTTGTTCATGAGTTCAAGGAGCCACAGGCAGGTTGACATTCTTGGGAGTTTATTGATAATAGTGAACAGCATGTACAAATGATTAAAACCCATGCCCAGGCTGAGCAACTAATTCTCCTTAACTGTCCTATCCCTGGTGCTCCCCAGACAGCCACAGTGGAGGAGGAGGGCAGTCTGCTGATGCGACGCCCTGTCTGTGATGACTTTGGTGGGTGTTGTCTCGAGGGCCGAGACTTGGAGAGCCCCGGCCTACTTTCGGGGTCCTGCTGTGTGGCAGGGTCACCCTCCTCAGTATGTGGAGCTGGAGCTGCTGAGGTCACAGGAAGAGGGGAGTTGAATGGGCTGAATATTGCTGGCATCACCTGGGTGGTTGGGCCCGTGGCATGCACCTGCTGATCCTCCTCCCTGTGGGTGCCCGAGAGACCCTGAGCGGAAGGGGTAGCTGGAATGAGATTGAGCTTCCCAGCTCTCTTGTACCCACTGTTGGAGGCCATCTATGGCATCAGTGATATAGTTGAGCCCGTGCAGCAGTGCAGGAGCGAAGTCATGGACAAAGGTCTCCATGGTGGCTGCCATCCTACCAGTGTTGACCTCGGTGCGTTGCAATGCTGGCACTTTCACCTCAGCCTAAGGGTGGATGGACTTCTCCATCATGCTTTGTAACCTGAGGGGTGCAGGGAATATCCCTTCCTGATGTTCCTGAGCTTGCCTTTGCAGCTTCAGCTACTGTGACATGACCAAGTCCAGAGGCTCGTCATTTGATTCGGACTCAGTAACGTTCTGGCCTCCAGCAGTCTTCTGCATGCCAGGCGCCTGGGAAACCGCTGCCGCCACTTGCTGTGGATCAGAAAGAGTGATGGGCTTACCAGATTGTGATCCTGGGGCTACTCCGAAGCTAGGTCTCACTGAGGTGTGCATCTCTGCACTGGTAGAGGGTATGGACGAGCACTGCAATGGGACTTCAGAAAGGGTGCCTCCAGATTCCTCACCAGAGGTTTCTTCGGGGCTTGATTGGAGGCCCTGGGTCATGGACTCTGTCGGCTGTTTGGCAATGTGCCTGTGAAAGCAAGGAGAGATAATTAGTGCTTGGCAGTGGCCTGTGAAACAGGACACATCACTCACAGCATGGTTGTCTGATGGATGTTGCACTGCTGGATCCTCACTTAGTAAAGCAGCACCGACCTCACCTTCAGCATAGGACTGGTCCAGATCCTCGCCGGCCAGCTGGATGGTTCTGTTTTCAAAGTCCTTGAGGATCTTGATTTCAGGTATTCTGCCACCGACCTGTGACCTCTCCGTCTTGTTGTGTGCCAGCTTGTCCTGGATAGTGATGGAAAAAGTGCAATCAGAATGCTGCTGGGCCAGATGATAAGTATGCCTGGGCTGTGTGGGTGGTAAGTGGTCCCAAGAATGGGATGAGGACAATGATGGTGTGTGTGAGAGAGTGAATGGTGATGTCCCATGAACTAGCAGTGAGTGAGGGCCCTGTGGATGTGTGATGGGTTTGCGAGCGTGTGAGTTGAGATTGATGAGAAAAGTGACTTACCCTGTTGGAATGAAGGAGATCATTTATCCTTTTGTGGCACTGGCTGGCTCTACTCTTCCAAACGGTAATAGTGCTGACCACCACTACCACCACCTCCCAAATTGGATTGGTGATGTTGCTGCCCATCCTGAGGCCAGAGTGGGGGTACAGGACATCCTGGTGGGCCTCCACAGCATCCAGCAATTGCTCGAGGGACCTGTTGTTGAAGCGGGGTCCTGTGGTCTTTTTTCCTTTGCTAGCCATGTCTTCCGTGAGCTGGAAGCGATGAGCACTGTGCTCACGGCTGGACTTTAAACATGGCGCCCGGCGTGATGTGGTGGTGGGCTGATGGCCGGTGGGCAAATGACAGCCCACCCACCATGGGAACGGCATGTTTCCCGTGAGAGCATAAATAATGAGAGGGGGTTTGGGACGATATGTCATTTAAACCCACCATTGCGGCTGACGGGTAAAATGTTGTTTTATCTGCCCATTAACGCACTTAGTGCAAATCTGGGATAATTCTGCCCATGGTATTCTAGACTATGAATGTCACCATAGATGCGGATTCTCCCAGAACAATGTGCCTAATTCTTCTGGTACATTATAATTATCTATTAAGAAATTTACAGATGCCCAAAAAGTAGTCAATATCTCCTCTGTGGGTGTACAGACTGCTGATTTAGATGCCTGGGAAGCCAAATTGGAGAGTATTGTCCCCTGTAATTATAATGCACTCTATGACTGATTGCAGATTGTGATGAAATAGTTTTAAAGCCTATGTTTTTTGGAACTGTCTCTAACTGAAACAGACCCTCACACCTCCAGGGTTCTGGGATGGAGAGAGGGAGTGGTTAATTAGATTTCTTGGTGACATCAGGCCACTGACAAATCAACTTCTGGTTTGGTTGCTAAGGAAACAGAAGCTAATTGGGAAGAATGAACAGGCTAGGAGATCAGGTGTCAACCTGTGGTCAGAACAGACACAGCTCAAAAAGTTCATTTTCTGTTCAGTAGATAGAGAACAGACACAGGAGCTTTTGCTAAAGCTGTGTGTGGAAGCCAGCCGAAAAGCCTGAAACCTAAAAGCTGTATGGGCCATCTAGGCAGCTGAAGAGCTGGGTGGATTTTACCAGAGCTGACCATAGCTTGTATCAGGATGTTCTTGAGAGGTCAGATGAAGGGGACTCTGTAAAGATACACCATCAGGACTATGGTGATGCGAGTGGAAGACATTGAATAGAAATGTGTCTTGTTGGTGATAGCTATATCTGTGCACCCAAGATGGAGTAAAGTGGTTGTCAGAGGCTACTTGAGGATTAGATCTTGTTGAAGAAGATTGATTGAATCCTCCTGGAGAGCTAGGAAGGACTTTGGGACAGCACATGGTGGCACTTATGTGCTATGGGTGCTGCTTGAGAAACCTGTGTGTCAGCTATTTAAAGTATAATTTGTAGTTTCTACTGAATATAATTGTCTGATAGCTCATGTTTAATCTATGTTGATTTTAGTAATATTGCTACAGTAAAAGTTTTAAAAATGAAATCTTGTCCCTTTGTGTGTACTACTGGGGTCATTTCAGAAGTTTGATTCTTTCATGTCATTGACCTCCATGCCATTGATTTCCATGCCATTGGTCTCCATGCCATTGGTCTCCATGGCATGGTTTCCATGCCCTTGGCCTCCATGCCATTGATTTCCATGCCATTGGTCTCCATGCTCTTGGCCTCCATGCCATTGGCCTCCATGCCCTTGGCTTCCATGCCATTGGTCTCCATGCCATTGGTCTCCATGCCATGGTTTCCATGCCCTTGGCCTCCATGCCATTGATTTCCATGCCATTGGTCTCCATGCCATTGGCCTCCATGCCATTGGTCTCCATGCCATTGGTCTCCATACCATTGGTCTCCACAAGGCAAACATCACATGGGTTTCCATTAAACTCAATGGTTCTATTCAGGCTGCTTTTCCACAGAGAAGTGATCATGCAGAGCTAGTACCCTGTAACGGGGACATTGCATGAATCCATTCACATGATGATATTTGTTGCCTTTGATAATAGCCACATATGCATGTTGCCTGGACAAGTTGGAGAAAGGAGGCAGGTCAGGCAACCTAGCAGAAGCTTTATCTCAGGATTGAGCTGTTAATAGAGTAGAGTCATGTTGATTTGCAATAGTTAATTTCTTCACACATTCCTGCCACACAGGGGAAGCATGAGATTAGGGTTAAAAGTTCACAAATCACAAACTGACACTAAGAGCAAGTACAGTGATAGGAAGCACCTGGCATGCTGCTGCACATAATAAGGGCTGGCAGTAAAATTATGGTTCACACAAATTATAGTCCATGTAGATTTATCTTTGGAAAGGTGTTGAAGTTGTTTTCATGAAATGGCAAGAGTTATGGATCAGAGAGTCTAGAGAGTCTAGAGGTAGCAAAGGTATGAATGAAGGTTTCAGCAGCAGATGAGCTAAAGCATGAGAAAAGCTGGGCAATGTTAAGGAGGAGGAAATAGGCTTAGCAATGCTACAGGTATGTGGTCAGAAGCTCAGCTTGCGGTCAAATGTGACACCAAAGTTGCAGTCTGATTTAGTCTCAGATAGTTCCCAGGGAGAGGGATGGAGTCATTAGCTAGGGAAAGGAATTTGGATCTGGGACTGAAGATAGATGACTACAGGTAATGGTTTCTGTGTGGAGCCATCAGCTACAGCAGAACTATATACCGCTATTTTCTGTAACTTCATGATCTCACTCACTTGTTATCCGTCATCAAGCTGGGAGACTAATCATGGTTCAAAAAGAATGTCAGGAACAAACCAGGCATGCCTTAGCTATTAACTAGTGAAGCTAAGCATTAAAAGCAGCAGGCTATAAACAGAGCTAAGAAGACTCATAAATTAGAGAATAGCTATGTGCACTACAATGTCCATTCAAAATGCTGGTAAACAATCAGGCCACTTTTACAACCTCTGTAGAGACCGATATCTTTTAAAAAAAATTCAAACTTCCAGTTAATATCTGAAAGGATGACATGCCAAAATTTAACATTTTAAGACTTTTACTGTAAACAAAATGCTAAAGGAACTCTTGACTAAACACTAACTCTGTAGGCCAACTTATAATTTAAAACATGAAACAGACATTCCCATTTTACTTTTAGCACAACTGAAAGCATACTTCATAGATATACATTACACTGTTCTTTAAGTGGACATTAAATTCCCCAAAAGCAATCCAAGTGAATTTTAGCTGCTGAGGATTTATTTCTGCTCTTTCCTTTCTCAGCCTGGGAACTTTTAACCACAAAACTGTCTTTCACAGTAAGGATATTCCCCCTGGAGATTCTTCCTCAAGTGCAAGCTAGAAGAATCTTCCAGTATAATGAAAGCAAAATACTGCGGATGCTGGAAGACTGAAACAGACACAGCCTAGCCACAGTTAAAACACAGGCTACTGCCATTGTCTCCAAGTGTAAACACTTTGCACCTTCTTCCCAGCAAAACAATGTGGGCTACTTTTAACCTCTAACAATCAAACCACCCAGGTTTGCTGTCAAGCAGACTTCAGAACAGGTAACATGGCCCCCTTCATTTTGCCTTAAATTAAAGACACAGTCCCAAAACATAAAAATCTCGGGCAGGATTTTACTTCCTGCGGACCGGCATGCACCCGACCCGATCGGGTAAAATGGTGCACGATGACATTGGGCGAGGGTCCTGACATCATCGTGCACTGGCGCGATATTTCAGTCAGCGGGCACACACGAGAGTTGGCAGCACGCCGACCAGCAATTAAGAGGCCTATTAAGGCCCCTAATCAATTAATTTAAACATATTTTCCACTGCCTGTCCAACCTTACGGCTAGCGGGTGTGCGAATTGGCTAGGCGGCCTTTTGATTTTTTAGCAAAACTATCCACAGATGGGATGAGATTTCCACGATTAAATAAAAAATAAATATAATTTTTTGGGCAAAATTTTTATTCCATTCATATAATTGTGAGCGAGCCCCATGTCGGGACAGCTCCCTGCCTTCAGGAAGCTTTCAGTGCCTGCTCCTCCATACATGCACAGATTTTTACTCTCACCCTCCTCCCGCCCCTACCCCAACAGCGCTGAGCTTCTCAGCACATGTTATATGCTGGCTGGCTGTTAATTGGCCAGCCAGCATGAAATTGTGGTTGGGAGCTGATCGCAGGTAGCGGACTGTTTCCAGGCTGCTCCTGGGCCTGCCTACCACGCCCACCCAATGACCCAAAAACCCTGCCCCTTGTAAACCTCATAATTGTAACACTACATACAGAAAAAGGGAGCTCCACAAAAATTCCCATCCTCGATTATGATGAAGCCCAATATGTGAGTTCAAGAAGCAAGGTTCAATTGTTTGCCAGTGGCCTTTATGAAAAATAATACCAAGTGGATGATTCAGGTTTGATGAAAGCTATGGGGAAACCCCCCTGTCCTAGCATCTTACCTGATACAAAATAAGATAGTCATGGTTGTTGAAGTTCAATCTTCACAGCTCTAGAATTTCACTGCAGAAGTGGCCAAAATAGCATCTGTTGCTCAACTGTCTTCACTTACTCCATCAATCACCTTCCCTTTATCAGGAGGTCAGGAGACAAGATGCTTGTTGACATTGCACAGATGTTCAACTCCACTCTCTACTTCTCCAATAATGAAGCAGACTGGGCTAGCATCAAAGTTTGAGCTGACATCTGGAAGTAACATTCACACCATATAAATTCCATCCCTCCGTGACCCTTAATGACACCACCATTGCTGAGTCCCCTCAAAATACTGGGTGTAACCATCGATCAGAAGCTGTACTGGGTCAGTCACATCAATACTGTGGCTGCTACATCAAGGTGGAGGCCAGACACGTTCTGACAAATGGCTAACCTGACCCTTCAAAGCTTCTCCATCTCATTTATGAAGCACAGTGGGAATAGTCGAAGGGGTTCCCATTTGATCAATTGTGCCAGCCGGAACTTCAATCGCAGCAAAAACACTGCTGGAACATCTGGCCCAGGAAGTCCAAGTCTTTAGCAACCACGATCCAATGGAGAAGAACAAAACAGTTAGCCCAGATCTTAAACACAGAGGAGAAAAATGGTGGCAATAAACTGCAATTGAGCAGGCAGCAACAACAATAGCTTTGTTCATTTAAGTGCAATGGAATTACATCTGGTCAGGGCTGAATGATGTGGATTGTGATGTTAGGTATCTCACAGGATCATACCACTACATTGAAAGGTCAACTAGAAATTTTAGGAAGTTATTCAGTATCCTCAGGAGATTAATAGGAGCAACTGTACAAATTGTTTCTGTTGCAGCAAGTATACTTGATGGCCAATGGTGTCTTCTGTCCTATAATATGTTCTTAGACCTGACGTGATCTGTATTACAGAAATATGATTTTAATAATACCTTACTGATTTTTCTGAACACATACAGAATTCAGTCCTGTCACTCACCCTGCTCTAGCCTGCACGTCTGTTCCTGTAGATATTCTGCTGAAATAATATTATGAAATTAGAGTTGATCATGACCCTGAGCAAATCATCACTGGATGTTTCCAGTAAATTCGCAGAGCCCATTAAAACCAGCACAGCTTAATGTGAACTGCACATTAGCAATTATAGTTAACAGACACATTTTGCAGTCAAATAGTACAGTTCTTTAATTAAAATTAGAAAATGCTGGAAATGTTCATCAGGTCTGGCAACATAGTCAAAAATGAAACAGTGTTAATATTTCAAAAGGGGGTGGTAATGAGGCAAGCAAAAATATAACTAAAGCTAGGTCTACAGGAAGGATAATTGGCAACGACAGAATTATTACCAAACCCTCCTGTCCAGAAAAATGGGAGCAGTGATTATGACCAAAATTGTTAAACTCAATGTTGTGTTCGGTGGCCTGCAAAATGTGTAATCAAAATCCTCAGGCTTATGTTGAGCTTTATTGGAAGCATGAATAAGACCAAGGACAGAGGTACCAGAGTGGGAGTGGGGCAGAGAATTAAATTGGCAATTGACTAGAAGCTCAGAGTCATGATTGCCGTATTTAGCAAAGTGATTACCCAGTCCGCGTTTGGTCTCCCCAGTGTACAGGACCACATTGTGAGTAGTGAATCCAGTACTAATCTCATGTAGATTCAAACTGAAACCCCATCCTTCACGGTTTGAATCTACTGACAATTACAGCTATCACGATGATATTCAACATTCCTTGCTGTTTCCTGAGATCCACACTCAATGCCACCATATCCATGCTCTCATTTCTCTCTTTTCAGCAACACTGACTCACTCCCTTTCAGAGCTCTTTATCTGCATTTTATTTTTCATTTCAGCCAGAACTTCAACACTAACTTTTTATTTTCCTTTCAGGTGGCAAAGATCACAAGTTTCAACAGCTCTCAGACATCAACGCCTCTCCATATTTTTCCTTTCCTTCGCTTTTCTCTGACCCTATCCCTCCAACCAATCTTATCCTTTGTCTTGTTTTTTCTATGCTCTGCTGCTTCCTGTCTGATCCCAAACACTCAATCCTCTGTGGAAGTCGCAGCTTCGCCCCTTTATGCCCCCATGTCAATAATTTTTGAGCTTGGAAAGATGTTGAACTCTTCACCTGCTGTCTTTGTTTCTGGATGCACTTGTTCAGACAGGGGTCTTCTCCCCGGATACTGGACCCTTTCTCCCATCTTTGGAATCCTCATTCCTGCTGGACTCCTTCCTCTGGCCTCTTACTCTCTCCAGATCTTTTCATTGACAACTTGTGGTGTGACATCAGCCAATTCAATTTCTCAGCTTCCCTCTTTCACTCTAACCTACCTCCCTCTGATATTGTAGCATTCAATTCTCTCAGGTCTAACACCGACATCGTCATTAAACCTGCTGACAAGGGCGATGCAATTGTTTGGTGAGCAAGTCTCTGCCTTGTGGACTGTGAATAGTGAGTCTCTGATACCCTCTCCACCTCCACCTAGGCACAAAGATCAAACTATCATCTTCCAGACTGCTACCTCCTCTGGAGATCTTCCGCCAATCTCAAAGTCCCTCAACCTTAGACATCTTGTTTCAACGTCCTCCTGAAAATTCATAAATAAGTCTGCTCTTTAGACCAATGGGCAGGATTGTATGAGGGACTTTGAGACCCTGAAGTTGGGGTCACACAGCTGGCAGTACAGACACCTCAGCAGTCCCACTGGGAGAGGTAGGCACTGCTGAGGAAGATCGGGAATTGAAAAAATGTCTCAACATGGAAATGCCCTCAGAGAGGCAAGTTTAAAATAAAATTTCAGAGGGGCCCAGCAAGCAGAAGTCAGAGAGAGAAACCTCTCTGGATCGTTCTGGAATTTGGGCTGGCCTTTTCCGCTCACGGTCCTCTCCTTGGGGTGTTAGGAAATAGAGATAGTTTCTGTAAGTCATATTGGTAGTTGCGGGTGTTAGGAATGAGTTTTAGCTTAAAATTTAAGTTTAATTTGTACTTCTGTATCTGTGTGTGTTAAGAAAAGATCAAATTGAGCTTTAGTTTCACTTTAAAAGGTGCATGCATTTCTAATGCTGTTTTTACGACTGTTACAGCTAGGTTAGACAAAAAAGATTGGAAGAATTTGGCTGTTGCCTAGCAACAGGGGTCCAGAGCAGCAGGTCGCTCCCACAGATACACACATTAGAAGAAAAACATTAGATTTTAGATTAGATTTTAGAAACTGTTTGAGTTCAGTTGGTTTAAGGCAGCAGCCAGGAGAGACTGGAGCAAAGGGAACAGATAGCCAGTCCCAAGCTAAAGAAAAGACCCAAAAATCCAGGGGAGTGGAACAGGGGAAAGATCCAAGATGACCTTCTCGTCAAAGGAAGGACAGGAACCTGGGAAAAAGCCCTATTAAGTGAAGTTAACAGTGAAGGACAGAGAGAAAGGCTCCAAACTTCAGATTTAAAGAGACAAAAGCTGCAGAAAACAGATTCAAAGTGAGAACAGCTTGCAAGAGGCAAGAAGGTCCAAAGAGACAACTGAAGGTCTATAATCCTTTGCTATGAGCATGTGATGCAGTGATACTGTTGCCGGCTGAGTTGGTGAGTGAGATGGAATACAGTTTGATTGCGTGAGGTGACCCAGAGGAGAGGAACATCAAAAGGAGAGTTTGAAACCCTGGAGGTGAACCATTGCAGAAGGCATAGGTGAGAAAGCGTCGGTGAGAAAGCATCGATTTGGGAGAAGATTCCAAAGTGAGTTCCTCGAGAGTGGCGATTGGAAACCCTCATGTGAAAGACGGAGTGCAGTGGCTCACAGTGTGACAAGCTTCTGGGGGGAGTTGCGGAGAGATCCATAGCATCTGTTTGATGTGGCATCTGTCACTTGGCTTCAGAGTGGGATGTGTCTGACCACAGGGTGCCTATTGGTACATGGACTGTGTACTCACTGTGAACATTAGAATTTAAGATAGCTTTTGTAACTTGTGTTATCCTTACAAATCTGTATATATCTGTAAAGGTATAGTTGTGGGTGAAGGAGTATTGTAATATAGTTCATCTTTCTTTGTTAAATAAATGTTTTATGCTTTTTTTAAAAGTTCATTAGCTGATTCCGGTGACCCTGTTCAGTAGCTCCTCTCCAAGTATCTAAACAAACAAATAAAAGTTAGGATCTATCAAGCTGGGTTCCATCCTGGGATCAGGCTTGTCCAGTTCTAACCTCAGCTGGGTTGGAGGGGGGAACGGAGCCTCCAGTTCCAATGCACCCCCCCCACCCCACCACCCCCCAACCCCCCCACCGGACTGCCACAAGGACGCTAAGCTGGCAGTTTCGACACGTGGCTGGGCACTCCTCTCTGCCACTGACAAAGTGCCAGTGAACTGGTAATATTGTGCTAATTGGGTCCTTAAGCATTCAAATTGGCTGCCCTCCTCCATTCAGCAAGCAGTCAATTCTCAGTGGCAGGAAGGTGTCAGGGAGCCATCTTGGCATGGATCCCCACTATTTTCCTAAACACCCACCCCACCCATGCCCACTCCAAGCCCATCATCAAGGGGCTGGAAAATTCTGTCAATCATTTCAGCCTTTTTGTATTTTGGCTCTATTTTTATTCACTTTGTCCCGTCTCTTCCAACAATCCTTTCACAACTCTTTCAACACCTGCTGCTACTTTAACAGTTTCCTGGCCCTAACTGTCTACTTTTCACCATGGGCATCTAATCTCTCAGCATCTTTATCTCCCACCAGGACAGTCTAAGGGCTCCCTGTTTCTTTTTTAAATAGAGGCTTAATCAGTGTCCATCCACCACCATCCTCTTCCACTTGGTTGAACTTGTTCTTACATTGAACAACAGCTTTGACTCTACTCAGTTCAAAGAGTAACAGAAAGTGGAGAAGTGTTTTTGGTCTACCTACCAGAAAGTTTCAGAAATGTATCAGCCCAGGATCTCATTGAGCCATGTCTTGTATTAGTGCCCAGAGCCATAAAACTTCAAGCCTACATTATCACCCCTGAGTAAATAACACTTCTCCAATCACTTTCTGTTACACTTTCTCAAACACAGTTAATGTCCATCATTTACTGTGTTTCTGCATTAACTCTGTAAAAAAATTATTTAACCCATCACTACAGTGTATAAATCAAATAGGAAATCCATACAAAATACATTGTTTCCTGTGAATGTTGCTTCCTTTTTGTATTTGCTGGTCATGACGTTTGATATTTATATTCTTCGAACTTCGTGCTCCCAGTGGAAGCATACATTCTGAATTTTGGGCCATACTGGCACACCAAGTTGGATAATGCTCTTCTTTCATTGCAAGTAATTGCTTGTTGTCACTGTTGTCCTTCTGCTCTGTCATATTTTCAAGATTCAGATCTTGCCCCATGGTGATGTCTCTTTGCAGCGTCAAGTGACTATTGAAGAACCTTGCTTGAGTCCCTGAAGCTGCAGTATCTGGCCTGTCAAGGTGTCTGTCTCAAAGTGCCAATTATATGCTGGATAATCAGTCTGTTGGCAGCAGAAGGCCTCTGTATCTGTGCTCTGGTTATGTCATTGTTACAAGAGCATCATTCACCATGTCAGCAGAGGGTGGTGTTGGTCTTTTGGGAGCCATCTTTTAACTCTCCCTATCCCTTTAAAAAGACAAGTTGACATAAAATGTAAGAAGTTGGGAAAGAACGTGCATAACCCTGCACTAGTAGCCTTCATCCAGCTGCACCTTGATAAAAGAAAAGCCTTTGCTGTGCACATAGGCCACATACCTTGTGTCCAGGATCTAAGTGACAGTCTGGGGCAGAATAGTAAGTAATGAGGGAGTACTGCACTGGCTGAGGTGCATTCTTTTGGATGAAATGTTAAACTGAGGTGTTGTCAGATGAAAATAAAAAAAACCATGGCATTATTTGAAGAGTAAGAGAGTTCTCTTGGTGCTCTGGCCAAAATTTAATCCACGGCCAGCAACACTAAAGGAAGAATATTTGGTCATTGAATTCATTGCTGAATGCGGAACATTTAGCTGCTATGTTTCTCTATATTATAACAGTAATTACACTTCAAGACTCAAAATGTCATTTGCTGTAAAGCACTATGTGACATCATAAAAGTTCCTATATAAAATGCAAGGTTTTAAAAAAAATGATAAATAATAAGAATAGAATGGTTAAAAAACTGAGCAAGACTTTACATTCCAATGCTATTTGTGGGAGATGTGCACACATTGGTTGCCGTGTTTCCTATATTACAATGGTGACTACATTTTCAAAGCATTTACCTGGCTGTGGGGAGCTTTAAGGCTCCGAGGTCATGAAAGTTGCAATATGAATGCAAGTCAATTTTTATATGCGTGTACAACAGAGCCCTAATATTAAAGAAATAAAAAGAAATACTTGCAATTACACAGCACCATGCATGACCATCGGATATCTCAAAGTACTTTACAGCCAATTAAATACTTTTTGAAGTGTAGTCAGTGAAGAAAACACTGAAGCCAATAAGTGTCCAGCAAACTCCCACTAGCAGCACTGTGAGAACAACTAAATAATCTGTTTTCGTGATGTTGATTGGATGATAAATAGTGACCAAGACATGGAGATAAATCCTGCTTTTCTTCTCAATAAGGTCTAAGCAGGGGGATGGGGCCTCAGTTTTAATATCATGTCCCAAAGACAGCACTTCCAACAGCACAGTGCTCCCTCAGTCTTTGCTGGGGTATCAACCTTGGTTTTTGTGCTCAAACCCTGAAATGGCACTTAACCCCAGAGCCTCAGAGGTGAGTGCACTGAGCGATAGGCTGACATATTGCTAGGTGTACAAAAACATTAATTCAATGTTCCCATTTATTCATAGACTTTTTGCAACTTCTTCAGATTGCTCATAGTAACAGATTTTGATGATCTGAGTTAGGATTCATCCATCAATAATTCAACAGTGCTGATGGAGGAATTGTGGATTACAAGACAGAAATAGCTGAAACACTCAACATGTCAGGCAGTAAATGTGGGGAGAACCGATAAGCCAATATATCAAGGGTCCTTCATCAGAAATTTTACAGACCTTTCTAACCTTCAGTCACAACATTTAAACACAGCAAACCAACAAAAGAGGCATTTAAGTACAAATAGAATTGAGTTGCCTGGGTTTTATTTGTTGGGCTGGCAAGGACATTATGACCTGAGGAGCTTGGATTTCCAGGTATGAAGCAAACAATCTGATATTGCAGATATCCTGAGCGCTAGGCTGAAGGCATCTGACACGTACAAATTGAGGACCATGTGGCTATGAAACAGTGCTCACACAGGTGTTAGATCTTGTCCAGAGCTCTTTCTGAAGGTAATGGCACACTTCAGATACTGCTTCCTGACACCTCAACCTCATAAGGCAAAAATTACCTGTCATTTCCAGGTACCCATTGCCGTGGGCTGCAAGGATAGCCCTATGGCAGAGAGCTCTACAATTACCTTGTGTGTCAGTTCACAACTCTGGCTGTCCTTTAGTTTAAATCGGAGTTAAAATTCTCATTCTCATATTTAAATCACTCAACAGTCTTGCCTATCTGTGACTTCCTCTGGCTCTATAACCCTCCAAGAGCTCTGTATTCCTCCAACTCTGTCTCCATTTGCAACACTCATTTCCTTTTCCTCAGCATTATAGTATGTGCCATCAACTGTTTAGACCCTAAGCTCTGGAGTTACTTACCCAAACCTCTCATCCTCTTCACCTCCTTGTTTAAGACATTCCCTAAAACCAGCGTCTTTAACCAAGCATTTAGTCGCCTGTCCTAATGTCTCCTTTTTTGGCTTAGTGTCAATTTTTGTTTGATGACCCTCAAGTGGCATGCCTTTGGATGTTTTACTGTCAAAGGTGCTATATAAATGCAAGCTGCTGTTGTTAACTGAATGAACTATCCAAAATGATGAGAGTCCGCTATCTTGAAGGTCAATCATGCAGCAGTCGACTTGTCATTACTGACAAGCTGTATGCTGCTGCACCAACTGATTTATAATTGGAAGACACATACTGCATGCGTGATGCATTAGTTTTGCAATATTGTGCACTTTCCCCTTAAAAGCCTATTATGCTGCCAATAACAAACTAAACTAACCTAATGCAGTTGCTCTGGTAAGCAACTCATTCTCAACATCAATTGGCTACATGTGATAAATGGTTTAAAAATGTTCACTAATGCATATTCACAATTTTAGTGTGGGTAACTCTCAGACAATGCAGCTCTGCAGTCCCTTATAGTGCATAACATTTGTTATTGTATTTAATTTGCATTGACATGCTAAACAATCACACACTTGCACTGTGGTGAAAAGCACCCTGAATATAAATGCACTGTGTACAGAAACGGTCTCTGATTAGAGAGATTTTAATTGCCCTGTCAGAGTTTCACACAGGCTTCAGTCAACAGTAATCGTCTGAATGCTCAGCACTGGCTCTACAGAAAGAAACAAGCCTGACCTGTGTAAGCAACAGCTCGGAGAGACTTGTGAAGTAACAAGTTGAAATCATTACCAAGGATGAGAAATTACATTAATTCAGACTGCAGGTTCAGAGCCCCATTGGGTTTGAACAGGCACTGAATTTCTGAACCAAAAGCTGATTTGCAGCTCCACAGCCTCCTTTGATTTGAAAGGAACTGAATTTAGAATCGGCTTCTTTTTGAGACACTGCTCTGTTCATTGCAGGCAGCGAATGAAAAGATGGTACTGGGAGCCAGGGCTTGAACTGGCAGCACAGAATACTAATTACCAATCATAGTTCTTCTTTCATATGCTGGACTTGGAGAAGGATTGTGTGAATTTATTGAAACTTTTTTTTATTCAAAAGAAAAATGCTACAGATGCTGAAAATCTAAAATAAAAACAGAAAATGCTAGAAATACACTGCAGATCTGACAGCATCTGTGGAAAGAGAAACGGAGATACCCTTTCAGGTTGATGATTTTTCATCAGAGCTCTCATCAGGCCAAGAAGATTAACTCTGCTTCTCTCTCCACAGATGCTGTCAGACATGCTGAATGTTTTCAGAATATTTTCTGTTTTTAACCTTTCTTTTATTGTTGTCGATTCTCCCTAGCACTGCTGGAGATGGTAACGCTTGCTAGGGTACTGTAACACAGGGCACATCAACCCCTCCTTGCCCAAGTAAAAAATCTGTTGACATTATTCAAAGAAGAACCCAGTGTCCTGGCCAATATTTATTCCTCAATGGACACCTGAAAAAGATAATTTTGGCATTTATCTCATTGCTATTTATGAGAGCTTGCCATGTGCAAGTTTACTTCTTCATTTCCTATGTTACAATAGTGACTGAATTTCAAAAGTAATTAATTGGCTGTTAAGCAGTTTGGGATGTACTGACGCCATAAAAGGTGCTATATAAATGCAAATCTGCTTGATTGTTGAGTGAACATATTTCATTCGTGACCCTGGGCAATGAATGGTGTCAGACTTGGCACCAGATATGTCCAGTCCCGTTTTCAACTGTAAGAAAGATATTGGGCAAGATTTTAATTGATTCAAAATCCATCCAGAGTTACATCTGGGCCAGAATTTTTGGGCTGACGTGCGGATGGTGGAGGCTGCACGTCAGCGCATAAAATGACATGTGGACGTCAGCGTGTGCCATCGTGATATTTCGGCGGGCAGGCATGCTCAGTTCACCCGCCATTAATTGAAAGGCTCATTAAGCCCCTTCACTTGCCAATTGTCCATGATTTTGAGGGGCCCGTGCGAACTTCAGGTCGGCACACGGGCCCAACAGGAAAGCGGGTAGGAGATTATTTAAGAAAACTTTTGCAATGTTGGGATATGGGGACTCAGAGGGGTTGTTCATGTTTTTGACAAAGTTATAATTGATGAAATTGTTTGAAAGTTGCCTGTGTGATTGTTAGCAGTTCTCAAAGATTTCCAAGAGCTTCTTGTGTACTTTGAAACCAGTCTGCAGACAGTAATCTTTCTTGGGCCTCAGGAATGCCACATAACATGTTATGAACCATAGGAGTGGGGAGAGTGCAGAGGTACCTGACCTGGATGCATTGTGGCCTGGTTAGTTGCAGGGCTGAGGAAACATCGCAAATGGTAGCCACATTTGCTGTGGATCACAGGAGATTGAAAGGTCACATTATTGACCCTCATTCCATAAGGAGGGGCATAGACTGGGTGGGCAGAAGCCAACATTTCCCCTTGGCACAGAGATTAGTAACATGGTGGCATTCATCTAAGTTGAGTGCCATGAGGTTCACAGCTGAGGTGCTGAGGACCTTTTGGACAGAGTAATGTGGGGCGCACTGGCTGAAAGGGTGCTGGAGGTCCCAAACCCCCTAGGATGCAATAAGTCTTTGGCTGTGCAGCAGTGATCCAATGGCATGTTAGACCATGGTGATAGTGATCACAAATGGGATAAGGTGACTTTGGAAGGTGGTCGAGACGCGAATCCACAAGGGGACGAGGGTCCCTTCTGTATGATGCACACGTCAGAATGTCTCAGTCTGTGAATGAGCAATGTTTCAGTATTAACGATTGCAGCAACCATCAGTGGTTTGGATGGTGGGCAGACAGAGCGGATGGGACTGTGGATTTCAAATACCTGCCCGCCGGACCCCAGCCTTGCCGCCCCCGGCTGGCCTGGCCTCCTGACTGCTGCCCAGCTCCATGGCCTGTTCTTCAAAGGGTTTGAGGCGCAACAGGAGGGCGCGCCCACCTCCAGTCCTCTGGCGCTCCCAGACATTGTGGTGAGTTTTTGCCTGCAAAACAGAGAAGAGGATTTATTGGGGCTGCTCGCTCATGTACTCTGCACGTGCACACTGCACCCCAACCACAGTGGCCCATCTGAGGCCTCCAGTGGCTCCTGTCCACACTACTGTTGATCAGTCCCCAGAAGATAGTACAGCTCGTCACAACCCCCTCCCCTAGTGGCCACCTTGGACATATTCAGCATCCATCACTTTGAATATCACATGGGTCTTAGCGCCCATGGCAAGGAGGCACAACTAGGTGTAGCGCCAATGCCAGCAGGTGGCACTTGCCCAAAACACCTTGAGGCACCCCTTGCACCATCTCATTACCATCAATATGACATGTGTTGGAGTTCTGAGTACGTGTCGTGTGGCTTCCCCTGCAGCTTGCCCCCAGATTATTCAAATGCCACAAAGACCAACATATGCTGTGGGGAGAACCTTTCTTCTCCTCAACCACTAAGGCTAGTGTAAGCATGGTCAGTACCCGTTTGTCCACCCGGTGTGTGCCAGATGTCCTATGCAGTAATGACAGCAAGACATGCTGGGTGGGGGCGATCAAAGGCTAAGGCTATCTTCTGGGTCAAATGGCCAAGACAGACATGGTACTCACCCTTCCAGAGTGCAGCAAATCATTGAATTGTTTCATGCGCTGTGTGCCAGTGCGCTGCACATTATCATGGGCGCATACAGGGTCACACACCTCCTCCCACGTCTGGCTGGTGACATGGAGGGCCCTCCTCCTCCCATCCTCTGGATACAGCTCATGCAGACGGATAGACACCTCTTGCAGGAGGACAGCAAGGCATGCATCTAAAAATCGGGGGGCACAGTGGCCCCTCGCTGGCCTCTCCTGCAGCCTGCCCCCCTCCTCCTGCTCATACTGCTGTCCACTCGCACCCCCCTCCCTCTCTCCACGAGTGGCCATGGTGCACTGCCTCAAGCAGGCTGCCTGGCCTCTCTTTATACAGGCTGCCAGTTCCCCATTGGAACCGGCAGTCTGAGGCCGCCCGCCCCCGCGACTATTTTCCCATTCTCTATGTGAGTCGCTTACCCGCTGGGTGGTCTTTAATTGGCCCACCCGCAGAAATTGGCGGCGCGGCCCATTTCTTCAACAGCAATCGGCCGCCCGCCTGCTGCTGAGTCGGTCAGGCCTGACAAACGGAAAATTCTGGCCCCGGAGTTAAAATCACAGCTGATACTTTCTCTGTGCTTTGTGTTGATCAGATTAATTCTTTATAAATGAGTTCAAATTTCTTCTCTTTGAAATCACCATGGGCATTCCCAATAGTTGAGGTATTTGGATAGAGATGAAGAAAGTGAGTAAATGCAGTTAATTTTCCTCTGGTCTCAGAGCATTTACAGCAGCTATAGTGTCGTTTTCCACTCTGGTTACGACCAGCTAACTGAGCACAAAGAAAGGATCAAACCTCGGACCTGATATTCTGTGTGACCCAGTATTACACCAGTCAGTGCCTTTCTCTATTAGCATATTAATTGAGCTTCAATTACTTCCCTACACAAACTGAGAGTGCATCACATCCTATGGGTGACCACAAAGTAGCAAATATCAGTGGCCACTTGCAAATATTTAATGTATTAGGGACCAATCATACAGTGAATGCTTCTATTTAATCTGCCTCCACCATACTCTTTGGCAGTGCATTTCAGATCTTAATCACTTAGTGCGTGAAACTGTTTTTCATTTCACCATTGCTTCTTTTGTCAATTACCTTAAATCTTTGCCCTCTCATTCTTGATCCTTTTACAAGTGGGAATAGTTTTTCTCGACCTACTCAATTCAGACCCCTCATGATTTTGAACACCTCTATCAAATTTCCTCTCAGCCTTCTCTTCCCCAAGGAATGCAATCCCAACTTCTCCAATCTATCTTTGTAACTTAAGTTCCTCACCCTGGGACAATTCTTGTAAATCTTTTCTGCACCCTCTCTAAGACCTTCATATCTTTTCTAAAGTGTGGTGCCCAGAACTGGATGTAATACTCCAGTTTAGTTTGATTTTAGTTGTTTAGTTTAAGCTTTGCTCGGCTATATACACAGTGGAGTCCACTAAATCTGACCTAGATACTTCATCTGTTCAGTTCTATTCCATTAGGCCACATGCCTGGGCTTATGCACGTGTCTTTATTAAGTTGGCTTTGCTTCCGTCACCCATGGCTATCTGGGATCCGACAAAGAAAAAAGTCAAGTATTGGGGAGTTACACCCCAAAATTATAATCCCACATGACCATAAGCGGCACATAAATGGGTTTTGCTGAAAAGTGAGCACATAAATAACCGAGCATTAATTTTTGTAATACTCTCAGTCACATGTCATAGCCATCGTGATTAGACAATTTGTTGTATGCTGCTGTTATGATGTGTTGCCAGAAATCTTTGTGGCTCCCAATTTTGTTATGCTCCTAGATTGGAAGTCCAGTTCTTGCAGGGTATGTGCAGACATTTTTTTAAAAAGTGAACCAAATGCCAATATAGAATTCCCCTTTCCACCTCCTGTGTGGTGATGTTCTGACATTTATTGCCGAGCTATTCAGTTAATTTTCATCAGCAGCAAAGGAAGCAGCAGGACCAGCACTTCCTTCAGCCCCAGCCCCCTCCTGTCCTGACCAATCCTTTACTGGGCTTTTTTTCCCATGTTAATTTGTGGTGTTCTTTGAAAAAAGGGAGAGGCCCAATAACAAATTGTAGTGAGTTCACTCATGTCCCCTACAGACACTGAAGCACTATCAGCAGATGCAAGTGTATTCAGCAGCATTCTATATAAAAGCCACAGGGCGTGAGCACTAACAATAGGAGAAAGTAATTGAGAGAAAAAAGCATTGCACACCCCAGCCACTTGTAAAAGACAGCGCTCACGAACAGCCTGCTTGGGGAAGTGGACACGCAATCCAATCATACATTCTTGAAATTCATTATATCTCTCAAGGAGTCTCATTAACAATAAAACAATGACATTGCATTTCGAACTCTTCAGTTACAATCACAGGGAAAGGCAGTGACCGGGATGCAGAGGATAGCAAGCCTGGTCAGGAACAATAGCGGTGAAGGGCACATTTCAACCGGTTCCTGCATTAATTCAATGTTTGTTTCCTAAATTAGCAAATGTCATTGTCTTATTAGTTGGCTGAGGATTGAGGAAAGGATCAAAGAGCCACATGAGGATATTGTATTTGAAGAGATAATTGTAAAGCTCTCTGTATTCTAAATAAAAATCCATAACTGTTATAAGCTTTGCAATGATGAATTTTGGTGACAGGTCAAGGTGATATTGTAGTGGCACAGAGATGGGAGGGGTCTAACTGCAAGGCTGAGAGCAGCTCCATCGCGCTCAGTGAGTAATTCACAGCAATGTCAGGGTTCTACTCTCACACCTACATCTGACTGCACCAAGAACTTCCACATTATTCTCACTGGAAATTGGAGGAGATTTAAAAAAAGGCCATGGAGGCAGGGTTATCCCAGCATTCATAGCAATACTGAAAGCTCTCTATAGGGGCTGCAGTTTCAATTTTCCCTGTCACTGTGGCGGCTGGAAAAGCCCTGTCTCCATGACACACAGCAACAAGAGAAAACAAAGAATATTCACTGATCCCATGGCCAGCAGGAGAAGAAAATTTCAAAAGAATAAAGAGTACACAAGATAAGAGAAACAGTGAAATGAGAGAAAGGGGGAGAGTCTGAATATGTCAGCTGTCTCCTCTGACCCAAGTGAAGATCACCACTTTTGACTTGGGATGATATTGTAAGGGCAACTTTTCAAGGGACTACAGCCTAAGCTGCAGACTTTTTAAAACATCTTTCATGGGATTTGGGCATCGTTGGCTGTGCCATCATTTATTGCCCATCCCTAATTGCCCTTGAAAAGGTGGTGGTGAGCTGTCTTCTTGAATTGCTGCAGTCCGTGTGGTGTAGGTACATCCACAGTGCAGTTAGGGAGGTAGTTCCAGGATTTTGATCCAGCGACAGTGAAGGAACGGTGATATATTTCCAAGTCAGGGTGGTGAGTGACTTGGAGGGGAACATCCAGGTGGTGGTGTTCCCATCTATCTGCTACTCTTGTCCTTCTAGATGGTAGCGGTCATGGATTTTGGAGGTGCTGCCAAAGGAGCCTTGGTGAGTTCGTGCAGTGCATTTGCTGCCATTGTGCATCGGTAATGTAAAGAGTGAATGTTTGTGGAGGTGGTGCCAATCAAGCAGGCTGCTTTGTCCTGTACTGTGTCAAGCTTCTTGAGTGTTGTAGGAGATGCACTCATCCAGACAAGTGAGGAGTATTCCATCACACTCCTGACTTGTGCCTTGTGGATGATAAACAGGCTTTGGGGAGTCAGGAGGTGAGTTACTCGCTGCAGGATTCTTAGCCTCTGACCTGCTCTTGTAGCCATTGTATTTATATGGCTAGTCTAGGTCAGTTTCTGGACAATGGTAACCCCCCGGATGTTGATAGTGGGGGATTCAGTGATGGTAATACCATTGAATGTCAAAGGGTGATGGCTAGATTCTCTCTTGTTGGAGATGGTCATTGCCTGACGCTTGTGTGATGCGAATATTCCTTGCCACTTGTCAACCCAAGCCTGGATATTGTCCAGGTCTTGTTGCATTTGGACATGGACTGCTTCAGTATCTGACGAGTCATGAATGGAACTGAACATTGTGCAATCATCAGCAAACATCTCCACTTCTGCCCTTATGATGGAGGGAAAGTCATTGATGAAGCAGTTGAAGATGGTTGGGCCTAGGACACTACCCTGAGGAACTCCTGCAGTGATGTCCTGGAACTGAGATGATTGGCCTCCAAGAGCCACAACTATCTTCCTTTGTGCTAGGTATGACTCCAACCAGAGACCTTTCCCCCTGATTCCCACTGACTCCAGTTTTGCTAGGGCTCCTTGATACCACACTTAGTCAAATGCTGCCTTGATGTGAAGGGCAGTCACTCTTATCTCCTCTCTGGAGTTCCGCTCTTTTGCCCATGTTTGAACCAAGGCTGTAATGAGGTCAAGAGCTGAGTGACCCTGCCGGAACCCAAACTGAGCGTCAGTGAGCAGGTTATATCTAGGCAAGTGCCACTTGATAGCACTGTTGATGACCCCTTACATCACTTTACTGATGATTGAGAGTAGACTAATGGAGTGGTAATTGACTGGGTTGGATTTGTCCTGCTTTTTGTTGATGGGACACACTTGGGCAATTTTCCACATTGCCGAACTAATGCCAGTGTTGTAACTGTATTGGAACAACTTGGCTAGGGGCGTGGCAGGTTCTGGAGCACAAGTCTTCAGTATTATTGAGTTTGGTGCAGGGCATTAGGGAGGTGGAAAGTTACCGAGATAATCTGTTCCAGTTAGGTTAAGTAATGGTTTAGGTTGTCGGTTATGGGTAGGAACGTGTAACTGAAAGTCAGGCAGATTTGGGGATCCAGTATGTTGTGATGGAGGAACATTGGCCCTTGTCTTTGTCTAACTTATATAGGGTATTTGCTGCCTTTGTGGATGAGAAAAGGACTGTAGGTGGATAAGCAAACTGACCATGACATCATTGTGTAGGAGAGCAGTCAAGCTGGGGGGATGAAAAGGAATATGGTAGTGATCGGGAACAGTATAGTCAGGGGAATAACAATTGTTCTCTGCAGCTGTGACCAGTACTTGCAAAGGTTGTGTTGCTTGTCCAGTGCCAGGGTTTGGGATAGTTCCTGGAGAAGAACTTGTTGGAACCAACAATGTAACTCTTTTGAGTACAAACCCATTTCTATCTGTTTCAGATGAAGTTACATTGTTTCATAGTTTTGCCATTGTGAGATTTGAACTCTTGATCTTGGGGTTACAAGCCCAATGCCATAACCACTTGGCTATTTAGGCCAAACACCAACAATGTAAGTAGAACTAGGAATGAGGTACTGAAAATGGAGTTTGAGGAACTTGATCTTGATTAATAAGAAGAGCCTCAAGGGTAATAATCACTGATCATTACCTGAACTGTGCACAAATTGGCATTGGGTGAATTAAATTAGATTATTAAACTCAGGGCTCAAAGGGTGGTGTGGGAAGAAGTGGTTTCAATTCATACAGTATTGGCACCAATGCTGGGAGAGAGGAAGCTGTTCCATTGGGATGACGTCCAATTAAAAAGGACTGGGATCAGCATCCTGACAGATCATATAACTAAGGCTGTGGATAGAGTTTTAAACTAAAAGAGGGGTGAGAGGGCTCAGGTGGAGAGAAATCTAGAAACCTATAGTAGAAAGTCAAAGTAATATAACAGTGTAGGGAATTGGCTAAAGATAAGCAGAGTGGGATGGGAAGAGACTGATGCCGGATTTTTCGGCCCCATCATGGTGGAACCTATCGCGGGAGATTCAGCAGCCTTGCCAAAAGTCCTTGACTTTCAGTGGGACCGGATGTTCCTGGCAGCAGGTGGGATTGGAAAATCCCACCCAGAAAGTTCAATGGCAATAGTGCATCACCAAATGAAGTGGTTAAAAAAGTAAACCGATGGGCGCTTTTTCTGAATGCATGAAGCATTCATGACAAGATGGATGAATTAGCAGCATATATAGAGATAAATGGGTTTGATCTAATTGCCTTAGTAGGGACATGGTTACATGATGACCAAGGTTGGAAAATGAGCACACCAAGGTAATTACCCACTTGGAAAATACAGGCAGAATGGAAAAGGAAGAGAAGGGGAGTAACCCCGATAATAAAATATGACATTAGAAAAATAATAAGAAAGGATCTTGGCTGAAAAGATCAGCAAATAGAATCATTCTGAATGGAGATTAGATCTAATACACATCAGAAAAGGTTAGTGAGAATAGTTTACAGGTCCAGTAACAGTATTTATACTAAGATAAAAGCAAAAAACTACAGATGCTGGAAATCCAAAACAAAAACAAAAATACCTGGAAAAACTCAGCAGGTCTGGCAGCATCTGCGGAGAGGAACACGGTTAACATTTTGAGTCCGAATGACTCTTCAACAGAACTAAGTAAAAATAGAAGAGAGGTGAAATATAAGCTGGTTTAAGGGGGGTGGGGGGAGGGTGGGTGGGACAAGAAGAGCTGGATAGAGGGCTAGTGATAGGTGGAGATAACCAAAAGATGTCACAGACAAAAGGACAAATAGGTGTTGAAGGTGGTGATATTATCTAAAGGAATGTGCTAATGAAGGGTAGAAAGCAGGACGAGCAAGGTACAGATAGTCCTAGTGTGGGTGGGGTAGGGAGAAGGGATCAAAATAGGCTAAAAGGTAGAGATAAAATAATGGATGGAAATACACTTAAAAATAATGAAAGTAGGTAGGAAAAGAAAAATCTGTTTAAATTATTGGAAAAAAACAAAAAGGAGGGGGAAAATCAGAAAGGGGGTGGGGATGGAGGAGAGAGTTCATGATCTAAAATTGTTGTACTCAATATTCAGTCAGGAAGGCTGTAAAGTGCCCAGTCGGAAGATGAGCGTGCTGTTCCTCCAGCTTGCGTTGAGCTTCACTGGAACAATGCAGCAAGCCAAGGATGGACATGTGGCCATGAGAACAGGGTGGAGTGTTGAAATGGCAAGTGACAGGGAGCTCTGGGTAATGCTTGTGGACAGACCGAAGGTGTTCCGCAAAGCAGTCACCCAGTCTGCGTTTGGTCTCTCCAATGTAGAGGAAACTGCATTGGCAGCAACAAATGCAGTAGACTAAGTTGAGGGAAGTGCAAGTGAAATGCTGCTTCACTTGAAAGGAGTGTTTGGGCCCTTGGATGGTGAGGAG
The DNA here is from genome assembly GCF_017639515.1 of Carcharodon carcharias. Lineage (NCBI taxonomy): Eukaryota > Metazoa > Chordata > Chondrichthyes > Lamniformes > Lamnidae > Carcharodon > Carcharodon carcharias. The sequence goes on along the minus strand of NC_054485.1, from coordinate 54,675,449 downwards.
AGGGGAAGTAAAGGGACAGGTGTTGCACCTTCTATGGTTGCATGGGAAGGTGCCGTGGGAGGAGGTTGAGGTGTAGGGGTTGATGGAGGAGTGGACCAGAGTGTCCTGGAGGAAACAATCCCTGCGGAATGCCATCAGGAAAGATGTGTTTGGTGGTGGCATCATGCTGGAGTTGGCAGAAATGGCAGAGGATGATCCTTTGACTGTGGAGGCTGGTGGGGTGATAGGTGAGGACAAGGGGGACCCTATCATGTTTCTGGGAGGGAGAAGAAGGTGTGAAGGTGGATGCACGGGAGATGGGCCGGACACGGTTGAGGGCCCTGTCAACCACTGTGGGTGGAAACCCTTGGTTAAGGAAGAAGGAGGACATGTCAGAGGAACTGTTTTTGAAAGTGGCATCATCAGAACAGATGCGACGGAGGCAAAGGAACTGAGAGAATGGGATGGAGTCCTTACAGGAAGCGGGGTGTGAGGAGCTGTAGTTGAAGTAGCTGTGGGAGTCAGTAGGCTTGTAATTGATATTGGTGGACAGTCTATCATCAGAAATTGAGACAGAGTGGTCAAGGAAGGGAAGGGAAGTGTCAGAGATGGACCATGTGAAAATGATGGAGGGGTGGAAAATGGAAGCAAGATTAATAAATTTTTCCAGGTCCATACGAGAGCATGAAGCAGCACCAAAGTAATCATCTATGTACCGGAGAAAGAGTTGTGGGAGGGGGCCGGAGTAGGACTGGAACAAGGAATATTCCACATATCCCATAAAGAGACAGGCATAGCTGGGGCCCATGCGGGTACCCATAGCCACACCTTTTATTTGGAGGAAGTGAGAGGAGTTAAAAGAAAAATTGTTCAGTGTGAGAACAAGTTCAGCCAGAGGGAGGAGAGTAGTGCTGGATGGGGATTGTTCGGGCCTCTGTTCGAGGAAGAAGCGGAGAGCCATCAGACCATCCTGGTGGGGGATGGAGGTGTAGAGGGATTGGATGTCCATGGTGAAGAGGAGGTGGATGGGGCCAGGGAATTGTAAATTGTTGATATGATGTAGGGTGTCAGAGGAATCACGGATGTAGGTGGGAAGGGACTGGACAAGGGGAGAGAGAATGGAGTCAAGATAGCAAGAAATGAGTTCCATGGGGCAGGAACAGGCTAACACAATTGGTCTGCCAGGACAGTCCTGTTTGTGGATTTTGGGTAGGAGGTAGAAGCGAGCTGTCTGAGGTTGGGAGACTATCAGGCTAGAAGCTGTGTATTTCCATCCATTGTTTTATCTCTACCTTTTAGCCTATTTCGATCCCTTCCCCCCACCCCACCCCACCCCCACTAGGGCTACCTGTACCTTGCTCGTCCTGCTTTCTACCCTCATTAGCACATTCCTTTAGATAATATTACCACCTTCAACACCTCTTTGTCCTTTTGTCTGTGACACCTTTTGGTTATCTCCACCTATCACTGGCCCTCTATCCAGCTCTTCTTGTCCCCCCCCACCCCCTCACCACCCCCCCAACCTTAAACCAGCCTATATTTCACCTCTCTTCTATTTTTACTTAGTTCTGTTGAAGGGTCATTCGGACTCAAAATGTTAACTGTGCTCCTATCCACAGATGCTGCCAGACCTGCTGAGTTTTTCGAGGTATTTTTGTTTTTGTACAGTATTTATACTGTTGGATAGAAGATTAAGAAAGAAATTGTTACAGTTTGTAACAAAGGCTATGGAATAATCATGGGGACCTTTAATAGAACCATAGAGCCACAGAAGAGTTATGTCGCTGAAAGAGGCCATTCAGCCCACGTGTCTGTGTTGTAACTAATCTCCATATAGACTGAACAAATTAAATTGGCAAAGCTAGTCTGGAAGATGAGTTTATAGAATGTTTTTGTGACAGCTCCCTAGAACAATACATTGTGGAACCAGCTAAGCATAAAGATATTTTGGATCTAGTGTTGTATTATGAGACAGGGTTAATCAGTGATCTTATAGTTAAAGATCCACAGGGAAAAAGCGATCATGATACAACTGAATTCCATATTAAGTTTGAGAGTGACACACTCAAGCCTAAAACAAGAATCCAAAGCTTAAAAAAGGCAATTACATAGGTATGAGAGGAGAAATGGCTAAGGTTCATTGGGTAAATAGGCTAAAATAGGGTGGTAAATAAATAGTGGAAACATTCAAAGGAACAATTCAAAAATTCCACAGAAACACTTTCCATTAAAAGCAAAAACTCAGTGAGAAAGGTCCCATCTGTGGCTTACTAGGGAAGTTAAGAATGATAGATTAAGAGAAAAGGATTATAACGTTGTGAAAAATAGTTCTAAATCTGAGAATTGTGAGAGTTTTAGAAACCTGCAAAGGCTGACCAAGAAGTTGATAAATGGGAAAAATAGAATGAGAGTAAGCTAATTAAGGATATAAAAAAACAGATTATAAGAGCTTTGTGAGTATATGAAAAAGAAAAGATTAGTTAAAGTAAACATTGGTCCCTTAGAAGCAGAGACAAATGTAATTCTCATCGGAAAAGGCTGGGATCTTGAACAAATGTTTGTGTCTCTCTTCACAGAAGAAGACACCAAATTAAAAATTAGAAATAGAGGGTAACCAAGGGGCTAATACAAGGGCAGAGCTTACATTAGTTAATATTAGCTGAGAATAATTTTTAGAGAAGATTAAGGGACTAAAAATCAATGAATCCACAGGACCTGATGGCCTATATCCTACAACCAAAGTGAACAGCCTCACACTTCCACACATTATATTCCATGTAGGTTCTATAAAAGGTAGCTGCAGGGATAATGCATCTACTATGATTTTCCAAAATTTCCTAGATTCCAGAATAGCACCAGCGAATTGGAAGTTGACAAATGTAACACCACCATTCAAGAAAGGAGAGAGAGATACAACAAGGAACTACAGGCCAATTAGCCTGTCATCAACCATCAGGAACATTTTGGAATCTTTTATTAAGGGAGTCTTATTTATCAGGTCTTCTAAATAAATTATTAGAGTTGTTTTAAGATATAACAAATATGGTAGAAAAAGGGGAGCCAGTAGATGTAATATCCTTAGATTTCCAAAAGGCATTCGATAACATAGAAACATAGAAAATAGGAGCAGGAGCAGGCCATTCAGTCCTTTGAGCCTTCTCTGCCATTCATTATGATCATGGCTGATCATCCAACTCAATAGCCTGCTCCCGCTTTCTCCCTATATCCTTTGATCCCTTTCGCCCCAAGAGTTATATCTAACTCCTTCTTGAAAACATACAATATTTTGGCCTCAATTACTTTCTGTGGTAGCGAATTCCACAGGCTCGCCACTCTTTGGGTGAAGAAATTTCTCCTCATCTCAGTCCTAAATGGTCTACCCCATATCCTCAGATTGTGACCCTTGTTTCTGGATCCCTCCACTGTCGGGAACATCCTTTCTGCATCTACCCTGTCTAGTCCTGTTAGAATTATATAGGTTTCTATGAGATACCCCCTCATTTTCGAACTTCAGCAAATATAATCCTAACTGACTCAATCTCTCCTCATATGTCAGTCTTGCCATCCCAGGAATCAGTCGGGTAAACCTTCGCTGCGCTCCCTTTATAGCAAGTGCATCCTTCCTCAGGTAAGGAGACGAAAACTGCACACAATATTCCAGGTGTGGCCTCACAAAGGCCCTGTATAATTGCAGCAAGATATCCCTGCTCCTGTACTCAAATCCTCTCGCTATAATGGCCAACATACCATTTGCCTTCTTTACCGCCTGCTGCACCTGCATGCTTACCTTCAGCGACTGGTGTACAAGGGCACCCAGGTCTTGTTGCACATTCCCCTCTCTCAATTTATAGCCATTCAGATAATAATCTGCCTTCCTGTTTTTGCTACCAAAGTGAATAATCTCACATTTATCCACATTATACTGCATCTGCCATGCATTTGCCCACTCACTCAGCTTGCCCAAATCACACTGAAGCATCTCAGCATCCTCCTCACAGTTCACCCTCCCACCCAGCTTTGTGTCATCTGTAAATGTGGAGAGATTACATTTAGCTCCCTCATCTAAATCATTAATATATATTGTGAATAGCTGGGGTCCCAGCACCGATCCCTGTGGTACCCCATTAGTCACGGCCTGCCTTTCAGAAAAAGACCCATTTATTCCTACTCTTTGTTTCCTGTCTGCCAACCAATTTTCTATCCATTTCAATACACTACCCCCAATCCCATGCGCTTTAATTTTACACGCTAATCTCTTATGTGGGACTTTGTCGAAAGCCTTCTGAAAGTCCAAAAAAACCACATCCACTGCCTCCCCCTCATCAACTCTACTAGTTACATCCTCAAAAAATTCCAGTAGATTTGTCAAGCTGCCACAGAAAAGGTTAAGGGCTCGTGCAGTTGGTGTTAATATATTAGCATGGATTGAGGGTTGACTAATGGACAGGAAGTAAAGAGTGAGCATAAATGAGACATTTCAAACTGACAGGTTGTAACTGTGCCACAAAGATCAGTGCTGAAACTAAGAGTAATGTATACAACTTTGCTGACAATACAAAGCTGGCTGGAAATGTGAGATATGAGGAGGACACAAATTAGCTGCAAAGAGATATAGACAGGTCAAGTGAGTGGGCAACAAGGAGGCAGATGGAATATCATGTGAGTAAGTCTGAAGTTATTCATTTTGGTTGTGTGAATAGAAAAGCAGAATTTTTTTAAAAGGTGCAAACCTATTGATGTTCAAAGGCTCTTGGGTGCACTTGTACAAGGGAACACAGAGAGCTAGCACACATTTACAGCAAGTAATTTGTAAGGCACATGGCATGTTGGTCTTTATTGCAAGGGATTGGATTACAAGAATTAAAAAGCAATTGGATAGGGTGAGAGCACTCCAGGGATACTGTGCACAGTTTTTGTCTCCATATTTTAGGATATACTTGCCTTGGAGGCTGAAGAGTGAAGATTCATTAGATTGACTACCAGGGTGAGAATATTGTCCTCTGATGAGAGGCTGAATAAGTTGTGTCTATACTCTCTGGAGTTTAGAAGAATGATAGGTGGTCTCATTGCAACATACAAGATTCTGAAGGGGCTTGACAGATTAGACACTGAGACATTATTTCCCTGGCTGGGAATCTAGAACACAGGGACACCATCTCAGGATAAGGAGCCAATCATTTAGGACTGAGATTAGGAGAAATTACTTCTTTGAAAGGATTGCAAACCTTTGGAATTCTCTTCTTCAAAGGGTTGTGGACACTCCATCATTGAATACATTTAAGGCTGGGATAGACAGATTTTTGATTTTCTCAGGGAATCGAAGGGTATGGGGAGTGACCAAAAAAGTTGAGTTGAGAAAGAGGGTCAGCCAGGCTCATACTGAATGGTGGAGCAAGCTTGAGGGCTTACTCCTGCCCTTAGTTATTATGTTGCTCACTATATCTGCACAGTGCAAGATCACAGATATTTCATTCTTGGTTCAATTGTAGCACTCTTTCATTTGAATCAGAACTTAAGAAGGTTGAAATCCCACTTCACTGGTGTGAGAGTATAATCTCTGCTGACATCTTAGTGCATTACTGAGGGAGTGCTGCACTGTTCCATGCACTGTTTGTCAGATGAGATGTTAACCAAAGGCCTTTCTGCACTCTGAGGTATCTATAAAGGGCAAAAAGTTCTCACCGGAGTCCTGGCCAATATTTATTCCCCAACCAACATCAGTAAAAAATATTATCAGACTGTTATCTCTTGATGCTTATGGGGGCTTACTGTGCACAGTTTGGTTGCTGCATTTCCTGCATTACAACAGTAACTACACTTCAAAAGTAGTTATTTGAATATAAAGTGTGTTGAAACATCCTGAAGTTGCACTATATAATGCAGCTTCTTTCTTTCTTGTTACTAGAGCAAATATATCGAGGAAGGAAATGTTGTGTTTAATGCAGGGAGAGTTCATCTGAAAAGATTTTTTTAGTGGGTCGATGTTTAATTTTTGAACCAACTATTTAATCAACAGAATTATTTTTGGAAATTTGCACAAGGCATTTCATTTACATTTAACATGTAAATTAAATTAATCACATGTTTAGGCAGAGTTTACACATCTCTTGTTCATGCTAATATATGTCCTGAACAGCTAGTCCACATATCTATAATGAATGAGCAGGCTTTGATATTCTGTAGTAAGGCATTGCCTCTTTTTGCCTATTGTAATTGGTGCAAGTCTGCATGTTTTAGTGGGCCCCTCCCCCATTCCATGCCCAGAAAATACAGCAGAAAAGAGAAGAAGCTGAAGGGGGTTATGAGACAGCATCATTCATCTTACAGTTGTATTCTTCCTCATGCCTAGTCTCAGTGGTTCAATGTTTCTTGTGCTGTTTTTGAATACATTTTATTTCTTGTACACTAGCCATTTGTGATCTGCAAAACTAATACATAGAATTACATAGATTGTACAGCTTAGAAGTAGGCCATTCAGTTGAACTACTCCATGCTCCACACAAGCTTCCTCCTAGGGTTATATTCCAGAAAGCCAGATGGTGAAGGATGGAACTGGAACCAATCTTTACACAAGTTTATTAGCAGTTAAAGATTGCAAATAAGCAACTCCTAACTTAGCCACTACAGATTCAGACTGTGTCTATCTCTGGTGGTACTCGTGATTCATCAGTTAACATCCAATATTTGCTCACAATTAAAAACAATTAACATGCAATTAACAGTCCTCATTCTTAACCTAAACTTATTAATATATCCTTCTATCCTTTTTACTTGCCTATGTTTTTTTACCTTCCCCTGAATTACATCTAAACTATTCAACTCAACTCTTCCTTATGGTAGAGTTCCAGTTTCCAACCACACTCTTAGTGACGCAGTTTCTCCTGGATTTCCATTTGAATTTATTAGTAAGTATCTCATATTTATGGCTCTTTGTTTTGACCACTTCCACAGTTGGAAACATTGGGCAGAATCTTCCGAGGCCATTAGGCAATATCCAGGCTTGGGCTGATAAGTGACAAGTAACATTCGCGCCACACAAGCGCCAGGCAGTGACCATCTCCAACAAGAGAGAATCTAACCATCTCCCCTTGACATTCAATGTCATTACCATCGCTGAATTGCCCACTATCAATATCCGGGGGGGTTCACCATTGCCCAGAAACTTATCTGGACCAGCCATATAAATACTGTGGCTACAAGAGCAGATCAGAGGCTAGGAATCCTACGATGAGTAACTCACCTCCTGACTCCCCGAAGCTTGTCCACCATCTACAAGGCACAAGTCAGGAGCGTGATGGAATACTCTCCCCTTGCCTAGTTGAGTGCAGCTCCCGTAACACTCGAAAAGCTTAACACCACCCAGGACAAAGCAGCCCACTTGATTGGTGCCCCATCCACAAACATTCACTCCCTCCACCACAGAAACACAGTGACAGCAGTGTGTACCATCTACAAGAGGCACTGCAGGAATTCACCAAGGCTCCTTAGACAGCACCTTCCAAACCCACGACCACTACCATTTAGAAGGATAAGGGCAGCAGACAGATGGGAACATCAGCACCTGGAAGTTCCCCTCCAAGCCACTCACCTTCCTAACTTGGAAATATATCACCGTTCCTTCACAAAATCCTGGAACTCCCTTCCTAACAGCACTGTGGGCATACTTACACCACATGGACTGCAGTGGTTCAAGAAGGCAGCTCACTACCATCTTCTCAAGGGCAATTCCAGATGGGCAATAAACGCTAGCCCAGCCAGCGAAGGCCACATCCCATGAATGAATTTTTAAAAAAATCTAAGATTCTATATCAATTTAATATAAATTCTCTAGTCCAGATTTTTGCTTCTGGATCATGTGTGCAGAGATGGGAGAATTCCAGGCTCTGCAAACTTGACCTTTAAAAATGGCTGCCCGGATGTCGGATTTTCATCAGGGGGTGGGGTGGGGTGGGGGGTGGGCTAGAATAGAAGCTGACAGACAACCCAGGAAGAAATAAAGCCACCAGGTGCAGAGGCAAGATAGGCAGAAGGCCTGCCTCGGGCCTCCAGCACTGTGTCCAAGAATTTAAAAAAAGATTAAAACATAAAACATCCCTCCAGCCCTCAACCTCTTACATTCCCTCTCTGCCATACACTCCCCATGCCCCATCCATGCCAGCCTATTTCCCTGTACCCACCCAATGGCCCTTTATAGGCCCTAAACCAACTTAGTGCCAATGCATGCCAACCCATGCCCCCAACTTACCACCCTTTCCCCTTACACCTACCATGGTAACTCACCTAGTATCCCCCATAGGCAGACCTAAGGACCTGTGCAGAGATGAGATAAAATAAAGTTCTATAAAATAAAGCTCTACGTGTCAATTGCAGACTTGACTACGTTAAAAAACTCATTCACAAAAAGCCCCATACTACATCTGCATTTTTTTCAACCAAAAAAAGCCTTATACAGTAATAACAACCATTTTATTCAAGTGCAGAATCCCTTATAACAATAAGCATTGAAATTCATAGTCCCACATCAGATAGTCTATAACCAGCTGTAGCTGTCAATCAAACTATGAAATGGCAGGCATCACACTGTGATTATTGGTGGTTGTGAAATCAGTTATGCAGCACTAATGCAATAATGGAAAACCTCAGGCGTATGTCAACAGGCAGGGTGAAATAGCAAGCAATCTTTTTTTAACACTCCACCTTTTTCAAAGATTGAAAGGGCTGGACTTTCAAATACCTTGACAGTTTGACAGTTCCCTTTGACAGGTACCTTTTACAGGTGCTTCTGACAGTTTTGACTGTTGATTTTGACAAGTCTGTTCACAGTTACAATGAGCTTGACAATAATGAGTTTATGCACTATTTACATACAATTATGCTTACATTTAACACTTCCAAAGGGCACCTGACCTCCTCCAAAGAGCACCTTATCTCACCCAAAGATGCTCCCGGACATATCCAAAGGGGTACTTTACCTCTCCAAAGGCTATCCAAATAAACCATTCAAGTTCAGACCTGCTCTGACCTGATCTAATCTGCACATGTCAGGTTTCACACTCCTGGCCTACCAAATTTCCACTTCAGTGGAGGCAGCTGATGATTTAAATAGCCAGCTGCCTCCTAAAACCGTGTATGTGCAAAATGTTCCCTGCCCCAAATCCAGCAACTGCTAAAATGGAAGCTCCATGTTCAGTAGTGGGACTTTAATTTTCAGGCTGTTCAGCTATTTTTGCCATTCTCCATTGTGGCGAAAATCTGGGCCCTGGTATTTGAGTCCTATCTCTCTAGAAAGGAATCCAGGTGCTTTTATTGTTCCTTTTATGGCCTTGTTAACTTGTGTTGCTATCTTTGTTGATTTGTGTATCTGTGTCCCTTGAACTCTGATCTTCTCCTGCCTATTTTGAGTCTTATTCTCCAAGGATAATGTGACCTCCTTATTCTTCCTACCAAAATGAACCACCTCACACTTATTTATGTTGAAATCCAGTTACCAGTTGCACCCCTATTTTGCAAGTTTGTTAACGAAGCTTTTGCAGTAGTTTTCTGGAGTCACCTTCTCTGTTTATACTCTAGAACATTGTTCAGCTTTAGTGTGGATTCCTTCACGGTTTTGCCAATATCGTTCAGTCTTCTATTTAACTTTATATTGTTGCTCTTCTGTGCCTTAGCCTGTTGATTTTTAAGTCTACTAACAACCCTGAATCTCCTTCAGCCTTGCCCTTAGTTGCTGCTATGATATTCAGGAGTTGCTCTCTATAACCTTGCTCAGCTATTCAACTCATTCTGACTATCAGATTCCTGCTAGTTTTATGTACAGAATGAGCTGTCCTGTATTCCATTTCGAGCTTTGCTTCACTGGGATAGAAGAACAACTGATATAAGCAGCTGTGTGTGATGTGCATAATATCCTGAGTGAAGGAGGCCCCAGACTGTCAAAATTGTCAGTCACTGCTGGAGTACCACAAAGTAGGTTTATTTGGGAACATTGTGCAGATAACGCAGAAGGAAAAGATGAGAAATAAAAAAGCGATGACAGTTTTTGTCGAAAAGCGAGAGATGGACATGAAGATGGATGGGACATCTCCTAATAAACACTATCCAAAGCCAAGAGATAAAAATTCAATTACATTACAGAGATTAGACATCAGACTGACTTCCGTCTGGTCAGTACAATTGTCTGCAGTTACCTGCTACACACATTTCCACATTATTGAAAGATTCTGCTAGATTCAGACTTTGTTGTGTTGGCTCCGACCTTTGCCGTTATTTTAGCTCTCAGTGTGGCTGACGGCAGCATTTGCATAACAAACCATGAAAATTGCAAGGATCCAAGGGATTTATTGGTACAAGAACCTGACTTTGTGCATATTTGTAGCTATCTTTGCTTTTTAGCTGTGCGATGTGTGTGCGTTTGCATGTGAAAATTTATGTATGAATTTTTGTGCATTTACTTGTTTGTGGTTTTTTTAATTCATTCATGGGATTTTGGCGAAGCTGGCTAGATCAGCTTTTTTATTACCCATCCCTAATTGCCCTTGAGAAGGTGGTGGTGAGCTGCCTTCTTGAACCGCTGCAGTCCCTGTGGTGTAGGTACATCTACAGTGCTGTTAGGGAGAGAGTTCCAGGATTTTGAGCCAGCGACAGTGAAAAAATAGCAATACATGAGGAAAGATTCGAAAGGCTAGGGTTGTTTTCCTTAGAGCAGAGGAGGCTGAGGGGTGACCTAATTGAGGTGTTTCCCATTGTGGAGAGGTCAATTACCAGGGAGCACAGATTTAAGGTGATTGGTAGATGGTTCAGAGGGGACATGAGGAAAAGGTTTTCACCCAGAGGGTAGTGGGTATCTGGAATTCATTGCCCGAATTGGTGGTTGAGGCTGAAATGCTCACCTTATTTAAAAGGTACCTGGGTCTGCACCTGAAGTGCTGTAACCTGCAAGGCTACAGACCAGGTGCTGGAAAGTGGGATTAAAATGAGTGGGTCATTTTTTTCTCTTCTCTTTTTTAGCTGGCGCAGACATTATGGGCTGAATGACCTCTTTCTGCACTGTAATGTTTCTGTGGTTCTATGGTTCCAAGTCGGGTTGGTGTGTGGCTTAGAGAGAAACTTGCAGGTGGTCATGTTCCCTTCAACTGCTGCCCTTGTCCTTCTAGGTTGTATAGGTTGCGGGTTTGGAAAGTGCTGCTTAAGGAGCCTTAGTGAGTTGTTGCAGTGCATCTTGTAGATGGTACACATGCTGCCACCGTGCTTTGGTTGTGGAGGGAGTGAGAATTGAAGATGGTGGGTCGAGTGCTCATCATGCGGGTTTCTTTGCCCTGGATGGTGTTGAACTTCTTGAGTATTGTTGGAGCTGCACTCATCCAGGCAAGTGTATTGACAGGTGCATTGTTTACTTGTTTATGATTGTGTGTGTTTATGTCTTTGTGTTTTTAACTTATATATACACAAGTCTACCTGCACATATGCATATGTGTGTCTGCAGGTGTATGGTTTCTCTGTGTTTCCCTGTGCGAGTGCCAGTGGATTTTTACCTGCATAATAATCCTGGGATCTATTTTCACTGGCTTGCCTGATAATGGGATTGAAGCAGCCTCAGAATAGTTTTGCCCACCTTCCTGCCCACTAATTTTAGCAACACAACCAGCAACCATACTGGAAGGGTCCTCCCAGCAGCTTACCCCAGGGCTGAGAACTGTGAAGAACCCCTTGGGCTGTATGCACCAGAGAACGTTTGACATTAAATGTAAATGTGTATTGTAAACACAACCTGAAATGTGAATGTAGTGAGGCAGCTCATGTATGGTATTGAAATGAATTGATCTGTACTGCACTTTATGGAACGTCAAATTTGAACTGTAATGTTCTCTTACAAATTTTATGAATAAAATGCATTTTTGGGGAAAGAAAGTCCATCTGTTTCAAATAACAGGCCCCTTTTAAAATGGAAATTAAGGCCTTATGATGCGAATACATGCATAATAGTTATGCACTGGACTAGTACACTAGAGACTGGGACTAATGATCCAGAAACATGAATTCAAATACCTATACTACCATAACAGATGGGGAAGGTAAATTCAATTAATTTAATAAAATCTGGGATAAGAAGCTAGGTAGCAGTATTGAAAACTCTTAAACTTCTGGATTGTTATAAAACCACACTGCTTTGCTGTTGTCCTTAACGGAAGGAAATCTGCTGTCCTTACCCAGTCTGGCCCACAGCAATGTGGTTGACTTTCAACTGTCCTCTGAAATGATCTAACAAGCCAATTAATTATCTCAAATGCAATTAGGGATGGTCAATAAATTCTTGCATTGTCTGCAATGCCCACACTTCATGAATGAATTAATAAAAGTAAGGGCCCAGGAAGTGTTTGAAGGTAGCTCATATAAGACTGGTTAACAAAATTGAGGTTCTTGGAACAGGGACAGTCACTGTGCAATTGGATTGAAATGGCATATCAGGATGCATCATGGGATCACCCAAGGTCAGCCAAGTTTCAGATATAAGTTTTAAAAGTGCTTGTAGTTTAAAAAGAAATTAGAATGAATAAGTCCTTTTGGCCATGTCCAGGAGTTAATGACTAGCCTATGGGTCAGTCCATGATAAAACTAAAGGAATGTGACTTTGGGTCAGGCTAAAATAGGCTGATGAATGGTCTACGAATTATACTGTAATAAGCTGGATTGTTTAACCTCAGGATCAAGCTGAGATACACAGATGACTTGGCACAGCAGCAAAATATCAGAACAGATAAACAAAACTTATGTTTTGGGATGAACTGTAAATATCGTTTGTGCTAAAGGTCAAATCACTCCATGATTGTTCTACAAATTCATCTGCAACTGCAGATATGATGAACAGGTTATCCTGTGTTTATGTTGTAAACTCAATTATAATTAAGGATGTAACAATTAGATGTACAAGATAAGGACAATGTGAGTTAATGATGAGTTATCCCAAAGATGCTATATATAACCAGCAGAAACTATATAACTGTATAATGCCTTTTAGAGCATTCTGAAAGGGATTTTTCCATGTGTGCACAATTGTGCTAAATAAAAAAAAACTGCTGCTGAATCTAGCTACAGTTGACTTTGTATTGAGTGTCTTTTAGATACCCCAAAACAGGATAAAAAATGGCTGAAGAGCAGAAGCATGTCATGTTAAATAGTTATCCCCCAGTGGTCAGTGCTAGTAGCCCTGCTCTTTTTCCTATATATGAAAGAATTGGATCTTGGAATTCTGAGTAAAATTTCAAAATTTGCTGATGACACCAAACTTGAAGGAGTGGCAAAAACTGAGGATGAAATGAATCACCTGCAACAGTACATAGATAATCTAGCAGAATGAGCAGACAAGTGGCAGATGGAATTTAATACAGAGAAGTGTAGGTGATGCATTTTGGCAGAAGGGAAAGGGAGGGGCAATGTAAACTTAATGGCGTAGTTCTAAAGAGTGTGCAGGAAGAGAGTGGGTGGGGAGTGCCTGTGCTTCGATCTTTGAACGTGGCAGGACAGAATGAGAGAGTGGTGAGTTAAGCATGCGACATTTTGGGCTTCATTAATATAGGCATTGGCCAAGAACTTCCATTCTCCGGGGGCTTGTACCCTGCAGTTACCCCAGAAGATGAGCTAACACTGTCATTCTTACGCACCATTCTGACTTGGAAACATATTGCAGTTCCTTCACTGTCGCTGGGTCAAAATCCTGGAACTCCATCCCTAAAAGCACTGTGGATGTACCTACACCACATGGACTGCAGTAGTTTAAGGCAGTGTCCCCCCACTGGATCCCCTGACTAACCCCCCATGACCAATCCCCAACGTCAACCATCCAACACCCAACCGACCTCCCACACCCCCTGACTACTCTCCTGACCCCCAAATACCACCCCCTCACACTCCAACTACGATCTCAACTCTCCGACTAATGCCCACCTCCCTGACTATGCCCCCAACCTCCCAACTACCCTCCTGATTATTCCCCAAACTCCAAGTGCCCTCCAAACCTCCAACTACCTCCACAGTCCCCAACTACCCTCCCAACCCCCTAACTACTCCCCAACACCCAAACCCCTAACCCCCCAACAAGATGCTGGGTGGGATACCCATCAAGTGGGCTGCATTGCGCTGGATGGTGCTGAGTGTCTTGAATGCTATTGGAGTTGTAGTCATCCAAGCAAGTGGAGAATATTCCATCACACTCCTGACTTGCACTTTGTAATTGGTGAACAGGCTTTGGGGAGTCAGGAGATGAGTTACCACAGAATTCCCACCCCCTGATCCGTTCTTGTAGCTACAGTATTTATATGGTTGGTTTCTGGTCAATGGTAATCTCCAGGGTGTTGATGGTGAGGAATTCAATGATAGTAATGCCTTTGAATGATGGTTAAATTATTTTTTAATGGAGGTGGTCATTGGCTGGCACTTGTGGGGCATGAATGTTATCTGCCACTTATCAGCCCAAGCCTGAATGTTGTTCAGGTCTGCTGCAAGTGGGCACAGACTGCTTTGGTATCTGAGGAATTGCAAATAGTGCTGGACATTGTGCAATCATCAACAAACTTTCCTATGTCTGACCTTATGTTGGAGGGAACATCATGGATGGAGCATGTTATATATTGCTGTCTTATTTGTAAATATCTGTAAAGAGCTAGCAACTAATTAGCTAGGAACTAAATTGCTATGTGGAAGTTTACCAGGGTGCCACATTTCACGGCTGCACTAAAGATTCATGTGATGTGTAACAGAATCAGTTCAAACCAGTCCTTCATTTGTCCAAAGCAGCATGGCCAGTATTAAACATAGAGAGCTCTCAAAAGCAAAATACTGTGAAAACTGGAAATCTGAAATAAAAACAGAAAATGCGAGAAAATCCCAGTAGGTTTGCGAAGAAAGGAAGAATTAATGTTTTGAGACTGTATGGCTCTGAAGAAGAGTCAAATGGACTCGAAACATTAACTCTATTTCTCTCTTCGCTGATGGTGCCAGACCTGCTGACTTTTTCCAGTATTTTCTGTTTTTATTATAAGGAGCACTCATCTTTCCAAGCTTAAAGTATGATTATTACCAACATCTAGGATCCAAAAGTGAACAAGAACAAATAGCAAAGCAGCCGATGATGGCTGGGCCTAAGACACAATCCTGAGAAACTCCTGCAGCAACATCCTGGGACTGAGGTGATTGGCCCCCAACAACCACAACCACAACAATCTTCCTTTGTGTGAGGTATGATTCCAGCCAGTGGAAAGTTTCCCCCTGATTCCCACTGACTTCAATTTTTCAATTTCCAGGGCTCCTTGATGCCACACTTGGCCAAATGCTGGCTTGATGCTAAGGGTAGTGACTCACACCTCAGGAGTTAAACTTTTTAGTCCATGATTGGAACAAGACTGTAATGAGGTGAGGAGCTGAATTAATTTTCTGGGCCTTTGGGGAGTGAGTGTAGTCCCTGGGACCCTACTCTCTACAATCCTGACTCACCCTGCATAACTCCCCTTACCTTGCGGGCGACATCCGGTCCATTTTCAGGCGATGATTCTAGTGAGCTGGGGGGGGGGGGGGGGTGCGGGTGGTGTGGTCGGAATGGGGACAGGGGGAGTTACAGTTGGGAGCTATTTTTGGCCTCCCACAGCTTGCCCGGTGAATGTAACTGAGATCAGAGTCTCAACATGAAGGAACCTTTTCAGCACTGAATCGAATGACCATGTCCATAGGAAATGGGCCAGTTACAAGATTCGTTATAAAAGCAAAATACTGTGAATGCTGGAAACCTAGAACAAAAACAGAAAATGCTAGAAAAACTCAACAAGTCTGACAGCATCTGTGGAGAGAGAAACAGAGTTAACATTTTGAGTCCTATGACCCTCCTTCAGAGCTCTGATTGGCCTCCAACAACCACAACCATCAGAGCTCTGAAGTAGGGTCATACAGACTCCTAGCATTAGCTCTGTTTCTCTTTCCACAGATGCTGTCAGACCTGCTAAGTGTTTCCAGCATTTTTTGTTTTTGTTTTGTATAATAAAAGCAATCGAGAATTCTAAAAGTTAAAATTACCCTTTGGAATCTATGAGGGAAAATGAATGATGACACGTAAAAAGTGACCTTGTGTAACAGTATTAGCAGTGAAAGATCATGTCGGCTGAACAATAAAGGACAGGGACAGATGAGTGAGGAATGTCCGAAGATTTCTCAACACTGCAGTCTTCAGCTTTTACTGAACACAAGTGTAAAAATATTTGAAAAAACACAATTGCAGGGCTTGAAAAACACCTAGTGCTTCTTGAGTCCAATGAGATTGGCTTTAACACAGGAATTCTCGATTACTTTTATCACAACAAGCGCGAGAATACTAGTTAAAAGAAATCTTCAATTTATCAGTAAGTTCAGTAAACACCGCTACTATCAAGGAATTAGCCTGCGGGTGAACGTCTTTTGTTATTAGGTTTTCTCTGTATTGATTTTGTAAATTCAAAGAGTGCTGCAGTACCATTTTATGCCAAACCTTACGGAGCTTTGAATGTTCATTTCTTATCATCAAAGGCTGCCAGCAACTTGTTGTTGAGTAGATCTTCGCATTGATTTCGTTAACCTGTTTTTTGCTTAGACAGAACTTGATACCATTTGAATTAGCAGTGAGTAGTCTATTGTGATGTAGGAACTCAACATTAGAAAGGAGACCGAGCCATGGCAACGGCTATTGTGGAAGCTTGCTGTACACAAATTGGCTGTCCCATCCCTGACATTAGAGCAGTGACTACGTTTCAAGTGTATTTCATTACTGTGGCGCGCTTTGGGATACCTTTAGATAATGAAAAATGCCACACAAATGCAAGATCTTTCTTTAATTTATTGCTCAATGAATCACTTTGGAGTGGGGAAGGAGAAGTGTTCTCTTGTAGAGGGTTCGAGCTTCACCTGAACACACTTTGCAGCTTAAATGCTGCTTGCAGTCCACAGGCTGTGTCTTCGCGAGCTGAACCCTGCACCCGAATTCACGTTTTCAACATGAGTCAGCATGCCTGGGTTTACCAAATAAATATCTAACAAGACAAACAGGTTGTTTTATTGCAACACTTAACCTTACCATCTTTTCATAGAGAGACATTCCAAAGCACTTCTCTGGGATGTTCTCAAGCAAAATTTGTCTTGGAGCCTCACAGGACAGGTGACCAGCAATTTACACACAGTAAGATCCCACAATCAGCAATGTGATGATGTTCAGGTCATCTGTTGGGAGATAAATACTGGCCAGGAATACTGAGCTGAACCCCCCTCCCCTGCTCTTCATGGAATGTGTAGAAATAGTAAAGAACAGCAAGGTGCAATACAACACAAATAGAAACAGTTCACAAAAATATTGATGTAGCCTTTTCAGAATGTGTTTCTTAGTTTAATATTCAGCAGATGAAATAGTCACCCAATCGCTCAAATATCCTAACCATCTGTTGGCACTAGCACCCTGGATTGCTAATTCCACATGTTCACCTCCCTTGGCAAAAAGGAATTAAATCTAAAATGTAATGAAGTATTAGACCAGCTTTAGGAATTTGAAGCAATGTAATATCTATTTAAAGTAATCACAGTGACTACATTACTTAACAGATGGCAAGAAAATAATAGAAGCATAGAGCTTATATTTTACCAGCTAATTGTATGAGCCAGTATGTATTACCTTCATACATTAAAGAAACATAAACTGAGGTACAGTTCTAGAAACTACCAGAAACTGAAAATGTAGGATGCAAGCTCTTTCTGCAACTTGATTTGTTTTTGACTCCTTCCTGGCATCAAGATAAACAGAATCAGGAAGATGGAATGATGAAAAATGTATTTTTATTTTAAAAGGTTAACTCAATAGGGAAATAACGGTTCCAAGGAGTTTATTAAACTGAAGATTCCTAGTAACTTTTACTGTTGAACGACTGGAATAACAATTTTCAAAGATTCAGGCTGCACCAGCAACGCAAATGGAGGATGTTGCTGGTGATATCCATGAGCTGTTGGGTGGTAAGCGATGAAAAGCAGCAGTCAATGGGTTTCTAGAATCACTGATACCCTCAGCAAACTCAATCCAGTGCTCTGTGGCCCAAGGAATGATTGGAAAACTGGGAACCAAGAATTGGGCACATTCCTGAATTCTTGTTGTCATGATCCACGACCAGATGAGGTCCCCCAAAGTTGTTGATCCCGGCGAGACCCCTCAATTTGTCACCATCTGCATGGGACACCCCCAAATTGTTTTGCCCCAGAGTGAGGAGGGGTGAACTGGCTCCCTGTCTTTCTTCAGCCACCACCCCCCACCCTCCCCAACCCTGCCATCCCACACCCTGTTGGTCACAACAAGATTTAATCTAAAAAGAATCCCTTTTGTGGATACCTTTTTCCCAGACCCAATCGTTCTGGTTTTGAAGGAGCCAATTTGATCAGACTTTCTTGAGTTAAAGGTAAGAGTAAGTTTATTAATTACTAAAAGCAGGAAAAGATAAAACACATGCGTATACAGCTATACAGGTTAAAAGTAGGAATTTAATTTGAAGTAAGTGAATGGATATATATATTTTAAAAGGGGGTATATGGAGCAGTCCTTGAACTCATGGGGAGTAGGTGATTGAGCGTTGCAGCTATTGTATTTTGAGATTCCATTAAAATTGACTCTGGTAGATGAATAGTCAGTTTTGAGGTTCCAGTAGGGTTGACTTCTGTAGACGAATAGTCGGTTTTGAGGTTCCAGTAGTGCTGACTTCGGTAGAGAGAGCGAGAGATCGAGATACCTGCAAAATAGTGATTTGAAGGGGTACTGTGTGTGGCTGCTACTTCTGAGTCAAACTTCCAGTACTTGCTCTCTCTTAGAACACCCACCAACAGAGAGACCCCAGAGCAGCTTTTCAACTCACTTTTAACCCCTTCTTTGTATATTCCAAGTTGGAAGCAAAATCACAAATCTGTCTTGACATTGTTCACAGGATTTCTTGATGAGATGATACTCATCGTCCATTATGTCCCATTATTCCTAACGGAGGGAGCAATTAGTTTCTGGATGTCTTTAAAAGTACCTTGTCTGGCAACAAGGTGGGGCTCCATTACCTCTTAGGGAGTTACCCTGCAGCATTCCAGCCAGTGGTTTGTTCATTTTTAAAAACTCAGGTCTTATCTTTAAAGTCCAATATTTCCATATGCAATTCAGTGTTTTTTCCTTCATTATCATGACACTGTTAAGCACTTCCAGCATGTAAAATTCTACATTGGGAATACCTTCAACTCAAAAGCAGCTTCAGTGTCATGAGCACTGTACCCTGCTGCCTCAAGGTATGGGGTGGCAGGAAATCGAAGGGACAATAGTTGATTCATCCATCTTTGTTAAGTATGGTCGAGAACTCTCTTTCCAGAAAGACGTTGAGGCTAGGTGGAAATGAAAATTTCACATTTGACACCGGTAGATTTTTATTATGCAAGGGTATTATTGGGTATGGAACCAAAGTGAATAAATAGAGTTAAGTACAGGTCAGACATTATCTAACTGATTGACAGCTTGAGTTGCTGAATGGCAACTCCCCGGTGATCCCACCCCACTTGCATTTTGAGGCCCCAGCAACAGCTTCATCCTTGGGCCTCTTACAATACCGGGAGTGGTCACTGCACTTGATGGTGCTGCTGATACTGAAGAGTTATCAGCCTCTGGTTGGCTGGCAGCTCTCAGAGGCCAGAAATTTATGCAGGAAATTCCCCCTGCAGGGGCCAATAGGCTGATTGGGATTTTCACCAGCAGCTCTCCAGCCCATTCAATTCTGCCCTATGCTTCTAATTCCATTCCTTTGGGCAGAATTTAATACTCCTTACACACACAGGCTTTGGGGGTGGTGGGGTGGGGGGTCAGGGGTGCTTAAATTGGAGGCGGGAAGGCTTGAGGTGGAGAGCCTGCTGCTTTTCTGACTTCCTGTAATTAAGTCCAGGGCAGGAAGCATCAAGAATGGCCACTTAAAGGATGCATCCTGTCACCACTAGTATTCAACCAGCAGCAGGCGTGGGCCATGTCATGTGGGAAAACTGCCAGATAAATCCTGGCAGGCATGCATGCAACCTGGTGGGGGCCACCCTCCTTCCCATGTATCCTGTACCCAACAGAGGGACCCACTGGCAGCAATGGAGGGACCTGTGGGAAGAAACACCCTCCTGCCTTTACAGCTTCCCCTTTCCACCCCCGTCAGGGCCTCGCTGACTGGCCCCGGTGATCCCACCCCACTTGCATTTTGAGGCCCCAGCAACAGCTTCATCCTTGGGCCTCTTACAATACCGGGAGTGGTCACTGCATTTGATGGTGCTGCTGATACTGAAGAGTTATCAGCCTCTGGTTGGCTGGCAGCTCTCAGAGGCCAGAAATTTATGCAGGAAATTCCCCCTGCAGGGGCCAATAGGCTGATTGGGATTTTCACCAGCAGCTCTCCAGCCCATTCAATTCTGCCCTATGCTTCTAATCAGTTACAGCCTCTTCCCATTATAATTTGCTGATGTAGAGGATCCTACAAGTTTAGCCCTCGGTCTCTTAGTTTTTCCTTCCATTACCGGTGTTAAATACTAAAGTTGCTCGATGATGCCTAGCCCATCGTAATCCTCTACTTCTCATTCACATCAGCATCAGCTTAGCTACAATGCTTTGGCATGAGAATGAATGTCAGTGCAGACATGAATATATGATTTATGAAGATGAGACTTTGGACTTGTCATCTACAAGGAACTTGATTTTGAAAGATCTCAGTATGAAACATCAAACTTTGTGTTTGACTGAAGATAAAAATACATTATGAACAATATGTATGCATTTTTGTGTCCTATCTCAACATTCCTATCAGTAAGACAAATTACCATGTTTTAAAACTATGAATGATAGGAAAGTTTTATTGCATGAGATGACTTTTCAAAGGATTGATAAAACATTGGTGAATGAAGTAAAATAGTGCCAACTTTCTGTTCCAAACACTTTGATTATTTGCTGCAATATAGTTATAGCTCACGTATTTGGTTGAAACAGATTCTGGATAATTGGAATGTTTTTCTAATTTTTCATGGGATGTGGGCATCACTGGCAAGGCCAGCATTGGTTACCCATCCCTAATTGCCCTTGAACTAAGTGGCTTGCTCTGCCATTTCAGAAAGCAGTTAAGAGTGAATTGCATCGCTCTGTATCTGGAGTCACATGGAGAGCAGACAGGGTAAGGACAGCAGATTTCCTTCCTTAAAGGGCAAGAGTGAACCAGCTGGGTTTTTACAACAATCGATGATAGTTTAATGGTCACCATTACTGACACTGGCTTTCAATTCCAGGTTTTTTTTATTAATCAAAATTAAATGCCACCAGCTGCTATGGTGAGATTTGAATCCTTGCCCCAGAGCGTTAGTCTGGACCTGTGGATTACCAGTCTAGTAACATTACCACTATACTACCATCTCCCCAAAGATCTGGAATGTTTTCCTGCTGCTGGTTGTGTGTGTGTATTCTGGGGCAAATGAAGGGCTGACAGTTGTGCATCATCATCAGATTGTTGAGGATAGAAATTTATCTTGGGCAATTGCACAAAGCAAACAATATGGAATTGGTTCCGCATTACATACAGTTTCTGATATTTAATTCTGGAATTGTGTAAAACGGGCGGCCAATCTGATGTCACCTATTTTGTGCCACCATCTGAAATGCATTTCCAGGTTTTGGTCTTCTAAGTTCAACAGCACCCAGAGGTGTAATCCCCTCCTGCAACTCAACAACACACAAAGTCCCTGGAGTGGACTGGATTTCTGACCTTCAGGCACTTTGTGTGTGTTTCTTTCACCAAATGCTTCCACACTGTAGTGGACCTCATCCTTTTACAGCTTCTCCTTTGAAGTGATGAAGCTGCCTCTAGCTACTGCTGGAATTATGGAGGTGTGAAAGAAAAATCTTATTTACTCTCCATGGGGCGACAATAAAGTGAAGGCCATTTTATAATAAGACTTACTCAGAAGGCAGAAAACCAAGTGTAAACATATTTAATTCATGTGCAACTGACTCCGGGCAAAAATCATTCAGATTCAGATTTGCAAAGCATTGTGCATTATCGATAAACAGCTCGGGAATTGTGAACATTTCAGAATTTCTAATATTTATTTTTAGATTTTAAAAAAAAGTTTATATCCCTCAAGTGGGAGAGAGTGTTGTCTCAATTCTTGGAGAATGAGGATGGTTAGGGTCAGGGTTAGGGTTAGACCCACATTGCAGTCTCTCCGGTCCCTCATCAATATCCCCCTCCAGCCCTACCTCCCCCTCTCCTCTTCACTCCCTGGATACTGCCCGGTGCTGAAAGCTGATGTGCCTCTCAGACAGCCTCTCATTGGAGCCAGGATTCAGAGTCTAAAAATTGCAATTGGAAGCTGCTGTTAAATCCAGCAGGACATGAGGAAAACCTTCCTACTGAGCTCCCCAACAGCAAAACCTCCCCCCTCATATGACTCGTCCCTGCCTCTCTAACAATATCATGGCCACTCCTTGCGTTTATTGCGAACTCAAGTGACCAGATTATGGGTGATGGAATTGTTAGATAATAGGAAAGCTTGCTTGGAACAGGAATAAGTTGGAAAGGGAAAAGAAATCAATGCAGGACTCTATCCACTCTCACTTCTGAAGGGAAAGGTAAACATCATTGAGGCTTGCGTTCTACCATGGGTTATTAGACAGTTATTTTCTCGATCCTTTACTACTGATGTTTCCAAAGCAATTAAATCATGCTGTAAAAGATTTATGCCACTATCAGAATGGAAGCATCTTACACGTTTGTACATACAAGTCTAAATAATGACTTTTCAAATCTAGCATGAGGGAATACCAGTGCTCAGAAAAGCAAACACTTTTCATTCAAGGGACACATTGTCAACATCAAACACTCCCAGAGCAGGGTTAGATTGGCAATAAAGCTTCCTCGACATAATGGCCCGTAACTTCCCAGCTCTCCAGCGTCGGATTTGGGAGTTACTTCAAAAATGCGCCAGGGAATCCCTCTGGCATGTTTCCAGGTAAAGGTTTGCATGGCGATAAAAACAAAAAACTGCGGATGCTGGAAATCCAAAACAAAAACAGAATTACCTGGAAAAACTCAGGAGGTCTGGCAGCATCAGCAGAAAAGAACAAAGTTGATGTTTCGAGTCCTCATGACCCTTCCACAGAACTAAGTAAAAATAGGAGAGGGATGAAATATAAGCTGGTTTAAGGTGGGGTGGCGGTGGGGGAAGAGAAGTGGGGGGGGTGGTGGTTGTAGGGACAAGCAAGCAGTGATAGGAGAGGGATGAAATATAAGCTGGTTTAAGGTGGGGTGGCGGTGGGGGAAGAGAAGTGGGGGGGTGGTTGTAGGGACAAGCAAGCAGTGATAGGAGCAGATAATCAAAATATGTCACAGACAAAAGAACAAAGAGGTGTTGAAGGTGGTGATATTATCTAAAAGAATGTGCTAATTAAGAATGGATGGCAGGACACGCAAGGTACAGCTCTAGTGGGGGTGGGGTGAAATAAGACTAAAAGGGGATAAAAGGTATGGATTTAAAAATAATGGAAATAGGTGGGAAAAGAAAAATCTATATAAATTATTGGAAAAAACAAAAGAGGAGGGGGAAGAAACAGAAAGGGGGTGCGGATGGAGGAGAGAGTTCAAGATCTAAAGTTGTTGAATTCAATATTCAGTCCGGAAAGCAGTAAAGTGCCTAGTCGGAAGATGAGGTGTTGTTCCTCCAGTTTGTGTTGGGCTTCACTGGAACAATGCAGCAAGCCAAGGACAGACATGTGGGCAAGGAAGCAGGGTGGAGTGTTAAAATGGCAAGCGACAGGGAGGTCTGGGTCATTCTTGTGGACAGACCGAAGGTGTTCTGCAAAGCGGTCGCCCTGTCTGTGTTTGTTCTCTCCAATGTAGAGGAGACCGCATTGGGAGCAACGAATGCAGTAGACTAAGTTGGGGGAAATGCAAGTTAAATATTGCTTCACTTGAAAGGAGTGTTTGGGCCCTTGGACGGTGAGGAGAGAGGAAGTGAAGGGGCAGGTGTTGCATCTTTTGCGTATGCATGGGGAGATGCTGTAGGTGGGGGTTGAGGAGTATGGGGTCATGGAGGAGTGGATCAGGGTGTCCCAGAGGGAACAATCCCCCCTCCGGAATGCTGCCGGGGGTGGGGGGAATGGGGGGGTTTGGTGAAGGGAAGCTGTGTTTGGTGGTGGCATCATGCTGGAGTTGGCGGAAATGGTGGAAGATGATCCTTTGAATGCGGAGGCTGGTGGGGTGATAAGTGAGGACAAGGGGGACCCTATCATGTTTTTGGGAGGGAGGAGAAGGCTTGAGGGCGGATGCGCGGGAGATGGGCCGGACACGGTTGAGGGTCCTGTCAATGACCGTGGGTGGAA
Organism: Carcharodon carcharias; assembly: GCF_017639515.1. NCBI lineage: Eukaryota > Metazoa > Chordata > Chondrichthyes > Lamniformes > Lamnidae > Carcharodon > Carcharodon carcharias. The sequence goes on along the minus strand of NC_054485.1, from coordinate 54,651,061 downwards.
AACCTCAGTAAAGGAAGAAGGAGGACAATGTCATAGGAACTGTTTTTGAAGGTAGCATCACCAGAACAGATGTGACAGAGGTGAAGGAACTGAGAGAATGGGATGGAGTCCTTACAGGAAGCGGGGTGTGAGGAGTTGTAGTTGAGGTAGCTGTGGGAGTCGGTAGGCTTGTAATGGATATTGGTGGACAGTCTATCACCAGAAATTGAGACAGAGTGGTCAAGGAAGGGAAGGGAAGTGTCAGAGATGGACCACGTGAAAATGATGGATGGGTGGAGATTGGAAGCAAGATTAATAAATTATTCCAGGTCCCGACGAGAGCATGAAGCAGCACCAAAGTAATCATCGATGTATCGGAGAAAGAGTTGTGGGAGGAGGCCGGAGTAGGACTCGAAAAAGGAATGTTCCACATATCCCATAACGAGACAGGCATAGCTGGGGCCCATGCGGGTACCCATAGCCACACCTTTTATTTGGAGGAAGCGAGAGGAGTTAAAGGAGAAATTTTTCAGTGTGAGAACAAGTTCAGCCAGACGGAGGAGAGTAGTGGTGGATGGGGATTGTTCAGTCCTCTGTTCGAGGAAGAAGCTAAGGGCCCTCAGACCATCCTGGTGGGGGATGGAGGTGTAGAGGGCTTAGACGTCTATGGTGAAGAGGATGCAGTTGGGGCCATGGAACGGGAAATTGTTGATGTGACGTAAGGTGTCAGAGGAATCACGGATATAGGTACAAAGGGACTGGACAAGGGGAGAGAGAAGGGAGTCAAGATAACGAGAAATGAGTTCCGTGGGGCAGGAACAGGCTGACATGATCGGTCTGCCAGGACAGTCCTGTTTGTGGATTTTGGGTAGGAGGTAGAAGCAGGCCATCCGAGGTTGGGCGACTATCAGGTTGGAAGCTGTGGGAGGAAGATCTCCAGAGGAGATGAGGTCAGTGACAATCCTGGAAACAATGGCTTGAAGTTCAGTGGTGGGGTCATGGTCCAGGGAGAGGTAGGTGGAAGTGTCTGCGAGTTGACACTCAGCCTCCACGAGGTAGAGGTCAGTGCACCAGACAACAACAGCAACACCCTTGTCAGCGGGTTTGATGACAATGTTAGGGTTGGACCTGAGAGAATGGAGTGCAGTAAGTTCAGAGAGAGACAGGTTAGAATGGGTGAGACGAGCAGAGAAATTGAGACGACTAATGTCACGCCGACAGTTCTCAATGAAAAGATCAAGAGAAGGTAAGAATCCAGAGGGAGGGGTCCAGGTGGAGGGAGAATATTGGAGGTGGGTAAAAGGATCCATTGAACGGGGAGAGGACTCCTGCCAAAAGAAGTGAGCATGGAGACGAAGATGGTGGAAGAAGAGTTCAGCGTCGTGCCAAGCCCGAAATTCATTGAGATGAGGGCGTAAGGGTATGAAACTAAGTCGTTTGCTGAGCACTGAACGTTCAGTGTCAGAGAGGGGAAGGTCAGGGGGTATAGTGAATAAATTGCCAGGGCTGGGATTGGCAGATGGGGTGGGGACGGAGGGACAGGCAGGGGTGGAGGGTCCTAGATGGGTGTTGGTGTCGATGAGTTGTTGGAGCATGCGTTACTTTGCACATGAGAGAAAGAGAAAAAGTTTCTTGTTGAGGCGTCGGATGAGACGAAGAATAAAATGAAACTGGGGGCATGCGCAGCTTTGAAAAAGGGTGCAGTGGTCCTGCTGGAGGGAGAGGTCGAGTGTGTTCATATGGTGGTGCATGGCACTGAGTATGGATCTCAGAATATGACAGGAACAGCAGTCTGAGAAACGTTTTATGTCCCAGAGATACCCGTAATTCTGGGTGCGTTCGAAACATGAGGGGTGGAATTTCAGTTGAAATCCACGTGGGGTAAGTCGGAGACGGAGACAGTCACTGAGAAAGGAGATATGGCTGTGAAAGCGGGTTTTAGTAAACACCTTGTCAAACACCAGGAGAGAAATAGAAAGGAATGAAGGTGAACAAGGCAAAAGAGAGATACTGAAATCCTGTCAGAGAGAAGAGCAATACTTCTTCAAGGTAGGCATTTCTTGAAGAGCAGTGGCAGTCAGTTAAACACAGAGATAAAAACAAAAAACTGCGGATGCTGGAAATCCAAAACAAAAACAGAATTACCTGGAAAAACTCAGCAGGTCTGGCAGCATTGGCAGAGAACAACAAGGTTGACGTTTCGAGTCCTCATGACCCTTCAACAGAACTAAGTAAAAATAGGAGAGGGGTGAAATATAAGCTGGTTTAAGGTGGGTGGGGGGGGGGGTGCGGGGGGAGAGATGACCAATTCTAACCTGTCTCTCTCTGAACTTACTGCACTCCGTTCTCTCAGGTCCAACCCTAACATTGTCATCAAACCCGCTGACAAGGGTGGTGCTGTTGTTGTCTGGCGCACTGACCTCTACCTCGCGGAGGCTGAGCGTCAACTCGCAGACATTTCCTCCTACCTCTCCCTGGACCATGACCCCACCACTGAACATCAAGCCATTGTTTCCAGGACTGTCACTGACCTCATCTCCTCTGGGGATCTTCCTCCCACACCCCCCCCACTTTTCTCCCCCAACCTCCCCACCTGAAACCAGCTTATATTTCACCCCTCTCCTATTTTTACTTAGTTCTGTTGAAGGACTCGAAACGTCAACTTTATTCTTCTCTGCCGATGCTGCCAGATCTGTTGAGTTTTTCCAGGTAATTCTGTTTTTGGTAAGATTTGCATGGCAATTGCCCAGAAGTGCAAACTTCCTCTGGACAATAGCACTGCTCTGGGAACCATCTGAAAATGCGATTTAAATCATTAATTTCATATGGGTCCACCGGGGCCAAACCAATTGTTACCCAGAATAAGGTAGAAGAATTAAAACCTCTTCTAACTCTGAGTAACTATTGTAAAGACCCGGACTGACAACATGGAACTCCCCACACCCCCTACCCAATCCCCCACAACATGGGAATCTCCCCACCCTCCCCAACCCCTGACAGTCCCCCGCCCCTGACCTCAGACAACCCCCACTCCTGACCTTCGGTAATCCTGACCCCCTCACCTTCCGATAGGCCCCCACCCATCACCCCCCAACCTCTGACACCCCCCAACTCCACCCCACCTCTGACACCCCCACCACCTGACCTCCAACACACCCCATCCTCCTGACTTCCGACAACCCTCAGCCCCAAACTCTGACACCCCCCACAGCCCCCCATGACTTCCAGAATCTCCCACCCACCCCGGACCTCCAACAGTTCTACCCCCGACACCCTCCACCCCCCGACTTCCAACGCACCCTACAACCCTCGACCCACACACCCCACCCCCGGCTTCCGACCCCTCGACCTCCAACTGAATCCCCTTGGTCCTCCGACTGACCCACCGCCCCACAACCTTGACCTCCGACCGAGCCCCCCCACCATGCTGGACCTCCAACCAACCCCCTCCCACCCCACTGGGCTGCCATCTGACATCCCCAATCCCCAAATCCTATCCACTTACCTTAGACAATTACCTTCTCCCTGACCTGTCAATTTGCCTGGCCCTTTAAACTTACTTGCTTTACGACAGCAAGTGCTGCAAAAAGGGGGGGTGTGGCCTCCTTGAACACGCTGGATCTAGACTTCGCTGGGGCCTTTGAGGAATCTTTCGATGCAGGCCCTAAGCAACTCCAGTGAATGGAAGTGGCAACTTAATTTTCAAGAGAAGGTAAATAGGTATTTATTCCTTGTAATTCCTGCGGGCCAGCACTTTCCGATGCTAGTCAGAGGTTACAGCCCTATGTATCAAACACTCCCAGAGCAGATACAACATGGGTTAGATACACTGGGGCTGATTTGCACTGAATACTTAAGGCATTAAAGAGGTGAAAAGGTGACCAAGATGAGCCTGAAATGCCAGCTTAGCCCATTTGGCTCAAGATGCCATCCTAGGCAAGGAGTTGAAGGCTGGGAAACAGCTGATTTATCTTTACAATGCCTGCTAGCACTCAATAAAGAGGTTCCACGGCAATTTGGTGACTATGTAATATTTCTCCTAACAGCGATTAGCTGTTTGGGGGTAAACAGCACATTGACAGTAATTTCTAGTGCTACTCACAGGGGTACTCACCAATTCATGTTCAATGCTGCTGGAACTATGAAGAGGGTGTCTGAAACACATCAGGAGACTTCCCGGGACACTGTCACGATGTCAGCAATGCTCAGTCTTTTATTCTAGAAATTCTGTGACCCCTTATTCTGAAGAGAGTGAATGCTGTGCTTCTCCACCTTATGGACACTTTAATGGAGTCACCAGGAGAAAAGAAGTGGTCGATAATGGGCACCTTGCTAGGGGACCCGATTGTCTGCAGAGGAATGGGAGGAGGATATGAATCCAGGCAGAGCAGCACTATTTGCTGCAGGAGAGAGGGTCAGGAAGAAGATGTGAGCTCCTGCAGGTACAGTATTTCCCCCCAACTCTGGACCTGCTGCACTAGAACCTCCCGTGCCACATTCAGTAATCTGTGCACCCTTTCCCTCGGTGAAAGCCAGAGCAGAGCCAGCATACACTGCTCCATGGAAATTGCATTTAATCCACACTTAAGTGTTAAATCTGAATCTTTCAGGTTATTGCCTGTAGGCATGTTCAAATTGGTAATCATCAATTAGCCAGAAAACTCTGCACTGAATCCAGACTTTCAAACTGGCATTTCTTATTAGCATAGCACCCAATTAGTATGTGTTCTCTCCTTTGACAAAATAACCCCACAGTAAAGCTACCTCTACACTGTCCCCATCAAACATTCCCAGGGCAGGTACAGCACGGGGATAGATACAGAGTAAACCTCCCCCTATACCATCCCCATCAAACACTCCCAGGACAGGTACAGCACAGAGTTAGATACAGAGTAAAGCTCCCTCTACACTGTCTCCATCAAATACTCCAGGGCAGGTACAGCACAGAGTTAGATACAGAGTAAAGCTCCCTCTACACTGTCCCCTTCAAACACTCCAGGGCAGGTATGGTACAGGTTAAATAGGGCAACAAATAATCCCCAGTTCTAGCATTCTATCTGTCAAACTTGGGAAATGTAGTCCTCGATGCAAATATATTTCTTATTTTGGAGGCCTAGGAGTTGAAAAAATTTTGTTTTTAGTACTTTTGCCTCATTGATGGAATCATTTTCAAATCGCACCCCAATATCAGTAACTTGGGATTTTAACAAATGGGTACCAGCAATGGGAGTAACGTTTTTGAAGTAAACCTTTCTCTGTTGTGCACCTATTTTTTCAGTGAAACTGAGGAGAAATGAAGAGAGGAAACCTCTGGTGCTGATCTGCACGTGAATCACAATGCCCTCTGAACTCTGTTCACAAACGCTGGGAGTACAGTTTGTTGGGGCTGAGACAGGAATTGCTATTGACATCATCTTGTACTTATGGAGGTCAAACAACATCATTGCTGTCTACACCAACTTTCCTCCATCTCCACCGGCTGCAGGTCAGGTGCAGGTCGGCCCATTTAAACTCAGAACTGGGTCAGAGATAAAACTTCTCTTAGCCTTAAAGGGACAGGCTGCACATTTTTGCACAATTTACAGAATCTCACATTAGAGCCAAAAGATTGCTGAACCTATCATAGAAGGAAGAAAGGCAGTCAATATAGAATTCTAATAAACCCCCAGCAAACGCAAGCTGCTGCAGAGCTAATACATATCCTGCCTATGGAGAGCATATGCTTACCGGATGCCATGTTGCAGACTAATGAGTCCTAACTGATGACATGGTGAATTGACCTGTGTCTGTGTGCAACACATTCATGGTGAACTGTGCTTCCCTTGTGCCATGGCCGAGGTAGTAGAGGAGAATTTTCACCATATGTGATCCTCAAGGTGCCATGACATGTACCAATGCTTCTCACAAGATGAAAAGCACTATCTGTATTGTCCTATCAAGTCCTTCCAAGCCTGGTGTTTGAATGCCAGCTGTTGCTGAATGGGTTGTACCCTGATTTTTGAGACAGAAGATTGTGGCTTCAAATGCTACTCCAGATAGTTAAACATATATTCAGGGCTGATAGCTCAGTTCAATATTGAGGGAGTTCTGCACTGTTGGAGATGCTGTCTTTTTAATGAGATGTTAAGCTAAAGCAGCATTTGCTCTCTCAGGTGGATGTAAAAGATTACACAGCACCACTCAGAGAAAAGCAAGGAATTCTCCATGTTGTCCTAGCCAATATTTATCCCCCAACATTTCAAACAGGTTATCAGGCCATTACCATATTGCTGTTTGTGCTTGCTGTGCACATTTGGCTGTTATTTTTCCTGCATTATAAAATTGACTACACTCCAAAGTAATTAATTGGTTGTAAAGCACTTAGTATCATCCTGAGGTTGTGAAAGGTGCTATATAAATACAAGCTTTTTTTCTTTGATGCGGATTAAAACACCTGTTACTCCATTTGAATAATATTCCTTAATGCCAACCTTTCTCAATAGCCATATTATGGCCTCTCTGAATGTGGTTGCCAATTTAGTGCCAGTTTGAGCTGAATCATGTATGAGCAGACCTGTGTTTTTGGGTGAATCCTTACCCATGATGCATTAGTATGAGTCTCCCTCGAACACTTCTTGTAGGGGAACTTCCATCCAACATAGAAATGTGGTTTCCAAACTATCATTCAAAGCTAGATCCTGGAGGTAACTGTTTTGTCTTAGGTTTGGGGTCTAGATGGACTTTCTTTAGTGTTTGTCTGTTGCTCTAAGCACATTGCCATAGACTAATATTCATTTCCAGATCTATGTGCATCGCAGTACACTGCCTGAGGTTATACTCCTGCTTCCCACAAAACCTCAGTCTCTTAGTCACGTGACATAGTATCACAGTTACTTCAGTCATTGTGAAAACAGAAAATGCTGGAAAAACTCAGCAAGCCAGGCAGCATCTGTGGGAGAGAAACAGAGTTAATGTTTCGAATCCATATGACTCTTCATTGACTTTTTTTCTTTTATGTTGGATGGAAGGTTCCACTACAAAAAGTGTTTGAGGAAGTCTCTCACTAGTTCACCATGGGTAAGGGTTCATCCACATCTCGGGTCTGCACACACTTGAATCTGCTCAAACTGGCACTAAATTGGCAACCTCATTCAGAGATGCCATAATATGGCTATTGAGAAAGGTTACCAATAATTCAGAAGAAGAGTCATACTGACTCGAAACATTAACTCTATTTCTCTCTGCACAGATGCTGCCTGATCTGCTGAGTTTTTCCAGCATTTTCTGTTTTTCTTTCAGATTTTCAGCATCCACAGTATTTTGCTCTTAGTTTACTTCAGTAGTTACATCAGTATCAGGCGTCCCGATGTTAACCCTTTAAATCTCACCCAAAATCTTTATTCCCCCTAAATACATACTCCTACATCTCTCCTCAAAGTTTCAAACTTCACAGTGTTAATCTCTGTGGTGCCTTAACCAATCTCCCAGATCTGGTCCTGATTTCATTTCGAGGTTGAGGACGAACTGCAATCTCTCTTTATGATTGCAGAGTTTCTACTTGTTTCTGTTTCCTTGCCTCCATCCGGATCGAAATAGAATGTCCAAGGTTCCATGGTTTCCTTCCCAATAATATCAAGGCTCTTTGGTTCCTCCTGAAAGTTTAGCTTGACTGTCTCTTTGTTTCTCCTCATGCTTTCTAACTTCCTCACGATGGACTGAAGCAATGTTAGGTTGTAGTGTTTGTTGTAGAGCTGGGAATTGTGTTTGCAGCCGTCTTTCCATCAATAGTTCTGATGGTGAGAACCCGTTTTTAGTGGTTAGGTTCTGTAGTTAAAAAGGGCTAAGTTGATACCTTTGCTCGTCTTCATCAATTTCTTGATTGTTCGAACTCCTCTTTCTGCATCTCCATTGGACTCAGGATATCTAGGCGAACTAATCGCATGTATCAAACTATGTTCCTATGCAAAGTTATGGAACAGCTCATTAGCAAATTGAGGACTGTTGTCTGACACCACAGTGTTTGGAATGCTATGTGTTGTGAAGGTTCTTTTTAGTGGTATAATGGCTGCCTCCACCACGACGTTGTGCACTCTACTCACTCTGAACCACCTGGAGTAGTAACCAAGACAATGATCAAAACTTTGCCTTTGTACTCAAATAAATCCTTTCCCAGGTACTGCCATGACTCCGAAGGGAAGATAAGCGGAGTAAGTGGTTTGCTCTGCTGGTGGCTATGTACTGCATACATAAGACAGTTTGTGATTAACTCTTCAATAGAGTGACTGATGCCTGGCCACCAGACTGACTGTTGGGCTCTTGCTCTGCATTTCACTATTCCCAAGTGGCCTTGAGGGAATTTTTGAAGAGTATTCATGTCAAAGTGTTTTAGGGATGACTAGTCTGTCATTGAAAACTAAGAAATCATGGTTGATTGTGAGATGCTTTCTCTGTTCGAAGTATTGTTGAATTAGTGGGTTGTTAGAAGTGTAATCCAGCTATCTATTCTGGAAATACCTTTTTATTTTCATGCAATTATCATCTTGCTGTTGTGCTTGTTTAATTTCATGTAATCTCTTTTTATTGGCTGATAAGTGAGTGGTAATGAGCAGAGTAGATGCTTCTACTTCCTTAATAAAATTTAAATCTATCAGTCTGACTCCTTCCAGTGGTATTCTTGATAATGCATCTGCGGTCATCTGGTACTTATCTTGAACGTAGTAAATGAATCGTATCTCATAAACCTCAATCTAAAACATTGAATACCAAGGTGACAGTTTTGTAATTTCCTCTAGTTTAAGAAGAGTAACCAAAGCCTTGTGGTCATTTTCAATTTTAAACCTTAATTCCTTGACATAATCAGAGAACTTCTCACAGACCCGTGTGGCTGCTAATGCTTCTTTCTCAGATAGTTGCATATCTTTTCTCTGTGTCTGTGAGAGATCTTGGGGTGTAATATACCAGTCTTATTTGTCCACCTTTTTGGATTTGAAACAGCACAGCTCCCAATCCTGTAGGTGATGTGTCTGTTGTTGCAATTGTTGGCAATTCTGATTTGTAGTGCACTAGAATTTATACTGAAATTAGGATACTTTTGATGTTGTCAAAAGCATTTCACTGTCCACGTTGCAGCACCACTGTTGACTTTGTCTCAACATCTGTTCTGTATCTGGAGAATATCTTCCTCCAGTTGTCCCAGTGTGGAGCTTGTTGCAAGCATTCAGCACTGCAGAACAATTCTGGGAGTGGCAATGTAGACTGTATGCCTACGGAAGTCCTGGATCTGTTGCTGCTTCAGGAGTTTGGCTGTTTGACTGTTATCTGTACTCACTGCTCACTGGGCTCTGGGTCTGTGTGTCTGCTTGCACCTGCAGCACCCATGATGCTCCGTTCTCAGGTGAACCTTCAATCTTTTTTCCTGTCCTTTCCTAATGATTCAGAGGTCTCTCAGGACTGCTGTCTTCTCTTGGAATTTTTCTGGGTTTTCATTCTCTGTCTGCTGCCACCATGTTGGATGCTGCACATTAACACAAATCACCCGCTGCCACCTTGTTTCATCTAGGGTTCGGGGTCCAGATGATTTAGGGTTTGCCTATTACTCTAAAAATGCTGCCATAGCCTGTAATTCATAAAAGCTATTCTTGTTTATTTACAGATCTATGTACATCTCAGTACTCTACATGAGGCTGTACTTCTGCTTCCCAGCCTCTTCATCATGTGACATTACAACATTAGTTACATCAGTATCAGGTGTTCCTACAGATAATCCTTTACTCTACAGTGACAAGACTATATTCTAAACCTCTATGTATCCAGGTCTCATGATTACCTTCTTTAATATCAATTCACAGCTGCCTTAGCCAATTTATTTCGAAGGAAGTTGGAGCTCTTCAGTCGACTGGTTTGTAGATCTTCATTTTCAACACTTTGTTGAATTTTATTTTTAGGGTTTTGGCTGGGGGTTTTCAGACCCCAGATTGTTTCTAGACTGTTATATATTCCTAATTTCCTTCAACCTTCCACTGATGGCTGTGCCTTCAATTGTCTAAGCCCTAAGATCTGAAAGTCTCTAAACATCTCTATTTCTCTGTCCTCCTTTAAGACACTTATAATTTAGCACTTGCACCTTCTCTAATCTCTCTTAACGTGGCAGGGTGTTGATGTTTGTCTGTTAGACTCCTGAATTGTTATTAGTGCTTTTGGAAAAATGTGTAACTTCCATCACAGCATTTCTTGGAGGTTGGATGTAATGCAACTAAAGCACAACTGAGCCTCTAGTCAGAGCACACAGACAGCATTGCTGTTAAATCATTGATAATCGGCTGAAGAGTTACAACAACACATTAAAGAACATTAATATCAGTCTACGCTAGAGTCTGAAAATTTGAACACTAAAAAGTCAGAGTTAGGAATTCCTGTGAAGACTATAGCCCTAATTTTATTTTGGGATGGGATTTGGGAGGGGGGAGGTGAGGTGGGATGTGAGGCCAAAGCATGCAATGGACCATCTGGCCCCTTGGAGAGTGGTATTTGAGAGATTTTACCTTTCCTTGAATGCTCCAATACTGACTTCCTGCTGAAGCCAAAGGGAGTGATTTTATCACCACCAGGTGGGAGTGAAAAAGTTTTTGAGGATGGTGATCAGGCGACTGACAGGAACCTATGGAAATGGCCCTTCATGGTAAGTCAGGAATTTGGAGGGACTCCTAAAGGTCCATGATTAGGGTAGATGGAAAACACCAGAAAGAGGAAGCATAACACTTGCTTGTGGAATGTTCTTATTTTCCTCCTAATCTGGCACCCAATCTTTTACAGTTTTAAAAAAAATCCTCAGGTTATGTCTGACTTTGACCATTCCAATTTCTCCTGGCCAGCCTCCCATCTTCCATCCTTGAAGTAATCCAAAACTCTGCCACCCATATCCTATCTTGCACCAAGTCTCAATCACCTATCAACCCTGTGTTCATAGAAGTACGCTGGCTTCAGCAACACCTTGACTTTAAAATTCTTATCCTTGTTTTGGAATCCCTCAATGGCTTGGTCACTCAATGGCCTCACCCCTCCACATATCTGCAATTTCCTCCAGGCCAACAACGCCCTGAGATCTCTGCACTCATCTCCAATACTCCAGCTGAGGCTGGGTGAGAGTTTGGCACAGGGAGACTGGGGTATCCCAATCAGCTGCATAACCTCAAGATGGGACCAGAACTAGGAGACGAAAATGCAAGCAATACTCCCTATCACTTTATATAGTTCATATTTGCCCACTGGCTTTTGTGGTTGCATTGCATTTTCTTTATTCTTCAGCTTGGCTTTTGATGTCCGAGGATGAAGGCTGGGATTTTCCGGCTCCATCACGGGTGGGATCTGCGGTGGGCGAGGTGGTGGCCCAGCCAGAAGTCCATTGACTTGCGGCGGGATCAGAAGATCCCAGCAGCGGGCAGGTGTGGAAAATCAGGCCAGAAGTCTGAAAGAAAAATTAATCTCCGATAGCATTAATAAAATGGTCACAATCCCCATAATCACCCAACCCACGAACACAGGTTTTTGAGAACAGGTTGTCAGGGGTCTTAAATTAGGAAATATATATAGCCTAACAAGATGTAAAATTTCTTAAGATTATGAAAGGACTATTTAGGTGCTGCACAAAAAATACATCAGGCAGGCCCACACAATAAAGAAATCAGAATAGAGAGTGGATCCCTCAGATGAGGTGGGATTTCTTCTCTTAAAGGGTAGTTTGGAGTTCTCTATCCCAGCGAGCAGTGGAGGCTGGGTCATTCAATATATTCAAGGCTGAGTTCGGCATATTTTTCATTGACAAAAGAGTCAAGAGTTATTGGGATCAGGCAGGAAAGTAGAATTAAAGCCACAATCAGATCAGCTATGACCTTGTTGAATGGCGGAGCAGGATTGTGGTGATTGCAGGTAAAACCTTTTCTACTGCCTTTAGGGGTCACGTGATTGTACTGACGAATCAGCCCTAAGTGCTGGTAATCTTAGGGGTCAAGCTTTCTAGACATGGACCTAGTTCAAGCATGTAGCTTCTACAAGAGCTCTGTAATAAAGTTATCTATTTCAAGTAAGAACCTGTCCAGTACATCAAGTTTACTACAAGGCTCAAAGGGCCAAATGGCCTAGTCTTGCTCCTGTTTCTTTTGTTCCTTTATTTTTATTGGCCTCCAATTCCGGCTTCTTGAGCAACCTCAATTTCCATTGCTCCATCATTGCCAGCTGTGCCTTCAGCTGTCTAGACCCTAAGCTCTAGAATTTCCTCCTTAATTCCCTCGACATCTCTACCTCTCACTCCTCCTCTGTGACGGTCTTTAAAACGTTCTTCTTTGCTCAAGCTGTTGGTCACCTGTGCTAGTGTCTCTTTATGTGGCTCAGTGTCATATTGTACATGATAATGCTCCTGTGAAGTGTGTTGGGAGGTTTTACTATGTTAATATATGTAAAATAATGTAGATTGTTATCGGATGGGTTTCCTTGGTAAGTTTGAGAGCATGATCCCCTCACTCACATTTTAAATCACATTTTGATCACATCTTTGGGACATGACTTTGCTATTTAAATTAGGTTCCCAGCCATCCAATGGGACTTGGTGAAAATTAAGATATGGTGGAGGGAAGTTTTTTTTTGTTTCTAATATCATGCTAATTAAGTTGGTGGAGGGAATGCATTTGGGACAAAGTGCCAACCCAATAGCTGCCTTAACCATATTCCTGCTCCCAACCCCAACCCCTTGCCTGCACGACTCTATCTAGGCAGGAATATTAAAATACTCTTTATTACTCTGAAGAATTCCTGCAGATAATTGTAGACAATATGAGAAAATTAATGATTCAGATGGCCAAGTGAGTACAGGAATTAACTGTGTGGGAGGCTAAAGTGTTGATTACAGCCTATCACATTGAATAGGTGTTTGGAAGAAGATGCCTAACTTGAGGAAAAGTGTTGAGGTAAGCAATGAAGATCAATGTTAATTAGTCTACACTGTCATATATGGACATTACAACACCCACTTGCAATAAGATAGTGACTTCAGCTTGAGAAAATTATGCCAAGTTGCTCACAGGAGAGTAACAGACAAGATCTGACACTGAAACATCTGAGCCACACAAAGAGACATTAAAACATGTGGCCAGATGTTTCATGAATGAGGTAAGTTTTGAGGAGCAACTCAGAGGAGGAGAAAGAGATGGAAAGTTTTAAATAAAAGGCATTTTAGAGCTTAAGGCTTAAGTAGCTGAAGTCACAGCCAGCAATGGTGGACTTAAGGAAATTTAGGTGTGCAACAGGCCTGAATTGGAGGAGTGTAGAAGGCTTGGTGGGTTGTCAGGCTGGAGGCAGTTACAGAAATAGGGAAATCAATGATTTTACATTCCTACATATATGTGTGTTTGAATGATAATTACTTTGCATTGTTAGAAACGTCTATCCAATAAGGTTATACATGTCAGTGATATTTGCCTGAATGGTTTCACAGAAAAGTAATGTTGTTAATCTAAACTGCATCAAAAGGGAGGTAATGCAAATATTTCAGAAAGCCAGAAAAGAAAAGACAATTAACTAGCAGCTGAGAAAAATGATTCATCAACCATTCTTAACGCACAAATAGATTCAAGTACTAAAAGAGACACACTTTGCTTTTGAACCTTCAACTAGGGGTAACTTTTATTATTCATCCTAACTGACCTGGAAATATATGCAGTGTTTTGTAGTCTTTGCTTCCCTTTGTAAACTCCACCTTATGCATTGTCTAAAGCTTTTGTCCTTGCCGAAGGCTTCAAAGGGGGCCACAGTATAAAGAATACAGACTCTGCTGAAGGCTGACCTTTTCTGTAACTCTAACTTCCTCTATCCTATACAAGGAGCCGATAGTGGAAACCGGAGGCTGGCAGTCTTGGCAGATGCTGACATTTCTAGAGATACAATTACTGTGCCAATGATTTAAGATTCTTCAGGCTTAGAGCAATGCTGGTTCTCCACTGAGATATGTGCTGTCGCTGGAGCAATAATGGGGTCAAGGTGCTGGCTTACAGAGGGGACTTGCCTAGATCTGCTGTTGTCCTCTATTTTACATGGTGTTCATTCTCTACTGGTGCCAGAAGTACAAAAATCAGGTTCTCCTAGGCAGGGGCACCATTGGCTGGCATGCTGGGTTCTTAAAACAATGCTTGTGCTTGTCATCTGCGGCACCATCTGGGTATTTTCAAATATGTGCTGTCCTGAAGTAAGACAGCATACTGCCAATAACTAGGGGATACGGAGAACAGTCGACATCAGGCAAAATGTTTCGATTTGGGGGTCCATTAGTACAGATCACACAAGAGAAATAGTTACAAATGAGCGCCTAAACCAAAGAAACAAACAATGGCAAGAGACCAAATAATTTTAAAATGTCTTTTAGCTGCTGTGTACCTGCAAGGTTGTGTTTTGCCCCAACGTTTAAAGGTACATAGCAATGGCCTTGCAAGAAGGGTTTGTTGTGTCATGGAACAGTTGTCACAGTGCCCATCATGACCCTAATGAGTGCTGTAAGTTTTAAAAATTCATTCACAGGATGTGGGATCACTGGGGCCAGCATTTATTGCCTATCTGTAATTGCCCTTGAGAAGGTGGTGATGAGTCACTTTCTTGAATCACTGCAGTCTATTTGATGTAGGTACACTAAGGGTGTTGATAGAGAGGGTGCCCCAGGATTTTAACCCAATGACAGTGAAGGAATGATGGTATCTTTCCAAGTCAGGATGGTGTGGGTCTTGGAGGGGAACTTGCAGGTGGTGGTGATCCCATGCATCTGCTGCCCTTGTGCTTCTGGGTGGTCGAGGCTGCGTGTTTGGAAGGTGCTGTCGAAAGAAGCTTGGTGATCTGCTGTGTTGCAGCTTGTAAGAGTTTTGGATTCGGAGGCCAGAGACAGCTAAGATGGGCAGTTGACCATTCGTAAGTAATTTTAAGATAGTTTAATAAGATATTAAGAAGCAACAGTTTAACATGATGCATCAACTAATTAGACTGAAAATATATGACACATGACAGTTGAGAACAGTTTGCTGACCTTAGAAGATGAGTGGACGGTTGGCACAGAGTGTGTTGATCTCAGCAGCTTGTGATAGCAGCGTTCTGCTCTCTAGCTGAAGTATCAGGAAACTCTTCGCTCTGTCTTCCTTCTCCTCTTCTTCTCCATCTTCCATCTGAAGAACGCGACTGTTTGACGGGCACTGCCACCTCAGCAGGACTGTCCCCTGTTCCCGAGCACTTGTTAATATATCATTTTTCTAGGGGCTGGTAGCTTATCTAGTGTAAATCATCTGTTCAAGCCCTTCTGACAAATGGATACAGGACAGCTACCCAGAATGTAATGGTGGTTACCTCCCACAAATACCACCACACCTCCCCCAACAACCCCCACCCACCCCCACCATTTGTCATCCTGCTGAAGGTCAGATTTTTAGTTTATGTCATGCTGAAGGTCATTTCCTTGTCCTTTGTAAACACTTGCATAGGTGAAGGGTAAACAAAACACCATCCTATCAATTTAGGAATGTCAGCATGGAATCCTGAACCAAGTGACTCTGACTTTTCCAGAGACTGTTAGAATTGTTACCTGTTTACAAGTTGCCTTTTCGGAGAGGGGAGATCAATGCTGATCTAATCTCATAAGAGTTCTATACAATGCAGAAATTACCAGTTTATTAAGACCCCATATTACAATCTTGTAGATGGTACACATTGCTGCCACTGTGCACAGTTGGTGGAGGGAGTGAATGTTTAAGGTGGTGGATGGGGTGCCAATCAAGTGGGTTGCTTTGTCCTCAATGGTGTTCAAGCATCTGGGGTGTTGTTGGAGCTGCACTCATCCAGGCAAGTGGAGAGAATCCTATCACACTCCTGACTTGTGCTTTGTAGAGGGTGGTCAGAGGACTTCAAAGGAAAATATTCATCCAGGAGGTGGTGGGGATCTAAAACATACTGTTTGAAAGAGTTCCAGAGGCAGACAACCTCATAGCATTTAAAAATTACTTTGATATGCACTTGAAGAGCAGTAACCTACAAGGTTATCGACCAAAAGCCAGAAAATCGGATTCGGCTGCATGGTGTAGAGATGAAGGGCTGAGTATGCTGCAAATTTCTATGATATCAATGACAGGCTTTGGGGAGTCAGGAGAGGAGTTACTTTCCACCGAATTCTAGAATCTGACCAGCTCTTGTAGTTACAGTATTTATTTGGCTGGTCCAGTTATGTTTCTGGTCAATTCAGCGATTCTGGTGATGTCATTGAATGTCAAGGGGAAATGGTTAGATTCTCTCTTGTTGGAGTTGATCACTGCCTGTTTTGTGATCTCTGTGGAGGTGAGTAACTTTCCACAGCTTAAATCAGAAGAATTCCTTTACTGTACAAGAATCAACAAAGCAAACACAAAATACTATCTACCCTGCACTCTAGTATCCAGAATTGACATGAGTTAAACATGAAATAACTGGCAAATTGCAGTTGATTATGAACTATAATTGTACATTAAACGGCAGATACAGCTAAGACAGATATTACGAATTGGCTCAGCACTCTACTCGGATTTCAGTGATCACAGTGAGTCTCAAAGTCCTTCAAACTCTGTTTTTCTCATGAGGAATTTCAGCTAATCTCCTTTTGGGGGTTAGTCTGACCCCCAGCTGACAGCAGCACACAATTAACCTGGCCATGGGCACGGTCTTCACCACAAATGACACATGTCTGCAGAACCTGCTCAACACGGTCCGGATAGCATGGATCCACCAATGTTATCTTCAAGTACAGTAATAGCTACAGCAACTATGGTAGAAATTTTCTGTTCCCATGGTGTCAGCCATTGTCATGAGCGTGAGCAGACAATATGACAGGAAGGCCAAAAATCGGTTTCACGACATCGTATTTTGCACCTCGCATCTTGCATTCGCATCTCGAATACTGTGTGCAGTTTTGGTCTCCTTATTTAAGGAAGGATGTAAACACATTGGAGGCGGTTCAAAGGAAGTTTACTAGAGTGATACCTGGAAAAGATTGGTTGTCTTGTGAGGACAGTTTGGACGAGCTGGGCTTGTTTCCACTCGAACTTAGAACAGTGAGGGGTGATTTGGTTGAAGTACATAAGGTCCTGAATTGTCTTGATTAGGTCGATGTGGAAAAGCAGTTTTCTCCAGGGATGAGTCCAGAACTAAGGGGCACTGTTTTAAATTTAGGGGTTGCCCTGAAAGGATAGAGATGAGGAGAATTTTTTTCTCTCAGAGGGTTGTGCGACTTTGGAACTCTCTGCCTCAGAAGGTGCTGGAGGCGGAATCATTGAATATTTTTAAGGCAGAGATAGATAGATTCTTGTTAGGCAAGGGAATCAAAGGTTATTGGGGGTAGATGGGAATATGCAAACCGAAACTCAAATGGATCAGCCATGATCTTATTGAATGGCGGAGCAGGATTAAGGGGCTGAATGGCCTACTCCTGCTCCTATTTCGTATGCTTGTACGTCCGTATGTTCATGAAACCAGTTTGCGATCATCCGCTCCGTCTGTCAATGGGGGGCCGCTTTTCCTGTCACCTCACATTGGGAATGTCATTTTAATACATTTGTACATAATTACAAGCCCTACTTGCTAGAATCTTCTCCCCCCAGGCTGGATCATCCAGGCACGTCAGTGGTAAAACATGTCGGCTCAGAACACGTCTTAACAAGTGTGATGCGCAGAAGTCGGGACTTACCGTCAGGGCCTTCCTCACATCCCGCATATCCGAGGGGCAGAAGATGCTGGATCTCGATAGCTACCGCACCGTGGAGGAACACATGCACTATATGTTGGGTGGATTCTTATGGACATGGCTCTGCCACGAAGCAGCTCTCAGAAAGTGGAAGGTCACCGTTGATGTCTGGGGTCTGCTTTCAGGACATCAGGATCTTGGCCATGGGCTGCTATGGATGATCGTCGAGAGGGTGGAGAGGAAGGTGTAGGTTTGACTGGGAGAGGGAGGTGTACCGGGGGGAAGTGAGTTTGGGAAGGGGAGAATGATGGTGTTGGGGGGGGTGATGTTGGGGGGGGATGGAGTATGGGGGAGGGGGGTATGACAGGGAGAAGGTAGCAACTGAGGAGGAATGTGTAAGGGAAGGATTTCAGAGGGTGAAAGGAGTTTGGAGGGGTGTAGAAGTCCATGTGGATGAAGGGAGTTCGGAGAGGGGAAGGAGTCTGGGGGGGGAGGAAGGAGTATGGGAGGAGGAGGGAGTTCAGGGAGAGGAAGGAGTAAGGGGATATGGCCAGATGAACATACAAGGTGGGGGAGGGGTCTGTGGAGTTGATGACTGCCTCCTGGGGAGCAAACTGAGTGTGGGTATGGTAAGAGGCAATGGTGAGTATAAGAGAGGGAAGAGTGAGCCTGCAGGGTGGGAGCACTTGTAGACAGGCTGGCGAGGGTGGTTGGTGGGGATTTGAAGACAGACACAGACCCTGGGTGTTGGAAGGGGGTGTCATGGAGCTCGCTGTGGATGGGGGTGGGATTCTCAGTAAGATGAGGAATGTACATGTTTACCTGGACACCCCAGAAAGAAAAGGGTTCAGGCTGGTAGGTGTTGGCCGGGAGGTGGAAGGTGATGCCGGGCGGTCAACAATGATGGGGGGAAGTACTTGGGTGGCTGTGGGAGAGGAAAAGGACAAGGTAGTTAAAAACATACTTTACAACCACCATGCTTCTGAAATCAGAAATGAAAGGAGACTCGTGTTGGCAGGCACAGGCACTGCATGGGAGTGCAACCAGTGGGTGGGCGGAGACGTAGGTCAGCTCAGATAGACACTGATAGAGAACCCCAGCAGGTAGTATTGAAAATATCTGGGACATTGAGATGAGTGTAATGGAGGAAAGATCTGTGTGTGTGGGAGAGTGCTTGCATAAGGCTCCGATAGGCCCTGCCACACACATAGACAGACACACACACATACACACACACGCCTCCCTCCAGAATCACTCGTGGCCCAGCCACCTGTAGCTGAACTGCTAGTAGGGGGGGCAATGTAGGGGGAGGACACGTAAAGCCTGTCAATGAAGCTGAAATACACCATTACACATTGCTCAGGGAAAGTAATGTATTTTCAGATTATAAAGTGATCAAATGTGTTCACCTGTGCAACCAATTGTGATCAGAAATTCTTAACTTTTCTAGGCCTACCATTTCCTTTAGGTGCTGCCCTGACATCCACAGCAGGGGTGGAGACAGCCTGTGCAATGGTTGGCGCTGTTGCCTCTGGTGACTTTGGCGTGGCTCCTTTGGAGAGCTGAGGCCTTGAGCACCCCAGCTTGCTTTGGCTGTCCTCCTGTGGGCCAGCAGCTCCCTCTGCAGTGACAGAGGATGAGGTTGAGGGGATCACAGATAAAGGGGACTCAGAGAAAGTGGACAGCCTCTGGGATTCCTAGTGGGTGACCCAGGAGTGTCCAGCTGCTGCTCCTCCTCCCTTTGGGTGTCCAAGGGCCCTGGCCTGAACCCTTGAGGGGAAGGAGTATCTGGAGGGTCGTTGAGGTGCCCCATTTCCCTCTCAAGTTGCCACTGTAGGAACCCACCCATGGCTCCCATAATAGAGTGCAGGTCTATGCACGTCTTGGTGTTTTGCTGGGTCTGGGTCTCCATGACGTCTGGCATCCTTCCCATGGAGACCTCCATACAATGCGGGCACCACATCATCAGAGAGCAGGTGGATGCACTTCTCTGATTTATATGCTATTCTGCTGAGGACTTCCAACAGCTCTGTGTGATGTTCCCCCGCCTTGTGCTGACTCTCCACGATGAGTTGGAAAGCCGAATCCAGGACTTGCATCTGACTCCGACCTCACAGATGCCTCTTCCCCAGCAGTCCTCTGAACTTGCCTCTTCCTGCTCTGGACACATGTCCGTGTGGTGACTACAGGATTGTGAACCTGAGCCTGCTCTACATCTAGGTCCCACCAAGGTGTGTGATCTGGGCTGGAAGAGGGCATGAGTAAGCGCTGTGACAGGTCTTCCAGGCTCCTTATTTCCAGCTCTTCAATGGAGGAGATGTCCTCTTCACTGGAGGTGAGGACCTGGATGGAGCTGAGGGACTGACTGGCTGAGGGTTTCAGTTGCTTGGCAGAACTCCCTATGAACCAAAGCAGAGATAATGAGTGCATAGCAACAGAGTCAAAGCAGGCGAGAGAGCACTCACAGTTGCTTTGAGAGAGGGATGATGTGGTACAGGATCCTCATGTGGATTTTCGCCGCCAACCTCACCGTTGCCGCAGGCAGGGTCCACGTCCTCACCAGTCAGCGTGATGGCACACTCCTCAAAGTGAGTGAGGGATCTAATGTGGGCACTCCACCCCCAGATGGGACCTCTCCCTGCTGATATAAGCCAGCTTCTCCTGCGTGGAAACAAATGGAGAGTATGTGAGCAGAACACATTGCACTGCGTGCAATGTTTGTGCGGTGAGTGGAACCATGGACAGGATGAGAACAAGAGATCCAGAGGATATGAGCCTGATGGAGATGTGAGAGTGTGTGTGAGAGTTAGTGGTGTTGTCCTTTTGAGGTGTGAGATCTCTGTGGATATGTGATGGGTTTCTGAGTTGATAATGATGAGAAGAGTGAGTTACCCTGGCTGACAGGATGAGACTATTCATTCTCTCCCTGCACTTGGTGGCTGTCCTCTATTGCAGAGCGTTGGTGCTGACCACTACTGCCACCACCTCTGGTGCTGAATTGGTGAGCTTGCTTGCTGGTCTTCACCCAGAGCAGGAGTAGAGGACTTTGGGGCAGGTTCCCACTGCGCACAGTAGGTGCTTGAGGGAGGCGTCGCTAAATCTGGGGGCAGCCTGTTTCCTCCCTTTGGCAGCCATCAGTTCCCAGCAGTTTCCTATCCCTTGAAGAGTGCTAGCTCTGTGCAGGGACAGTGTTTAAATGTGGCCCCTGGTTTACTGAAGTCCTGAGGTGACGGCAGAGCAGGCGAATCAGAGTCTGCCCTACCAGCGACCTGGCGTGTTTCCCGGGAATAAATAATGAATAAAGCAGGAAAAGAAAAGCTAGCATTGTGGCCAATGGGTAAAATGTCCTTTCTCCAACCTGTTACGGCACTTAGCACAAATCTGAGATGATTCCACCTTATATCTTTGTTTATTCTCAGCTTCTGAATGTAACCTCTGTCATCTTTATTCTTCTTCAGGTTGCTTGTACCGCATTTCATATTATGAACTTCCAGCCAACACTTTTAAATACTGAGCGTAAACAAACTGTTAAGATGGCTGCTGCAAATGATGTGACTTTTGGCATTTGGACCACAGACATTATAAAGTCTCAGGCATATACTGAATTCAATATGGACATGGATGAGGCTACCTCACAACCATTTGTGGAATTCACACATCTCATTGTTTAAGGATGAGCCAACACCTAAAGTCTGTGGAGTTTCCAGACTGCCTGTTTTCATATTTCATACTGGACAAAAGGAAAGAGCAATTCAATGGCCACTGTAAACTTCCCATTATGTCACAATGGTCTCCCCCATTCAAATTCGACTGGGTAAGTCTTATAAGTATGAACCCAGCAGTCATGTGATCGAATCTGGTTTCAGGAACTGCACCCTTATTATCCCAGGACCCAGCAGATCCATCACAGCTATCAGCCAGTCTGAGAACCAGACTTTGAAACTAGCTGCAAGTGACCAAGTAACCAAAGTACTTAACCTGTTCTAGATTCAAAGTTCCCCTGAGAACTAATCTCCTAGATCTTCAGCTATAAGAAACCTCACAACGTGCTGTGAACTCTTCGCTTTGCTGCAACTTTAAATCATCAAATCCATTCAAGATACTACAAACCTGCCATGTAGGAGATGGGAAATCGTAAATCAAAGACTGAAGTAACCATAATCAATAAAAGTGCACAGTCTTTATCTACAACCAAATGTGGTGTGTTTTGTGTGTGTGTGTGTGTGTGTGTGTGTGTGTGTGTGTGTGACCAAGTGTGACATTGAGTTCATTTGGGGCAAGTGTGTGAGAATAAACAACCTTCTTTATTTCAAACTGTTTTAGTTAGGGTCTGCCTTAAAAACATAAAAATTAAATTTAAAAACACCGATTCCCTCATACCTGGCACTTGTGTGGTGTAAATGCCACTTGCCATTTATCAGCCAAAGCCTGAATGTTGTCCAGGTCTTGCTGCAGGTGAACATGGGCTGCTTCAATATCTGAGCAGTTGCAATTGCAACCAAATAGTTTGCAATCCTAAGCAAACATCCCCCTTCTGATCTTATGTTGGAGGAAAGGTCATTGATGAAGCAGCTGAAGATGATTGGGCTGAGGACACTACCCTAAGAAACTCTTGCAGTGACGTCCCAGGGATGAGAAGAACAAAAGACAGAAAGAGGAATAAGAAAAGTGATAGTCAGAGAAATCAAGGGCAAGAATCAAACAGGGGCTCAGTGAAAAATAGTGGGAATGGGACAAGTATTGCCTTAACATGAGGAGCATTCGCAATAAAGTGGATGAATTAACCACGCAAATACATGTAAACAGGTATGATATAGTCAGGATTACGGAGACATGGCTGCAGGGTGACCAGGGATGGGAACTGAACATCCAGGGGTATTCAGTATTTAGGAAGGGCAGACAAAAAGGAAAAGGCAGTGAAGTCGCAGTGCTGGTTAAAGAGGAAATTAACGCAATAGTGAGGAAAGATATTAGCTTAGACGATGTGGAATCTGTGTGAGTAGAGCTGAGAAACACTAAGGGGCAAAAAACATTAGTGCGGGTTGTATATAGATCCCCAAATTGTAGTGGTGATTTTTGGAATGGCATTAAACAGGAAATTAGAGACACATGTAATAAAGGAACATCTATAATTATGGGTGACTTTAATATTCATTTAGATTGGGCAAATCAAATTAGTAACAATACGTTGAGGAAGAATTCTTGGAGTGCATATGGGATGTTTTTCTGGACCAATACATTGAGGAACCAACGAGAGAACAGGCCATCCTTGACTGGGTATTGTGTAATGAGAAAGGAATAACTGGCAATCTAGTTGTGTGAAGCCCCTTGGGGATGAGTGACCTTAATGTGATAGAATTCTTCATCAAGTTGGAGAGCGACGTAGTTGATTCTGAGACTTGGGTCCTGAATCTTAATAAAGGAAACCACAATGGTATGAGGTGGCAATTGGCTATGATGCATTGGAAAAATTTACTTAAAAGGATGACGGTGGATAGGCAATGGTAAACATTCAAAGAGCGCATGGGTTAACTGCAACAATTGTTTATTCCTATCTGGCGCAAAAGTTAAACAGGAAAGTGGCCAAACCATGGCTTACGAGGGAAATTAGAGATAGTATTAGATGCAAGGAAGAGGCATACAAATTGGCCAGAAAAAGCAACAGACCTGAGGATTGGGAGCAGTTTAGAAGCAGTGTACTGAGATGGACAGAAAACTGGTTGGCAGACAGGAAACAAAGAGTAGGAATAAATGGGCCTTTTTCCTAATGGCAGGCAGTTACTAGTGGAGTACCGCAGGGATTGCTGCTGGGACCCCAGTTATTCATAATATATATTAATGATTTAGATGAAGGAATTAAACGTAATATCCCAAATTTGCAGATGACACAAAGCTGGGTAGGAGGGTGAGCTGTGAGGATGATGCAGGGATGCTTCAGTGTGATTTGGACAAGCTGAGTGAGTGGGCAAATGCATGGCAGATGCAGTATAATGTGGATAAATGTAAGGTTATCCATTTTGGTAGCAAAAACAGGAAGGCAGATTATTATCTGAATGGCAATAAATTGAGAGAGGGGAATGTGCAATGAAACCTGGATGGCCTTGTACACCAGTCGCTGAAGGTAAGCATGCAGGTGCAGCAGGCAGTAAAGGAGGCAAATGGTATGTTGGCCTTCAAAGCGAGAGGATTCGAGTACAGGAAAAGGGATGTCTCGCTGCAATTGTACAGGGCCTTGGTGAGACCACACCTGGAATATTGTGTGCAATTTTGCTCTCTTTATCTGAGGAAGAACGTACTTGCTGTAGAGGGAATGCAGTGAAGGTTTACCCAACTGATTCCTGGGATGGCGGGACTGACATATGAGGAGAGATTAGTCGATTAGGATTATACTCTCTGGAGTTCAGAAGAATGAGGGGGGGATCTCATAGAAGCCTATAAAATTCTAACAGGATTAGACAGGGTAAATGCAGGAAGTGTTCCTGATGGTGGGGAAGTCCAGAACCAGGGGTCACAGCCTGAAGATATGTGGTAGACCACTTAGGACTGAGATGAGGAGAAATTTCTTCATCCAGAGAGTGGTGAGCCTGTGGAATTCATTACCACGGAAAGTAGTTGAGACCAAAACATTGTATGTTTTCAAGAAGAAGTTAGATATGGGGAGAAAGTGGGAGAAGGCTATTGAGTTGGATGATCAGCCATGATCATAATGATTGACGGAGCAGGCTCAAAGGGTCGAATGGCCTACTCCTGCTCCTAGTTTCAAAGAAGAAAGAACAAAGAAAAGTACAGCACAGGAACAGGCCCTTCAGCCTCCAAGCCTGCGCCGATCATATTGCCCATCAACTAAAACATTTTGCACTTCTGGGGTCCATATCCCTCTATTCCCATCATATTCATGTATTTATCAAGCTGCCTCTTAAACACCACTGTCGTACCTGCTTCCACCACCTCCTCTGGCAGCGATGTTTCTATGATTGACCTCCAACAACCACAACCATCTTACTTTGTGCTAGGTATGACTCCAACCAGCACAGAGCTAATTCCCATTGATCTCAGTTTTGCTGATGCTACTTGATGCAACACTTGTTCAAATGCTGCCTTGATGTCAATGCAGTCACTCTCACACCCCTCTGGAATTCAGCTCTTTTGTCTATGTTTGGATCAAAACTGGGCATCAAAACTGTGTAAGTGCTGCTTAATAGTACTGTCAATAAACCTTCATCACTTTACTGAAGATTGCAAGTAAACTGATGGGATGGTAATTGGCTGTGTTGGATTTGTTCTACTTTTTGTGGACAGGACATATCTGGACAATTTTCCACATTATCATGTAGATGCTCGTGTTGTAGTTGTACTGGAACAGCTTTGCTAGGGACGTGGCTAGTTCTGGAGCACAAGTCTTCAGTGATATTACTGGAATGTGTCAGGGCCCATAGCCTTTGTAGGCTATTCCTACCACCTGGGTTCAGAGGTTTACTCTGGATGTCAATGAACCAAAACTCGAGACTTTGCCCAAGACAACTGCACTACATTATTTGATTTCTGTTACAGTCAGTTCAATAATACTTACACCAGTGACTACTCACCCCATGCTTTAGTTGCTTGATTTCCCGAGAACCAGACAAAATTGGGTGGTCGATCCATCCTTGTCCGTTCTCTGTTTTGAAAGTTGACTAGGTTTTCCCCCTCCACTTGTCTGGCTACAGTGATGGTCTTGAGCTTAATGAACACTGTGCTTAAATAGGCCTCTGCTTGCTGCCCTGCCATGTACACACTTTCTGATTGGCTCCTTTCTCTGATAGCCAGGGTCTGTGATTGGCTCATTTTCACTCCCGGCAACCGTCCCTAGAGCAGGATGGTCGCAAAAGCAAGTTTGGCCAATCTCCTGGATCTGCTTGCTTCAGCACCTCCCCCATCTGCCCCAAGGTTCCACCAAACAACCATTGTGTAAGGGTGATTACAAACTGCTGAATTGCCACTTATTCAATGATATTCTAAAGAAACTGCAATCATCAGTTGCGTTATATTAAGACATCACTTTTTGACCTTACTTTGAGTTTTAATCAAATAACTTAATACAATATTTGTAATCAAAAAGGTCACAAACTGTAGAAAATAACATTTGTTGCCTGGCCTTTAACCAGTCATCTTCCTAATATTAACACAAAACCATGAACACAGCATAAAGATTCTCTGTTAATTCATGTGCAGAAGTTGGCCTGTGTTAGCCTTATAAATAACGTTAAATATTAATAATAATGTTAAATATTAATTGTAAGCTTAGGTTTTCCCAGTATCCATAAAAAGCTTCCACAATGTAATGACCCTTTTATTATATTCAAAATGCAGCAGCTGTCCACAGTTTTGCAGTATCCGGTGCCTTCAGCCGTTTCTTGATATCACGTGAATCAAATTGGCTAAAGAATGGCGTCTGTGATGTTGAAGGATGCTGAGATGGATCATCCACTCGGCACTTCTGGCTGAAGATGGTTGCAAATGCTTCAGCCTTACCTTTTGCACTGGTGTGTTGAGCTCCTCTATCATTGAGGTTGGACATATTTGTGGAGTCTCCTCCTCCAGTTAGTTCTTTAATTCACGACTGGCTGTGACAGGACTGAAGAACTTAGATCTGATCTGTTGATTGTGGGATCACTTGGCCCTGTCTATAGCCTGCTGTTTGGCAGGCAAGTGGTCCTGTGTTGTGTCTTCATAGGTTGACACCTCATTTTTAGTTATGCCTGGTGCTGCTCCTGGCATGCCCTCCTGCACTCTTCATTGAACCAGGTTGATCCCCTGGCTTGATGGTAATAGTAGAGTGGGGGATATGCTGGGCCATGAGCTTAAAAATTGTGGCTGAATACAATTCTGCTGCTGCTGATGGCCCCCATGGATGCTCAGTTTTGGGTTGCTAGGTCTGTTCGAAATCCATCCCATTTAGTACAGTGGTAATGCCACAATACAATATCTTCAATGTGAAGGTGAAACTTTGTCTACACAAGGCCTGTGCAGTAGTCACTCCTACCGGTATTATTATGAGCAGATGGATCTGTGACAGGTAGATTGGTGATTGCATCCATGACTTGCTGGTGAGATTCAAGTGTGAGCTGCAGCATATATTTGCACAAATTAATAAGCTCTAAACTTCCTCTATTGGTTTGACCAACTCAGGAGTTAAGCATCTCATTCTCTTTGGATAGCGTTCTGCTAGCTACAAGCAATTTTTAATGCATGTCATTGGTGGGCTCAGTGGAATAAGCAGACAAATTCACCTCTTTATTACCTTCATCAATCAAAGGGTAATTCTCCTCAAAAGAGACAACAAAGACATCAGAAACATTGCCAGTGGAGTCAAAGGGTGAGGTAAGATCTAGGACCTCTTCTTCCAACAGATCCTCTGCTTCTGTGCAGCTTAATTCACTTGAGTTATGTTCTGAAAGAACCAACCAAGGTCTAGAAGTTCCTGTTGACGATGGTCACCGTCTTGTTTAGAGCATCCTGTTTCTGCCTCTTCGAGCCTGTGTTCAAAGAGAAGTGAGAGAACTGTCATCTCCTCCTGCGGTCCAGTGCTTGGTGTTCTTCAGTAAAGACTGGCTCACTGCGTAATGCGTGGACTTCCATATCTGCTGCTGTTTAGAGCTTTTCCAGTCTCCGGGACACCTTTGGAAATTCACCCCTGAATGTTGGCCGCTGTCCTCTATTGTTACTCCAGCGACCTTTTGTGGAAGACCAAGCCCTAAACACATTGACCTGCCAAGCAAAGAAATTTACTGGTTCTGTAAGATCTTAAGAGTTTTGTTACTTTCTTTATCTTCATGTTTAAGTGAAGGGTCAGTTCAGTCCAACCCTTAGAGGTCGGTGCCCCCTGGCCCTTGTGGCTCTAGGTTCAGATAATTGGATTTCTACTTCCTTAAGCCAGACTTGAAGCCAGTCCAATTGGTCCAGTAAGATTGTGACCCCCCTGCCCCTGTGGCCAGTTTAAATTCTGTTCTATATCCATGGACTTCCAACTCTGCAGACCAGAACCGCTTATTGGGATTTGTGATTCCTCCTAGGAAATCATCAGGTTGGATATTGTATTTCCAATTTCCTTGACTTCAAAATAGTTGGAAGCTTGTTCCAGTTTTCTTCCCATAAATTGAACTTCAGATCTGCAGAATTGTTGAAAATGTCTGGGCTTGCCACAGAGAAAGCATTCGGCTAACCCTGCTGTTCAGTCTTTGCAGCGATGCTGCTTTTTGGCACTGCATCTAGAACATTTTAAAATAGGTGGAAGTGCTCTTCCCACCTATTTGGTGGTTTATTGGGCTTTCTCCATGGGCTTTTTTGTGGGTGGGGTCCTGACTTTGGGCTTATATACTGGATGGCTCCTCCTGAATCTTGACGTCTGCCCAACATATACCCCAATTCTGCTGTCGCAGCTCAGCCTGGCTTGCAAACTGTTCGGCCTTCTCTAACATTAAATCCTCCTTAGACTGACAATACATCATCGAGCACGCTGACTACAATTCAGTCATGAAATAACTCATGCTTAAAAGCTCCATAGCTGCAATTACTGGCCATTCAATACAAATCATTGATAAATGAATCAGTGGATTCACTTGATCTTTGGCTCCTCTTTTGAATCTTATCTATTCAATGACTAGCTTCTTCTTAGGAATGAAATATTTATCAAAGGCTCTTATAACCTCCTTGTGGGATGCTGAGGTCTCCTCAACACCTTGTCATGCCAGGATATCATCAGCCATGGCCTCAATAGCATATAATATTGGAAAAACTCAGCAGGTCTGGCAGCATCGGTGGAGAAGAAAAGAGTTGACGTTTCGAGTCCTCATGACCCTTCGACAGTTCTGTCGAAGGGTCATGAGGACTCGAAACGTCAACTCTTTTCTTCTCCACTGATGCTGCCAGACCTGCTGAGTTTTTCCAGATAATTCTGTTTTTGTTTTGGATTTCCAGCATCCACAGTTTTTTTGTTTTTAAGCATATAATATTGTACTGACCTGGTGTTTTTTTTTAATTTTCTAGTAAGCCCAAATCTGTTTGGTACCTTCCAAACTGTCTCCTCCAGAACTGCCATTGTTGCCCTTACTGTGGACCCTCGATGTGCTGGCAAGGCCTTGGAAGTGGTAGTGGCTGTTCAATGGCTGTCAGGATTGTGCGTGGTTCACTGTCCCCTACCAAGGTATGTTTTAGTTTTGTTCTCCTTCATTGCGAAGTTGAGCTATTCTAAGGTAGGTTACCGATCTGTGGTCTCAGTTTCTTGAACTACAGCCCCCAGGGCAGTTAACTGGGATAACATTAAGATGTACAGAAATAGCGTTAGAATAGACAAATGTAGTTATGAAAGCACTTTCTAGGAATGTTGGGAAATATAGCCAACACTACACTATAGGCAAAACAAAAACAGGAACAGAAATACCTGGAAAAACTCAGCAGGTCTGGCAGCATCAGCGGAGAAGAGCACAGTTGACATTTCGAGTCCTCATGATCCTTCAACAGAACTAAGTAAAAATAGTAAAGATGTGAAATATAAACTGGTATTTTGGGGGGGGGGGGGGCGGTGGGGGGGGGGGGGGGTGTTGGTTGTTGGGACAAGAAGCCAGTAATAGGTGGAGAAAACCAAAAGGTGTCACAGACAAAAGGACAAAGAGGTGTTGAAGATGGTGATATTATCTAAAGGAATGTGCTAATTAAGAGTAGAAAGCAGGACAAACAAGGTACAGATATGCCTAGTGGAGGAGGGGTGGGGGGAAGGAATACTAAAAAGGTTAAAAGATAAACAATGGATGGAAATACATTTAAAAATAATAAAAATAGGTGGGAAAAGAAAAATCTATACAAATTATTGGAAAAAACAAAAAGGAGTGGGGGAAAACGGAAAGCGGGTGAGGATGGAGGAGAGAGTTCATGATTTAAAATTGTTGAACTCAATATTCAGTCCGGAAGGCTGTAAAGTGCCTAGTCGGAAGATAAGGTGCTGTTCCTCCAGTTTGCGTTGAGCTTCACTGGAACAATGCAGCAAGCCAGGGACAGACATGTGGGCATGAGAGCAGGGTGGAATGTGTTGAAATGGCAAGTGACAGGGAGGTCTGGGTAATGCTTGCGGACAGACCGAAGGTGTTCTGCAAAACGGTCACCTCTACATTGGAGAGACCAAACGCAGACTGGGTGACCGCTTTGCAGAACACCTTTGGTCTGTCCACAAGCATTACCCAGACCTCCCTGTCACTTGCCATTTCAACACACTCCCCCCTGCTCTCATGCCCACATGTCTGTCCTTGGCTTGCTGCATTGTTCCAGTGAAGCTCAATGCAAACTGGAGGAACAGCACCTCAAGTTCCGACTAGGCACTTTACAGCCTTTCGGACTGAATATTGAGTTCAACAATTTTAGATCATGAACTCTCTCCTCCATCCCCACCCCCTTTCTGTTTCTTCCCCTTCCTTTTTGTTTTTTCCAATAATTCATATAGATTTTTCTTTTCCCACCTATTTCCATTATTTTTAAATGTATTTCCACCCATTGTTTATCTCTATCTTTTAGCCTTTTTAGTATTCCTTCCCCCCACCCCCACTAGGTATATCTGTATCTTGTTTGTCCTGCTTTCTACTCTTAATTAGCACATTCCTTTAGATAATATCACCACCTTCAACACCTCTTTGTTCTTTTGTCTGTGACATCTTTTGGTTATCTCCACCTATTACTGGCTTCTTGTCCCAACAACCCCCCACCCCCTTAAACCTGCTTATATTTCACCCCTTTCCTATTTTTACTTAGTTCTGTTGAAGGATCATGAGGACTCAAAACATCAACTGTGCTCTTCTCTGCTGATGCTGCCAGACCTGCTGAGTTTTTCCAGGTATTTCTGTTTCTGTTTTTGTTTTGGATTTCCAGCATCCGCAGTTCTTTGCTTTTATCTACACTATAGGCATGTGTAGCAGGTACTGTGAAAACTAACTAAAAATCATAAGCCATTAAACTTAGTGGCTTTCACAGCTTGGGTCAACAAGGTGTTAGGGAGATAAGGAACAGACATGGAGTCATTAGGCCCTAGACATGTACCGACCTCCTAAGGCCAAATGCTGAGATAACAAAGGACAGCTGTAGCACAAAGTATCAGAATCATTGCCTAAGTTATGTGATGTATGTGCGAAAGCAACATCAATGATTGAGGGCCATACCAAAATAGCATTTTGTTATGTGACAACCAAGGGCTATAAAATTGTGACACAGACTTTGTATTGCTGAGAGATCTTTGTGAAAGCAATCAGGATGGATTTGAGTTATCCTCAGCATATGCTTGAATAAAATCTTTGCTTACTGGAAGCTTACAGACTCGAGTGGTCTTTTTGCCACAACAGCAGCCATCATGTTTTGATGAGGTTTTGCTCACTCTGAGTGACTTGGAGGTAGTCAGTAAATAGAGTTTTAAAAAACTATTTATTAAGAACTATTTGCAAAGACTTCAGGGCAAGCACATAGTTCCATGGACACAAACTATTCTGTGTCTTGCTCTCTTGCACTTTCTTGGTCATCTGACCCTGATGCCATTCATACATCATCATTAACATTATAGTCTTATTAGCATGACTATTAACCTTTTACTCTACAGGATCTCTTAGCTCTGTCTATTGATTGTTGCTTCCTCTTGGTCAAACCTTGGTCAAGAGAGAGATTTTATGAGAGTCTTAAAGGAGGAAAGTGAGGTTGAAAGACGGAGAGGGTTAGGGAGGAAATTCCGGAGCTTAGGATCTAGGCAGCTGGAGGCACCTTCACCACTGGTTAAACGATTAAAATCCAGGACCTCCAAGAGGCCAAAATTAGAGGAGCACAGCTATCTTGGAGGGTTGTGGGGCTGGAGAATATTAGAAAAGGGCAAGACCACAGAAGGATCTGATAACAAGGACGGGAATTTTTAAATCAACAGACTGCATGAATGGAAACTAATATAGATCAGTGAGCACAGTGGTGATAGATAAAAGGGATTTAATGCAGCTAAGGACATAGCTAGCAGCATTTTGGATGACCTCAAGTTTACAGAGGGTAGAATATGGGAGGACAGTTTGGAGTGTGCCAGAATATTCAAATCTAGAGAGAATAATGGTACAGGTGAGGGTTTCAGCAGCAGGTACGCTGTGGTGGGGCAGAGTCCAATGATGTTCGGGAGATGAACAAAATGGTCATAGTGATGGTGGGATAAGTGGTCAGAAGCTCATCTTGGGATCAACTATGATGCTGAGGTTTCAAACAGTCTGGTTCAGTCTCAAGCCTGTTGTCAGAGAGAGTCATGGAATCAGTGGCTAGGGAATGGAGTTTGTAGCAGGATCTAAATACAATGGGTGGGATTGTCCCAGATTTGCAGTAAGTGCGGTAGTGGGCAGGGAAAAAAAAAATGTTTTACCTGATGGCTGCAATGGCGGCTTTTCACGCTGTAGCATCCCAATCCCGCCTCATTAATCACGCATTCCCGGGAAACACACCATTGCAATGGCAGGCGGCCCTGAATTATTGTTCACACCATCACCTTGCTGCTTCCTCACATCAGGCGCCACATTTAAAGTGCAGCCATGCGCAAACCTCTCGGTGCTTCCAGCCCAGGGCTGCTGTACAGAAGACGTGGCCCTGAAAGGCAAGAAGACTGCAGCCAGCCCAATGTAGTGATACGTCACTGGAACATCTTTTGGCTGCCATGAAGACCCACCACAATGTCCTCTACCACTGCTCTGGGTGAAGACCAGCAAGCAGGTCATTAATCCAGCATGGGAGGCGATGGTCAGCACCAATGCCCTGCAAAAGAGGACAGCCAACCTGTGCTGAAAGAGGATGGATGGTCTCCACCGTCTCGTCAGGGTACCTTACTCTTCTCATCACTCTCAACTCAAACACTCTCAAACCCATCACACATCCACAGGGACCTCAAGGGACAACACCACTAACTTTCACACACACCCTCGCATCTTCATCAGGCTCAAATCCTCTGGAGCTCGTGTCCTCATTCTGTCCATGGCTCTGCTTGGCACACAAACATTCCACGTAGTGCCATGTGTCCCGCTCACACTCTCTCCATCTGCTTTCATGCAGGTGAAGCTGTCTCAAAGCAGCAGGGAGAGGTCCCAGACTGGGGGTCGTGAGGCCCACATTAGACCCCTCACTCACTTTGAGAAGCGTGCCATTGCACTGACTGGTGAGGACATGGATCGTGCCTGCAGCAATGGTGAGGTCATTAGTGAACACCCACATGACGATCCTGCACCACATCGTCCCTCTCTCAACACAAGAGTGAGTGCTCTCTATTGTTTTTGACTCTGCTGCCATGCACTAATTACCTCTACTTTGGTTCACAGGGAGCTCTGCCAAGCAACTAAAACCCTCAGCCAGTCAGTCCCTCAGCTCCATCCAGATCCGCACCTCCAGTAAGGAGGACTCCTCCAGTGAACAACTGGAAATAAGCAACCTGGAAGTCCTGTCTCAGTGCTTACCCACACCCTGCATCAGGGCAGAGAGACACACCTTGATGGAACCTAGATCTAAAGCAGGCTCATGTTCACTATTTGGTTGTCACCACACGGATACGCATCCGCAGCAGGAGGAGGCAGGTTCAGCTGTGCTCCCCGGCACTCAGAGGACTGCTGGGGAAGAGGCATCTGTGAGGTTGGAGTCAGATGATGAGCCTCTGGATTTGGCCTTCCAACTCATCGTAGAGACTCTGCAGATGACAGGGACACATCACACAGAGCTGTTGGAAGTCCTCAACAGAGTGGCACATGCATCGGAGGAATGTGTCTGCCTGCTCTCTGATGAAGTTTTGCCCTCTTGTGTGCTTATGGAGGTCTCCATGGGAAAGATGGCAGATGCCATGGAGACCCTGGTCCAGCAGAATGCGGAGATGCACGCAGACCTGCACTCCATCACGGTAGCTATGGGTGAGTTCCTGCAGTGGCAATTCAAGAAGGAAATGGGGCAACTTGATGTCTCTCCATGTGCTCCTTTTCCTCAAGGGGTCAGGCCAGAGTCCTCAGGCACCAGAAGGGAGGAGGAGCAGCAGCTGGACAACCCAGAGTCATCCACTCAGGAATTTCAGGGGCTGCACTCTCCCTCCGAATCCCCTTTACCTGTGACTCCCTCCACCTTGTCCTCTGTCACCGCAGAGGGAGCAGTTGGCCCACAGGACAGCCAAAGCAAACTGGGGCGCTCAAGGCCTCTGGTCTCCAGAGGACCCACACCAAAGTGATCAGAAGCAATAGGGCCAACCATTGCACAGGCTGTCTCCACCCCTGCCGTGGATATCAGGGCAGCACCTCGAAAAGTTAAGAATTTCTGATCACAAGTGGTTACACGGGTGAACACATTTTGTCACTTTATAATCTGAAAATATATTCACTTTCACTGAATAATGTATAATGGTGTCTTTCAGCTTCATTTACAGGCCTCGCGAGTCATCCCCCTGCATCCCTCCCACTAGCAGTTCAGCTGCACGCAGCCAGCCCACGAGTGATTTTAGAGGGAGAAGTGTATGTGTGGTAGAGCCTTTCAGAGCCTCATGCAAACACTCTCCCACGCACTTGGATCCTTCCCCCATCACACTCATTTCAATGACCTGAGCATTTTCAGTGCTGCCTGCTGAGATTCACTTTCAGTTGTCCATCTGAGTTGACCTGCATCTCTGCCCACCCACTGATCACACTCCCATGCTTCACCTGTTCCCGCCCAACATGAGTCTTGTTTCACTTTCAGATTTACAAGCATGATGCATCTAACATTTTTCTTCAAGTCCCCCATCCTATCCCCTCCCCCAGTCACCCATGCCCTTTCCCCCATCATTGTCAAACCCCCTGGCATCGCCTTCCACCTCCCCCCTGTGACCTACCAGCCACAACCCTTTTCTTTCGGGGTTTGCCAGGTGAACATGCAGATTCCCTGCTATCTCAAAAATCCCACCCACATCCACATTGACCTCCCCAACCTCCTCCTTTCCACCCCCTAGGTCCGTGCCTGCCCCCTGAGTCCCCAACAACCACCCTCACTGTCCCTTCCTCTCGTACCATCACATCCTCATCCTCCCACCCTATCACCTCACTCTGGCCTCTGTGATTCTCACCATTCCCTCCTACCATGTCCATTCTCAGTTTGCTCCCCAGGAAGCAGTCATTGACTCCACAGACCCTTCCCTTACACGTTCACCTGGACCTTCCCACCCTCCGGACTCCTTCTCCCGTAGATACTCCTGCCCCCACACACCCCAGAATCCTTTCCTCCCCCTGAATCCTTCCCCCTTCCTGACTCCTTCCTGCAGCCTTACTTCTTTCTCTAGCTTCTCTCCTTCCCCCTTCCTCACTCCTTTCTACAGCCTTATTTCTTTTTCCACCCTTATTCCTTCCTGCCCCCGGATTCCTTCCTCCCCCTAGACTCTTTCTCCCCTCCCCCTTCCCCCTTCAGAACTCCTTCCCTTGCACCTCCCTCTCCCCTTATACCTAACTCCCCAGCTGCACATTCTCCCTCATTACCCCCTCCACCCCCAGTACTCCATCAAGCCCCCTCCCAACATCACCCCCCCGACACCTTCGTTCTCCCCCTCCCAATATCACCCCCCCAACACCTTTGTTCTCCCCCTCCCAACATTACCCCCCTAACACCTTTATTTTGCCCCCCCCTCCCAACCTATCTCCCTGACACACCTTCCTCTCCCAGTCAAACCTACACCCTCCTCTCTCACCTCCCGGTATATCTTATTCTCTCACTTGCAGCTGGAGCTTCCTCTCCTCCCCCTTGATGATCATCCATGACAGACCATGGCCAATACACTGAAGTCCCAAAGCAGACCCTCAACGGTGACTTTCCACTGTGAGCTTCTTTGTAGCGGAGCCATGTCCATGAGAATCCACCCGGCATGTGATGGGTGTTCCTCCAGGGTCCCGTTGCTGTGGGAATCCAGCATTTCCTGCTCCTTGAATGCCCTCGATGTGAGCAAGGCCCTGACGGTAAGTCCCAACTTCTGCACGTCATAATTGTCAAGACGTGCTCTGGGCTGGTCTGTTTTCCCACCGACATGGGTGTTAAATTTGAGCTGGGCTTATAATGATGTGCAGATGAATTACAATGAAATTCCTGATGTCCAACAGCAGGAACTGCGGTCCACCATTGATGGGCAGAGCGGACAATGGTGAAACTAATTTTTGGCCTTCCCGCTGTATTGTTTGCTCACGCCCACCAAGATGCCCGATGCCACCGGGCATGGAAAATTCCATCTAATGGCTTCAGTCTTCCAAATTTTTAATTGGAGGAAACTTCTACACATCCTGTGCTAGATGTCAGATAAGCAGTTTGATAATTTAGCTATACTGGAAAAGTCAAAATTCTAAATCTTGGAAATATTCTCTAAATCCATAAAAAAAATAATAACAGTGAAAAATCAGCTGCTGATTTGCATTGAGACTGCTTTGCACTGATGGCATAGGCTAATTCCATCCCTGAATCTTTGATTTTGATTCCGGGCATTATCCTTAAGTGTTATGGTTTAGATTTGAAAACCTTGCCACCCATTATCAAGATAAATTTTAAAAAATGGTATCTGAAGAAGGGTTAATTCTTCACTGGTCACTCTCCTTGGATAACTATTCCCGTCTAAAGTGTAAAATTCCTCTGACCAATGTGCATAGTTTGCAAAATAAGGAAAATAAACAGCAGTACTTAAGCAGCATTTGATCAAGTGTTATTTGACTGCTAGTATATACAAAGCAATAAAAGTCAATTGTGAAATTCTAAACATGGCTTTTCGAAAGATATCAAACAGGAGCCTGAATTCAAACACTATACACATTGTCTCTCAAATTATGGTGGGATACGTGTATCAATGTTTAGTGTCATTGTCTGACATTCCTCTCTTCACTCTTTTAGCAGAGGCACAAACGTATCAATTTTAACTGTTATTTATCTATTTTCACAGTGTAACTGCTGGAGTGATCCTGATGCATCTTTCATTATTCCATTGCAACTGCTTGTTATAAATTGGTCACTTGTTACAATTATTTGTAGCTCCTTCTGCCTGGATCCAAAGCTCCATTTTCCTTATCCTGACTCTCACAAAGTCCTGTTCATCATCAACCGTGTGCCCTGTGTTCACTGATCTACATTGACTTCTGGTTCAGCAACACCACCATTTTAAAATTCTAATCCCGGTATTCAAATCCCCCTGTGGCCTCAAGTCTTCCTATTCCCATAACCTCCTCCAGATCTACAATCCTCTGAGAAATGTGTATTCCTCCACTTCTGGCCTCCTGTGTGCCCTCTACTTCCTTTGTCCCATGATTGGTGGCTGTACCTCCAACCGTTTAGGCCCTAAGCTCTGAATTAGCCCTCTCAATCTCTCTGCCTCTTTACTTCTTTGTCATCTTTAAGATGATGCTTAAAACACATCTCACTGACCTAGGTTTTGGTCACCTGTTCTGTTGCCTCTTTCCTTGACTATGTGTCAATTTTTGCTTGTTTATGCTACGGTGAAACACCTTTGAAGGTTTTATCCATTCCAGGTGCTATGTAATTTCAAGTTGTTATTGTTATATTATTTGGTATATCTTTGATCACAGTTTAGCCTCTTGAAGGGAAAGGAGACATTCTTTCGACCCTATAGGGCATCGCACTGCATAATTCAGATTAAAAAAATGGAAATATATCAGTTGGGAATGGAATTGCCTCAGTGCGTCAGTCCCTTGTGTTTGTTTCTTGCTGCAGAGACATGATAAGAGCTCAAATTAAGGGTCTGTGACAAGATCCCCAGCTCATTTGTATAAGGAGCTCAACCTCGATATTATACAATTAAGGGGGAGTATCTGATTTTGGAGATGCAATGTTCAGATTGGCTATTATGTAAAACTGAAGAACTGTGGAATAAACACTGTCGAAAACCAGACCTCATTGGCAGTTGAGCTTATAGAGAGAGGGAAGCAATATGCCAGTCATTTCTTGTCAAGGAACATTAAATGATTGTGTGCTACTAAAGCAGCAGTCAGATGACACTTGATAGAATGCTGCTTAAATGTTGCTGTTTATTGTTCTTATTCTGCAAACTTGGTCCTCATCTCAGTTTACAACTTAAGGTCCATTCTCTATAGGTACCAGTCAGGTAACAATTAACCTGGTTTGGCCAAACCTGTGACTTCCACCACTAGAAATATGAGGGCAGCAGGTGAGGGGTACACAGTTACCTCCAAGTTCCATTTCATATATTAATATATACTATCTTCTTGTACTAAAAAATGCTTTGCTCATGAAGTCAAAAACGACAGGATTTGGAATGTCTGCTCAGATTTCTAACTTTTGGAAGTGTGTCCAGGTTTCTGACTTTGTTGTCAAATTGCCTGTTAAGTGGAATGGTTCACTCTGAGCACACAGCCTCTGCTTTATTGACATTGAGTTAGGAAGAAAACCACATAGTCTGCAGAGCTATGGAATCCAGAAGTTATGCTGCTAACATGAAAATAAGGATATTTGAGGAACATCAGCAACAACTTGCTTTTATATCATGCCTTTAACTTAGTAAGAAGTTCCAAAGCTCTTCACAAGAGCATAATAAGACAAAATGTTTCAGTTATGCAGGGCATTGATGAGACCACATCTGGGGTATTGTGTACAGTATTGGTCTCCTTATTTAAAGAAAGATGTAAATACGTTAGAAGCAGTTCAGAGAAGTTTTACTAGACTAGTACCAGGAATGGGCAGGTTGTCTTATGAGGAAAGGGTGGACAGGTTAGGCTTGTATCCACTGAAATTTAGAAGAGTAAAAGGTGACTTGATCAAAATCTTTAAGATCCTAAGGGCTCTTGACAGGGTGGATGTGGAGAGGATGCTTCCTCTTGTGGGAGAATGTAGAACTAGGAGTCACTGTTTAAAAATAAGGGGTCATTCATTTAAGACAGAGATGAGGAGAATTTTTTTCTCTCAGAGGGTTTTGAGTCTTTGGAACTCTCTTCCTCAAGAGGATGTGGAAGCAGAGTCTTTGAATATTTTTAAGGCAGAGCTAGATAGATTCTTGATTAACAAGGGGGTGAAAGGTTATCGGAGGTAGACAGGAATTTGAGGTTACAATCAGATCAGCCATGATTTTATTGAATGGTGGAGCAGGCCCAAAGGGCTGAGTGACCTACTCCTGCTCCTAATTTGTATGCTCTTATGTACATTTAGGAATGTCCTGTCCACAAAAAGCAGGACAAATCCAGCCTGGCCAATTACAGCCCCATCAGTCTACTCTTGATCAAAATGATGGAAGGTGTTGTCAACTGTGCTGTCAAGCGGCACTTAAACAACAATAACCTGCTCACTGACACCTCTCAGTTTGGATTTCACCAGAGTCACTCAGCTTCTGACCTGGTTACAGCCTTGGTCAAAACATGATCAAAAGAGCTGAACTCAAAAGGTGAGGTGAGAGTGACTGCCCTTGATATCAAGGATGAAAATATGTTTTCTCAAGGGCTCTTCTTGAGATATTCTCGAGGGCTTCTTTTTGATTTTTGGGTTTTTTTTTGGTTATCAGGAACTGCTTTCTCATTCTCACTCACTCCTGTGTTAGGTGATGCAGTTAGGTAGTAACATTACCTTCTGTATTTGTGCTAATATATGGGCTATTTAGGCTCACATAGCAGCTGAATTAGAAGAATTCATCAGGAGCCCCTATAATCATTGCCCCCAAATAATTTAAAACTACACACAAAATGTTGAATTCCTAGACACCACAATATTTAAACTGCCACACGACAAATAGCATAAGTTAGCAAAAGTATTTTTTTAAAAATAGCTGACACACATTCCCACACACAAAAAGCCATCAGCCTAAACACAGACTGGTGAGGTCACAGCTAATGCATTTTCATCACATATGCACAAAACTGGAAGATTTTAACCAGGCAGTTACTATCCATTTTACTGCATCTCAGATCTCAATCTCAGATTTAAATTTAACAATTAATCTAGCATTGATATTGATCAAGCATCAATTGTTGTTTGCGCAAGAAAGTTCTAAACTTCTATGGCCCTTTGTGAGTAGAAGTGTTTCGTAATTTCGCTCCTGAAGGATCTGGTTCTAATTTTTAAATTATTCTCCCTAGTCCTAGACTCCCCTAAATTTATCTCATTACATTTCCTTCATTACAACAGTGACGATACTTCCAAAGTATTATTTCATTGACTATAAAGCACTTTGGGACCTCCTAAAGTCATAAAAAAGTACCATAAAAATGCACATTGTTCATGACTGTTTTGGATCTTAGTATATGCAAAATGGATATATGTTTGTCTCTAACATAGTTTCTGCACCTCAGGTAATTCACAGTTTTTGAGATATGATAACATATAAGTGGAAATCTTTCAAATGAAGTAAACTTGTTCAGTATTAAATTATCCAAATAACACAGTATCCATTTCAATGGCATCCACTACATTTTTCCCATGCAGTAGCTTCTGAACCTATGCAGCCTTAAGCCAGAAATTCCACATTCATTTGCAAGGAATTCATTACCACTGTTTTTTCAAGTTTTGTTGCCTCCCAGTTAGCTGAATATTCCTTTGTTGACAGGTTTAAAACTGTTCTTTCCACTTTGCAGCCCTTCTCTCCCATTTCCAGCCCCTCTCTCCCCTTTACACCCCCTCTCTTCCCCATTTGTAA
The DNA here is from genome assembly GCF_017639515.1 of Carcharodon carcharias. Lineage (NCBI taxonomy): Eukaryota > Metazoa > Chordata > Chondrichthyes > Lamniformes > Lamnidae > Carcharodon > Carcharodon carcharias. Next base: position 54,610,718 of record NC_054485.1, on the reverse strand, counting down.
TCCCTCTCTCCCCTTTTCAGCCTTTCCAACCCAACAGTTTTGCTCCCATTCAAGCCTCCCCTTCCCATTGGCACTGCAGCTTTGCTCACTGCCACCACTAAACCTCCCACTGCTTGCTGCTCCTCCAATCACAGGCTGTTTCTTTCCTGTGTTTACTGTTGTTAGGCTTACTCTTATGACCCTGGGCAACCCATGCAACAGCAATCAATTTTGAATTGGAGTCCTAATTCCTCCATGGGGAGACACTCAGGTGTTCTGACAATTGGCACTGCAATAGAGGTGGCAGGTGTGCACTTGGCAGGTTGGAGTTGTGTTCCTTGTATTTAACTCTTTTAGCCACCCCTCCCAACTCCTCCCCACCCCCCCCCCTTTCCCCCCCGCCCCCGCGCCCCCCCCCCCCCGCCTCAACCCTCTGCTTCCTGTCATAGGAAATTAATATCAAGATGCATGATCTGTCCCTGTCCATGATCACCACAAAATCAGCAGATTCACACCCTATAGGAGCATCCAATGTCCCAAATTATCCACAGATCCTTTTAAAGACTCATGGTCATTGGCTTTATGGCTCACTCTGTCACAGTTAAAGAGATTAATTTGCCTTCATCCTTCTGTGTCCTCTTCTTCTGTAGCAACACAGGCTTGTGGTAGAGTGAGCAACTCATTGGTTGGACTGTGCATGGTATCCAACTTCCTACCCATGCAATGGCTTCCTTTACTCATTCAGCCACAGAATGATCGGCATGTTGGCCTAACCTCTGATCAAACAACCAAGCTCAAAAATCAGCTGGAACGATTTCCAGATCCTGATCCCTGAACATCAATCGACATTCATCCAGATACTCAATTGCACTTTCACCACTTTACCATAACTTTCAGGCACAATCCTGCTCTATGAGTAATTTGCTGTAAAGTCATTATGGATTTTGCAGTTGTTTCTTGAATTTTGTTGGCATGTTTCATGTGTGAGTAATGGCTCAGTGGTACCACTCTTACATCTAACTCAGAAGATTGTGGCTTAATTCCCGTTCCAGTAAATTAGGATATAATCCAGCCTTCAGTCATATGGTACTGATAGAGTGTATTACTGTTGAAGGTTGCATTAAGTGTACAGCACCGAAACAGGCCATTTAGCCCAACTGGTCTATGCTGATGTCTATGCTGTACATGAGGTTACGAAATCTAACAGCTAGCACCATATCCTCCTATTCCTTTCCCCTCTCATGCACTTATCTAATGCCCATTCAAAGACATCTACACCATTCATCTCAACTAGTCCTGGTGGAAGCACATTCTACATTTTTTGCACTCTCTGAGTATCCTTATCATCTGACTGGGTAGCTTGGCTAGACATTTCATGGATCACGTCTTTATGCTGTTTGGTATGCGCTCTTGCTGTGCTTGTCTGACTTTTAGCTGTGGCTTCTTGTGATTTTGAACCACTTCCTTTGGCTTTTGCCTTCTGCATTGATGCTTCCAAAGGCCTCTGTTGCCACATGCCTTGCATACAGTGTTAAAAGCTGGACATTCCTGTGTGCATGTATGAGGCCCCACCACATTCATTGATTACTAGGCTTACCTGCATTGGCTATTGTACCAATGGTGGACAAATTCCACACAGCCTGTAGACTCTGTCTTTCCATTATGACTTTGCACTTGAACCTGCTTTGAAGTAGTACTTCCATGATGTAACATTTGGGTTGATCCAAGTTTCTTTTTGGAACATTTCCATTGGGGTAGATCCTATTATGAACTCCATTATTCTGTCAGCTAGCTCTGCCACCATAAAGTTGCAATCATGCCCCTTATTTTTGTATGTAATTATGCATTGACCATTGTCGGTTGCTGTCTAAAAAACATGAATTCCAGATGGCATATTCTGAATCTGAGCTTTGGTTGTAAATTGATCTTTCTGAAGCATTGACGATATTTGATCAAGATAATCTGTGGAGATGTTCATTGCCTTTAGCAAATTTTTTATGGCTTGTTTATCTGGTTCAGAAATTTTGGGGCCCAGAAATCACAGCTAGAGGCATTGTCAGAACAAAGTAAATGCGAATAGGAGATCCATTGCTTTTCAATTGAGTGATGGACATTTTTGGTCAGCTTTGAGCTTTTTGTAGAATTTTTAATGCTTTCTGTATCTAAATGATCCATCAATTATTTGGACATATAGCCTATGTACCTGGCATCATACTGGCACTGAAATTCATATACTACATTGCTCATTTGTGTGTTAGGAAATACATCTTTTTGGCTTGATGGTAGCAAGCTGTTTGTGGAGAATACTACTCATGTTGCTACTGCATTGTAGCAGCATTAAATGGCTAGCTTCACCTGTTGCTCAAACTTTTGAGATAACTTACCCTTCCAGGGTAAGCTGAGGTAGACTGGGCACTTTTCAGGACCAAAAGTGGTGGCCTTAGGCCCATTCATGAGTTTGTGCAATATACAGCTAGTGATACTATGGTTTTTAGGCAATGCATTACCACGATTGACAGATTGCAACAAACAACAAGTTCCTTTGGCTGTTTGCAGCAGGCAAAGTACTGACTGTGCACAACCAGCCTGTGCTGGCAGAACTCAAAACATAATGTCTAATATGAGATGTAATTCCACAATTGGACAAAACCTGTGAAACAAACCTGATTGTGCTAAGAATGACCTTGAAAACCAGTTTAAGATTATCAATCAGACTCGTAGTGTGGCTCACTTATGCTTGCTAGAAGCCACGTATATTCACAGTCAGGGCCCTGTCCTTTGCAGACAGAAGGAACATGTCCACATATTGTGGTTTTTTTCAATGAAATGAAAGCTTAAGGAAAAGTCATTTCCTGGTTCATTCCCCAGGGCAATGCCTTGACCAATCAGAGTTGACCTGCCTGGTTTGAATTTGAACAAAGCTGGGCAGTTACCTGTTTCCATGCTGCATTCTCCATGGCAATGCCTCCACCAATCACAGTCTACTTGCCAACCAATCAGCACTGTCTTCTCATGCAGTATAAATTGTTGTTCCCCCCATTACTGTTGGTAATTTCTTGTGAGCTATCCTGATGAGTACAAGATGAAAAGCTTTGACAGTATGTCCTTTTTTTCACCATACAAAAAAGGCTTTTTTACAGGCTTCTTCTGGCTGTTACAGGATGTATCCTTCTCTTCAGCTCATTCTGCAGCATTTTACTTCATCAGAAGTAGCAGTATGGAATCTCTTCTATCTGTTAGTTCTGCTTACAGTGAGATCCTCCAGACTCTGCTATGTAATTTCTGTTCCTGCTAAAGCTTCGCAGCAGATAGACCTTTACTATTTGAACTCTCCCAAATATGAACATCTTACCAGAACCTGATGCCTGCTGGCTGGATTGAGGTGTGATCGCAGAGCGGAGGTATGGTGTGTGTAGAAACCCTACAAAGGTGCAGAATACTTATACACTGTGATTCTTGATGGTTGTTTCACTTTCATACCAGCTCTTTTCTTCTGATGGTTGTGAAGGGGTTGAGACTTGTATTCTGCTCAGTCAAAAACTGTGCTGCCACATTGCCACCATGTTATGTTCTTCTTCTCTTCAACAGAAACGTACCAATCATACACAAGGATTGGTGAAGCAATAACGGGGGTCCTTTATTTGAAGATAAGTCTATATACAGATAATGTTCACTGGGAGGCACATGCCTGACCTTGATCACTGCTGCTTGCTATCAGTCATGGGAGCTGTGTAATCATTGACAGTAGTTTAATATGCTACTTTAAAGGTGCATGTCATCATACATCAACAGCCTGAGTGCAAAGACCATCCTTAAAACTGAACATTGCTGTATAAATTTAAGTCTTCTATTTTTTCAAGGTGTTAACAACTTTAAAGCCCATTTACAAAACCACTTGTTGGTGAAAAAACCAAGGGACTGCCTCATTTAGACCTGAAATTTATATCCCATCATATATTTCAGAAATGTCTCAAAGAGTTTCAAGTTGAACAAATTACAGTCACATAGGCACATGTGGCAGGCATTATACAAAAAGCAAGATTGCACAGACAGAAATGAGATAAACTAGTTAACCTATTTTTGGTGGTGTTGGTTAAGTGAGGGATGTCAACAAGGATATCAGGGAAAATAGCTGCTTTTCTTTGATAGTGCTGTGGGATTTTTAATATCCAATTGAACCAAAGAGACAGACGAGTCCTCAGTTTAACATCTCACTTAAAAACACAGCACCCCTAGCAATGCAGCATGCTCACAATACTGAATATCAGTTTAGATTATACATTAAGGTCTGGCCTGGAATTGGACTGAATTGTATTTTGGAAAGAAGAAAATAATCTTGCAGATATCAGTTTTCTCACATAGGAGGGAGGTCAAAGCAAATAAATAATGGAGAAACATTTTATTCTTCCTGTACATATAGATTTAGGAAATTGAAAATACTTGGGGAACTCAGGAAGAAATTGTAATATTGGGGAAATTAATAATCCTGATACAGGTCCACTTCATCTGTGTTTCAAATTTAATATGTGTGTGCTTGACAAGGCTGTCTCCTGGGCTGTGGTGTTGCAGAATTTCTTCTTTTATTTCCAAAAAGCTTCAGACTTCAGTCTTCTTCAGAACACAGCGTGTGTCCAAGATACTGTCACTCGCCAATGAGACAAGCCTAAATTAACTGGAAGCTCTGCTGACTTCTGCTGAGTCCAGAGATCTGCTGATTTCTGTCATTTTCATTTCAGCTACGCTTCATCTATTCTCAAAAGAGAGCAGTTCTGAGTGCACTACTCCCCTTTCCTCCCCCCTACCAACGATACGATTCATTAAACACTCTTCAAGTTCACAGTGAGAGTCCTGTCTTCCTTGACTCATCCGTATGTCTCTGGCTTTTTTTTTTGTTGTTAAGTGCATCCGAGTGGTCAGCACAATTCTCCAACGCACAAAAGAAACTTGCTGAAGTGATAGAGAAGAGTTGAGAAGAGCTTCACCAACTCTCCTCCCCCACCCACCCAACCCCCACTAATTAACACTCACAATGTGACTGCAGAGACAGAGGTCTAGCTTACCTTTCATATTCATCTGATTCATTCTGAAGGAATTTTATTTAGGAGCAATATATCTTTAGAGTGCATTAGCTCTTCAGCAGGCCCCAGGGCAGTGAGATACATGCCAATGCCAGAATGTGTAAGTGTCTCCAGGCAGATCCTCTGGAGTTGTGACATATAGGGCAGTGCCTGGTGGCAACAAGGCTGACAATACACAGAAGAGAAAAGTACAAGATTTTGCTACAGCATTGGGCAATGAATTGGCAGTGGTGAATCTTCAGCTTTTTCTAGGCCATGGGAGTGGTGCAGGAGAGCGGACAAGTCAAAACTATACATGATTACATTGCAGCAAGTTAAAGTGCAGTGAGAGAGGTTTGCTGTTTGACCCCAGGGCTCCTTACCTTTATCTAGACTCTGTTGGGTAAAAAACACTGGATTTTAAGCATTCTAAGCTTAATCTTTATAACTTCAGGTATGGGCATTTTATTTTTTGATATGCATCATTGGCAATGCCAGAATTTGTTGTCCATCACTAATTGTCCTTGAGAAGGGGGTGGTTTGAACTGCTCCCGCCCATATGGTGTAGCTACACACACGGTACTCTTGGAATGGAAGTCCATTATTTAGATCCAGTGACAATGAAGGATCAGCAATATAGTTCCAATCAGGATGGTGTGTGGCTTGGAGGGGATAGAGAGGATGACATAAAAATAACCAGAGATGCCAGTGTTCAAGAACGTGGGAATAGAGAGGTTGTGGTGGGGGTTGATGGGCAGTGGAGGGAAGAGACAGAGAGAGAAAGAAAGCACTGTGGGAACAGCAAGAGGCCTGAGAGCACAGCCAGGATAAAGCAGCCACAGAAAGAGAGAGGGAGCACTGTGAGAACAGCAGGGATTTTAGGTTAAGTATATGTGATGTGCCTTCGGGCAGTGAATTTAATGAGAGGAAAAAAATTACAAAATGATGATGCAGGTCAAGGAGTAATGTGTGGTGAGGAGACGGCAAGCTTTTAATTTCATCTAAATTAAGCAACTATAAAATAAGAACAGATCAATTAATTAGTAGAGAAACTAAAGCCAATTTGATAATTCTATTGATTAATCAAACCTAAGGGATAAAGTTAAAGCTAAATAAGGAAGATTAGTAACACTGAAGTGTTCCAAATATTTTAGTAAATTAAAATATGAGGTATCTTGATAATAAGAGTTAAGTACAAATATTTTAAATATTTTATATGCCTATAAAATAAAGTGACGTCCACACAGGAGAAGCAGATTGCTAGGTGAGTAGCCGATTATTTATTTATTTATTTAAGCAGTAAGTTTAATTGTCTAATAAATAGAGGCATGGCAGAACAGCTCAGATCTGTGGAGTGCACATCCTGTTCTATGTGGAAACTTCAGGGTCTTTTTCATGTCCTATAAAGCTATATGTAATCAGCTGCAGCTGCTCGAGCTCTAGATTTCAGAGTTTAAGCAGCAGCTAGTGTCATAGCAGCACATCATCAAGGCTGAGAGCTGTAGAGGTAGCACATTTAGATGTGGTCACCCTGCAGCTTAAGGGCATACAGGCAGAAAGAGAATGGCTAGCCATCAGGCAGTCAAGAAGGATCAGACAGGTGTTGCAGAAGTCCCCTAAGTGCATCTCCCTCTCCTACCAGTATTCAGTTCTGAATATTGGTGAGAATGATGGTTCCTCTGGAGAGTGCAGCCTAGGCCAAGTCCGTGGTACCATGGCTGATCCAACTGTCCAGGGGGAAGACAGGAAGAAACAATAGTTATAGGGGATTCTACGTTTAGGGGGCCAGACGGGCATTTGTGCTGCTGAAGTGGTGAATTCAGAACAGTGCCAGGCTCATAGATGTCTCTGAGCGACTGCAGTGCACTCTGGGCAGGGAGGGTGAACAGTCAATGGTTGGGATCCATATCAGTACCAACAACATAGGTAGAAAAGGATTGAGGACTTGCAGGCACAGTTTAGGGAACTAAGAAAGAAGCCAAAAAGCAGGACCTTGAAAATAATTATCTCTGGATTACTCCCGATACCAGTTCTGGAGGAGATGGAACCTGTGTAGGCTTGATGGGTATCTAAATAGAGTTGAGACCAATCTTCTTGAGAGCAAGGCATGGCTGAGATACTAAATGAGGACTTTTGCATTTATCTTTACCAAGGAAGAAGTTGCTGCCTAAGTCATAGTGAAAGAGGGATATTTAAGGAACTGGATGTTGTAAAAATTAATACACAGGAGGCATAAAATAGATTGGCTGTTTTTAAAGTTGATAAGTCACCTGGAAGAGATGATAGACTCCTCCGTCATTGAGGATGAGGATATTTGTGGAACCTCCTCTACCCACTTAGCAGTTTAATTGTCCCCAGCCACACATGACTGGATGTGTCAGGGCTGCAGAGCTTTGATTTGGTCCATTGATTGTGGGAATCTTGTAGCTCTGCCTATCGCATGCTTCTTCCGCTGTTTGGTATGCAAGTGTGTTGTAGTTTCACTAGGTTGATACATCATTTTTAGCTGTGCCTGGTGCTGCTCCTGACATGCCCTCCTACAATCTTCATTGAATCAGGGTTGATTCCCTGGCTGGATAGTAATGGTAGAGTGGGGGATATGCCGGGCAATGAGGTTACAGATTGTGGCTGTATATAATACTGCTGCTCCTGATGGCCCACAGCACATCATGGATGTTCAGTTTTGAGTTGCTAGTTTTGTTCTGAATCTATCCCATTTAGCACGGTGATAGTGCCACACAACACGATGGAGGGTATCCTCAATGTGAAGATGGGACTTTGTCTTCTCAAAGATTGTGCTGGAAATGTGGAATTCTATCTCAGAGAAGCTCTTGAGGTTTGGTCAACCAAAATTTTCAAGATGAGACGGAGTTTTTTTGGGTAAGCATAGATTAAACATAGCTTAGCTGTAACCTGGCTCCATTAACCTATGATCTCATTAATCTTGCAGACTAGGCTCAAGTGGCTGAATGGCCTACTCTGGTTTCTATGTTCTTAAGTGAGCAGGGTGGAACAAGTAGGGGCTCGGAGGAGGAGGTATCAGATGAGTAAAGGGGGAGACCAAAGTGTAACTTGCCAATAAAAGTCACACAACCATCTCAGCAGTGTAGACAGAGCATTTGGTGATAAGGATATTGTGACAGGGAGGCTTCAGTTTGGGGTAAGGTGTGAGCCTGTGAGCCTAGTTTCAGTTGATGCCAGAATGGCAATGTAATCATCCACAATGATGCTGTGAATGAGAATTTGGGAGAGAATGGACAATCGGGAGAGAAATGTGGAGAGGATGGTGACAGAGTCTAAGAGGTAGTGCCTTGTATGTGATTAATCAGATACTCCTATTACACTCAACTTACAATAAAATATGATATCTAAAAATCCGACTGTCAACACTCAGGTTCAGGTACTAAGCCACTGCAGAAAGCAACATTCACGAATTCCTCAGAAATTGTCCTGTTATTTCTTCAGTGTGGCTCCCTCTGGGGTTTACTGGATGAAACTCCTGATTCTGGGGTTGTCATTGGTCTCCAATATCTCTCTGATTAAAAAAATATACGAGCTCTCTAATCCTCTCCTGATGAATCTTCCTTTTATTGGATTGTTGCACACTCTTCAACAGTATAAAGAAACACAACAACACACCCAAAGGAGCCCAAATAAGCCTTCCTTAACTGAAAAGCTAAGTTACTCATGTGGCAGCTTTGTTTTACCCTTATTACTGCAGGTAAGCAAGTAAAATCCAGTAGAACAACTAACCTATTAAATCATGAGACATCCTAGCTTGTGACTTACCAAAATGGAGAAGGCTTATTCAATAAGGCACCAAACACATTGATAAACTTTGTTGGGAACGTGTAGAGGTGAAGTCAAGGTGTCAGAGAGAGAGAGAGAGAGAGAGAGAGTGCAGAAACCTCCAAACAACCCACCTACCCATCCCTTCAAGCACCACTTGCCCCACATGTGGCAGACTCTGCAGATCACACATCGGACTGAGCATCCACCGCAGAACCCATCGAAAAAAGGTGATGCAGAGCTCTCAACAAGACTACGTTGCCTATATTAAATTCTTCTCTGGGAGTATAAAATTAATAGCAAAGGAATTGAAACGGCAAGTCCATATCCTAAAGTCTGGTAACATAGAGAAATGAGAGGTAGAATCGCTCCAATGTGGGGAAAATGATTCCTGTGTATAAAATTGTAAACCTGTTTATAGTGTGGAAGCAAGACAGCTGAAATTCCAGGAACAGTTTTTTTTTTCCAGTAAACGGCCTTGTAATCACCCATTTGATGAAGAACATGGATTAGCACTTGGAATATCACCACTTTACAGCAAGTTACCTCTGAAAGAGGGGGCAAGAGAAATGAGTTTGCATCACAAATAGGATCAGACCGCGATCTGCAGTCCGCTGCATCTTCAGTTAGTTTACCTTCTGTTAAAAAGGCACCAGAGAAACGTTGCCTTTCACTCGGGTCTCTGTTTCAAAGGAAAAAGTCCTGAGGGACTACCAAAGAAGACAAAGTTAAGATTTCACAGCAGAGGCGCGTTCTACTTTCAGCAGAGATCCCAGATTTGCCCAGTAGTAACAAGTACCAGAAAACTTACTTTATTATAGACCTACCTTCACTTTATAATTTGGTATCATTGAATAACTGGTCTCACCTAGAGACAAAAGGTTCTCTGTCTCTTATCACTGCTCGGAATCCAAAACTGCTGTAAATTGTCTTTTTATCATATACAATGAGGATGCCAAAAGCTTACTATCTGCCTCTTGCACAGTTTTCTGTCTCAAGGACTGGCTGATTGAGCTGCCATTCAAAACTATCACCTCCTCCCTGTTGTGGCAGCAACTAGATTATCTAATGGTGCTTCAGACCTGTCTTCTATTTTCTTGAACCAAGGTTTCCCCTCCACCGTGTTTGATGGGGCCCTCAACTGTTGTCAACCCATCTCCCGCACTTCTGCCCTCACACCTTCCTCTCCTTCCCAGAACCATGATAGGATTCCCCTTGTCCTCACTTTTCACCCCACCAGCCTCTGCATCATTGAAAGGATCATCCTCCACCATTTTCGTCAACTCCAGCATGATGCCACCAACAAACACATTTTCCCCTCACCTCCTGGTCAGCATTCCGTAGGGACCACTCCCTCTGTGACATCCTGGTCCACTCCTCCGTCACCCACAACACTTCATCCCTTCCCATGGCACTTCCCACGCAATTGCAGGAGGTGTAACACCTGCCCCTTTACCTCCTTCCTACTCAATGTCCAAGGCCCCAACATTACCATATCAATTTTAGAAAATATGGTGGTCATTGACTTGCTTTCGCACTATAAACAGGTTTATAATTTTATACACAGGAATCATTTTCCCTACATTGGAGCAATTCTACACCCTATTTCCCTGTGTTACCAGACTTTGGGATATGGACCTGTTTCAATTTATTTGCTTTTAATTGTATTCTTTCAGGTGAAGCAGTGATTCACTTGCACTTCTTTCAATTTGGCCTACTGTATTCACTGCTCACAATGTGGTCTCCTCTACATTGGGGAAACTAAACACAGATTGTGTGATCAATTTGTAGAACACCTTCATTCAGTAGACAAGCATGACTCCAACGTTCCTGTCACTTGCCATTTCAATTTGCCATCTTGTTCTCATGCTCGCATTTCTGTCCTTGGCCTGCTACCATGTTCGAGTGAAGCCAATGCTAATGGGAACAGTACCTCATTTTCTGATTCAGCACTTTATAGCCTTCTGGACTTAACATTGACTTCAACAACTTCAGACCATGAACTCTGTCCCCCATTTTGATTATATCTTTTTTTTCCAACCCCTTGCCCCCACAGGGCCAGTCTATAATTTGTTCTTAAGTTTTGCTTTCAGAGAGCACTGACTCTTGTTTTGCTATTAACACGTTCTGCTATCTGACCTTTATGCCACTATTAGCACCTGTCTTAGTCTTTAACACTATCATTACCACTCCCTTTGTCTTGTATCCATGGCATCTTTGTCAAATCTCTCCTGAGCTCCCAACTATCCTTGACCTGCTATTTTGCTCCACTTGCTTCACCTCCTCTCTTCAACAGTATAAAACTCATCACATTTCTACCTTTCTTCAGCTCTGAAGAAGTCATACAACCTCAAAATGTTAATTCTGTTTCTCTCTCCACAGATGCTGTCAGACCTGTTGAGTTTTTCCAGCTTTTTGTTCTGTTTTTATTTCAGATTTCCAGGGGCAGGATCTTTCAGTCGGCGAGCAGGGGGTGGGGCCCGCTCACTGACATGTAAAATGACGCGGGATGATGTTGGGTGGAACTCCTGATGTCACTCTACATCATTTCCATTTTCAGGTGGGCGGGGGTGCAGCTGAATCAGCTGTGCGCCTGTCGACTTGTCAATGGCCTATTGAGGACTTTGGAAAAGTACTTAACATAATTAAGACCTGGCGGGCTTAAGAAAAAGCATGAAACCTCATCCAGGGGCATGATTAGGTTTCCTGAGGGTTTTTAAATATTTAATAGAGGTTTCACTAAAAGTAATGGACATGTCCCAACTCATGTGACAGTGTCACAGGAGGGGACGTGTTAGGGAAATTTTGTTTTTGTCTCTTTAACATTTTTAAATTTAGAGCCGATCTCACTGAGGCAGCACTTAGCCTCAGGGAGATGAGTGCGTTCTTTCAGGCCCATGTGTGAAAGAGCACACTCTCGGCTTAGGGAATCTTCCCCCCACACCACACGCACCGCCCCCCCCCCCCCCCCCCCCCCACCGACCCGCACAGGGAGCGCATAGCGTTTCCTGGCAGATGTCATGCTGGGCAGGCCTTAATTAGCCTGCCCACGTAAAATAGCAGCACGCCCCCAATCGGGGGCACCTACCCACGCCCGCTCCTGCACTTACCCCCCAATGGGGGCAAAATACTTCGCCAGCATTCACAGTATTTTGCTTTTATAAACTACATTATCTAACCTGTTAAGCTTCCAATATAAGTTTCCTGCTTCCTGCTGTGCTCAATGGATGAAACTAATTCAACAGTATAGGTGGACAACTCTCTGAGATGACCACCATATTGTTTAAAATTGATATGGTAATATAAATATACACAATCCTATTAACTATTCTATCTAATATTCTAGCTAAAGCACCTAATGAACTATCCAAAATAGATAGCGTGCTTCTGATAGTCAGGCCTTTGAGGCACAAACTTAATTTCACAGCAACATCACAATAGAAAAATAACTTATAAATCCATTTAGAGACTCATGTTTACATCGTCTCCTTCACAATCTCAGGGCATCTCGAGTATTTTAGAACCAATGAATGTAAGTTTGTTTCGAGTCCAAAGAGATTAAAGAAAATTTCAAAAACATAATAGCACGTAACTGCGAATCTATTTTTTAAAATGCCTTATTTTAGAGTCCAAAGCTGGCATTTTTCTGGCGTGAGGTCAGCCCGCTGTCAGGATCAAAGGCAGGTGCCGAGCCAACACGGATGGGCAGTAGAACCATAGTGGCAATGTTCTCAGTGGCAGCCAATTAAAAGGCCAGTCTTGCCATCCAATTAGGGACAGTGGACTGGCTCTCCATGCTGCTGGCCCAATCAGAGGAATGGTAGTCCTGAAGCCTTGGCAATGCCACCACTGCTGAGAGTAGAAGGAGAAACAGACAACTCCAATTTGAGGCACTCTCACAGTAGAGATGAAAAATTATTTTCTGTGCCTGAGCCAGGCAAGTAAACCCTGGCAGTCAGAGGGGAAACCCCTTCAGCAGTGTTGGTGGGACTGTGATGGAAGGCTTGGCAACTGGGGACATCCTCCTTGGGGCTGGAACTCTGGATGCCATCCCCAAAAAACAGCTGGGAGGCTGCCTCCATTCAGCTGGCAGCCTCCATTTGCAGGAGGGAGACGTTCTGTCATGACAGATATGTAGACCTTATCCACTTTTCAAGAGCGTCTACTCCATGAATTTGTGACTCTCACACTGTGGGTTAAGGCCCTTGCAGCAGCCAAAATGGCATCTGTTTGAACTCAGCACAAAGTTCAAATGGCTCTGCTGAGTTTGGGTTCCCACCTGCACGAACCACACTCCACGCCCTTTTCCCCTGCCAGCAAAAATTGGATCTGTCGGAAATGAGAACAGAACTTCTGCATCCAGGTTCTGCCCACCATTTTGGAAGCTCCATGGAGTATTCAATGACTTGGCAAAAATCCAGGCCTACGAATCTGTCCAACATAGTGACGAGAATTGATGACACACCCCCATACTCCCTTCAACAGGCACACAGTGAAAAGCTTGCTTTTTTAGTTATTTGAAAAAGTCAGGTAACTAGTCCTTTTAAAAAAATATTTAAAAAAACAATAGTGAATTAATTTTTAACCATTTCAAATTGCTGACATGAGTAGAATCGCCAACAAGGTACATCAGTCTTTCTGAGATTATTAAAATTTAATTCTTTTGCATGTTTAGTTCTGCAAAATCTTTGAAAATTACTTTCAACAATTAAATATTAAAACCAATGACAGTATTGGAACTTAAATGTGTTTGGAAATTTAAACAGTGCATTCTGTAGCGGTTTGTGATCTTTCTGTTCAATCTATGATTTCCTGACTGACCAGCAATGTCACTGCTGAGCACAGTAAGAGTGCCTGATTGCAAATAAGTCACAGCAGGAAGAGAGAATAACTAACATTTATGTAACATCTTTTAGAATCTCAAAATGTTCTACAGCATTTTAGAGCCAATGAAGTATTTTTTAAGCATAGCCACAGTTGCAGTATAGGAACTTGAGGCTAAGAATTCCATGTGGAGGGGCAGGGATCACAATGCATGATTTCCCTTTGTCCGGTTGAGTTGAGGCTGGCAGCACACAAACTTCATGTTGCCTTACTCATCAATATGCTTGAGATGTGCAGCCCAGCTTGAAACATGCTGCTGACTGGCTGCACGCTTGTCGGGGGGTCCAGGTTCTCATAGAGACATTTACGGCATAGGAGTCCAATTGGCCCATCGAATTGATGCCAGCTCCCCACAGAGCAATCCAGACATTCCTGCACCCCTGCTCTACCCCTGTAGTTCTCTAAGTTTATTTTCTTCAAGTGCTTATCCAACTTCCTTTTGAAATCATTGATTGTTTTTGCTTCCACAATCCTCATGGGCAGCGAGTTTCAGGTCATTAGCAATTGTTGCGTAAAATTTCTTCCCACATGCCCCCTGCGTCTTTTGCCTAAATCCTTAAATCTGTGTCCCCTTGCCCTTGGACAGTCAGTTATTGAGAACAGTTTTTCCTTGTCTGCCTTATCTGAGCCTGTCATAATCTTGTACTCTTCTAGAAAATCTCCCCTCAATCTCCTTTACTCCAAGGAGAACAATCCCATCTTCTCCAACCTTGCCCTGTAGCTAAGATCCCTCACTGCTGGAACCATTCTGGTAAATCTCCTCTGCACCCTCTTAAGGACTTTTCTAAACTGTGGTTACCAGAACTGGACACAATTCTGTAGTTGTGGCATAACCAGAGCTTTCTAAAGGTTTAGTATAACTCCTCTGCTTCTGTAATGAATACCTCTATTTATGAAGCCCAATATCCCATAAGCTTTGCTAACTACTCTCATTATGTCCTGTCACCTTTAGAGATTGATGCACAGGTCCCTCTGTCCTTGTGCACTCTTTAGAACTTTGCTATTAAGCCTATATTACCTCTCCCTATGCCTTCTGCCAAAATGCATCATCTCATACTTCTCTGTTTTAAATTTCAAGTCCCGCTTGCCTGTCCATTAGAGTTACTAGTATGATGCAAAGCTAATCTTCACTTCTAAAAGACAGCCTGCTCCTGTTAAAGGGGAGGTGCATTCAGGCTACAGCAACTGATAGAACTGTATGTGAAAGTCTCTGAAGGAAGGAAGAAGAATGGCAATAGAGCAACAGTCCAAAAAGGCAGCTCTCAGGCCCTCCAATGAAGTGGAGAAGGCCTCAATCTAGGAGGTCACGAGGTCATTTTTCTTATGGGAACAATGACCCTCAAGGCATATCCTGCGACGGTAATGGGAGAAAATGGCTGGAGAGGTAAATTCTAGGAGTCTCTTGTGACAACACTTTAAAAGAATATGTAAATAAGTAAGTTAGCAGAATGCAGTGCTGCATGTGACCAACAGCTAGTATACTACGTGTAGGAATTGCAGCTGCACTGTCCTTGTGAGTAATATTTGCTGAATCCATAAAGTAGATCTGCCTGCGGAGTCACCCTGTACTGTATCTTCAAATAAACCAAACCTACATATAGTTTAGCTGTCCTGTGTATGAGATTGGTGAGTTTGTGTAAAAAACACACAGAAACACAACATGATGGCAGTGATGTGAGCTTGAAGCCAAAAGGAGGAGTCACAGACAAGATTTGGTGCAATACAGAGGCTGTGTGTACATCAAAAGCCCAGGAGGCAGAGTCCATCCACAGGCAGCGCTTTATGGAACAGTAAGTACCTGATTTGTGATTAATGCGAGCAATAAGTCAGTTCAGAGTTGTGCTGTGCCGTCGGTTTTGAATCAGGCAGTAAAAGCTGTAGGGCCATTGCGATGTCCTCAATGCCACTGCCATGCAAAAGACAAAAGCACATGAAACGGGAAAAAAACTTGAACAAAGACCAGGATTTTCTGGCCCTGTTGTGTTGGGACCCACCACGGGCAATGCAGCGGCCCAGCCAAAGGTCCATAGATTTTTGACGGGACCGAATGGTCCCCAGGATGGACTGAGCCAGTAAATCCTGCCCAAGGAATGGAACTATGCTGTTTAGATTTATCTATCACAGAACCATATAACCAAGGGGAAAATAAAAATAGCCATTTGGGCAGGCGATGGCAAAGTGGCATTGTTGTAGGACTAGTAATCCAGAGACCACCCTGATTAATGCTCTGGAGACCTGGGTTTGAATCCCACAGCAGATGGTAGAATTTGAATTCAATAAAAATCTGGAATGAAAAGTCTAATGATGACCACAAAACCATTGTCGATTGTTGTAAAAACCCATCTGATTCACTAATGCCTTTTAGGGAAGGAAATCTGCTGTCCTTACCTGGCCTGGCCTACATGTGACTCCAGACCAACAGCAATCTGGTTGACTCTTAAATGCCCTCTGAACTAGGGCAATTAGGGATGGGCAATAAATGCTGACCTAGCCAGTGATGCCCACATCCCATGAATGAATGAAACAAGGGGTTTCTTTTGACAGAGTAAACACTTCGGGTCTGTCTGTGGAGGAGTCTGCTGTTAAGTTATGGAACATTCTGGAGGATCAGCTTCATGTACAAGTGAACTTCAGGATTCACCGTTTGGAGCTGATGCCCTACAGATAGTGGCCACAAGAATCAATTGATCAGTTTGTCAGCAGGTGCTATGATAAGGTCAAGGACTGCGATGGTTAAGAAGCTGAGCTGTCTGAATGGATAATAGAGCTGGTTATAGCTTCAAAGCTGATAAAAGCCTCCCAAAAGGACCTTTTGGAAAAGAAAGGTCACAACTTTGACACACTGCTAAAAGATGGCAGAAAATATGAAGCCATTGTGGCTGGACAACACCTGCAAGCATTGGGTGCAACGACCAATACTGGTGCAGTTGCCAGGATGCAGAAAGCAAGCAAGCTATGTGGGAGTATATTCTTCTGCACCCCCTGTGAAGCTGTCCTGTGTTCCAAGATCTTTGCGATGTATGCAGTGTAAAAGGACATTGGCCTCGCCAACGTAGGAAACCTGGCCCCGGATGTGTGACCGGAGATTACAAAAAGATACAATGAAACAAAAAGGATGTGCAGCATACTGGTAGCAACAACAGGGAGTGAGCCAGAGACCCGCATAAGCACAAGCACGAACACACATAAAGTTAGTGGCCAGGGAGAGCAGAGTGAAGATTCAGAGTGGAAAAATCTGGAAAGCAAACAGGCTTTCCACATTGAGAAAGTGACACGATGTGTGGATGAAGTCAAATGGTTAGAAGGTTTTGCTACTATCAGCATCATAATCTCAAAGAAAAGAGGCAAACATATGCTTACAGCCAAAGTCAACATGGAAGTGAGCACAAATATCTTACTGGAATCTCGAAGGATATGTAACTAGATCATTGGAAGTCAATGATACAACCTATGACAGCCAAACGAACTGCATACAATGGCTCACCCATTCATTGAATTGGTAAATTAACATTGAAATGCAGCTATGGTGAATCTGCATGGAAACCACAAGTATTTTACTTGGTGGACATGAGCGGACCAGAAATAACAGAGTACTGGACGTACTGAACTCAACATTGTGACCATACATGACATCACCAACATGGCAATCAAAGCAGAAGAGAATAATCACATTGAGTCAGTCTGCGGCCTGCACAGATGTCCCCAGACAGATTCAACACTATAGGAAACTTCAGAGGTGATGCTTTACTGCACCTCAGGGAAGATGCAATTCCATCGATTGAACCTTCTAGAAAGTGCAGTGTGCACATATATAAAAAGCTCAAGAGCAAGCTGGGTGACATGGAAATGTAACGGCATTGTCCATCATGTGCATCAGGACACAAACTGGTGTAGTTCTATCCTGTGGGCACTGTGCGAAGATTGCACAATCTCGGTATGCTTGGACCCAAGACATCTAAATCTCACTCTAAAGAGATACTCACACAAGATTCCAGCAAGAATTGAATCCCAAAAAGTTTTTCTCCACGTTGGATGCCAAACGCAGACATTTGTTGGTTCATCTGGCAGAGGGATTTTAAGAAATCACTACTCTCAGGGCACCATTCAGAAGATACTGCTTCCAGAGATTACTTTTTGGTTTATCCATTGGACAGGATCCGTTCCAGCAGCTTATGGACAGAATTAGTGAAAAGACCCCTCCTGGATGTGTATGCATCTCCAATGATGTTCTGGAGATGGGCAAAACCAAAGAAGAACGTGACCGAAATCTACACCCACTGATGGCAGCAGCTCATCATGAAGCCCTCATCTTCAACAGTAAGAAATGCTAGCTGAATGTGGCTCGCCCACGTAAAATAGTGGTGTTTGGGAACCTGCCCGCCCATGCCCACTCTCGCACATCCTCCCCAACAGGGAGAAAATGTTGCCTAAGGTTTATTTACAATAGAGCCAGCAGCAACTACACATGCGCTTTCAACTCCATCTCTGTCTCTAAACTGCCTGTGGTGGTAGTCCGCGCTGCTAACACATTGGTTCTCACAGATCATGTGATCTTACATCACAGGACTATTCTTAAAGGTACAGTCCAACATTTAACAAAACCATAATTACTACAATGTTCCTTGCAAGTTTCATCTCCTACTCTATTTTTCATTTCTTAATCAATCTCTTGGTCCTCCTTTGCTGAATTTTAAACCACACCCAATCCTCAGGCTTGCTACTTTTTCTAGCAATTTTATATGGCTCCCCTTTGGATCTAATACTATTCTTAATTTATTTTGCTAGCTATGGTTGGGCGGCCTTTCCTGTTGTGTTTTTGCGCCAGAAAGGAATTTATAACTGTTGCAATGCATGCATTCATTCCTTAAATATTAGCCATTGCCTATACACCATCATGCCTTTTAATAAAGTTCCCTAATCTATCGTAGCCAACTCATACCTCAAGCCTTCATGGTTTATTTTGTTTCAATTTAGGTGCCTAGTTTCGGATCGGACTACTTTACTTTCCATTCTAATAAAAAATTCTATCATGTTATGGTCACTGTTCCCTTTAGGACCCCAGACAACAAGATTATTAATTAAGCCCTTCTCATTGCACAATACCAAATCTAGGATAGCCTGTTCTCTAGTTGGTTCCTTGATGTACTGCTCTAAGAAACATCTCGTAGACATTCCAGGGATTCATCTGCCATAGTATTATTGCTAATTTGGTTTGCCCAGTCTATATGCAGATCAAAGCCACCTATCATTATTGCAGCACCCATGTTACATGCGTCTATAATTTCCTGTTTAATGTTGTTGTTATGATGTGGCAGATGATGTGTGCCAGGCAGATCAAACCCATGAAGGAAACTTGATCATCCAGTCACAACTGTTTTGCAATTTGTATTTTATTTTGTTATGTGTGCCCTGAGTTCAGAAGTAATAAGACTACCACAACTTTAGACATTTTTAGACAACTAAATTAAACATTTATTAACAAAAGAAAAGATTTCAAGCACATACATAGCTCTACAAATTACTACTCTGATAGCTAGTAAAACCGCAAATTAATCTGGCTCCCAGGTCACGTCCATTAAAGCAACATTAAAAACAAATAGATTTAAACAGACCCAGGCAAAGCAACACAATACCATGGACAAAGCATTTCAAAGTGAGTTTTCTCAGCTTTGGTTCCGATAGAAAGCAAATTGATGCCAATAGGCTTAGAGGCTGGAGACTTTTCACACTTGTGTTACATTTTAGAATGCCTTCTCCTCTGACACATAACCTCATTTCCTTTATAGTTCTCCTTTTAATGCAAATTCCATTGTTCTGATCTGTCTTTGGAATTTTAACATTCTCATAAAATAAACCTTTTCATGGCACTAATTTTATCAGTAACCTTTGGGAAAAATAAATACTGTATGGCTTGGCTTCTTCTGGCTAGGTGTAACATCTTGCCATCGCTTTGAAATTCATCTAACCTAATTTATCTATAAATGCAAATTTTGCTCATGCCTCATATTCTAAACCTTCAGTCATATTTACATATTTAGCATTTAAAACCTAGCTTCTTGTTGGTAACTCAAAGCCATTTTTTATTCATTAATGGGATGCAGGCTTTGCTGGCTGGGCCAGCATTTATTGCCCATCCCTAGATGCCCTTGAGAATGTGGTGGTGAGCTGCCTTCTTGAACCACTGCAGTCCATGTGGTACAGGTACACACACAGTGCTGTTAGGAAGGGAGTTCCAGGATTTTGATCAAGCGACAGTGAAGAAATGGCAATATATTTCCAAGACAGGGAACTTGCAGGTGGTGGTGTTTCTATCTATCTGCTGCCCTTGTCCTTCTAGGTGGTTGTGGCTGTGGGTTTGGAAGGTGCTGTCGAAGGAGCCTTGGTGAATTCCTGCAGTGCATCTTGTAGATGGTAAACACTGCTGCTACTATGCGTCAGTGGTGGAGGGAATGAATGTTTGTGGATATAGTGCCAATCAAGCAGGTTGCTTTGTCCTGGACAGTGTCAAGTATCTTGAGTGTTGTTGGAGTTGCAGTCATCCAGGCAAGTGGGGAGTATTCCATCAAGCTCCTGACTTGTGCCTTGTAGATGGTGGACAGGCTTTGGGGAGTCAAGAGGTGAGTTACTTATAGCATGATTCCTAGCCTCTGACCTGCTCTTGTAGCCATAGTATTCATATGGCTAGTCCAGTTCAGTATCTGGTCATTGGTAATCCCCAGGATGTTGATAGTGGGGGATTCAGTGACAGTAATGCTATTGAGCATCAAGGTGCGATGGTTTGGTTCTCTCTTGTTGGAGATGGTCATTGCCTGACACTTGTGTGGGGCAAATGTTACTTGCCACTTATCAGCCCAAGCCTGGATATTGTCCAGGTCTTGCTGCATTTGGACATGGACTGCTTCAGTATCTGAGGGCTCGCGAACGGTGCTGAACATTGTGCAATCATCAGCAAACATCCCCACTTCTGACCTTATAATGGAAGGAAAGTCACTGAAGAAGCAGCTGAAGATAGTTGGGCCAAGGACATCCTGAGGAACTCCTGCAGTGATGTCCTGGAGCTGAGGTGACAGACCTCACATAACCAAACCGTCTTCCTTTGTGCTAGGTATGATTCCAACCAGCGGAAAGTTTCCCCCCTGCTTCCCATTGACTCATTTTGCTGGGGCTCCTTGACACCACAGTCTGTCAAATACTGCCTTGATGTCAAGGGCACTCTCACCTCACCTCGGGAGTTCAGCTCCTTTGTCCATGTTTGAACCAAGGCTGTAGTGAGGTCAGGAGTTGAGTGGCACTGGTGGAACCCAAACTGAGCATCAGTGAGCAGAATATTGCTAAGCAAGTGCCGCTTGATAGCACTGTTGATGACCCCTTCCATTACTTTACTGATGATCGAGAGTAGACTGATGGGACAGTAATTGGCTGCGTTGGATTTGTCCTGCTTTTTGTGTACAGGACATACCTAGCAATGTTCCACATAGTCAGGTAGATGTACACAGCCATTGTAGCTGTAGTGGAACAGCTTGGCTAGGGGCACGGCAAGTTCTGGAGCACAAGTATTGCTGGAATATTGTCAGGGCCCATAGCCTTTGCAGTATCCAGTGCCTTCAGCCATTTTTTGATATCATGTGGAGTGAATCTAATTGGCTGAAGACTGGCATCTGTGATGCTGGGGGCCTCAGCAGGAGGCCGAGGTGGATCATCCACTTGGCACTTCTGGCTGAAGATTGCAGCAAATGCTTCAGATTTACCTTTTGCATTGATGTGCTGGGCTCCTCCATCATTGAGGATGGGGATATTTGTGGAGCCTCCTCCACCAGTGAGTTGTTTAATTGTACACCGCCATTCACAACTGGGTGTGGCAGGACTGCGGAGCATAGATCTGATCTGTTTGTTGTGGGATCACTTAACCCTGTCTAACACTTGCTGCTTATGCTGTTTGGTATGCAAGTAGTCCTGTGTTATAGCTTCACCAGGTTGACATCTCATTTTTAGGTGTGCCTGGTGTTGCTCCTGGCATGCCTTCCTGCACTCTTCATTGAACCAGGGTTAATCCCTGACTTGATGGTAATGGTAGAGTGGGGAAATGCTGGGCCATGAGGTTACAGATTGTGTTTGCGTATAATTCTGCTGCTACTGATGGCCCACAGTACCTCATGGATGCCCAGTCTTGAGTTGCTAGATCTGTTTGAAATCTATCCCAGTTAGCAAGGTGGTAGTGACACACAACACGATGGAGGGTATGCTCAATGTGAAGCTGGGACTTTGTCTCCTCAACGACTGTTCGGTGGTTATTCCTACCAATACTGTCAATGGACAGATGCATTTGCAGGAGGCAGGTTGGGTGAGTTCAAGTATGATTTTCCCTCTTATTGGTTCCCTCACTATCTGCTGCTGACCCAGTCTAGCAGCTACGTCAGTTAGGACTTGGCCAGCTCAGTTAGTAGTGGTGTTATGGAGCCACTCTTAGTAATGGACATTGAAGTCCCCCAGCCAGAGTACATTCTGCACCCTTGCCACCCTCAGTGCTTCCTCCAAGTGGTGTTCAACATGGAGGAGCATTTATTCATTGGCTGAGGAGGGCGGAACATGGTCATCAGCAGGAGGTGTCTTTGCCCATGCCATGAGATTTCATGGGGTCCAGAGTCGATGTTGAGGACTCCCAGGGCAATTCCTTCCCGACTGTATACTACTGTGCCGCCACCCCTGCTTGATCTGTCCTGCCGGTGGGACAGGACATACCCATGGATGGTTATGGCGGTGTCTGGGACATTATCTGTAAGGTATAATTCCATGAGGATGACTATGTCAAGCTATTGTTTAACTAGTCTGTGAGACAGCTCTTCCAATCTTGGCCCTAAGTCTCCAGATGTTAGTGAGGAGGACTTTGCAGTGTCAACAGGACTGAGATTGCCCTTGTCGTTTCCAGTGCCTTGGTCAATTAATTCCCACTCACACATATACACAGAGAAACTAATCCAAACCCCACTATTAACCCACTTTTCCAATAAATCACAATAATATTATGAAAATTATTATATTTTCATGACATCGTTGCCTACCCTACCACTATAGGCAACTATAGACAACTCCCACTAATATTTTCTGCTTCTTGGTGCTTCTACATCTAAATTTTCTGAGCCAATACCCTTTCTCACTGTTGCACTGATTTCATCCTTAACTAACAATATCACCTCACCTGCTTTTCAATTTTGCCTGTCCTTCCTAAATATTGAGTGCCCTTGGATATTTAATTCCCAGTCTTGATCACCCTGCAGTCATGTCTCCAGAACCACAATCACATTGTGCCTGTTAACATCTATTTGTGTAATTCATCTACCTTATTGCAAATGCTCTATGCATTCAGATACAGTGCCTTTAGACATCTCTTTTTAACATTTCTACACATTTTTTTGTCCTATGGCCCTATTTGCTGCTGGCCCTTGTTTTCTCTGCCTTCCATTTTTGCTTTCTACTTATCTGTCTTTCATTTCTATCTTTGTCTTCCTGCTCAGGTTCCCATCCCCCTGCAACTCCAGTTTAACCCCTCCCCCACAGTACTAGTGAATACTCCTGCGAGGACATTGGCCCTGGTCCTGCTGAGGTGCAACCTGTCCAGCATGTGCAGGTCCCATCTTCCTCAGAATCGGTCCAAATGCCTCAGGAACCTAAATCTTTCCGTCCCTCACCAGCTCTCTAGCCAATCATTCAACTGGTCTATTCTCCTATTCCTGATCTCGCTACCACATGGCACTGGGAGTAATACTGAGATCACTACCTTTGAGGTCCTGCTTCTTAATTTATTTCCTTGCTCCCTATATTCTGCTTTCAGGGTCTCATCCCTCTTTTTACCTATGCTGTTGGTACTGATATATACCATGATGTCTGGCTGTTCTCCCTCCCTGTTCAGAATGTCCTGCAGCCATTCAGTGACATCCTTGACCCTGGCACCAGGGAGGCAACATACCACCCCGGTGTCACATTTGCAACTGCAGAAACATCTATCTGCTCTCCTTATGATGGAATCCCCTATCACTATTGCTCTCTCACTCTTTTTTCTCCCCCCCCCCACCCCAGCTGTGCAGCTGAGCCACTCATGGTGCCACAGACTTGGCTTTTGCTGCATTCCCCTGAGAAACCATCTCCCCTAGCAGTATCCAAGATGGAAAATCTGTTAGAGAGGGAGGTGGACTCAGGGAACTCTTGCACTATCTGCCTAGTGCTTTTACCCTGTCTGGCGGTCACCCATTCCCTTTCTGCCTGTACACTGTTTTCCTGTGGTTTGACCACTTCACTGCACATTCTATCCACAATGGATACTCCACAGTGACTCCAGTTGCAGTCCCAGCTCCGAAACTCAGATTTCAAGTAGCTTCAGCTGGAGACATTTTCTGCACACCTGGTTGCCCTGGACAATGGAAATGTCTCTGACTTCCCACATCTCACAGGAGGAGCATTCTATATGGCGAGCTGCTATGACTTGCCCTTAAATTACTCCCTTTACTTTTACTTCTAGTTTACAGAATATTAAATGTATACCAGGGACCGTACTTCTTATACTTTAAACACTTCTTAATCTAAACTGAAGACCAATTTTTACTTTAAAGGCTAGACAGTAGAAATACACACCAAGTCCTACTCACAAAGGCTGCCACTCCTCTCACACTGTCTCCTGGCCTCACTTTGGTCTCAGGCATGCTTCCCCACATCGTTAAGGCCACTGCTCCTTTCACATTATCAAATGCCAAAAGCAAAAGCAAAGGAGCACTTCATTTCCTTCCCCCGTAACTCCCTTAATCACCCAACTCTCAGCACTCCATCCCAAGTTGCACTCAAGTGGTAAGTCGCACTAAGTTGCCTGGTTTTATATGCTCCTAAGATAAAGGCTAGCTGGCCCAGTCACAGAGGAACCAGTTTCAACTGCTTCTTTAATTAACTAAGCCCAACTTTTCATCCAGTGGAAACCTTGTTAAAACCCTGCTTAAAGGTGGGAACTTTTGAACTTAAACTGACAATTTCAGTTAAATGCTAACTGCCAGCAAATTAGATTGTTACAAAAAGATTTTGAAAAATTAAGATCCCTCACTCACCATCTATTAGCATCGCAGAACATTGGCACCTGATGCAAGGGCTAGAGTCTTTGCGTAAGGAGTGGTGGAATGTGGGTTTGGGGGGGAAAACCAAAAGATCGCAGGGGAGCCTTCAGGAATTTTGTGCAAAGTAAATTCTTCATAACTAAGCCAGTCATTGGGACTCAAGGATTTTGACTGTTCCCAGAGAGCAGCAGACAATTCCAACTGACAGGAGCACTCCAATCACCCACTTCTCCCCAGGCCTGCAGACACCCACAACGTAACAATTTGTTTCAAGGTTAATGTTCTAATAATGTATTTCTAATGACACGTTTGGTCATAGCCAACCTACAGCAAGGTTAAAATTGAGAGTATTATGGCAGTTTTAATATTGAGAGGAGCAATGGCAGGTTGAGCGTTACTGGGAAGCTGCACAAAAGCTTGACTTCAAAATCTGGATAAACTAACAAAGTAAATTGTACTTTCACAAATTCATCATCTTGATTGAAGAACATTAATGAATACAGTATTGCAAGTGATAATTTTTCAAGCCCTTACGCTTGACAAACTACAGAAAATAGCATTGAAACAAAATACACAGAAGCAGATAGAATTGCTTCTCATTTCACTGAAAGTTCTGCCAGAAGACTTCAATACAGAACTCACTAAAGTCACATGTGGTGCCAGACACTGCCTCAAGGTTATTACTGATCTCCAAAAGATTGAAAGCAAGAACAAAATCATATGTAACAGAAGATGTCCAGTGCCAGATGTTAGTGATATGCTCTAGGGTGGAAAAAAAAACACATTTCATAACATGGTCTGGAAAACATCATGATAATGCTTTTATTATGATAATGCAGTTTCGTCTTCAGCCAAATATACACCCACACTCCATAAATGTTGCATTGTTTTCTGAAATTATGCTGCATTCCTTTTTATATGTGAATCCTGGACTAGACAAGACACATCTTAGAATACCCAAGGAAATAAATGAAGTCACTAGTTCTATTTCTGGTTATTATTTTATAGTCCATGTAGAATGACATTATATTTACAGAACAGCAACAAGCCCAGCTCAACTGGTCTATATCAGTATTTATAGTCCACACAAATTTCTTCTCACCCTATAAGCATTGCTTGGAAAGGCAAACTTCCCTTAATTTTGAGAACAGAGGTTGGAAACTTCAACTCCAGATGGACCTTGGAGCTTTTTTACATGCACAAACTGGCAGTTTTGTGTTCTTTGGGTCCAGTGCATCTGTATAGAGGAAAAAACAGCACAACAACCTGTGCCAAGTGACCGGGGGTGGAGCAGCATCAAAAGAAGTGTCCCAGGCAGGGGGCAAAGGAGGGAGGACAGGGAGAAGTCCCAAAGGGAGAGGGGATAGGGAGACGTCCCAAAAGAGGAGTTCCAGATAGGGGAGATGGACAGGAAAAGGACACAGTTCAGTTAAAAAGAGAGGAGCAGAGGAAAAAGGCACCATATATGGAAAGGGCTGTGGCTAACAGACTTTAAGTGAAGAGGGAAGCACTGGTCATTGAAGAGGGCTCAGGAGAAGCTCAGAAGATGCAAGAAGGCAGCTGAAGGTCAGCGACTCCATGCTACGGGCAGTTGGGGTGAAGGTACTCCTTTGGAGCAGTAATGTTCTGCATGGCGCAGCCAAAGAGCTGAAGCTGTTCTTGTAAACTGGTGCTTGAGTTTATACTCGGAATCCAGGGAATTTTTAAGAGAATTCCAAAGTTAGATCTTTGAAGGTAAAGGCTGGAATCTGCATGAGAGAGACAGAGACTCACAATGTTACTGCCATCTGGGTGGACTGTTGAGAAATCCTTGGGCTCTCTCTTGGTCACATCTGCCATTTATTGTGTAGTGTGGTGTGTTTGACAACAGGTGGCTTGTTAATTACCATGTACCACATAGTTACCCTGAATGTTAGAGTATAGAACAGATATTGTTAATTGTTTTATTTTTCTGACCTCGTATAATAAAGTTTATTTTTGTGTGTTCAAAACCCTGGAATCTTGTAGTTTTAATCACTGAGCAAGTGTTTTGAATCTCAACCTTTGTCTACTTTAAACCCTTTAGTGGTCCCTAACCAGATATTACCAACAGCCTGGGGGTCTGGCCAAGGGTCAAAACAGCATATCCTTCTATTTCTTTCTCCCTCATGTACGTATCTAGCTTCCCCTTAAACATATCTGTGTTATTCACCTGAGCTACTCTGCGAGTCCCTCATTCTGACCACTCTCCATGTAAGAAATTTCTGTTGCAGTTCTTATTGGATTTATTACTGACTATCTTAAATTTATGACACCTAGTTTTCTTCTTTCCCACAAGTGGCTAGACAAGTCTCTATATTTTCATTATTATAAAGACCTCTATTAGGTCACATCTCATTCTGCCCTTTGCTAGAAACAAGCACCAGCTTGTTCAGTCTTCCTTGGCATTCATAACCTTTAGGCTTTGGTCTTATCCTTTCAAATATGTTTTGCACCTTCGCCTGTGCAACTTTCTCTGTGAAATATAGAAAGTACAACTTGCACAGTACTCTAAGCATGGTAAAAATGCGGAGCTCCCCTTGGAGGCTCAAGAATAGCAACCGTTATCTGAATGTTTAATAAAATGAACAGATCATGTCAGGAAGTTATAGACCAGGTAATGTGACATTGGCGTTGGACAAAGTGCCCAAGGGCATTTTACAGGACAGTCAAATGGACCAGTGCTTTGTGATGACACTACACTTCTGATCAATAGGTCATGCCTCATGAACCCTTCAACCCAGTGGAATTATTTGAGATGGTATCTGAATTAATGGCTTTTAAGAGGGTTTATAAGAATTCAACTTTTCAGAATTAATGGGAATTGAATTACCAGGACAGAAATTCTGACTTGGTAAGAGGAAGTTGAAAGTAATGATAAATTGAAAAGCTCTAGCCAGCAAATTGTTGATAAATGAGATCCTCTCAGAATGAGTCGTGGGCCCTCTAATATTTGCATTACCTATAAATGATTTGCAGAATTGTATTCCTGGAGTATCGTATAATTCAAGGCGCTAATGACTGTTTGGCTGATGATAAATCACATTTTACCTTTCTATTCTGTTCTTTTTATAAAGAAAACATCCTACAGCAGCGTGCAATGCAAGAGACAAAGGAAGCTAGGAATCGAGGATCCATTTACAAGTCAAAGTTAAGATGAGGTTTTGAGAGCTATCAAACAAATTAAGAGGTTTTAAGTTGGATTAAGCAGAATCACACTGAAACTACAGTACAGAAACAGGTCATATGGCTCAATGGGCGATGTGTATTTATGTCCCACATGAGCCATGTCCCACCCTATTCCATCTCACCCTATCAGCATCTTCTTTTATTCTTTTCTCCCTCATGAACTTGTCTAACTTCCCCTAAATGCATCCATGCTATTCACCCCAACGACTCCATTTTTTTGGTAATACAAAAGCAAAATGCTGTGGATGCTGGGAATCCAGAACAAAAACAGAAAATTCTGGAAATATTCAGTAGGTCAGGCAGTATCTATGGAGAGAGAAACTCAGTTAATGTTTCAGGTCAATGCAAACTCATGTAGCAGTAAATTCTGTGTTCTAACCACTCACTATGTAAAGACGTTTCTCCTGAATTCCTCATTGGGTTTACTCATGCTTATCTTACATTTATAACCCTTAGTTTGGATTCCCTCTTAAAGCAGAAACATTGGGCTAGACTTTTGGCCCCTAGCGGGGCAGAGAAGGGAGGTGAGAAGGGCCAAAAATTAACCCCGTCAACAGTGCCCCAGTTCCCCGGCTCCATCACACCTCTGGGATATATTTTGATGAGGTGGGATCGGAGTCAACAGGCCTAACTGAACACATGCAGCTGGTAACCATTCAGGCTCATAAAGAGCTTAATTGAGGTCAAAATACGAGGGCTGACTGGAATTTTCTGTAGTTTTCCAGGTTCCTGTATTGTGGGGACCAGTTCAGGTGCCTGGGGTCATGCATCTTCAGCAGGTTAGGGGGAACAGCACTCCAAACAAGCCTAGAGGCCCTCCCTGGCTGCCTGGGTGCAGGAACTGCCAAAGGCTGCCCTGTAGATGGGAGCCCCCATCCCGCCAACCTATGCCCGCAGTGGTGCTGAATCGATTTTTTAATTAAGGTTTTAAAAACATTGGAGGAAGCCCCCTCTCACTTACTTATGTTTCGTTGCAGCCTGCTGCTCCTCTCAAGTTGGAAGGCCTCTGATTGACCCTCTAGCTTCGGTAGCCTGCCTGCTGCCATTAACTGGACAGAGAAATGTCTCAGTGCCAAGTAAGGGGGTGCCCCTGTGAAAATCCAATGAACGATCATTTCCTCTTCAAATGCAGGTTCGGGGCATGGTAGGATTGCTAATCTCTGCTTCCCCCCAACTTCCGGAGCAAGAATCCAGTCCTTTTTCTCTACATCCACCCTATCAAACCACTGCATAATTTTAGACCCATCTATTATGTCACTGCTGAGCCTTAATAATAATGAGTAATTACCCTTAATAAGAGTAGAAGGAGCTCGGGGGGAGAGCTTAGGGAAAACCTGGGCAACATGTTATGATTTCAGAATGTTTTCAAAGGAGGGGAGAAAGATGTAGGGATTGAGAGAGCAGGGCATAATGTCTGAAAAAAATAGGAAACGATTGAAAGACAAAAGGAATTGGAACCAATGAAATTGATGGGCTGAGGAATGACAGATAGATTTTGATGTGAACTTATACATGTAGGAATTGTGAACAAGCAACATTTAGTTGGTGAAAACCCATCTATTACCAAATATCAAAAGGAAAATATGTAGGCATAAGGGTTGACCATTTGCTGACCATTCAGGTAATGTACTGAAAGGCTATAAATTGAGAGAGGGGAATGTGCAATGAGACCTGGGTGTCCTTGTACACCAGTCACTGAAGGTAAGCGTGCAGGTGCAGCAGGTGGTAAAGAAGGCAAATGGTATGTTGGCCTTCATAGCGAGAGGATTCGAGTACAGGAACAGGGATGTCTTGCTTCAATTGTACAGGGCCTTGGTGAGACCACACCTGGAATATTGTGTGCAGTTTTGGTCTCCTTATCTGAGGAATGATGTACTTGCTATAGAGGGAGTGCAGCGAAGGTTTACCTGACTGATTCCTGGCATGGCGGGACTGACATATGAGGAGAGATTGAGTTGGTTAGGATTATATTCACTGGAGTTCAGAAGAATGAGTGGGATCTCATAGAGACCTATAAAATTCTAACAGGACTAGACAAGGTAGATGCAGGAAGGATGTTCCCAATGGTGGGGGATTCCAGAACCAGGGGTCACAGTCTGAGGATATGGGGTAGACCATTTAGGACTGAGATGAGTAGAAATTTCTTCACCCAGAGAGTGGTGAGCCTGTGGAATTCACTGCCACAGAAAGTAGTTGAGGCCAAAACATTGTATGTTTTCAAGAAGGAGTCCAATATAGCTCTTGGGGCGAAAGGCATCAAAGGGTATGGGGAGAAAGCCGGAGCAGGCTATTGAGTTGGATAATCAGCCATGATCATAATGAATGGCGGAGCGGGCTCGAAGGGCCGAATGGCCTATTCCTGCTCCTAGTTTCTAAGTATTTTCTATGTATATTTCCATGTACAATTATTACAAGACATTGCTTATGGGACAGATCTACCAAGTACTTGATTACAATCAGATGATTGTGACACTGCTCAACTTATTGGAAAGAGTACATTTAGAGTAATACATGTCCATTTACCAGAAGGCCACAGATATATTGCAGTGAATTCAACAAGTAACATGTATGATTCTTTGACTTTAAACTCTAAATTATGCATGACAGTTCAAAGATTAAAGTTGGTGAAAAGAGGATTCAGAGGAGATATGACCCAGATTTGAAAAATCCTGACAAACACTGGGATGACTGATAGACATAAGCAGGTTATTTAACATAGATTACAATCACTGAATTAAGCAATACAATATTAGTGACTGAAAGCCTTCTGGCCAGAGATTATGATGCTCTGCTGTTGGCATGAGACTGCATTGGGAGTGAGTGCAGGACACAGAATCAAGCTTATAATAGTCTATCACTATCCCTGACCATCATGTCTAGGGAGGCTCCACGTCGATGCCAGGACCTCATAATTTCCTCTTTAGAATTTTATTTTCCCATTGAGATGCAATATCCATTGGTGACACAGCAAACAAACAAGCTGATGCTGTAACTATCAGTTGGTTCAATGAGAAATTGTGGCAGGGATTTTCCGTGCCCGCTGGCGTCAGGCGTGTTGAGTGGTGTGAGCAGACAACAGGGCGATGAGGCCAAAAATCGGTTTCACCACGTTGTGAACCCAGTTTGCGATCATCCACTCAGCCCGTCAATGATGGGCTGCATTTCCCGCTATTCGACATCGAGAACCTCATTATAACACATCAGCATATCATTATTACGCCAGCCCACCAGCTTCATCCCCACAACCCCCACCCCCGGCTCGATCGTCCGCCCACATTGGCAGGAAAACATGCCAGTGCAGAACACGTCTTGACAAGTGTGATGTGCAGAAGTCAGGACTTACCGTTGGGGCCTTGCTCGCATCGCGGACATTCGAGCAGCAGGAGCCCGACAGTACACTGAACATCTGTGGCACGCTGGGTAGATTCTCATGGACATGGCTCTGCTGCAAAGCAGCTCACAGCAGTTGGAAAGTCACTGTTGACGTTCACAACAAATAATGGTTGAGGGGGTGGGACAGGAAGGCCTAGGATCGACTGGGAGAGGAAGAGATGTCGGGTGGGTGGGGGGTGAGGTTGGGAGAGGGGGAATGAAGGTGTCAGGGGATGAGGCTGGGAGGCGGGAGGGAGTACAGGGGAGGAACAGATAACGGGCAAGAAGACTGGGGAGGTAGGTGTAAGGGGTGTGGAGGGGGATGGAAGGTGTAAGGGGAAGAGTTTGGAAGACCGAAGGAGAGCGGAGAGCTGAAGGAGTCCGGGGGAGGAAGGAGTGCGGAGAGAGGAGGAAGTAAGGGTGGAGGAAGAAGTAAGGGTGGGGGAAGGAGTTGGGAAGTGGGAAGGAGTAAAGCTGAAGGAAGAAGTGAGACTGGAGGAAGAGGTAAGGCTAGAGGAAGGAGTCGGGAGCTGAGGCAGGACTAAGGGTGATTGAAGAAGTAAGGGTGTCTGGGGGAGTCAGGAAGGGGGAGGAGCTAAGTGGGGGAAGTCTGGGGGTTTGGGAGGACTAAGGAGGAGGAGTTCCGGAAGGGTGGGGCCTGGAGGGGGGGATGTCCAGGTGAACATCTGACTGGAGAGTCTGATGGGTCCATGACTGCCTCTTGGGGAGTGAGCTGAGGGTGGGCGTAGTATGAGGGAATGGTGAGAATGACGGAGGGCAGAGTGAGGCAGTAGGGTGGGAGGATGAGGGTTTGAAGGTAGTGATAGAAGGGATGGTGAGGGTGGTTAGTGGGGCACAGAGACGGACACAGACCCTGAGGGTGGGAAGGAGGGGGTTCGGGGTGGTGAATGTAGATGGGGGTGGGATTTTCAGGAAGGAAGGAAATTCACGTGGACATCCCCAAAGGAAAATGGTTGTGGCTGGTAGGTCACGGAATGGAGGTGAAAGGTGATGCCAGGAGGCAGGGGGAGGTCAGCTGTCATGGAGGAAAGGAAATGGGTGACTGGGGGAAGGAAAACATGGGGGAATGCATGAAAAATCCAGACCATGTGTCCAAATCGAAAGTGAATTGACAATCGTGGTGGGTGAGATCAGGTGCAGCATGGGAGTGTGATCAGTGGGTGGGCAGAGATTCAGGTCAGTTCAGATGGACAACTGAAAGTGAACCCCAGCAGGCAGCATTGAAAATGCTCAGGACATTGAGATGAGTGTGAAACATGAAGGATCCACGTGCGTGGGAGAGTGCTTGCACAGGGCTCCTAAAGGCCCTGCCACACACACACTTTTCCCTCCAGAATCATATGTTGGCCAGCTGCTCCCTCTGCGGTGACAGAGGACAAGGTTGAGGGGGTCACAGGCAAAGGGGACTCTGAGGGAGAGGGCAGCCTCTGAGATTACCGAGTGGATGACCTGGGGTGTCCAGTTGCTGCTCCTCCTCCCTTCAGGTGCCCGGGGGCTCTGGCCTGACTCCTTGAAGGGAAGGAGCACCTGAGGGTTGCTGTGGTGCCTCGTTTCCCTCTTGCATTGCCACTGCAGGATCTCACCCATGGCCCCCATGATGGGGTGCAGGTCTGCATGCATCTCCACGTTCTCCTGGACCAGGGTCTCCATGGAATCCGCCATCCTCCCCATGGAGACCTCTATACGCGCACATGTGGACACCACTTCATCAGAGAGCAGACAGATGCACTCCTCCGTCTTGCGTGCCACTCTGTTAGGCCTTCCAACAGCTCTGCTGGTTCTCCAGGATGAGTTGGAAAGCCAAATCTAGAGACTCGACATCTGACTCAGACCTCACAGATGCCTGTTCCCCAGCAGCCCTCCAAGAGCTGGGGAGCTCGCATGAACCTGCTTCCTGCTGCTGCGGACACATGTCCGTGCGGTGACCACCAGATTGTGAACCTGAGCCTGCTCTAGCTCTAGGTCCCGCTGAGGAGTCTGTCTCTGCGCTGGTGCAGGGTGTGGGTAAGCACTGTGATGGGTCTTCCAGGCTGCTTGTTTCCAGCTCTTCAATGGAGGAGGCATCCTCTTGGCTGGAGGTCAGGACGCGGATGGAGCTGAGGGACTGATTGGCTGAGGTGTTGGTCACTTGGCAGAGTTCCCTGTTAAACATATTGTGGATAAATAGTGCAAGGCAGCAGAGTCAAAAGCAGGAGAGTGAGCCCTCACATTTGCATTGAGAGAGGGATAATGTGGTGCAGGATCCTCACATGGGTGTTCGCTACTGACCTCACCATGCACGGTCCATGTCCTCACTAGTCAGTGTGATGGTACGCTCCACAAAGTGACTGAGGGGCTTAATGTGGGCCATCTTCTTGCCCGTTATCCTCGATCTGGGACCTCTTTTTGCTGTTGTGAACCAGCTTCTCTTGCATGGAAACAGATGGAGAGAGAGTGAGCAGGACACATGGCTCTGCATGGAATGTTTGTGTGGTGGGCGGAGCCATGAATGGGACGAGGACACGAGATCCAGAGGATATGAGCCTGATGGAGATGTGAGGGTGTGTGTGAGAGTTAGCGGGGTTATCCATCGAGGTGTGAGATCCCTGTGGATGTGTGATGGGTTTGTGAATGCGTGAGTTGAGAGAGATGAGACCAGAGCAGAACAGATGAGTCCATTCATCCTTTTTCGGCACTGGCTGGCTGTCCACTTACGCAGGGCATTGGTGCTGACCACCACTGCCACCGCATCCCAAGCCGGATTAGTGAGGTTGCTGCCCATCCTGCAGGGGTAGAGGACATCACAGCAAACATTCACTGCGTCCAAAAGGCATTGGAGGGACTTGACATTGAAC
The DNA here is from genome assembly GCF_017639515.1 of Carcharodon carcharias. Taxonomy (NCBI): domain Eukaryota; kingdom Metazoa; phylum Chordata; class Chondrichthyes; order Lamniformes; family Lamnidae; genus Carcharodon; species Carcharodon carcharias. The sequence continues at coordinate 54,576,482 of NC_054485.1, read as the reverse complement.
CTGGGGGCTGTAGTCTTTTTGCCTTTCGGGGCCATCTTGTCTTCTTTGCAGCAGTCGTGGGCTGGACGCCCTGAGCCCGGCATGATGAAGCAGCGAGGTGATGGTGTGGTGGGCGAATGAGGACCCGCCCGCCATGGAAATACATGTTTCTTGGGAATGTATAATTAATGTGGCGGGTTTGGGACGATGTGGTTTGAAGAGCCACCATTGCAGCTGTTGTTTTACCCACCCACTACCACAATTAGTGCCAATCTGCAACGATTCCAACTGTATGAACCCAGTATATACCATTGGTTGAGGATTATTCTTTACTAGAAGGGTAACCGTTGATTTACAGGGTGTTATGGACAGGGTTGGAAGAGAACTGAAATCCTGTACTCTTCCCCTGTCTGTAATCAGTGTGTTTTTTTGGAAAGGAAGGTGTGTATGTTTGTCAAGCCCTGGGTTTGTGGTCATTTTTTTAAACAATCAGTAGCAAGGTTTTGAGGGTCTAAACAAAGAGAATTATTTATTCATGCATTCACCCTGAAAGTCTAAACACAACACTACTTACACACATTTGAAAAAATTACAGTTCAAGAGCATATTACACTTGTACAAGTTGTGAATAAAGGAATAGCTCATAGTTCACATTTGGCTTGTCATAGGAAAAACAGTCATATGGGCTCATTGATGGCAGCATTTTCACTCCAAAAGGGTAGTTTCAACAGTTTGACTCATATATCAAGGATTATTGTAGGAGTCACTCTAAGAGATGGATGCTTAGCAAGTCATGATGTTAGCCACTTGTAGACTTTTCTCACCAGGTGGTCAAGTTTCTGTATAGGTAGACTTGAAATAGGAATCAGACTGGGAGACTTCAGTCTCTGGGTTTAAAAGGACATAGGTGTTACTGCCTTGTCCTGCAGCTGGCATTCTGCAGTGGGTGTTGTTTGCTGACTGACCAGTTCCTCTCTGGCTCTTAGGATAATAGATGTGTTATCTGCAGACAGTTTCAGTCACACAGACTGGAATCTTCCAGCACGACACCACCCCCCCCCCCCACCAACCCACCACTCGCGACGGGTTCCCCCATGGCAGGGCTGGTGAGTCATTGAATTCTCCGTTCACATCAGTGGGACCAGAAGATCCCGTTGGTGTGAGGGATTGAAAATTCCAGCCATAACCAACTGCTGTTGTCCACTTAGAATGGTTTGGAAGCTCAAAGCCATTGTTACATAGTGTATGATAGACGATGGCAATTCACACCTACTTGTGGTTAATTGATTTTCTGCATTTCTCTTTTGTTAATTTCCAGACTTGGTGACATGATGTCTGGAAATCTATTAACTTTGAAGTTTGGGTAAACACCAAACAATATCAGGTGTAAAACCTACAGATGGGTTCTGTTTTGGTGCGTCCACTCACATGTGTTGTGTTGTTATAATGATATAAAAGCACTAATCATTCATAAGGGATTGGGTAAGCACTTTGTGGGTTCATTTATTGAGACTAGGCACATGAGAGCATTTATGCATAGGTAGAAAGCTTGGAGGCATCAGCACCAGAGCTGTTTGTGTGTGCTCTGCTCAAAAGCAAAAGTGAAACTAAGACTGGATCACATGATACATTTCTCTTCTAGTGATGCAATGCTGCTATCCATCTTAAAGGTATATTACAACGGGGACCCCCCTCCCCGCCCCCTCACCCCAGGTTGATTCAATTAGATCTTTCCAGAGGTTTGATGTAGAGTGTTGAACTTGCAAAAGTAACCTGACCTTTGGCAATCATCTTAGTAGCCTGTTTATTGTCCATTTTTTTTCAAACAGAGACAGCTGCAGAAAATTATATACTGAATGCAGTCCAAGTTTAACTTTATGAATAGGATATGACTTCACTGGGTTGACACATGGTCCAAAACAGAATGGGATCCCTGACTGTTTTGAGTAATGGAATTATCCTTTTGGAATCTGATCAGAGTTGAACAAAAATATTTTAATTAGACTGGGGTTGTCATGGACTAATTTTGAGGATCATAGAAAGAAAAAAGAAAGAAATCACTTTCATTTATATTGTGGCTCCATATTCTCAGGACATCCCGGTGTGATTCACAATCAATGAAATAGTTCTGTAATACAGGGCTGAATTTTGTTCTAGTGACACGGGTCCTCCCAATCAGTTGGAGAACCAGCGGGAACACTGTGTCGCTTAAGCGCGGGAGGCCCAATGCAATTAAGAGCCCACCAGGCACCTAACTGTCCAGCATCGGACCTTCCACGCAATCAAGTTTTCCATTTATTACTCCCTCATAAATGGTCCAATCAACAATCATAGGGTTAGAATTGAAAATACTTTCTGCTCAACTAAATGCGGGGCAAACAGTTCAGATCAGTAGGAATAGGCTGAGCACTAATTTCCATCCAATCCCAATTGTTCTGCTTGGTGAGAATGAGAGAGAGAGGATTTATAACATTTGGAAAATAGCATCAGCAACTTAAAATATAAATGCAATTGAAAATAAATTCAGGACAGGTTCATAGATGTACGAATCTGAGCATTAAAGTATGGCCACAATCAATGGTTCCTGTGTACGCTAGCAAACACATACAATCCTTTGCGAATGTCAGTTCCCAGCCAGATTAAAACACTTCTATCAGTTCACTCTGGGTATAGATGATCATTCTATGTACACAAATAACATTTGCATTTGCTGTAAGATTCTCTATCTACATAATATTTTCTTTTATTATAACTACCAGAAAAATAAGGAGACTACTTTAAACTGAAAGTGCACTTATCTTAATCTACATTCTTGAAGTAAATAGTTGGGCCTGGAAAAAATTGCAGCACTCACAGTATCCTGTGACTAAAATCAAAAATTATACTTTGTTACTGTTGAACACAGTAAGTCGACATTTGAAGCTTTGAAAAATCCTTCCAAGAACAGGGGTTAACTTATACACCTAGTATAAAATGTGAACCACTGGTGTAGGTGTAGATGGGCTACCATTTTGAAACATGAAAACATTTATGTTCATCAGTCACCACATGGTCTGCTCTGTGTGGCCGTGCCTTAAACTCCCATGCACCATCTTGGCAAACACGGTCCATGTCATTTGCTTGATCTCATGTGCCAACTTATAAGATGATTAAAAAGCCCTAAATATGTATTTCTGAGCTGAAAAATTGAAGCCAACTCCTAATGTGAGTATAGCCCTAAACATGCATTAATTAACTGAAAAATAGGATGTCCACTTCTATGCTGAGTATAGGTCTTAATGTGCATTATGGCATCCAAAAATAGGTGGTCATCTAATACACCAGCTCGACTTATACACCGTGATATATGGCATTTTTGAGGATGAAATGGTGAAAATCCTTCTATTTGTAAAAATCAAAGCTCTGGACATTAAGCAAGCTGAAATATACGATGGAGGTCACTGGCTCTATTTCCAGAATTTTCTGCATAGTGTGTATTTGATTTGCTGAATACTATCAAAGAAAGGCCCTAAGAAGATGTCCAATGCTTCCGCAGTAGGAGGCCATGTGCAAGATTACAATCTTGCTTCTCCATTTCAGGAGTACAATCTCATGCCCTCCTCAGATGGTGTGAGATTGCTGTCCCAGCATTTAGATGAATAATGGAAAACTTCTACAGCAACCAATTGACCCAGACTATAGCTTTTATGAAAGGATTTTATAATGAGACAAAACACTGGAAAACCTAGCAGTTGGGAATGCTGAAGGGGAAAGAGTGAAAGGAAAAATACAGATTCAAAGAGAAAGAAAGACAGAGAAAAGAGGATAAAATAATTACTCTCTGAGATGGAGCGGAGGAGAAATTTCTCCTCTCAGAGTGTCACTGGTCTTTGAAATTCTCTTCCACAGAGAGCACTGGAAATTGGGTCATTGAATATATTCAAGGCTGAGTTGGACAGATCTTTGATCTACAAGGGAATCAAGGGTTATGGGTTGTAACACCTGAGCTGTTACAAGGATTCAGAATAAATAATGACACTGGCAAAGGTATAGGGTTATAAAATTCTAAAACTAATTGCAATGTTCCAAAATCACAAGGATTTGAATAGCACGCTGATAGCTGATGAACAGGTGAATAACATCATGCAGGATCCATCAACGAGAAACAATACTCACAGACTGATTTCTTTCAATTCAATTGTGTCCTCATTTTATAGACGCCCCACAGCAGCTGAATCCCCCCAATCTAATTTGTGTTCCACCTTTTAAACAGCAGGACAAATGGCAACTTTCATCCAGCTCCCTGTGTTATTTTAAAAAATGAGATCAGACGTTTACACATCCAGTTGCCTGTAAGATATCCACAGAGTTGAATCTACCACCCTGTCCCCAGCCTTGCTTCTTAACCTGTTTAATTTAACCCACAGAAAAACTGCTGGTCTCTTTCAGCCAGGCCTTCCATCTTTAAGTCAACCAAAACTGGCACTCCACCCCACTGAACACTCTGCTTTAACTCAACCAGGAGACTAAAGGGTTACACATTCCCTAAACAAAATTCACAATAACCTAGTCCCTATTCACACACAAAGTGCTCAGGGGAAAGGATGCAACTTCTGATGAGTTGGCCAACACCTGGCCATACAACAAAGGATAAAGGAAATGTATTTCTTTTTTATACCCCTCTGTACATGCGTTCAAGACCTATGGCAATCAGGGATTACTCCCTGCGTGGTCAGCACTGTGAGTGGTCAATCTCACCCCTTATGGGCAGAGTCCCTAATAACTGTTTCAAAATGACCTTTTGACTGTTACAAGATCCTCAAAGAGGCCTAGTATTCCACATAGTTGATAGCAACATCCAGGTGCATCTTCAAATAGTTTCAAGGGTCCCCGCTTCCATAGCCACAATGAAAACCCCATAAAATCAGAAGTTTCAAAGTTCCATTAATGAGGTTTTTCCTGCCATTGTCTTGATAAACATGAGTACTTGTACCATTAGAATGTCGCAATAAAAAATGATTCATACCTAAACACAGAAACATAGAAAATATGAGCAGGAATAGGTCATCCGGCCCTTGAGCCTGCTCCACCATTCTGTACGATCATGGCTGATCCTCTATTTCAACGCTATACTCCTGCTCTCTCCCCATACCCCAGGATGCCTTTAGTGACTAGAAATCTATCTATTTCCTTCTTAAATATATTCAGTGACTTGGCCTCTACAGCCTTCTGTGGTAGAGAATTCCATAGATTCCCAACCCTTGAGTGAAGAAGTTTCTCCTCATCTCAGTCCTAAATGGCTTACCCAGTATCCTGAGACTGTGACCCCTTGTTCTAGACCCCTAGCCAAGGGTAACATCAACCCTGCACCCTGTCTGTCCAGCCCTGTCAAAATTTTATATGTTTCAATGAGATCTCCTCTCATTCTTCTAAACTTCAGTGAATACAGGCCTAGACAACCAATCCCTCCTCATATGACAATCCTGCCACCCCAGGAATCAGCCTGGTGAGCCTTCGCTGCACTCTACCTCTGACAAATATAACCCTTCTTAGGTATACCTGACCTCACAATTACAGGCTCTTGGTCATTTTAATGCATCTATCCTGCCTTACCAATGCAACATATACAGGACAATTCAAGCTGAATTTCTGTTAAGTGCTTGCCCGCACAGGTGAATTTACCATAACTATTTTCCACTCACTTAACCCTTGTGTTCCCACAAAGATCTTGCTAACAAATTCAATAGTGGCCAATCTGAATTAATTCCACCGTGTCTTATATACATTTTCACAATGTAACAGGCATAACTGTAGTCATAATATGCAGCCAAAACTTGATCAGTTACAGTGTCATTTCAATTATTTGATTACATATTACAGGACACAGGCAGGAAAGAGGAGTTAAGGCCACAATTACATCAGTCATGAAAGCTCTTATCTGGTTCTAATCGATGGACCAAATGTCCAACTCCTTCTCCATTTATTATGATCTTAAAGGAGATCAGCTGCTGACAATTGTGAGTATAAGTTATACTTGGACCATATAGGCAGCAATTGGTTTCAGTAAACTGGCCATAACTGAGCATAATACCTGAGACTGTATTGCCTGCTGAGCTTGTGTGTCATTAATATTATGATTGGTCCCTGGGTGAGGTCCCCCAATTTGTTAACTTTCTAAACGGGACCCCAATTTTCTACAATCCTGGAATAGATACCCCAAATTTGTTATGCTTCCTTTCTTTATTCACCCTCCTCAGTCAGTCGCAACAAGGTTAATTTAAAAGGGATCCCTCCCCACCCTCATGGATACCTTCTCCCAGTCCAAATGTGTTTATGTTTTACAAAGAGCCAATTTAACCAAGCTTCCTTGAATCAAAGAAAGAGTAACTTTATTAGTCACTAAAACCTGAGAAAAAAATAATAAAAACGCAACGCACATACATACAGAACTGAAGTGAGAAGTTGAGTACAAATAAAAGTAAAAAAAATACAAATAAGTCTTTGGCTTGTCTGTGAGGAGTAGGTGGCAAAATGTTATGGCTGTTAAGTTGGGTGATTCAGTAGAGATGACTTCTACAGTTTAGCAGTTGGTTTGGAGACACTAGATTCTGCAGGATAGCTGAAGAAGTTGTCCTATTTCCTGTGGCTTTGCTGACTTGCCTCCAGCAACAGAGAGAGAGAGATAGTAGAGACAGAGAGTCTTTGCCTGCAAGCTGGCAAGTCGATTTTCTTCTGCTGTGACTCTCATTAGCACACACTAGTACACCAGAACTAGAACATACAGATCAGGTCTACAGCTTACTTTTTAACCCATCTCATTGTGTATTCCTGGAAAAGAAGGAACAAACATGTATTTTGCCCAGGGTCTGTTTTCTTTCAACTCAGATCATTTCCATATTCTGAGATATAACTTAACAGGAGATGGTTTCTGCTGAGATGTGGTAATCCGTCTCCATTGTCTCCGCAACCACAGGAGATTAAAGTAGAGTCTTTTGCATTTCATCTCTTCCTTTCAAGTATCTCTGTCTAAAGTAGGCCTTGACACCTTTTCAGGTGTGACATTCCATGTTCTCTCGGGACTGGTTGGTCAAGTATAATCCACATAGGAATTTTCCAGAAGGTGGTTACTTTACATTGGCAGCCAACTTTTGCTCAGTGTCTTTGTTTTAAGAAAAACACATGAGTTCCTTAAAAGTTTAATATTCCCATAAGTAATTTGGGTAACCTACTGTTGTAATATTAAGGACAGACTCATCGATGGAGAACTTAAGAGCTTTGAGACACGCTTCTGACATCCAGTTTGCTGCCAACACTTGATAATTGATTTGACAGAACCTTTCTGTAATGTCTACTTCTCTAAATTCTATGCTAAGGAGTCCACCCTTTAGCTAGAAGGAAGAGTTTTCAGCCCACAGATATTTTAATTTATGACACTGCATATCTTTTGGCATTATTAAGAGTATAAATAAATCTCTTCAATCAGCTGGCGTTTGACTTTTATCATAGCCAATGATGTCAACCACAGACTGACAATGAGGTAACAGTAGATCTGATAGTTAGTTACTAGATAGACCAGGGTCAACATTGTAACAACAATGATGCTGTAACAAAATTCAAGGAGCTCAACATCACCCAGGACAAAGTAGTCTGTTTGTTTGGCAGCCCGTTCACTACCTTAAGCATTCAATACTTCCACCACCCACAGATGGCAAGAGGCACTGTTGAAATGTGTCAAGCTTCTTCAACAGTACTTTCCAAACCTGAAACCTCTATCACCTAGAAGTAAAATGGCAGCATGAGTGTGGGAACACCGCTACCTCCATGTCACACAGCATCCGGACAGTATATCTCTGTTCCTCCATCGTCGCTGGATCAACATCCTGAAACTCCCTACCTAACAGCACAGTGGGAGGACCTTCACAACACAGTGGTAGGCTATTTTCTTGGGCCACTGCAGTCTATCTTCTCAAGTGCAACTAAGAATAAGCAATAAGTAACAGCCTCACCAGCAATGTCCACATCACAAGAATGATGGTATCGTATATTTATAGCTCAGTAACATGGATAAAATAGTGAGAGCAGCTGGAGTGTTCTGGGCACTTGAAAAACAGAAAGATCAAGCAATACTAGGAGAGAGATCTAGTTATGACCAATGAAGTTGGTCAGGTAGTTAAAACTCAAAGTCCAAATAGAAAGGGCAAATTTAATCAAAAACATGGGTGTAAGGTTGGAAAAGTACAGACTTTAGAAGGATGCATCATGAGCTGGAGAGAAGGAAAGAGAAATTAGCCTACAACACTGTGGATTAACAATGGGATATTATTAAAGAGGAGACTGGGATTTTCCGTGCCCGCTGGCATTGGGTGTGTTCGGTGGCAAGAGTGGGCAATATGGCGCGATCGGTTTCACAACAGCTTGAAACCAGTTCACGATCATCCACTCAACCCGGACGTTGGGAACTTCATTGTGATACATCAGCACATCATTATTGGGCCTGCCTGTCGGAATCGTCGCACCACCCCCACCCCCACTCCCCCACACCCCCCCCCGAACCCACAGAGGCAGGAAGGGATGTGGAGGGGGGATATGCAGTTGAATGTGCATGTGAAGAGTCGGATATGTCCATGTCTGCCTCCTGGGTGGGCGTGGTATGGAAGAAGGGTGAGAATGTCCAAGGGCAGAGTGAGGCAGTAGTGTGGGAGGGAGAGGGTTCAACGGTAGTGATAGAAAGGATGGTGAGGGTGGTTGGTGAGGACCCAGAGACGGACAGGGACCCTGGGGATGGGAAGGAGGAGCTCGGGGAGGTGAATGTGGATGAGGTTGGGATTTTCAGGAAGGAAAGGAACATACACATTTGCCTGGACATCTCCGAAGGAAAATGGTTGTGGCTTGTAGGTAACAGAGAGGAGGTGGAAGGTGATGCCGGGGTGGGGAATTGCCGGGGGCAGGGGTGTCATCTGTGATGGGGGAGAGGAAATGGGTGACCGGGGGAGGCCAAAAGATCAGAGAGCGCACAATGCAGTGAAACCCGACTATGCTTACTGGATCAAAAAGGTGCTGCATGGGGATGTGATCAGGTGGGCGGAGATGCAGGTCAGCTCAGATGGACAACCCCAGCAGGCAGCTCTTGGCAAGCTTTTGAGAGATGACAGATTTGGTGGATGGGTAATTGCAGTGGACGTGGTATGTATAGACTTTCAGCAGAACTGACCTGCTGAATTTTTCCAGCATTGTCTGTTTTTATTTCGGATCTCCAGCATCCACAGTGTTTTATTTTTATTCTCTTAGCAGAATAGCTACTCAGGAAAAGTTAGAAGGATTAAAAGCAACATTCTAACTCCTGGGTAACCATGGTACTGACCACCCCTACCCCCACCAACCCTGACCCCCCATACTGGACCCCCTCCCTTTCCTCCCCTCCTTTTCCTCTTCCTTTCCACCCTTCCTTCTCCCCTCCCCTCCCTTTTTCCTTCCCCTTCCTGTACCCCCATCCCCTTCCTCCTACCCCCCTCCACCTGTCCTCTCCCCTTCTACATCTCTCCCCTGCCCCCTTTCCACCCCTTCCCTTCTCCAACCTCCTCCCAACCCTCCTTTGCTCAGCCTATTGCCTCAGAGGCTTGTAACTTTTCTGATAACTAATTTTATACCAGTAAATCCAGACCAATATTATAGTAAAACCTCTCATTAGTACTTATGTCCTCCTTTAACAAATAAAGCTACGTGTCTCTTTGTGACCAAGTCCACCTGATCTAGAATCCCCTGTCCCTATTCAACTGCATTTCCAATCCAAATTTCGGAAGTATTGAAATTCTCCATTCAAGTCTACGACTGTGATTAGGCATTTTATTTCGAGCATTTTTAGAATTTGTATTAAAAAAAACATGTTAAGGAATTCCATTCATGTGTGATGTAGCTCACTACTACTTCATCACACTTGACCTCTGTCATCAGCTGCCTGTATTCCTTTAGCTGGTGGAATTTTACATGTTCTAACATATTCCCTATAGCAAATAGTTTAAGTGCTTCTTCATAAAGTTTTCTACATTTTGAGCAAACATTTTAGTTCCCAAACAATTCTAGTGAACCTCATCACTTTCTAAAAAATGTACTGTCTCCAGAAATCAACAAACTGAAGTTCTTTTTCACACAGATTCACTTAACAATCATTAAAAGTAATGATCACATTCTTCCATGCTGCTGAACCATCAATGTCAGGGATCATGAACTCACAACCTGAGCTCCCTTCCCCTTATATCTACTCACCATTCTCTGGTAATAGGCCTTTAAGAGGATAATTTTGCTATCCACTATATCATTAGTATCTATGTGCAAAATAAACACTGTTCCTTTGCTTCCTCCTTTAAATCAAAACATCCAGTTAATTATATCCTTTAGCCTATGTTGTAAGGGTGGCCGAGTTGCTACTATTGATTTTGAGTTGATCTGCAGACGCTTCTTGGGTGGAAACATTGGCCATGATTTTTCTCTCGTCAGGCGGGCATGTGCCCGACCCAAACAAGAGTAAAATCATGCGCGACAACGTTGGGCGAGCGTTCCGACATCATTAAGCACTCATGCGATATTTCACTCGATGGGCGCGTGTGGGAGTCGGCAGTGTGCCCGCTGACAATTAAGCAGCCTATTAAGGCCCTTAATCAATTAATTGAGTAGGATTTTTTGCTGCCTATGCAACATTCAGTTGGCGGATGGGCGAAAAGGCCAAGCGGCCTTTACATTTTTTGCGAAGCCTCATCCATGGGCGGGATGAGGTTTCATACAGTGATTTAAAAAAAACAACTGTTTACACCCGTATTTAACATGTCCCTGCTCATGTGACAGTGTCACATGAGGGAACATGTTTTCATTATTTTATATATCTTTATTTTTATTGTTAAAAATCTTCAGCTCCCTGAGGCAGCTGTGTGCCTGAGGGGGCTTTTATTGTGCACACTCGTGTGCATGCCCAAACTTCAGCGCTGGCGCCCCTCCTGCCCCCACCCCAGCAGTGCTGAGCACTGCAGTGTGTGTTTCATCCTGGCTGGTTGTTAACTGGGGTTCCTGGGCCTTCCCGCCATGCCCGTCTGACAAGGGCACAATTCTGCCCATTAAATTTATTTACAATATACTCAGCAGGAATTACACATGTGCTTTCAACTCCAACTCTATCTCTACACTAACTGCTGAGGCGGCCCCACGCTACTCTCCTATTGGTAACTACAGATCATGTGATCACCCTTAACAAGTATTATTCTTAAAGGTACATTACACATTAAACAAAGCCATAATTATTACATTCCTCCTCCTTTAACTCAGCTATACATACGATATTTACAAGTACACATTTTTCAAGACAACACAATATTTACACTGGGTAAGTTCAGTCTTTCAGGTGGTTTCCTGGTATGTGTGGAACATTGCAGCTCCACAACTTCAGATTCTTTGTCAGGAACCTCCTTTTCCGGATTTGCTTGAACATCAGGTGCTTCGGTGGGCACTTGCAGTTCTATATCCTTAAATCTTACAGGAACATCAGACGTGTCAGTCCTGGGTTGAGTATCCTCAACAGGAAATGCAGACCCGGTCATGATCACTGGTGGAGCCAAATCTTGGTGATTTGTCTCTCTCTTCCTTAAATAGTGCACATGTTTACAGATGATCCAGCCTTCCACCTCCACGTGGTAAGATTGAGGTCCAGTCACCGCACCTTTTTCACCCGGTAACCACCTTGTCATTTCCTTAAGTTTTTTAACCGGCTCTCCCATGGTAAATTTCCTCTCATGACTATGCCAGTCGTGTCTAGTTTTCTGGCTTCCCTAACTCCTTTCCACCTTCCTCTCTAAATTCAGCATTATTAAGTTCAATCTCATCCTGAGAGGCGTTTCAACAGTAACTCCGCAGTGTGACACCTGTTGTTGTGTGAGGTCCTGTAATAAGAAAGAAAGCGTGTTAGTTTTCTCATGCCTGCCTGGAACATTTGAACCACCCTTTTGGCCAGTCCGTTTGAGGAAGGGTGGTATGGTGCAGCTTTTAACATGAGTGATACCGTTGAGGCTGATAAACATTTGAAACTCAGCACTTGTAAACTCCGTGCTGTTATCTGAAATCACTACTCTGGTAGTCCATGAATGGCAAAATTCGGAGCTAGTTTCTCAATGTAGCGGCCATGTTGGTGACTTCACCTCATATACGTCCAACCATTTTGAATGGGCATCGAAAGTGGGCAGAAACATTGTTCCCAGGAAAGGTCCAATGTAGCCAATGTGTAACCGCACCCAGGGTCTACCTGGCTACTCCCATGGGTGTAATGGAGCTGTCACTGGCACCTTTTGCAGTTGCTGACATTGCACACAGTGCTTTACTAAACTCTCTATTTCACTATCCATCCTAGGCCATCATAGATAGCTACATGCTATGGTCTTCATTCGGGAAATTCCTTGATAGGCACTATGTAGTTCAATTAAAAGTGGTTCCCTTCCCTTTGAAGGAACCATCACTCATGCTCTCCACAATAAGATGCCATCCTGGCTGGTTATTTCATGTCTTCTGTTGAAGTACGGTTTCATTTAATCAGATACAGGCTCCTGTGACCAACCATGCAACAGTTGTTCTCATACTTGAGATAGGACAGGGTCCTGACTTGTCCAGTCTCTGATCTGTCGAACACATGCTGGCGAGGAATCTAAGAAATTTAACAGTAAGACAAGTTCCTGTGGAACTGGGACGTGCTCATCATTTTCTTGTAAAGGCAAATGAGTAAAGGCATTGGCATTTGTGATTTGATTGCCAGGCCTATGTACGCAAGTGTCATATACTGCCAGAATTAAAGCCCTATTAATATTTCCATATCTTCTTTCTATGTGCCCTCTTCTTCCTAGCACAGACTTTAATCTGGGCCTTCTTCTTGACTTCACTATTGGTCAGACTTCTCTCTCAGATGCAAGCTCAACTTGTCCGAGCTCAGTGGATGAGTCTTCCAAAATTTCAATATCTGTCTGTTTCTTGGAAAATTCTGCAACTTTTGCTTCCAAAGCTTCTTTGGTTTCATTTAGCTGTCACTTCAGCTCTTCCCTCTCTTTTCTGTACTTGTCTGCTGCCTCCTGGAAAATTGACCATTGTTGTGTCTTCTCTGCCAACTCATTCTTCAATTTGTTCAGAGAGGTGCTGAATTCTTTCTGTTTCTCTTCATATTTTTCCAGAGATACAAACTCTGACTTGTAATGTGTGAAGGTCTTTCACCAAGTTTTCTTTTTCCCTGCAAAGGTTGCTCATCATGCCTCGAACTATGTCATCAAGCAGGGTCTCTTCGTGTTTCTTCTGTTGTTCGTCCAGGTTTTGGCTTAAGACAGCCTGCATTTCTTCAGGTTGTTGAGTCTGTTTTCAAAACAGGAATGCTTCTGGCTTCCTTTTTGAATCTCAGTGGACAATCAAGGTTGATTTCCCTTAGCCAGTTTCACCCTAGAAGGCTTGGTCCTCTGCTTCTCACTGCTAACACTGGTAGGTTTGCTGATTGGCTTCTATAATGGACAGTTACTTTGCTTATAAATGATAAAAACAAAAAACTGCAGATGCTGGAAATCCAAAACAAAAACAGAATTACCTGGAAAAACTCAGCAGGTCTGGCAGCATCGGCGGAGAAGAAAAGAGTTGATGTTTCGAGTCCTCATGCTGTCCCTACAACCACACCACCGCACCTCCCCCCCACTTCTCTCCACCACCCCACCCCTCCACCACCTTAAACCAGCTCATATTTCACCCCTCTTCTAATATTCAATCAGTTCTGTGAAGGGTCATGAGGACTCAAAACGTCAACTCTTTTCTTCTCTGCCAATGCTGCCAGTTACTCTGCTTATGCCTTTTACTTGAATGTCTTCAGCTGTTTTGGCACCTGTTTCTTCCAAGCTTAACTGATGTTCACCATTATTCAAATATCTGACAGTACACTCCCCAACTACTGCGGTGGAAGCTCCAGTGTCCACTTCCATTCTAACAGGTTTGCCATTTACTTTCACTGTGACAAATGCTAGTTCTGTCTTTCCCACCTTCAGATTTAACAATGAGTAAATGTCTGAATTTGTTGTTTCAGGTTCTTATATATTGTAGATTTCATTGGGCTTCTTCTTTTGTTTACAATCCTGCTTGAATCTTTCTTTGCATTGCCTCATCATATGTCCATTTCTGTGATAATAGTAGCATTCGATTTTTTAAAACTGCCAATCGCTAAAAGACTGATTGTTTCCACCTCTATTAAAATTATTCTTTGATTTCACTCCTAAGTTATTCTTCTTCAGCCATCAGCTAGTGAGGGCTGTTTCCCGCTTCTCGGCAGACTCTTGCATTTTTGTGCCCTTTTTGGCTGGGGTTTCCTGCCTGATGTGGAGAACAGCACCATTTTGCACACCCTGTATTGCTTTTGAATCTTTTACTGAGCCTTCCATGGCCAACGCTATCTCTATTGCTTTCTTGAAATCCAGATTCACTTCAGACTATAATCTTTTCTGAATAGAGTCCTCATTCACACCACACATAAAACGATCTCTGAGCATGTCACTCAGAGTTGTACTGACCTCAGAATGTTCCATTAGCTGCTTCAAATTTGCTATGACGCAGGCAACTGTCTTACCTGGGCTTTTATTTCATGAATTAAACCTAAATCTCTGCATCATGACTGAGGGCTTTGGTTGAAAATGACCCTCCACGAGGTCCACCAATTCATCAATTTATTTTGAATTTGGGGCACTGGGTGCCATCAAACTTTGAATCAGACTGTAGGCTTTGATCCTACAACTACTCAAGAGGATTGTTCGCCTCTTCACTTCCCCCGTAATCTTGTTCACTTGAAATAAGAACGTGAGGTGTTCTATGTAATGAGGCCAATCATCTGTTGCTGGTTCAAAAATATCAATTCTCCCAAATTGTAGCATTTTGGGAAGGGATTACGTCTTTGATTATAATGGAGCTTGCTACTTACAATCAATGGGCGAGGTACAGTCCCAACTTCTTTCTACTTGATTTATGTTGTTCAGTTCTATACCATCCTCATCACCAGTTTATTGCAAGGGTGGCCTAGTTGCTACTATTGATGATAGAGTTGATCTACAGACAGTTCTTGGGTGGAAACATTAAGTTTATTTACAATACACTCAGCAGTACTACATGTGTGCATTCAGCTCAACTCTAACTCTACACTGAATGCTGAGGTAGCTGGTACTACTCTCCTATTGGTTACTACAAATCATGTGATCTGCCTTAACAAGTATTGTTCTTAAAGGTACATTACACACTAAACAAAACCATAATTATAGAAAGTGCATAATGACTTCATTGCATAATTTGCCTTGAAACAAGAGAGTAATTCTATGTGCTAACAGAAATGCCAAGCCCCCTTGGGCACATTAGATGCATCTACAGGGTCAAGTAGACACTTAAAGAAAGGTTAAGACCCTTGAAGTAATTCATCTCTTCCAACCCCCGAGGAAGTTTATTGAAGGGGGGAGCGTTTACACATTCAGGGCAAATGACTCATGCACAAAGCTTCCCTTCAATCTCCCTCTCTTTCCAAAGAAACTTGAGAAGTACTTCCACCAGAATTGCAAACACTGGAGTCACTGCTCCCTTTTTATAGGTGTCAAAAAGGTCAGGACTCTTCACCATCAATCCTGTTCACAGTGGTAAAACAACCAAATGCTTGAAAAGCTTCAACAAAATACATGTTGGTCCAGATCTTGGAGCAGAAGACCTTCTCCCAGTGTGTGAATTTCATTAGACCTTTGCTGCATCATTCAGCTTAAATATAATTTGCAGTGTAACTTGCTGGAAGCCCAAGCTGATAATGGCAGGGAGAGGCAAACATAGTATCAGTGAATGATGTAATCAACAGTTATCTCCGTAACCATTGAGATTTAAAGATTAAGATAAGAAAAAAAAAGCAGATGAATGACGAAGAAAGAAATCAGGTGAATTGGAGGCAAAAATAAAAACAAAAAACTGTGGATGCTGGAAATCCAAAACAAAAACAGAATTACCTGGAAAAATTCAGCAGGTCTGGCAGCATCGGCGGAGAAGAAAAGAGTTGACGTTTTGAGTCCTCATGACCCTTCCACAGAACTTTTTCCAGGTAATTCTGTTTTTGTTTTGAATTGGAGGCAAACCAGGTACAGAAAGAGAAATAAAGAGAAGGAAATAAAGATTCAATTGAGAGAAAAAAAAGACAGGAAAACAAAGAAAAAACATAAATATTTTCATTTGTGTTTAAATCTCTAAGAAAAAATTACTAAATGCTGGAATGAGACTCAACAGTTTTAATCATTTTCTTTCTGGGTCCGAGAGGTTGATTAGCATTTCACGAATAATTATCACATCATTAAAAGGATTCCTCATACTTTTAATAATGAACTCTAACTTTCTGCTGTGTGTCTAATGGGCAATTAATGTGCAAATCCAGTATGTTCTTAAAAATAATAGGAGGCTGGAGGACCATTCTTGATCCTCCTAGTCCCACAAAAGGAAATTAAAAACTTGACCTGGAGTTTATATTCAACCAGAAACATTAACTGTTTCTCTCTCCACGGATGTTGCTGGACCTGCTGAGTATTTCCAGCACTTTCTGTTTTTAATTTAATACTTTGGTTAGGTATGGAATAAAATTCCAAGTATTATACTCTGTATAACAATGCACCTCAACCCTTACAGTATTAGTGATAAATTATTTCCGTTCCCACACCAGCCGTTTTATGGCCCATGAGTGAAATTGGAAATTGTACTGATTGAAGGTATAACGTTTTGCTCTGCTTATTAGGAGTCATGTGATTGTTCTTGGCAAATGAGCCCTAAGGGTAATCTGGGGGACGTGGCTTTCTAGTTGCGGACCTGGTTCAAGCTTGTAGCTTCTGAAAAGCTCTCTGTTATAAGGTTATCTGTTTCAAGTAGAAACCTATCCGGTATGTCAAGTCATTACATTTGGCGATGAGGGTAAAATAGGCTCTGACGCTGCATCTTGCCTTGTGAACTTGAATACACCAATTTTTTTAAAAAAAGGTAAGGATGCTCACTAGCCATGACACTCTTCGGCAGAATCAATCCTTACAATGCCGCTATGGAAGGCTAGAGCCAGTATGTAGAGCGCCTTGGTTTTTATTTCATGACCAACAAAATTACTACAGAGGAGAAGCAGAAAACAATCCTTTTGAGTGTATGTGGTGGCAAAACACATAATCTCACCCGCAGTCTGATGGCCCCGAGCAGCCCCAATTCTAAATCTTTTAGTAAATTGGTGGACCTTGTGAAAATACGTTTTCATCTGAAGCCATCCGTAATAATGCAGATGTTTTAGTGGAAGCATTTCAGCAGCGACTCCAAAGTTAATCTGTTACAGATGTGGGGTTAACCACATACCAGACACCTGCAGATTCAAGGAGGCAGAATGCCACTGCTGCCATCAGAAAAGTCATGTAGTAAAGCAATGCAGGGCAAAATCAAGACATCCCATAAGGCAGCAGACTAAAATGATTACAGTGAATAATATAACAGAACCTGAAGCTGCCACCGATATTTATCCCCTATACAATGTCAAATCAATAAAAACTGAACCAATAACTGTCACAATTCAAGTGAATGGTAAGCCAGCCGCAATGGAGGTAGATATGGGAGCCTCAACCACAGTGATGGGAGAACATGCATTTAGATACCTAAATAAAGGTACCCAGCCACTCAATCCGGAGCAAACCAGTGCTCAATTGAAGACAGACACTGGAGGGCATCACCTCAGTACCTGTGTCCTATGGGCAACAGACAGCCCAGCTTTCAATGATCATAGTGACAGGTGAAGGACCTAGTTTTCTGGGCTGAGACTGGTTACAAAAAATTAAGCTTAACTGATCTGAAATATTTCACTTGAGAACTGGAGGAGTTCCTGAGCTGCTAAGGAAATATGACAGAGTATTTTGTGACAAATTAGGGAACTTGCAAGGAAAAATATATGTAGATTCCCAGGTGACAACCGGTTTCATTAAGGCCAGACCTGTGCCTTATGCCCTAAAGGAGAAGGTGGATACAGATTTGGGCTGGTTGGAAAAATGAGGCATCATTCAGCTAGTCCAATTTTCAGAATGGTCAGCGCCCATAGTCCCTGTGGTGAAACCTGATCAAACTATACGCATTTGTGGGGAATATTAATTGACCATGAACAAGGCTGATAAACTAGATATATCATCTTCCGACTAGGCACTTTACAGCCTTCCGGACTGAATATTGAGTTCAACAATTTTAGATCATGAACTCTCTCCTCCATCTCCAGCCCCTTTCTGATCCCCCCCCTCCTTTTTGTTTTTTCCAATAATTTATATAGATTTTTCTTTTCCCACCTATTTCCATTATTTTTAAATGTATTTCCATCCATTGTTTTATCTCTACCTTTTTGCCTTTTTTGATTTCTTCACCCCACCCCACCCCCACTAGGGCTATCTGTACCTTGCTCGTCCTGCTTTTTACCCTTAATTAGCACATTCCTTAGATAATATCACCACCTTCAACACCTCTTTGTCCTTTTGTCTGTGACATCTTTTGGTTAGCTCCACCTATCACTGGCCCTCTATCCAGCTCCTCTTGTCCCACCCCCCTCCCTCTCCGCCCCCCCCCCCCCCTTAAACCAGCTTATATTTCATCTCTTTTCTATTTTTCCTTGGTTCTGTTGAAGAGTCATGCGGACTCGAAACGTTAACTGTGTTCCTCTCCGCAGATGCTGCCAGACCTCCTGAGTTTTTCCAGGTATTTTTGTTTTTGTTCTGGATTTCCAACGTCCGCAGTTTTTTGCTTTTAACTAGATATATATCCTATCCCGAGGATAGGCAATTTGTATGTGAAGCTAGCCGGAGGTGACTCCTATACCAAACTGGACATGAACCTTGCATACCAACAATTAGAGCTGGATAGCACGTCTAGAGGGTATGTAAACATCAACACACACAAGGATCTGTGTCAATATAGGCGTCTATCCTTTGGACTATCGTCTGCATATGCAATCTTCCAAAGGACAATGGAGATACAAGGGCTTCCCCGAGTAATTGTATACCTTGATGATTTCTGATCACAGGTTCAACTGAAGCCGAACATTTGAACCTGGAAGAGGTTTTAAGAAGATTCTTGGAAGGCAATGTACAATTAAGGAAAGAGAAATGTAAATTCCAAGTGCCAGAAGTTACTTACCTGGGTCACTGGATGGATGCCATGGGGGTTGCACCCAGTGGAGGAGAAAGTTATGGCAATCAAAGAGGCGCCCTCTCCGTCCAGTGTAAATGAACTCAAGGGGAGAATTTCCTTCCATCAAGGGGGTGGCGCGGGGGTGGGAGTGGACCCATTTGGCGCCCCCGATTGGGTCCACGCCGCCATTTTACGTGGGTGGGCTAATTAAGGCCCACCTGGTGAGAGGTGCACCTGGAAGCTCTGAGCACTCCCTGTGTGTGGGGCGGGGGCGGTAGCCGGGGGGTGGGGGGCAGGTTCCCTGAATCAGGAGTGTGCTCTTTTCACGCCAATGAACTTTAATGAAAACATTTATTTAATTTATAAACCCTTCATTAAACCTCATCCCACTCACGGATGAGGTTCCATGGGAAATGTGAAGGTCACCAGGGCTCTTCGCCTGCCTGCCAACCTTAAGGTTGGACGGGACAGCTTTCTCAATAGGCTTAATTAGTTAATTAATGACCTTACCAGGCCTTTGACAGTTCGGTGGGCACGCAGCCGAGTTGGCTGCGCACCTGCCAAACTGAAAATCTAAATAACGCATGGTGACGTCGTGACACACGCCTGACGTCACATCATGTCATTTTATGCCTTGGCGAGTGGGCCCTGCCCCCGCTCGTCGAGCCAAAGATTCAGCCCTAAGTCTTTTTTGGGCATGATTAATTATTATAGCCATTTCTTGCCAAATTTGTCAACAATGGTAGCACCATTACACTTGTTAGCAAAAAAGAATCATCGTTGATTATGGAATTCACATCAAGAAGTAGCCTTTGTGAAAGTTAAGAAGCTGTTACATTCATCATGTTTACTGGTACATTATGACCCATCAAAGAATTAATATTAACATGAGATGCATCTCCTTATGGTGTGGGAGCTGTGTTAGCACACAGGATGGAAGATGGTTTCGAAAGGTCAATCGGCTATGTCTCTGCAGCTGAGAAGGGTCATTTACAACTAGAAAAGGAAGGTTTATCAGTAATATTTGGAGTGAAGAAATTCCACCAGTATTTGCACAGATGACATTTCACCATAGTGTCGGACCATAAACCATTAATGGGTTTATTCAGTGAGGATAAAGCCATTCTGCCAATAGCCTCAGAAAGAATTTAACGTTGGGCTTTGATATTATCTGTGTGTGATTATACCTTTATGTACCATCCTAGCTTGCATATTGCAAAGGCGTACGGTCTCAGTTGTCACCCATTGCCAGGTAGCATTGTACATGCTCCAGTGCCACAAGAAGCTGTGCTTGGACTGAATTTCAGGACTCTTCACCTGTGTGTGCAAAGCAAATTAGGAATTGAATCAACAGAGATCCAATTTTGTGGAAAATCAGAGACTTTGGTTTGTGTAATGTGTAATGAGACAGTTTTGATAAGGGAGCTTAAGGTGAAGGAACCCTTAGGAGGAAGTGACCATAATATGATAGAATTTACCCTGCAATTTTAGAGGAAAAAGCTGGAATCATATGGAACCATATTACAGTTGAATAAAGGTAACTACAGGGGCATGAGGGAGGAGCTGGCCAGAATTGACTGGGAGATGAGCCTAGCAGGAAAGACAGTGGAACAGCAGTGGCAGGAGTTTCTGGGAGTAATTTGGGAGACACAGCAAAAATTCATCCCTAGGAAGAAGCATACTAAAGGGAATATGAGGCAACCATGGCTGACAAGGGAAGTCAGGGACAGCATAAAAGCTAAAGAGGAAGCATACAATGTGGCGAAGAGCAGTGGGAAGCCAGGGGATTGGGAAGCCTACAAAGACCAACAGAGGACAACTAAAAAAGAAATAAGGAGGGAGAAGATTAAATATGAGAGTAAACTAGCCAGTAATATAAAAGAAGATTGCAAGAGTTTTTTTAGATATATAAAGGGTAAGAGAGAGGAAAAAGTGGACATTGGGCCACTGGAAAATGACACTGGGTACGTAATAATCGGGAACAAAGAAATGGCGGAGGAACTGAATAGGTACTTTGCGTCAGTCTTCATGGAGGAAGACATGAGTAACATCCCCAAAGTTCAAGAGAGTCAGGGGGCAGAGGTGAGTATGGTGGCCATTACCAAGGAGAAGGTGCTAGGAAAACTAGGAAAGGTCTGCAAGTGGATAAATCATCTGGACCAGATGGATTACACCCCAGAATGCTGAAGGAGATAGCTGAAGAGATAGTGGACGTGTTGGTGGTGATCTTTCAGGAATAACTGGAGTCAGGGAGGGACTCAGAGGACTGGAAAATCACTAATATAATCCCCTGTTTAAGAAGGGAGTGAGGCAAAAGACGGGAAATTACAGGCTGATTAGCCTGACATCAGTCGTTGGTAAGATTTTAGAGGACATTATCAAGGATGAGATTTCAGAATACTTGGAAGTGCATGGTAAAATAGGGCAAAGTCAGCATGGTTTCATCAAGGGCAGGTCATGCCTGACAAATCTGTTAGAATTCTTTGAGGAGGTAACGAGCAGGTTAGACAAAGGAGAGCCAATGGATGTTATCTACTTGGACTTCCAGAAGGCCTTTGACAAGGTGCTGCACAGGAGGCTGCTCAGTAAGATAAGAGCCCATGGTGATAGAGGCAAGGTACTAACATGGATAGAAGATTGGCTGTCTGGCAGGAGGCAGAGAGTGGGGATAAGGTGATCCTTCTCAGGATGGCTGTCGGTGACTAGTGGAGTTCCGCAGGGTTCAGTGTTGGGACCACAACTTTTCACTTTATACAGTAATGATCTAGATGAAGGAACTGAGGGAATTCTGGCTAAGTTTGCAGATGGTACAGAGATAGGTGGGGGGACAGGTAGTATTGAGGAGGCGGGGAGGCTGCAAAAGGATTTAGACAGGTTAGGAGAATGGGCAAAGAAGTGGCAGATGGAATACAACGCGGGGAAGTGTGAGGTCATGCACTTTGGTAGGAAGAATAGACTATTTTCTAAATGGGGAGAGAATTCAGAAATCTGTAGTGCAAAGGGACTTGGGAGTCCTAGTCCAGCATTTTCTTAAGGTTAACTTGCAGGTTGAGTGGATAGTTAGGAAGGCAAATGCAATGTTGGCATTTATTTCGAGAGGACTCGAATATAAACGTAGGGATGTGCTGCTGAGGCTTTATAAGGCTCTGGTCAGACTACATTTAGAATATTGTGAGCAATTTTGGTCCCCGTGTTTTGGATAATGGTACAGCCTTTACTACAGAATTTCAGGGATTCATGAGTTAAAATGGAATCAAACAAATTAAAATAACACCATATCATCCCTCTTCAAGTAGGTTAGCTGAAAGAACATATAACCTTTCAACTGGGAAATGAAGAGGTTGTCTGAAGATACACCAGAAACTCGACTTTCCCATTTTTTTCTTAATTATTTTATGACGTCTCATTCAATTATGGATTCAACATCGTCTGAACTTTATTGATGAAATGCCACTTACTTACAAAGTTAAGTTTGGTGTTTCCAAATTTAGTGAGGAAGGTAGAGAAGAATCAGAGTAATCAAAACTGAATTATGATATTCATAGCAAAGCTGGAAGATTCACCGTCGGAGATACAGTTTCCATGCGGAATTTTGGAAGTGGAGCTTATGGGTTCCTGTTGCAATTGGCTCAGAAACTGGTCCATTTGTCCTTCCAGGTGGAGTGGGAGACAAAATTGTTCGAAAACGTATGGATCATCTTAGGAATAGAGAGACATTCCAACAACCAGCTATTCCGCCTGTGATTAATGTCGAACCATTAATACGAGATGACAGATTGACCAAGAAAATACATACCTGATGCCTCTTTAGAGTTGCCTAACCCTGAACTGCCACTTTCTAACGATATACCTGATGCTACAGCCCCCGATCATGTCAATCCAGTGGGAGAACCTCATTGTAGAGCTACGCCGCTCTAATTGAACAAGAAAACTACCTCAGAGACTTAATCTTTAATCGCTTGATCTGTGTATGTATGTACATGTTGTGGATTAAAATGTTCTTCGTTAATAGGAAAATGTAAAAAACTAAAGGGGGAGGAAATGTAGTGATTGAAGGAATAGACTTTCCTACTGCCTCTTAGGGGTTATGCGATTGTTCTTGGCGAGTGACTCCTAAACAATCTGGGAGGCGCATGGCTTTCTAGTTGTGGACCTAGGTCAAGCATATAGCTTTTGAAAGAGCTCTCTGAAATAAAGTTATCTGATTCAAGTAGAAACCTATCCGGTATGTCACGTCACTTCAAGGTGAAATGCTAAATTAAGGCAGCCCTACAATAGGAGCCATTAGGCATATAGGCAGCAGAAAGAATAAACTTTTATCCCATCATACTGGATTGCATTTGAACCCAGGCTCTTGTCTGGACAAGTATATAACTCAAAGCACCATCCCTGGTGCTCCATAAAACCATTAGGTAAACATAAGCCATTTATAAGAGAAGTAAATGTGGAGCTTAACTGCATATCAGTCACATAGCAACCACTGCTTGTCACATAATTTACTGCAAATTAAATTTAAAAATCTACTGAGTATAGAAAATAGATTTAAACCTACTTCAAATTACATAACACATCACTATGAGCAAAATAACCCACCAAATACTCCCTGCTTTCTACTCTCTTCTCGGCAAGCTCATTGTTAGCAAAATAAGTCAGATCTTCCTTTCTCTTCATCTTCCTAGACTTGACTATTTGGTCCATGTGTGATTTCCCTCATTCAGGACTTTTAAAGCAAAGAAATATTGATACCTTGTTTTTCATTATTTGCTGTGCTGCTGTCGGGAGTCTTCAAAAACAGAAATACTAATGCTACTGAGAGGCAGCAGCTGCAAGTGACTTTAAGTCATTTTAATGGCGCTACTCAATAATTCTTCATACTACTAATCTAACCAGCACCCCGGGTTGTCACTGTGATTAATCTCACCTCAGCCAACAACTGCACTAAAAGCTTTGTGTAAAGAAAGTAAACTATAATTACTGCAAGTGGCAGAGATCTGAATATTTGATTAAGGACTGCAGCAGTGGGGGGAAATGTGCATGTGTTGGTGCTTGATTTAAGGTTTTGTACCATTTGCCATTGGTTTGAATGTGTCACAATGTGACACAGGCTGATGGGCATCCATTGTCAGTTACTTTATAGGGAGTGGGGTTTTTACATTACAGATGCAGTAGCTCTGTACTTGCTGGCTTTCTTTTGAATATTCCAATTTTCTCCTGGCTGGGGTCTGATCCTTCACGCTCTATATATTTCAGTTCATCCGAAACTCTGCTGCCCGTATCCTATCACACAACTATCACTCTTGTCCTTGCTGGCCTGCAATGACTTCTTGATCCTCCATATTATATGAGCACAAACACAACCAGTAGGATAGTTGCAGTCTCTGGTGATATCGTTAGATCCCTGATTTGTTGGGAACACTTCTTCAAAGCACAAGGAGGAAGCCTAAACATACTTTGCAATTGGCTTACTCAATACAAACTGATTCCACTGTCTGCCTGGCGATCTGATTCTTACATTAAGTATGTTCCAACCAGTCAGAGTTTGGGTTTTCTGCAGATTATTCTTTTTCACTGACCGATTGTCTGTATATTTCCAACATTTTTTGTTTTTTTATTTGAGGACTTTTCATTTTATGGACTTTGTCTCTTCTCCAAAGAAACCTCCCGGGTCTCCTGATACTAAATCAGCACGAATCCAATTTCTCCAAAAATAAACATAGAGACTCCATTAGGTGGGAAGTGCATGTACTTTAAAGTCAGCAATAAAGATCTCCGATTAACACGTTTTATGGACACAGGAGGCTTTTCAAGAATAATTAATTCTCAAGCACAGTAACCTTTTAGTTAGAATAAACTACTTGTTGCTGCAGTTTGATTGTAATGTTCATACACATTAATTGCATTGTAATTAGACACTATAAACAGTCAGACGACTACTGCATTGCCATGTCATTGCTGTTCCCATTCAAGCTAATGTGACTGGCTTCTAAAGGAATCCAATGTTGTTATGATGCCCAGATATTCTGGTCTCCGGATCAGTGGAGACCAGACATACGACTTAAGATGCATATCAGGACCCTGCAGAAGCCCTGAAGTGCTGATCTCCGTGGGAACTGCCCAGGAAGTTTAAACTTCTGATGGGCAAGTCTTCTGCTCCCTCGGACCCTCTGCAAATTTCTCCTACTCTGAGTTAGTGTCAGAGATTTTGGACAGTTCCGCGGGACTTACCTGGATAATTACCAGGAGATGTTTGACAGAAAAATTCTAGTCTAACTTCTGGGTAACCACAGAACTGACCCCGCACACCATACCCAAGCCCGCCCCACCATGCCCCTATCCCGCACCCCACCCAATCACTCACACTGACATTCTCTTCTCTCCTCTCGACCCCTGAATACCCCTAACCCCCTGCCTCACCCTCCCACTCACCCACCTACCCATCTCATCCAACTGCCACCCTACCCACTTACCAGACTAGCTGCCTACCAGCCTACCCACTTACCACCATATCGACTTGCCACCTTACCACCTTAACACCCTACCCACCTGCCACCCCACCCATGTGCTAGCTTAGCCACTTACCTCACCCACCCTACCCACATACCCAATTACCTACCCACATACCCACTCTACCACGTTACCCATTCACTCATTCATCCACTCATCTATTCACCAATTCACTAACATAAGACCTGGCCATTTAAACTTGCCATACATCAGGTTGCGCTGTAAGAATGGGGTGTGTCCGGTCCTCCCCCGATCGCCATATCGCTGCGATAGAGCTTTTGAATGGAAGCTGCAATCCACATTTCTGAGGAAGCTTTGCTCGTAAGACCCAACCAGAAATTCGGAGCAGTGCTGGGATGGGCAAAAATAGAAGTGGATTGGCAATCCAAAGGTGATTGCTGTTCCTAGGAAGATCTGGGCCATCGGACATTTGAGAACGAGCTATGACATTGTTTAGGTTTATCGATGTTAGAGTGTCAATGTTTGGAAATGGTGTCTTTTCTATTGTCTCTACCTAGTGGAGATATCACCATGGCCAGGTCCAGCATAGTTTAATGGGAGATCACTTGAGGCCTCCTAGCTTATCCTGAACACATTTCTTCACCAACATTAGAGGGGACAGTTTGCAAACTTTCTCAGTGCTTAGCCAAGAAAGATGGCAGATTGTTTCCAGTGAAGACAGCACTTATGCTGCACCTCTGGAGTTGCTGGCAAAATTCTCCTTTTCAGTTAGGCCTCAGCTACCTCAGGTACATCACCATTGGCTGTGCTTGTTGCAAGATAGCCTTAGCAAGAGCTAATAAAACATTTCTTCAGTCTCAACTTTGGTATTCTTGTGAGTGAACATAGAATAAAGTTGTTCCATCACATCCTAAAGTTGTGAGATGAAGTTGCCAGATATAATGGATAGTTTAAGTCCTGACTTCCCGGATGATAAATCTGAATGCTTTAGTACATTTTAACTGCCTCATTCTCAAAACTTTACCATTTACCAAATAAACCATTGGGGCAGCTAGATTTCAAATCCATGGCACAGAATTTTATGCTGGTGGGATTTTACGGTCCCGCCTAAGTCAATGGGCATTTGAATGGCTCGGCACATTTAACAGCCTGCCTCCGCCAAAACAGGGCCGTAAAATTCCACCCAAGGCCTGACTCAGGGATGAGAGTGCTACTGACTGAGCCATGGGTGGCACCTAGCACTGGGGGCTGTTCAACTTCAGCAAGCCTAGGCTAGGGAGGGGAAAATTAGTCCGTATTCATGAGCACTAATGAGTGATTCCTGCTGAAGAGGGTAGGCCAAGGACAAGGACATGTGAGGCAGTGAAGCCACCAATGTGGTACAGCCTTTCTATCCAGCCTCATGCAGAAAGACAGCTCACTTGAATGAGGTAACGGAGAGCAGATGGCATCTATAAATCTGAATGCCAGGCAGAGACAGCAAGGGGAGGAAAGGGAAAAAAAACACAAAAGCTACCTAATAAATACGGTTGGATTTCCGATGTAGACACCAACTTTGCTCAGTTATTATTTGGTCAAGTTGAAGTAAATATCTTTAATTTGTGTATTATTTACTTTTATTGAGCTGCTCCAAATGAATGTTCAGCTTATTACTAAACATATCACACGTTATAGTGAGTGACATTTATTAATATCCAATAAAGCCATGAAATTATAATTAAACATTGCAATCAAACAGACAATCTTCAGCTAAATTTAAATATCCATTAACATTTAAACATCACTTATTAAATTCCTACCACTTATACTAATATTTCTATGAAAACCATTTCTAAGTTGCAGTACAAATAGAATTTTAATTATTAATTTAAATCCAATAAATATAATTTACTTTAATAAGGAGATTATAAAGTCTTTGAATTGCCCTTGGTTTCTCTTATCTTGCTATCTTTGACAGCTTCTTCTTTATCCATCTTACTTCTGTCATTCTTTCAAACTTGTACACATCTATGGCATCATTCCCTCCCTTTGTGCTTTTCCCACTTTTTTTGGCTCGTTGTTAATGTTTTAAGGAGCTTTCTGCCCACTTTCAAGTTTCCCATTGCTACTTCTCTCTGTTTGGGCCTTCAATCATCTATAGTTATTGTTAAACTCAGCCAGTTGGAATACTACCAAGAAGAGAAGAGATAAGGGAGGGTACATACTTCTGATTGCTATCCAGTAACCTCTCCAGTAAAGGATGCCTGTGTGCTTCAGAGTAGTAGCATGATTGAGCTTGACTGTAAAGCTTTTCTTGATTAAATATCATGGTGTCAATCATAACTTGGACATGTGCGTTCAAGTAATCACTTGAGAAAAGTACTGGATGGCAGCAGTATCTAGGAAAACACAAATTTAAAATTAACCATCATTCATCATACCTTTAACTCTATTAGTGGTCCATTCACAAAGTGTTTCATTTTAGCAGGTAGAGAGGTCAACATGCAGAGTATTAATTGCATATTAATTGTAATTAATTGTATACAGGCAGTGGGTACTAACTGGGGATTCAGTTGTGCTCCTATAAATAGGCATGGTCAGAATTTGATAAATTTTGGAAACAGATGCTCATTTCATTTGGGGACCCTGCTTCAGCACTGGCTTTTAAATTGCTGGATTGTGCAAAGGTGTCCCCTATGGGCAGGCAATTGGTTCTAACTTATGTTCAGTTCTCAGAGAAGAAGACACTGCTGGATCAGACTCTACTACCTTAAAAACAATTCCTGGGGAAATATTCATTTCCTTTAGCCTTCATGGAATAAGTGAGACATTTTGTGGTGACAAAAGGAATAGAGCATTCAGTGATTGCCAGATTTCAAAATAACCCAGATATCTGATGTAGGTATGAACACAATGGAAGGATTAAAGGCAGTCAAAATGAGAATTAAAGCAATTTCCGCTCATCTGGATATGAACAGCAAAAGACAAAATTAGAACAAAAATAATGTGTCCCAGGAACACCCATGAAACAGTTAATAGATGCTTCAGGTGTGACTTGAAGTATCATTATTCAGTGATCTGCCCAAAGTGAAGAGGTATGGTCCGCAATATGATATGAAACAAAAATAATTCTGAGAGAGGATGGAGATAATGATAAATGCGGACAAATTAAAGTGATTGCGGGGAGTTTTAGTCCTGTGGTGAACGTATTGGTTCTGGACTCTATTATTCAGAACTAGATAGTGCTTGTACTGCCCCATATGAGTCATAGGGGGGAGGCAATGGTGTAGTGGTATTGTTGCTGGACTAGTAATCCAGAGACCTAGGGTAATGCTCTGGGGACCCCAGTTTGAATCCTGCCATGGCAGATGGTGGAGTTTGATAAAAATCTGGAATTAAAAGTCTAATGATGACCATGAAACCATTGTTGATTGTTGTAAAAACCTATCTGGTTCACTAATGCCCTTTAGGGAAAGAAATCTGCCATGCTTGCCTGGTCTGACCTACATGTGACTCCAGACCCACAGCAATGTGGTTGACTCTTAAATGCCCCTGAACAAGGGGTGGGCAATAAATGCTTGAGCAGCCAGTGATGCCCGCACCCTGTGAATGAATATTTTTTTTAAAAAAGACTACTTAATGTGTTATCTTGATTCACTTAGGAGGATCAAAGCAAAGTTAAGGAATATTACTTTAGGTTTGGCGATGACAACTCCTTGAGGTCACTAAAGAGAGTTATTTATAAAATAGTTGAAGTAAACCACTTTATAAATATTGATGTAGTCTCAAGTGGGATACCTATGCTATTGAGTAAACCTTCAATGAGAAAGGAACAACTGAAACTTGACAATGGAGCATGTTAAGAAAACAACTTTTGGAAAATGAGTTGATCTGTAGTTTATCCAGTCAGGGAATTATTGTATCCCCTTAACAAAACCTGATGTTTCTCATCAGAGTTTAGACAATATTAATGGCATCAGGTGATAAGGATCAGAGGGAAAAAATGAATTCTCTTAAAGTTACATCAACAATATGATCACCCTACTTGTCAAGGATTAAAAATCCTGCAAGAACATACTGCTGTGGTTAATGAAGATTATACAAGGTTTATAGAAGAAATTAGCACAAAGTGGGAAATCTGTAAAAGAAAGTATTGGAGCATGCTGTCATGTCATTTTGTAAGCCTTGCATTGAATATGACTTTAATGAGGAGGTTGCCATTGGTTCTAAAGGACTGGGACAAAGGCGGAAATATTTTCATCCTCTATTTTATGTATTTGACAACCTGATTTAATCTTTCTATGATAAAGCATAAGGACAGAAGAGTTATTATGGACAAAATCATGGAGAAAGCGCTAGGGACTGGTCTTGGGACACCACCACTGACTGATAATGGATTGGAATTTGCCAATGACGCATTCAGAGGCATGTTTGAAAACATGCTATGAATGCTAAAGCTAATGTTCTTTCAGCAATGGACTCTGTGAAAAGAATCATGTGGTGATCGATGAAATGCTGCATCAAATTTTAGCCGATCATCATATTTAAAGTTGACAACTCTGCACAAGAGATCCATGGAAAGAATTTACTTCAGATCGGTAGATGATGCACCATCTATCCATTAGCTTATGGGCAAATTCCCAACTTGCCTTCAGTCCTGTGCAATAGTCCTCCTCCTCTATGAGGGAGTACAATTGGTTCCTTTTTTGTACATTTGAACGCCATATGTGCAAAGAGATGAACTTTCATCAAGACTGAGGTCTTGGTGAAAACTGGAAGAGCTCCCAGGCATCATATAAGACCATCTGAGACAGAATTTAATTCATGAGATTTGGTGTATTATAAGAGAGAGCCATAGGAATGGAAAGGCCCTGCTAAGATAATAGGCTATGATGGTAAGATAGTGATGGAATCTATGGTTTCAAAGCCTGTATTTTTTGAGACTGACCCTAATTGGAACTGAAACATAAGCTTCAGCTGACTGAAAGGGAAACTGGGCCCTCAGGTTTCTGGGAAAGCTGAAACTGAAACAGAAACTTCATGTTTCGGGAGAAACTGACATTGGTTGAAACCACATAAAAAAGACATAAAGCCAGTTGAGCTCAGATCCATGCGATGTGGTACAGGCAGGTTGAGGAAGATGGAGGCTGGACCCAGGAGCTGGAAATAGGCAAATACACAGTGATGCAGCTGTTTTTGTTACATAAAGATAAAATTGGTGGATCCATGCCATCAAGACCATCATGAGCAGAGTTGAGGATGTTCTGCAGGTGGACCTTTTTGGTGAAGACTGTGCTTGTCTGGTTTGTGAGGTACTGATGTCAGCTGGGAATCTGGCTAAATTCTCAAAGACATGGAGTTGGAATTTTACCTGAGAAAGTTCAGAGCTTTGAAGGATATTGTGGTTGAACCTAGTTCCATATACACTAAGTGCCGAGTAAATCTGTAAGGTCTATCTTTGTTACATCTGCTATTTAATATTAACCACAATTTTCCTGTTAATTCATCTTTAATTTATGCTGAATTTGGTTTGATTATTAAAGTAAACTTTAGGGTCATTCGGTAAATTTGGTTCTTTTGGTTTGTTGGTCTCCATGGGGATCATAACATTATCAAACATGGTAATCGGATTGTTAATGTTCAATCCTCACAATTAATCAGAATTAATAGAGAATCTCAGGCTTGATCCGATAATAGTAAATGAGGCATTTTGCACTTAAAATGCTCATATTTTTTAACAAAGATTCTGAGGAATAGAATGCGAGCAGATCAAAGGCTGAATGTTGGTAATGTGGGTGCACACACATGACAGAGCTATAAAATCCAAAGGTCAATTTCTCAAGTGGATACTCGGGTGACATATATTTTAGAAAAGTCTGGTGAATGGACGGATTGGACAATTGTGGGATGTGCAGGAGAAGCTACTGATGAGTTTAAATATTGGTTAAATGTTCAGCATGATGGCCAAGTCGTGAGGTCCATGGGCTGGCAGAATGGGATGAGTGAAGAGTAAGAAAGTGTAGGGTAGATATTGATAATGGACTGAATTTTCCTGACCCCTGTCCCCCTGTTTCCGGGCAAACTTCCCAGAGGCAGTTAGAGAGCAGGAATGTGAACCTGCTGTTCTTAGTATGGGCATGTAATTTAGGCTGTTAAGGGCACCATTAACTGCAATTTTGCACAGCATTTTGAGTTTTATGGAGCTACACAGGTGCCATGGAGCTTCAGTGGCTTGCCAGCTGTATTGAGGCAGGAGTACAGCGGGAGGTAATTGTCACCTAAAACTGACAGGCATCAAGTTGTGCAGAGTTTCTAAGCAGAAAGGTTCAGGGCTGCCATTGGAAGGGAATACAGTTTAAAGGGATTGCTGGGTGGATGGACTGCCAAGGAGGCCAGTAACTCAAAGGCTTTCTTGTAGGGCGCTACAGTTAGCCGGTGAAATGCAGGGGATTGGGGGGTGGGGGCATTAAAGGTTGATGCCTGCAAAGTGAAATGAGTGCCCTGCACTCAGAATTTGCATCCTTCATTTCAAGATGAAATCGAGAGCCACACAGGAATGTGCTGCAGTGGGCAGAGGAGCCTCAGCAGTGTGATGCTGTATTGGCACATGCATATGGAGGGGCATTGGGGCAGTAAGGCAGTCAGCTGCTCAAAGAAGGTACTACCTGGTGCATAAGGTCTGCAGATAGAGGCCCTTTTTCATGGATCTGTTGGAGCACCAGTGTCTCCAAACACTCTCTTATCATGACAGATGGTCTCTGATCTATGTAATACACTAGAGGAGGAGTTGAAGCCATTCAAATATGGTGGGCACATCATGTTTGGTGAGGTGACTGAGACACTCAAAGTTGTTGCTGTAGGGTCCTTCTAGGGATCATCAGAAGACATTTGTAGGACCTCTCAGTCAGTGGCCATTGCTATATCCAGCAGATGACGAAAGTCTAATTCATGAGGGCAGGAGAATACATAATGTGAGTCAGACTGAGAGAGCAATTGGATTGAGTATCATGGTAGGATTCCTTCTGGTCCAAGCAGCTTGAGACTACAGGCCATCAGGGTTCCTTCAGAGCAGCCAGGTGCTTTAGTGAACAGGAAGGGTATCCAATCCCTCAGTGCATAGTTTGTGTGGAAATGCCACAAAAGAATCCTGCACATGTGCTCTAGATTCCCAGGAAACTGCCATGACTGGTTCATCCTGAAATAATCACAGGTGCCTCAGTTGTTCACTCCACCTGGAAGCCTTCATGGATGACCCTGGGTGACAAGAGGTATCTACTGAGGACATGGCTGCTCACATGAGCGCAGAGCCCCAATACATGGAAGAAATATACAACCACAGCCATCTAACTAAAGGGTGACCAGTGAGCAGGCAATTAGTCTTATGAAAATATGGTTCAGGTACCTAAACAATTCTGGGGGATCCCTCCAAGCATTTCCTGTATTGTTACGGTGCGCTTTGCTCTGCACAATGTGGCACAGCAAAAAGGAGTTGAACTGATGACTGTCTTGATTGCTGCTGCCTCCTCTGATGAAGAGGGTAAGGGGAAAGTGGAGCAAGAGCCAGTGGGCAATGACCATGCAGTGACCACCATCAGTGGATGCCCTGATTACCATGAACCTGTCAGTAGCAGTTCAAAAATATCCTCTGTTGGACTGCCTTGATTGACAGGCCATCCGGTGTAAATTAGAAAAAAAACATTGCCATGTGTTCATGCTGTTTCAATTGAGCTCTTTGTTGACCTTTCCCAAGGATTATTATTATGTCATTATGGATGCTTGGCTGAGTTTCAAAAGCCACAATTATCTCACAGTTAACAGTTTAATTGATAGTTTAATTGACGGTTAAAGAGACTATTAAAGAGCTTGCTGTCTTTGTGGAGTCTGAATAGAAGCTTGTTTGTTTTTATGAGTTATTAACCACTTAAGGGGATTTAAAGTCTTTTTAATGGCTTTCTTGAATGAGAGTTTATTTCACTATCAAGCATCTATGAGTGACAGTTGTATTAGATTGTTAGAAGTTTAATTATTTTTTTCATCTCCACATGCTTATAGGGGATATTGGATGATGAGTGGCAATGGAGGTGGCAAGGGAGTGTATGAAGAGGCATGGGGTTGGGCAGTAGGCATGAGTTGACATGGAGGGGCCATGATGGGTGGGTGGAGGGTGTAAGCAGTGAGGGCAAGAGGGTCTAACAGCTTCTAAAATGACCGGGATGAAACCCCAAAGAATCAAGTTGGTTGTTCTAACCAGCCCATCTTGGCATTTACCTGCACCCACGGCTGCCTACAATCTGTTTCCGGGGTCAGCAGGCCTGACCCTATTGCACCTTTGCCTCCCTTGAGTGAAAATTGAGTCTAACGGGGCCCTTCAAACCAAGGAGGGTCTGTTGAGTCGGGAAATTTCGCAATTTCAGCTTCCCATCTCAGTAGCGAAAATCCAGCCCTTGGATTTTCAGCAGATTAACCACTTCACCAGTAGGTACCTCGACAGTCACAATCTCATATTAATCCCACCCACATCTATTCATAGTATAACACAATACCCCAACCAATTCTTTCCCTTTCGCAGGAAGTCTTTCCTTCATTTGGGCACTTTTACCCTTCTCTCTCTCAGTAAAACCTTTTTGTCTTCCCCCTTTCAATCCAATGCAACTCTGTTTCCCCCCCTCAGTTTATAGTTACACATTCTGGTTTCATCCCATGCCCATTCATCTGGCATATTTTCCATCCTCTAAAACTATAATCCCAATGTTAGCCATTCCCTTCTACTCCCAAAATAATTGTTCCCAGTTTCTGCTTCCTTTTCTCTCCCTTCATTGTCATCCATTCCCCTCTTCCTCACTGCTATCTCAGCAATGCTCTGAATGGAAATGATTCACAAAGGCAGTTCTGTTACAATCTGGGACCAGTAACTTTCCATTTCAAGTAAACAAAGTTTGAAATCTCAGTTACATACCAGAATAAAACTACAAGATTCTACAGTCTTAAACAAACAAAATAAACTTTACTATATGAAGTCAGAAAGCTAAAACAATCTACAATACCTCTTAAAATTTAATATTCAGAATTAACATGAGGTAAATGCGAATTAACAGGCAAGTTATGTCACTGCATATTAAATGGAAGATGAGATCAAGACATATCCCATGGATTTCTCAGCAACCCATCATCTTGATCAGTCACCACTGTGAGTCAAAAAAAAATCTGTTTATAATTCTGTATCTCTTATGATGAATTCCAACTATTCATTTTCAAAGATCTAGCCTCGCAATTTCCTCAAAAGCCGTTCTGACTCAGACTTCCCCAACAACTGCTCCCCTTCTGATGGTTCAATCTCTTCTCCTGAGACTATATTCTATGGGATTCATACAACTACACTCCCGCTTCCAATTACAGCACACTGCAGCTCTTTGGCAGAACACTAGCTTCACTAAGCTGCACTGCCCCTGGGTTTCTCCAAAGTCCAGTTCCCTGACTGCGCCAAGCGATGATTGGCTCCCAGGGCTTCTCTGAGTCCCAGTTGCCTTAAGAGTGCTAACAGCTCCCAGGGCTCCTCTGTGAGCTGCATGTCACATCAGGTCCAAACTGCAACCAACCCTCTCTCTAAGCAAACACAGATAAATTGAAATCAGAGAACCTTCTTAATCTCCACCCACCTCCATGATGACGTAGCCTTTTATGGTTCACTGAATCTTTTTAAACTAATTATAACTCCCAAAACAAAACATCTCTCTGCACTGCATTTCTTTGCAAGTGTAAACATCACATCTCCAGCACTCCAGCTAAGCTGGAGTTTTATGGCTTTTAGCTTCTGAGGTGCTAACCCCCTCAAGTCAATTTGGCTGCAACCTTTTAAGCTTTAGTTGCATTTATCCTGTTTTTTGCAGTTAAACTTTAATCTTCTCAAAACTAAACATTACCTCTAAACATTATCATGAACTATACATTCATCATAATTCCCAGGAGAATTTCCAACCACTGTGTGTAGCACTGGAACTGCCTCCACTAAACTGCAGGGTATGGGTAGGAGTGGCATGGAGAGGCGAGGAGAGAGGCCAAGGTCATGTTTACTATGATAGTGAGCACTGACTAGCAGAAGCTGCCCCTAAACAGTGGCTATTAGCATGATACATGGACAATTAGCTGATGAAACTGCTGGAAGCTTTAATGCCTGCATGTCTGTGAGAAAATGGGAAAAAAATAACTATTATTTAAAAAACAGACAGTGTGTGCAATTTACCTCTTAGATCTTTCCAAAAAGTGCACTAAAACTTGGAATGTGCAACCAAAAATGATCCAAGTAATAGTCCAGGAACACATGCTTTGAAGTTTTGTCCCCTTCCTCCTCCGCGCATTTCATTTCCATTTCTCTTTTTTATTTTATTTTTGTTACTTGTCTTCAGTCTGATGGATGAAGCAGCCCTTCGCTGGTTCCTAAGGTATGAGAACAGAAGGTGCACAAATTTACTAACAATGTGGGCTCACAACATGAGCCACGATTTTGGTCCTCCAAGGGGAGCAGCCTGTCATGTGGCTTATTTCAATATAAATAGAACTGTTTTAGTAATAGATGTGAGTGCTTTGAAGTCTTGTTAACAGGCCTCTGTTTGATTCTATTCTGTAAGAATGTTTGAAAGGCAACAGGGAAAGAGCAGGAGAATGAAATTAATTGAATAGCTTTTTCAGATTACCTCTAAAACATTAACATGAACATTTTCACAGGCATAATGGGTCAAACAGTCTCTTTCTGTTCTATATGATGCTCTGTTACCCAAGAATAAAAAGATACGACGTTTAACTCAGTGGACAAACTATTAGGTAATTATTAAGTAGGCTTAAAATTCTTGTCTCTGAATCAGATGGTTATGGGTTTGAGCTCCATTGCAGAAACCCGGCTTACACTCAGTGAAGTACTGAGGGAGTGCTGCACTGTCGGAGGTGCTGTCTTTCAGATGAGATGTTTAACTGAAGCACTGTCTAGCTTCTTGGGTAGACACAAAAGGTCCCACAGTGCTTTTCAAAGAAGGCTATGGGTATTTAATTAAAAAG
Source organism: Carcharodon carcharias (assembly GCF_017639515.1). Classification (NCBI taxonomy): domain Eukaryota; kingdom Metazoa; phylum Chordata; class Chondrichthyes; order Lamniformes; family Lamnidae; genus Carcharodon; species Carcharodon carcharias. The sequence goes on along the minus strand of NC_054485.1, from coordinate 54,539,837 downwards.
AGAAAATGCTAGCAATGCTCAACAGGCCTGACAGCATCTACGGAGAGAGAAAAAAATAGGGTTAATGTTTCAGGCCAATTACCTTTCATGGTCCACCTGTAACATTAACTCGGGCTGGAATTTTCTGGCTCCCAGGGGACAGAATGGCAGCAAGGTTGGGGGTGGGGTGTAAAAATGCACATTGGCAGTAGTGCCATGCCTGCCACCAACCCACCTCCACCTGTCCCCACTGCAATATTACCAGCAGCTAGCGACATGTCTAATAGTCACTTAAAGGCCTCCTCTCACCACTACTGGGGTTTTACCCACAATGTGGGAGGCTGGCACCATCTGTTCAACCTGTCAGGTGAAACCAGGTGGTCAGGCAAGGAGAGGTGCCTCCTTTTTTGAATTTGTTCATGGGATGTGGGTGTCACTGCTCAGCCAGCATTTATTACCCATCCCTACTTGCCCTTGTTAAGGGGGCATTTAAGTGTCAACCACATTGCATTGGGTCTGGAGTCACATGTAGGCCAGACCAGGTAAGATCAGCAGATTTCCTTTCTAAAGGACATTAGTGAACCAGATAGGTTTTTACGACAATTGGCAATGGTCTCCCAGTCATCATTTTTAATTCCAGATTTCTACTGAATTCAAATTTTAACCCTGGTCCCCAGAGCATTACCCTGGTTCTCTGGAATACTAGTTCAGTGACAATAACTCTATGCCACTGCCTCCCCACAAGTTCCAATGCTCATCAGAGGCCCCTCCAAGGTAATTTGCCATGGCATTCCCACTCACCGACCCCTCCCACTTGAGCCTGCCAGCCTGGCCCTGACGAGAACCCAGAAGTACCCACGAGTCTAGTTCCATCACTGTATACCCCGCTTCTGAGACTGCCAGCAGTGTCCACTGCTTCTGATGGCACTACGGGGGCAAGAAATCTTCCTGAAGGCTGTTAAATGGTCATGTGGTGGGCCAGCTAAGAAGCTGAAAGCTCAACTCTGCCTTTTACCTTATCCCAAACAAAAAATCCTGCCCTTTGTTCCTGTCTCCACAGATACTTTCAGTCCTGCTGAGTATATTCTGTTTCCTAATTACAGATTTCCAACATCCACGGTATTTTGCTTTTACATTAGCATTTTCTTGGTATCCTGGCCAATATTTACCCTTCAACAAACATCATTAAAACAGATTATCTAATCATTCTTGCATTGCTGTTTGTGGGGCAAAACTGTATACCGAGCGGCTGTTGCCTTTTATATATTATAACAGTGACTAGTTTTCTATACTGCCGATGCCACCTTGCATCTTTGTTGCCAGAAAAAGCCAAATAAAATGTCAAGAACAACACCTTCATTGTATTTATTGACCTGACAAAAGCATTTGACTCAGTAATTTGTGTGGCCCTATGGATTGAAACATAAATGGTTTTTACTGAGCTTCTGGGTTACAGACAAGATACGTAACTGGATGCCGTACAACTCTGCTACAGTGTCACACAATCTGTTAACTCGTAATAATCCCACCTGCACAATTGAACTGGAGTCAGCATGAACAACGAAAATGGCAGGGTTGCTATGGTTCCCATCTGCTGCATTATCCATTGGAAAGGAGCTCTGTGGTACTTTGTGGCTTAGCCTTCTGTATTTGTGTATCTTGAGGCAGTCAACTTGAATGACAAAGCTCCAGGCCTTTGGGGAGACTTCATCTGTGTGACTGGAACACAGCAACATGAATAGACCGTTTAGGTCCTCGATCATATTTGCCATTCAATGAGATCATGATTGATCAACAACTTGCCTTTACCCCCCCCACTTAATGCTTTGGTTAACAAAAATCTATCAATCTGAGATTTAAAATTGGCATTTGATTGAGCAACAATTGCCATTTGTAGAAGACTGGTATCATCCTTTTTTCCAAACTTCTTCCACCCTCTGTGAATAAACACTTCCTAATTTCCTGAAAGGAATGGCTCTAAAGTTTAGAGTATACCCCCTATTCCAAGACATCCCAACAAATGGACAAAGTTCAACCTACACCGTCTATTTCCCTTAATGACTTGAAAACTTCAATCGAATCATCCCTTAACCTTGTGAAGTCCAGGGTGTACAATCCTAGTTTGTGAAATCTCTCCTTGCAATTTAACCTTAGACTCCAGGTATCAGTCTGGTAAATCTACACTGTACCCCCACCAAGGCCAATATAACTTTCCTCAGCTGTGATGCTCAGAACTTCTTCCTGTGCTCCAGGTGTGATCTAACAAGCGCTTTGTAAAGCATGATGCATGATGCCCATCCTCTTGTATTGTGGCTGAAGACAATCAAAGAGGTGTGTGATATTCCTAAAGTTTTTTCTTGTAATTACACAACTAAGAAAAAAATATAAGGGGTGTCAGAAGAATGAAACGGCTACTTAGCCGAACAAAAACCAACGTTTGAGAACCCGAAGGTTTCCATTACAGCATCCAACCATATTCATAGCAACTTTTTTATATTCATTCTTGAGATGTGGACATTGCTGGCTAGGCCAAAATTTATTGCCCATTTCTAATTGCCCTTGAGAAGGTGGTGGTGAGCTGCCTTCTTGAATCCCTGCAGTCCATATGGCTTAGGTACACCCACAGTGCTGTTAGGGAGGGAGTTCCAGGATTTTGACCCAGCGACAGTGAAGAAATGGTGATATATTTCCAAATCAGGATGGTGAGTGGCTTGGAGGGGAACTTGCAGGTGGTGGTGTTCCCATGTGTCTGCTGCCCCTGTCCTTCTAGATGGTAGCGGCCGTGGGTTTGGAAGGTGTTGTTAAAAGAGCCTTGGTGACTTGCCGCTGTGTACCTTGTAGATGGTACACATTGCTGGCACTGTACTCCAGTGGTGGAGGGAGTGAATGTTTAAGGTGGTGGATGGGATGTTGATTAAACAAGGCTACTTTGTCCTGGATGGTGCCGAACCTCTTGAGACTGTTGTTGGAGTTGCACTAATCCAGGCAAGTGGAGAGTATTCCATCACACTCCTGATTTGCACATTGTAGATGCTAGACAGGCTTTGGGGATCAGGAGATGAGTTGCTTGCTACAGAATTTTCAGCCTCTGACCTTCCCTTGTAGCCACAGTATTTAAACGGCTGGTCCAACTCAGTTTCTGATCAATGGTAGCCCCCAGCATACTAGGATACTGGTGGTGGAGTTGAGAGCAATGGCAGTCCATTGAATGCTGTTCTCTGCAAAGAAAAGGAATATATTCAATGCTTGCACATTTTTTGAATTACCCGCGGGCTTGGGGAGAAATGGGGAGCCTTGTTGCTTTCTCCATGGTAACACTTTGGCCAATCAGAGCCAACTTGACAACCAATAGGATCCTTTTCTCCTGCAGTATAAATTGTAGTGATCATTTGAAATTTGGCATTCTTGAATTTGTCCTGATGAGTGCAAGAGGAAAAGCTTCAACATGCCTCTCATTTCAGCAAAATCTTTTCTGTTAGAGAGCTGGAAGGAAAGGGCTAACCTGGTTTCCCAGTAAATTCACTGGCTCCCATGTTTCATTTCTCTAGCCGCAGAGATGGAAGATGTGGAAGACTAGGCCTGAGTGCCCAGGTTTGGAGGAGGCTACTTGTGGCTCATTATAGTGGCAGTCATGTCATGAAGGTCTGGATCATATCCCAGGAAATGGTGCCGCACATTGAGCAAATGGCTCCAAACATGGGTTTTTCATGTTCCACTACACGTACGTGTCAAAAACTGAATTAATCACCTAAATGTTGATTTAATCCTACACATTCCCTGCCATGGTAGATGTCTTCTGCATTCTGAAGCCTGTGAGGGGCCTGCCAAAGCTGGCCTGCCTGTACCTGTGCAACAGATGACAGAGTCATTGGGGCAGGAGCGAACATGGGGTGGTAAGCAAAGGATTATGGGAGAGCACAAGATCCCCATTTCCATGTGCCCTTTCTTCGTCTTCCTTCTCATGGATCACCCACATTTCCTTGCTAGCTGAGAACTGGAGAGCACCTGACTACATTTCAGTTGGGCCTTCGCCTCCAAGGCAAGGCTTTGCTCCACCCGGTTTAAATTGTACACTGAATATATAGGCCACTGAGCTGGGCCAGCTCCTTCTTTTCTTAGGCAGTTTCTCAGAATTGAGGATGATTTGCTTTCACTCCCGTTCAATGGATTTTGAGATGGCTGGTAAGTCCAATGTGCCACCTGCAGACTCTGCCACATTTGGGGCAGATGATTCTTGAAGGTTTGAGTAGATGGGTTTTTTTGGAGGCTCGTGCACTCCCTCTGATGCCTTGACTTTGTCTCTACATGTTCCAGACAAAATCCTTCGATGTCTTCATTGCCTTCCCGAATGAGCCTTCTCCACATTGGTTGGTTACAAGCCAGGGTCTCCCATGAGTCAGTGGGTATGTTTGACATCTTCAGGGGTGCTTTGAGGATGCATCTTCCGGGTCATCCTGGGAGTCTTCTGTCGTGACTAGATTCCATGTAGAGAAGTTGCTTCAGGAATGTGGTGTCAGGCATATGAACAACATGTTCCTGCCCAGCAGAGCTGGTTTTGAGTGATAGTGCCTCAATGATGGGCAAGTTGGCTTGGGAGAAGATGCTGCTGTTGGACAACATTTCTTGCCACCAGGTTTGGAGGATTTTGCGAAGGCACCGCTGGTGGTACTTCTCCAATGCTTTGAGGTGCTGCTGTCAATTGTCGAAGACTCCGAAGCATATAGGGGTGGGGATCAATGTTGCCCTTTAAACCATGACCTTAGTCTGGGGTTTGAGATCCAGTTCCTCAAATACTCTTTTCCTTGAAAGATGAGGTGCTTTTCCTTGAGCTTGTGTTCAGCTTCTGTGGAACATTGTGGTAGGCTGAGGATGGAGATGTCAGAGTGAGACCAAGTTGGAGAACTAAAATGACTGCCAGCTGGAAGCATGGGGTCATGTTTGCAGACAAAGCAAAGACATTGTGCAAAGTGGTCACCCGCTCTGTGTTTGGTCCCCCAAATGTAGAGCAGGCCATAATGTCAGCAGCAAATACAATATACTAACTTGCATCATGAACAGATTTTATGTGTTTTCTTATTTTCCATGTTAAAAATATTTTTACGTGTGAGTGTATTGTGTTTTCTTACTCTCAGAGTGGCTTTTCATAATTTAAATAATTTCCAACAGCAAGCTTTTGTGAATTTGAAAATACAGAAGATTATTTATGATGACAGACTTGCCCCAGAGGTTTTAAACATGATGTCTCATATACTATCATGCACACAATGATTAGATACAGTTGAAGAAAAAAAGCAATATGATTACAGATAGAAATTATTACAATATATTTAATAACAGGCCTATAGTTTCTTAGATGAATTAATGCTTTAAGTGGAATGGAGGTCTTGTAAAGCAGAGGATTCATAGTAAGTTTTGAGGCTTTTTGTAGTTGAATTTCCAAGAGCTCAGCTGTCGGGTGAATTTGAAGATGAAACAAGTTGAGGGAGAATCCTTCTCCCACTTTCAAGGTATAGTTGTTTTCCCTTGGCTGCATGGTTATCATGCAGCTGGTTTGATGGTTTTTTAGATAGTGTTTCAGGTGGTATCTGTTTTAGAAAAACTGCCGCTGTTATTTTTAAAAAGAACAAGTAACAAACATGCCTGCCTTAACCATATGACCAGTGACAAGTTCAAAGTCCTTCTTCCAAAAAATGTCATGGGTTGGGCTATGTTGTAGCCTTTCATACCCCAAGAGTTTCAGACAGCCAAGGTTTTTGTGTTTGGGGTGAGTAGCCACGACAATGAAAGGTTGAGATCCGTTTCATATTCAGCTAAAACCCATTGAATTTTAACCTTTCTATGTCCATGGTGAAGCAAAAAGATGAATCAGCTGATATGTGATAGTGTGGTTCTGTTGACAGTTCATCTTTAACAAAGGTACTTGTGAATTTTACAAGTGCAGAGATTGTGATTGTCCGTATTTTAATTCGGTAATTGCTTGAGTTTCAAATCTGTCTGGAGCCGATATTGCCGATACCTGATATTGTCAAAGTCATATGAAAGGTTATAAAAACAAAAAGATAAAAACAAAAAATTGCGGATGCTGGAAATCCAAAACAAAAACAGAATTACCTGGAAAGACTCAGCAGGTCTGGCTGCATCGGCGGAGAAGAAAAGAGTTGATGTTTCGAGTCCTCATGACCCTTCAACAGAACTTGAAGGGTCATGAGGACTCGAAACATCAACTCTTTTCTTCTCCGCCAATGCTGCCAGACCTGCTGAGTTTTTCCAGGTAATTCTGTTTTAGCACATGATATGTTGTCAGCCGTCTTAAAATCTGTTGTGTTCATTTTAGAATAAAGCTTTAAAATTTGAAATATCTTCATGCCTGTACTGGGGATGACACTTGAAAGATTGCTTCTTCACCTGAAAGGGGCCTCGCATGGTGGGAAGAGAGATGATAGGAGGGGAGATGTTATATATTTTGTGCTTGCATAGAAAGGTGACCTAGGGGAGGTTTGGGTTAGATAGAAGAGTGGACCAGAGCGATGCAAAGGAAATAGTCCCTTTGGAATACTGAAAGGGGAAGGGTAGGGAAGATGTGTTCTTTGCCGGTGACATCACACCGGGGTGGTGGAAATGTCAGAGAATGGTCCTTTGAATATAGTGGGGTGGAATGTGGGGACAAGGGGAATCCCATATTGGTTTTGGGAGTGAGAGGAAGAATGAGAGCTGAAGTGTGGGAAATGGAATGGACATTGTCAAGGGCCCTGTCAACCGCAGTGTGGTCGGGGGTGGGGGGGAATGGAGAGAAATTTGGTTGAGGAAAAAGGAAGCACTGGAACAGAACGTTGCACCACCAGAAGAAATGTGCCAGTGACAGAGAAACTTGGAGAATGAAATTGAGTCCTTACAGGGTGTAGGATGTGAAGATGTGTAATCGAGTCCTTTTAAATAGAGATCCTTACACAAGTACAGGCTGTCGTCATATCTGTACTATGTGAATGGCATGGAGACCTTGATGTGGGATGCTAATGCTGAGTCTGAGTTAAACAATCACGGCAAACCCCACCGCTGCAATGATCAGGTTTCTAACCTGCTGCCACCCCTACTCCTACTTCACACATAGCTGTAAGTGGGACAATGCCATTAACATTTTGGGATTTGATTCTGAAAAGCCAAGAACTCTTGGCTTATTCTCAACTCCATCAGCTTGCTCTTCAGAGCATCAACCGTGTGGTGCAGGGTGGAAGATTAAATTGAAGAATCGCCAAGTAGGCTGTCAACCGTAAGCACTCTTTAAGCAGGGTCTCCAATGCCAGCTATGGGGCTGAGCAATAGAGATCGGGGGAAGCCCAGGTTTTTAGCTGTGACTCACTGGGCAGGGCTGCCTCTCAGTCAGAAATCACTAAGTTTAGGTTCCGCACAGCAATTTGAGCACAAAATGTAGGCTGACATCTCAGTACAGAACTGAGGAAGTGCTGCACTGCTAGAAGAGCTGGCATTTGAACTAAATGTTAAACTAAGGTGGATGTAAAAGATCCTGTGACACTATTTTGAAGGAGAGCAGGGAAGGTATTGTCCTGGCCAATATCTACCCCAAAACCAATGACACTGAAACATATTAAAGGGCCCAGAGCTTCCAAGCTGATTTGGAATCCTTATTTCCAACCCACATCAGACAAAAAGTTACCTACTTATCTTCCTATGACTTTTGGGGCTCGTCTTCCGATGAAGGTTCCTTCCAAACTCACAGTGTAGGGAACAGCAGAGAGAATCATCATTAAAGTCACACCTTTTTATGGCTCTAGCTGTCATATTCCAGTAAGTAGAGAGTTTAAAGGTCCTAAAGCCAATTTGAGAAACTATAGAGAGAAGGTAAGTGTGTATGGTAAGTGAGTGAGGAGATAGGGCGGCAGGTGGGTGGGTGAGGGCTAGGGTGCTAGGTGGATGAGGAGGTAGGGTGGGTCAGGGGTGGTTGGAAGGGGATCAGGGTGGGGTAGTCCAGGCTCAGGGGATCTGGGTTGGAGGGTCGGAAGGGTAGACAGGTGGCCGGGGGGTAGTTGGGACTTGGGGGAGTGAGTCGGAAGGTTGGGGGAGCGAGTTGCGGGGTTCAGGGGTAGTCAGGAGGTTGGGGAGTAGCCAGGTTGTCAGGAGGGGTGGTCTGGTTGGTCTGTAGTTGGATGATTGGGGGAGGATAGTCAGGGGGTAAGGGGGGGATTTGACTGGGGGGGTCCACAAGGGAGTTGAAGGTGTCAGTAGTATACATGGCCAGGGGTTGGAACTGGTTTAAATCCCTCGAAACTTTCCTGGGTAACCATTCTAGTAAGTCAGAACCATCCAAAGTGCCTGACTCTAACTCAGAGGGCAGAATTTTCCCATAGGTGTGCAGGGGTGGGCCCCGCATGCCAACGCGTAAAATGATGAGTGGTGATGTTGGACGTGCATCATCGCGATTTTTCAGACGGCAGACACGCTATGAATTTGGAGGCTCGCCCGCCATTAATTAACGGGCCAGGGAAGGCCCTTGAGGCAGCAATTCAATACGATTTTTCACAGCCCGTGCGATCTTCAGGACTTCGTACGGGCACAATGGACAGGTGGGTAGGAGGCGTTTGCATAAACCTCATCCACGGGCGGGTTAAGAGGGGTGAGTAGGGTCACGAATGTTGTCTGTCAGGTATTCAAGTGCGAAAGTTACTTATACTTGCCTGTGAGAGCAAGAATACTTCAACACTCATACCAGCTGCTTGGACAGGAGTAAAAGATCTTTTTTGGGGCCTGCAGCTTTCAGGAAGTCTTCCTTTAGCCTGAAAATGGGAGTTGTGCTCTCCACTGGAGGCACCTCCTCTGAAGAGGAAGGGAGGGCCAGAAGGGGGAGGAGGCCAGGAGTGTAATGCACATTCAGCCTCCAGGGGAGCCACCTTTGGGAGGACAGGTGTCCAAGCAGCTGGTATTAGTGTTGAAGTATTCCTGCTCTCACAGGCAAGTATAAGTAACTTTGGCACTTGAATACCTGACAGACAACATTCGTGACCCAACTCACCCCACTTACCCCACCCGTGGATGAGGTTTATACAAACGCCTCCTACCCACCTGTCCATTGTGCCCATGCGAAGTCCTGAAGATCGCACGGGCTGTGAAAAATCGTATTGAATTGCTGCCTCACGGGCCTTCCCTGGCCCGTTAATTAATGGCGGGCGAGCCTCCAAACTCATAGCGTGTCTGCCTTCTGAAAAATCTTGATGACATGCGATGACGTCAGGATGCACGTCCAACATCACCACGCATCATTTTACGCATTGGCATGCGGGGCCCACCCCTGCACGCCTATGGGAAAATTCTGCCCTCTGAGTTAGACAAGCAGCACAGGGCCAATAGGAAGTCAAAGGTGGAAGGGGCCGCAGAAGACACCACTATCCTGCTGCCAGGGTATACAGGCAGTGAAGCAGCTACCTCAATATGTTTGAGGTGCAGTGCCAAAGGAGGCTCTGTCTCTCAAGGGAGACAGTCACCTATATCTGTCAGATAATTGGCCCTAAGATCTCCGCAAACTGTGTGGGTGGACACCCCATGCTAGTGGCTCTGAAGCTCACAGCTGCCCTCAACCTCTATGCCTCTGGCTCCTTCCAGGGCTCGGTGGGTGATCTTTGCAGTGTCTCCCAATCAGCTGTGCACACTTGTGTCAAGCAGGTTACAGACGCTCTGTTTAGGCATGCATTGGCTTTCATCCACGTCCGCTGGGACAAAGCCAGCCACATACAGTGAGCGAGAGGCTTCGTGGCCATTGCTGGCTTCCCCTGTGTCCAGGGTACAATAGACTGTACACATGTGGCCATCAAGGCACCAGCAGGGGAGCCCAGTGCCTTCGTCAACAGGAAGGGCTTCCACTCCATGAACGTGCAGAGAGTGTGTGACCACAGGATGCTGATTTTACAAGTTTGTGCAAGGTCCCCAGGCAGCTCCCACGACACCTACATCCTTAGACACTCCCAGGTGCCGGGGCTCTTCAGTGATCTGGCTCAGCTGGATGGATGGCTGCTGGGTGACAAGGGCTATCCCCTCAGAAGGTGCCTCATGATGTTTCCCCGCCATCCAAGAACAGAAGCTGAGCAGCGGTACAATAGGAGCCACGGCACCACAAGGGCTGTGGTGGAGAGAACCATCGGTCTTCTCAAGATGCGCTTCCGATGCCTGGACCGTTCAGGGGGTGCACTCCAGTACCCCTAGATCATGTGTCGCTAATAGTGGTTGCATGCTCCGCTCTCCACAATCTAGCACTGGAAAGGGGGGCTGCAGTGGATGAGGAAGACGTTGACGCAGCTGCTCCGGCTGCACATGAGTCCAGCAGTGAGTCCGAGGATGAGCATGTACAGGAGAACACTGAGGGGGTAGACACTGACCCGGGCATATTGCAGGGAGGCAGGGACATCTGGGAGGCTTTAATCCAAAGAATCTTCAGCTAGCACACCACAGATGGACCTCCAACACACGCCAGGGCTGCAGGCTCCATATTCGATACCTGAAAGCAAAATCTGCCTGGATACTAATATTAAGTAAGGTCCTTGTCAATAAAGCTCAATGTTAAACAACTCACTCATAATATCATGGGTTCCCGTCCACTTGCAGAAGTAAGGAATCACCCTGAGGTATGGCAACATGTCAAAATTTATTGAGATAACAAATGTAACCTCGCAAACCAAAAGAAATGGTGTTGCACATCATACCAAGTCTTCAATAAACTACTATGACCAATATAAAAGCACCAGTGAGAAACCTGCGGTGTGCCTAAGGTGCCTTAAATTTACATTTACGGTTGCTATGTCTAGGTGCTGTCCCCTCGCTGGCACTGGCATCTGAGACAGCCTGCCCACCGTGCTGTCCTGTTGGCCTCGATGACCTTGGCAGAAGTCCTCTGGCCTGTGAAGCCTTTGATGGCCCCGTCTAGGAGGGAGCGTCCAGTTCCACGGCTGGCATCTCCCCAGTTGTCGCAGCCTCATCGGATGCCACAGTCGCTGGCAGAGGGGCGGAGGAGCTCCTGCCCACATCCGGAGCACCCTGAGAGGAGCCTGCAGAGACGACAGGCAGCTGTTGCGCCGACGTGAGGTCACTTCGGACATCCCTCCTCACCATGGATGGATGGGCACCGAGCTGGGATACTTGGTGCCCAAACCATCTCCCACACTGGCACTGACCAACTGAGGTCAATGCCGCTGTGAGGGCTTGCAGGTCCTAGCGCAGCCCCAGGAGGCCCTGATTGGTCTCCTGGAGGAGCCTCTCCACGAGAGTTGCCACTTTCTCCATGGAGAAAGCATGGTGCTCGGCCATGAGGCTCATTGCATTTGTGATGCTCTGTGTGGACTCCTCCAGCACAGGCACCATGCCACACATAGCCTCATGTATCTCCGCCAGACCGTCCCACGTACCCTGCTGGACCACCAGCGTTTTCTGCCTCATGGACCACTCCAGAGGCACATCATCAGCCATCGACTTAGCGTGTACCTGGTCTCCAGGAGTCCTCCCACTGCCGGCGCTATGAGCACTCTCTGTCTCTGCCCACACTTCAAGGTGAAATGCCCTCACCTCCGTGCCCCGGGGCAGTAGCCGAAGATCTAATTCCCACCGAGGTGCTAATATCTGCGCTGGTGCCTGCCTGGCTGAGATGGTGTGATGCTGCTGAGTCGATATGTTCAGAGCCCTCAGGTGTGAGAGGTGGCCCCTCTACCTCCTCCTCCTAGACCTGCTCTAGTGATGCTGAAAGAAGAAAAAGGACATTTGATTAGTTAAAGTGGAGACAATGTCAATGTGCATGCCTGTTCGCCGGATCATTATGTACTCATCATTCCATAATCAATGGTCAACCCATGTTGCAAACTTCAATCACTGAGCATTCATCAGTGCCATGGCTGCTGGGACACACATGGTGACCTCAGTGCTCGGCAAACACACCTCCCCGTGGCACCCCAGCCTCACCACTGCCGGTGGACATGGGCAAAAGGCACTTCTCCAGATCAGCTGTTCTAATGGAGTCAAGATGGTCAACTGGGCCTGGCCTCCACCAATCCACATCCACTCGGTGGCATTGTATGCAGTCTTCTGAAAAGGAGAGAAGAGCGTTGATCAGTCCAGCCTTGTAACTGGATTCCCATCGCATCCCTGCCACCTCAGCCAGAGTGGGACATTGCAGGACTCCAGTGATTTGTCACCCCACAGCTGTCGTACACTCACACCAAGAATCCAGGGCTGACCCCACCCCCTTGCCCACATGTTGCCTCCATCACATTTGGCACCACACGGTCTAACCTTGCAAAGCAATGAGACACAAGCACGTGGAACACCAAGAGCAGCAGATGGATTGGTGCCCTGCTGCTTGGAAGCTCCCCTCCCAGCATGTTAGTGCCCTGACTTCGACATGCTCCCCAGTTTCAGCTCTCTGCCTAGGGGCAGATCCTTGAGTTTAACCCCCGAATCAATACTCTGGGTGTCAGTGTCACACATGCTGCGGACGCAGAACACATCCGAGCTCAACCCTCTCAGGGTGAACCGGGCATAGACAATATTTGCTGCCCCAGCCAGCGAGGGACATATGTAATGAGGGATTCAATATGCTCAGAGTTGCCTGGTGTTGGGAGTGGGAGTGGGATTGGGGGGGGGCTGCTGGAGGGAAAGGCTGACGGCTGCATTAAGTGCCTGAGACAACATTGTGCTCACCCTTCCCGAGTGCAGGTGTTGTTGAATCACTTGCGGCACTTGACCCCCTGCATCACACCACAGGAGCTCACACTCTCGGACACCTCCTCCCACGCACGTTTGGGCAGGTTGGGAGGCCTCCACCTCCTGTCCCTCGGAAGAAGGACCTCCCACCATGCTGCCGCCTCCTCCAGGAGGGCAGCTAGGCACTCATTGGAGAAACAAAGGGCACACTGCCCCACTGGCCTACCCTCTGGCCTGGCCTACCCCAATGGCCTACCCTTCAGCCTGGCCTGCCCCAATGGTCTACCCTTCAGGCTTGCATGATGCACAGTAGCCCTCCACTGTGGTCTTCTCCCAGCCATTCTGATCAGCCTTGCAAAGACTGCCAGGCCTTCATTTAAACAGGTTGCCGGGTCGCCATTGGACATGGTGGTCTGCGCATGCCCGCTGGCGCCCGCCCACTCCTGTTATCCTTAGCGGTCATGAACTACCCCTTAATTGGCCCACCCACGTAAAATGACAGCACAGACTTGATCGCGAGCAGAGTCCGGGTCCGCGCCCACCTGTGCCCATTCCCACACAGCCCGCCCAACATGGGGAAAATTCTCCCCAGGCTTTCAGAGTGTTTCAGATGTAGAGGATTGCCCATCGGATGCCCAAACTTGAGTGTTCAGGCCTTCCTGATATCCCCCAATGCATCTTGGGCATGCCCATCCGGAAATCGAAAGTTCTGGGCCATTCTGTCATTGTTGGGAGCTGACCCAGCCGGATGATTAGGTTAAAGTTACCCCTCACTGTTCTGGCTCATACATGATGATTCCACTGGTGTGACATACAGGAGGGCAGCAGGTACAGCTAGAGTTGTGACCCAGTAACAATCAGTTCCCTACTAGAGGTGAGATGGAGGGGAAAGCAAACACAACTTTGATTTCTAATTCACCCTCTGTTGGTCCTTTCACACTTGTTGAATAAATAACATCTCTTGAAATGTTCAGGTTCTGCCTGTAGCAGTGCACTCAGGTTTGATTTCAGTTCAGTGCCTTGTGCCCCTGGCTCATCTAACACCCAGCAGCGTGCTTGACACTTTTTAAAAGAATCCAATTTTTTTCCACTTGGATGGACGCTTAGTACATGGCAAGATTACTGAAAATAAACTTGGCAGCTCACACCATTTCTCCCAGGCTGAGCTAAAACCTAATCTGCCTGCAATCATTTCAATGTTTTTCTTTCTCTCTCTAAACAAACATAATCAGCTTTGCAACAAAGCTCATGTATGTTAATGAGGATTGATGAATTTTAATCATTTCTGAAGCCTGCTCTGCGTAGACCGTTAAAAACTAAGAAGAAAGGGATGGCAAAAGTGGGGGTGTGGGGTATAGGTTTTACAAGCACTTGCGGTCTGAATGGGAAGTGACCCGGTATCATTAACACAGCTCTTGTGATGTTCTGGCTGGAGTAACATTACTTCAGACTTGCAATTTGTCAGTGAGTTTTTGCCACTTAATTAAATTTTGAGAAAGGCTCCCTCAACCGCAGTTGTATGTGGAATGGATGCTGCAAACAATTCCAAGCCATAAAAATGTGTTGGTGGCTAATTTACAACCTTAGGGAAGCAGGTGTTGGAACTTGAAACCAGAAAATCCTTGGGATTTCACAAAACAGACATTAGCCTGGGATAGAAGGGGAAGCAGCAAATGCATTTGCTACACAGCTGGGTAAATAGAAGGCTTGTTCTCTTTCAGTGATAGCATTTTACCGTTTATAATTATTTTAAGTATGTTGACAATGCTTTATAAGAAATAAAATGGCAACTTGGGGAAATCTATTAAACAAAGTGCCCCCTGCATACAAATATTCCACACAGCACATTGATCCTAAGGGATTAGACTAAGGCTCTCAGAATATTATTCACCCAAGTCAGTAAGTAAATTGGAAATCCGTATTGCCCTCAGCTACACACCCTGATGGCAATGAAATAATTACACAGCTGGACAAATGCTACAGCCTAAAGCTGTAACTCACTCACACCACAAATGCTAGGCTGCATCATAAAGTAATAAATACACTTGCATATATTAATTCTGTGAATGTGTAAGCTTAATTTATGTTGCATTAATACACATCTCTGCTTCTTTATCCTGTGCCTTAATATCTTCTAATAGATAATGGTACCCAGGAATGAGTTACAAGCTAGAATCTAATCCCAGGGTTTTCACAGTTTATGTATAGAAGAATGGAATGAACTACAAACTGGAACTCAGTTAAGGTTTTTGAAAGGTTTAAATGTAGTTTATGGATGCTCAGGAGTGAGTTAAAGCCTGGATGCTAATCAAGGGCTTGGTACATTTATATTGTATTGAAGACCTTATATACTGGACAATTTGTGCGCAGAATTGTAACATTTTATGTCAACATTCCTGATGGGAATTCCAAAGTTAATGTATCAACACTTAGCTGTTATATTTACCTGCACCTCTTGCCCTGTCTCATTATTAAGTTGGATTTCCAATGTTAAACGAGAACATTAATCTGAAATAATTACCTTTCACACCACAAAGTGATTCTATAAGCCTAGATTTTTTTGCCACAGCGGAGAGGCTTTCTGTCATGGCAAAAATAGCAGAAATACCAGAAAATCCTACATTCTGTCCCTGAACACGGCACTTCCCATTTTTGCAGGGTAGTATTGGATGTTGGACACATTTCATACATGCGTGTTTTACGGATGCGGCTGGCCATTTCAATCATCAGCTGCCTCCACTGAAGTGGGATTTTGGTAAGCCAGGAGTGTGAAACCCAACGTGTGCAGATTAAGCCAAGTAAGAGCAGGTCTAAATTTTGTGGATTCATTTGGATATCGAGGATAACCCCTTTGGAGAGGTAGAGTACCCTTTTGGATCTGGTCCTGGAACATCTGTAGGGAGCTCAGGTGCCCTTTGAAATTGTTGGATGTAGACATAAATGAGCATAAAAAATGCATAGACTCTCAGTGGACCTGTCAAAATCAACTGTCAAAACTGTTAGAAGCTCCTGTCAAAGGGATGTGTCAAAAGGAGCTGTCAAAGGGAGCTGTCAAAGGGACCTGTCAAGCTCCCAAGGTATTTAAAAGTCCAGCCCCTTAAGCCTTTGAAACAAATTCTGGAGTGTTAACATAAAATGAGTGCTTGATATTTCACTCTGCCTGTTGATATAAGCCTGTGAGTTTCCATTACTGGATTAGTGTTGCATGACTAATTTCACAGCCATCCATTATCACAGTAGGATGCCTTCCATTTCATAGTTTGATTGACAGCCACAAGTGGTTCTTGACTCTTTGATGTGGGACTATATATTCCAATGCTTCTTGTAATAAGGGATCAAGCACTTGAATGAATGTTATGTTGTCATAAGGCTTTATCTAAAGTAATGGAAAGATAGTAAATTATTTATTAATGATTTTTTTCAATATAGTGAAGTCTGCAAGCAACACTTAAAGCTTTATTTTATAGAACTTTATTTTATCTCATCTCTGCATGTCTCCTGAGATCTACCTATGGTGGGTCCTGGGTGAGTTGCTACAGTAGGCATAAGGGAGAATGTTGGTGTGTGGGTGACATGGGTTGGCATGAGTTGGCACTAAGTTGGCATAGTGGTTATAAAAGGCCATGGGGTGGGTGAGGGCATAGGTTGGCATGGATTGATAGGTTGGCATGGATGGACATGGGGAATGTGTGTGGGGGGTGGTGAGGGGATTGAAGGCTAGAGGGATTTTTCATGTTCTATTTTTAAATATTAATCACAGTGCCAGGGTCCTGAGGCAAGTCTTCCGCCCAGCCCATCTCTGCACCTGGCATCCATCTCAGTTCTTACTGGGTTTCCCACCCTGACCTCTAATACAGCCCTCCACACCTACCCCCACCTCCCCAAGGCTAAATATCTGACGTCCTGGCAGCCATTTCAAAAGGGTTTGCTGAGCCAGGAATTCTCCAGTATCTGTGTTCCTGACCTGGGGGTGAAAAACTTGTCCTACAATCACTCCAAATGCTTTCTGATCCATTCATCTGCCATTTTATGTAGCAACTGAAATTGCTGGGTGGGGTGAGGTGGAGGGGTTGTAGTTTGAAATCAGGCTGTGATGCACTGACCATCTCAGTGTTTCTTTCTGTGGGGCAGGTTTCATGGTAAATGGCTAAGTCACCAGAACTGACTCCACATTTGGGCTCCACTGACAGTGCGGAATGAAGGGTGTGAGTGAGTAAATCACAGAAGTCACAGATTTTCCATCCAGACAACTCGACACTATGCACCGAAAATTTTCTGTCTAAGCTCTTCTGCCTGTGCCCTAACATGCACCAAATCCTGTTCATCCATCATCCCTGTGATTGCTGGCCCACATTGACTGGTTCATGAGTGTGATGCACTTAAAACTTTAAAGCCCCTCATGGCCTGGCTCCTCTCTATCTCTGTAACCACCTCCAGCCTTGCAACCCTCCAACAGCCCTATGTTCATTCAACACTGGCCTCTTCCAGCACTTCCTCCAGCACCACTATGTTTTCAACTGATATGGGCCCTGGAATTCCCTCCCTGAGCTCTTCCCCCTCCCCATCTCTCCCCAAACCATTAAGATGCTTTTCATAATCGATCTCTTTGACCAAACTTTTCATCACTTATCCCAATGTCTCTTTCTTTGGCTCAGTGTCATTTTTTAAATCTCATTACAATCCTGTGGGGCTTCTTGGATGTTTTGGTTGCTGTTGTTGAGTGCTCCCTGTGAGTGCTGTTGTCTACCAAGAGCATTCTACCATGGAATCAGCCCTAAAATTTATCGGCAGAATTTTCACCTCGCCGGGTGGGCATGAGCCTGACCCGCTTGAGTGTGAGGTGACGTGCGATGATGTCAGGAGAGCATCCTGACGTCAACATGCACTCGTACGATATTTCAGTCAGCGGGCACGTTTGGGAATCGGCAGTGCGCCCACAGGCAATTAGAAGGTCTATAAAGGCCATTAAGCATTAATTAACTTAAATTTTTCGCTGCCCATCCAACCTTACGGTTGGTGGGCGGGTGAAAAGGCCAAGCGGCCTTTGCATTTTTTAGGAAACCTCACCCGCGGGACAGGATGAGGTTTCCACCAGCAAATAAAAATAAAATAAAACATTTTACATCTCATTCATAACATGTCCCTACTCATGTGACAGAGGGGACATGTTTTTTAACATGTAAAAAATCTTTATTTTTGTTTCTCGGAACACTTTGTCTCCCTGAGGCAGCCCTGTGCCTCACGAAGTTCCCCACTCGCCCTCCTCCCACCCTCCCAGCCTGGCACAGGCAGCGCTGAGCACCACTGCTCGCATTTCACACTGGGCCTTAATTGGCCCACCAGTGTGGAATTGCCATCCAGCCCTGATTGCAGGCGGCAGTCGGCTTCCCAACCGCCCCCGCCTGCCCCTGCCGAGCCCACCCAACAAGGGCAAATTTTTGCCTTATGGCTTTACTTCTGTTAATCCTTATTTGCTAGTGATTGGGTAATCACATGGAATTCCTAGCCCAGTGCATCACTTTCAGCTGGAAATTGGAGACCCACATGCTTTTCCAGGCAATGTTCTTACCCCGATATCTAATCAAGAGATCCCACAAGGAGTTAAATACCTTCACGTAGAATTCTTGCCTCTAGCTGCAACAACATTGTGACATCTTATAGGACTGAAAGCGGAGCTAGTTACAAAGGGAATATTTTAAGTGCAATGCAATATTTAAAACTGAAAAAGTATGGTTGCAATATAACACAGTGCATCAATATTTAAATATTATTTTTAGCGTGTCGTGCTTAGTGAGTTGGTCGTGGATTCTGAGGGCTAAGGGCATGCCAAAGCATCCAAAATCATATTGGAAAAATAAGGGACGTTGTTGGAGATGGATGCATTACTCTTTGAACAGGACATTATATCAAATGGCTCCCAAACAAGCCTGTTCATTCTTAAATGGAGATTGTTAAATGTAATGGAATGAATTGCAGTTTTTAATCCATTAAAGTGGTATGGTGTGACAAAAAAATCGAAAGGCCCATTCTGAACTGCCCTCTCCATCCATGTGTATTGAATCCACCCTGTGAAAATAATAATTCATCACTCATTTTTCAGTCAAGTCCATGGTCTTCTCTGTTCAGGTTTGGACTGCTCATTCTCGCTTTTACCCGAACTTTCTGAAAACCTGGAAAATATCAACCAGACGTAAAATGTCTGATTTCTCAAATGTGTTATGAGCCCTGCGGAGACCAATAAACCAAAAAAAAGCACTGAATTTACTGAATAAAGCCCAATGAGAAAACCAATGATTTCATTGTTTATAACTTTTGCTTGAGTAATTAAACTGAAATCAGCATAAATTAAATATGAATTAACAGGAAAATTGTGTTCAATCTTTTTTTTCAATCAAAACCATAAATTAGGCTTTAAATAGCAGGGACAGCAAAGATAGATCTCTCAAATTTACTTGCCAGGCCATGTATGGCACTAATTTCAGCCGCAAAGTCTTTGAAAACTCCAAACTTGCTCAGGTAGATGTCCAGCTCCTTTTCTTCAGGAATTTAACCAATGGTTCTCATCCAACAGCAGCTCCCAACCAACCCGAGTTCCATAGGCATGGTCTTCGTCAAAATACCGCACTTCCGCAAAACCTCATCAGCTCTGCTCACAATAGCTTTGATGGTGTGGATACACCAGGAACACCTTTGTCTGAACCCTCAGTAACACCGTATGGCTGACTCTGGTCAATCAGTTCATTTTAAAATAACTGAAGCAGCAATCGTAACCTTATTTTTCCTCATCTTTGCTTCCAAATACACCTTATTTTTTATTATCCCCACACACTCTTCGACTTCCAGCAGAACCTGGTCACATGGGCCAGTTTTCACACTGACTGGGCCCACATGTGGGCCTCTTGTGCATCTCATCTCCTGGATCTCATGATTGCCTGATTCCCCACACGCACTGTCCCTTGAGAAATAACCTCCAACTGCTGTCCAGCGAGTGCTGCCGAGCCTCAGGATGGGGAATGGTACAGATGGTTATCATTGCTGCCTCTGGCCAAGCTCTGGCCTCTCACCGCCCCTCCCCCCAAGTGAATACACCCCTGTTGTCTCAAGGCAATCAGCTTGCGCCGACTCCATCACAAATGAAATCCATTTTTCCCATTCAGCGTCCGTGCTTAACAGTGTGAGGATGTTAATTATTAAGGAATTTTAAGTATCTTAAGAATTTTTTCACCAGCAGCAAAACAATGCTCTGAAATCTGACCCAACACCTTCACCAGTCTTGATTGCTTTAGGAATTGGCAGGAGTTACATTTATGGAGTTTTACAGGTTCGCTAGGTTAAAACTGCCGCCCAGAAAGGGCGGTGGATTAAATTGTAACTCTCAAGGGAAATTAAATAAATACTCCATAAGGAAAATAAACTGCATGTTTATGAGGGAAGATCAAGGGAGTGAGACAAATTGGATAGCTCTTTCAAAAAGCTGGTGAGATAGAACAGACCAAATGACCTCCTTCAGTGCTGTATAATTCTCTGATATTCCCTCAGGTTTAGTATTACTGGTTATCCTGTAACTGGACCTTATTCCCTCTGTGATCTGCAATGCTCCATTCCGTGTTCAATATTTTGTGAAATGATTTGCACAGCCCAGCTAACAGTGGAGCACTCTTAGCGGTAACCCAGGTATTACTGCTATGGGAATTCTAGTCTCTTCATTGAAGCTAGAAAAGAAGAGAAATTTGCTCAGTTGAAGTGCAGCTTTTCTATCAATAGCTGGCTTATTTACATAAAATATATGAATGAGCTGTGTACAATTTCCACAGAGCATCTAATTTTTACCGTCAAGTTAAAAGACTTCAATCAAAATGTAATGGGTTTTCATCTCAAAAATTGAAGTTAATGTGTAATATCGGGTGCTGTGTAAGATCAAAGAGCTGGATTTTATGTATCTCCCGCCAGCAAGTTTGAAGCCGGGGGAGGGGGGCTGTGGGCACATGTAAAATCCAGCAGGCAGCCTGCCCACCGCCAACCTGCCACTCCTGATCAGTCTGAAATTCAATGGAGGGGGGAAGAAATCAATTAATGGCCACTTAAGGGCTTCATTTCTCCGCCTGTATTTTACTCGCAATGAGGGGAGGTCCACACCACACAGGAAACCTAGCAGCTGATTTCCAAACCCCCCATTTAACCCAGCCCCCACCCCCACCCTCTTGAACCCAGCCCTCAATCCTCCCCTGACCTCCCCTGTCCACCCCCACTCACCCACCCCCTTCACTCAGACCCCTCAGCCTGGCACTTACCTGCTAGCCCAGGCTCCTCAGCATTGGGGACTGTTCATAGTTCCAGCAGTGGCCACTGCTCCTGGCTGGTGCTGCTGGGACTATAGAGCTGCCGGCTAATCTAATTGGCTAGCAGCATTCTAAAGCCGGTGCCTTCTTGAGGAAGAGGTAGTAGTCCTCCCTTAAAGCAATTGATGCTGCTCCCATTGTTAAATGGCTGCAGGGCAGCTGTCAGGATTAGCCGGGGGGATGGGGGGGTGGGGGGGTGGGGGGGTGCAGGGACCACGGCGCCCCATAAAACTCCACCTGATCCAGCGAACTTCCCACCCGGATAGTTAGGTTAAAATTGTCACTAATGTGCCTATGCCAGTTCTCTGTTAGAGCTTCTGGCCATCTGCTCTCACATCTACTTGTGTGGATCACTATGAAATTTTGTTTGGTAATACATCTATGAAATGCTTTAGGGTGTTTTACTACACTAAAGGTGCTATATAAATGCAAAGTATTGTTCTTCAACACTCTGTGGGGATGGATTTCATAACTTGTGTAAAAAAAGTTCACTTCACCTCTCCTCACTCTCCTAGCCATCATTTTAAAACTGGTGACCGAAAATGCTGGAAAAACTCAGCAAGTCTGGCAGCATCTGTAGAAAGAGAAACATAAGGGGAGAATTTTTCCTATGGCAGGCGGGCTGGGCGGGAGCAGGTGGGGTTGGGTGCGGAGCCGATTGCTGCCCGCGATCAGCTGCGCGCCGCCATTTTACACAGGCAGGCCAATTAAGGCCCGCCCAGCATAATGCGCAGCCAGTAGCGCTCAGCGCTACCTGTGCGGGCGGGGGGAGGAGGGAGAGTCGGAGCCTGCAATCTTTCGCACGTGTGTGTGAAAGAGCGTGGCATCTTCCTGAGGCATGGAGCTGCTTCAGGGAGATTAAGTAGATAATAGAGCTTTTTAATAAATAAAATTAAAAAATTATTTAAACATGTCCCCTCATGTGTGTCACGTGAGCTGGGATATGTTTGGGAAGTTTGCAAAATTTATTTAAGTATTTTATTAAACCTTCAGGAAACCTCATCCCGCCCGTGGATCAGAGGTGAGCTGGCAAGATGGATACAGAATTGGCTTGGTCATAGAAGACAGAGGATAGCAGTGGAAGGGTGCTTTTCTGAATGGAGAGCTGTGACTAGTGGAGTTCTGCTAGTGGATCAGTGCTGGGACCTTTGCTGTTTGTAGTATACGTAAATGATTTGGAGGAAAATGTAACTGGGCTAATTAGTAAGTTTGCAGATGACACGAAGGTTGGAGGAGTTGCAGATAGTGAAGAGGATTGTCAAAAGATACAACAGAATGTAGGTTGGTTGGAGACTTGGGCGGAGAAATGGCAGATGGAGTTTAATCTGGACAAATGCAAGGTAATGCATTTTGAAAGGTCCAATACAGGTAGGAATTATACAGTAAATGGCAGAACCCTTAAGTGCATTGATAGGCAGAGGGATCTGGGTGTACAGGTCTACAGGTCACTGAAAGTGGCAACGCAGGTGGATAAGGTAGTCAGGAAGGCAGATGGCATGCTTGCCTTCATTGGCAGGGGTATTGAGTATAAAAGCTGGGAAATCATGCTGCAACTGTATAGAACCTTGGTTAGGCCACACTTGGAATATTGCGTGTAATTCTGGTCGCCACATTACCAGAAGGACATGGAGACATTGGAGAGGGCGCAGAGGAGGTTTACCAGGATGCTGCCTGGTCTGGAGGTTATTAACTCAGAGGAGAGGTTGGAGAAACTCGGATTGTTCTCACTAGAGCGACGGAGATTGAGGGGCGACCTGATGGAAGTTATAAAATTATAAGTGGCATGGACAGAGTAGATAGTCTGAAGCTTTTTCTCAGGGTGGAAGAGTCAATTACTAGGGGACATAGATTTAAGGTGAGAGGAGAAAATTATAGAGGAGATGTGCGGGGCAAGTTTTTTATGCAGCGGGTAGTGAGTGTCTGGAATTTACTGCCAGAGGAGGTGGTGGAAGCAGGTACGATAGTGGCATTTAACAGGCAGCTTGACAAATACATGAATAGGATGGGAATAGAGGGATACAGACCCCGGAAATGCAAAATGTTTTAGCTTGACAGGCAATCCGATCGGCGCAGGCTTGGAGGGCCGAAGGGCCTGTTCCTGTGCTGTACTTTTCCTTGTTCTTTGTTCTTTGTTTCGAATCCGTATGAGTCATATGGACTCAGAATGTTAACTCTGTTTTTGTCTCCTCAGATGCTGCCAGACCTGTTGAGTTTTTCCAGCAGTTTCTGTTTTAATTTCAGATTCCCAGTATCCACGGTATTTTGCTTTTATTAAAATTGATGACTTTTGGTCATTGACTACATCAGCCCCTCCCCCACCAAAGAAAATCATTTTTTCTTGTCTATCCTATCGACAGGATATTTTAATATCCTTGATGGACTCAGCGCAGCTTCACCTTCAGTTTTTGATGGTTGTACCTATGACAGGAGCTGGTTTCAGGTCATGTTTAATATTGCCCTTGCTCCAGTGAAACTCCAGTCCTCTCTTCTGGGTCTTTGGCAGAAGCAATAGTTTGTCATTGTGACCCAATCAAGGCCAGAACACACACTGGCTTTTCCTTCTGGCTGGCTGGCAGCTCGCCTGTTTTTTTTACTGCAAGGTTGGAAGCAGATTCCATTGGCATTTTGAAGAGACAATTGTGTTGGCAGATGCCAACAACGTGCTTGACTGGGCAGTGCAGACAATGAGGTTAATTAGAAATGGGCACCGGAAGGATTGAAGGTATGAAGCAGAGTAGCAGCTGCCAACATGGGCTGAAAACAGCAATGCTCCTCCCTCTTTAAACAGGGCTGTGCTGGAGCATGCTTCATGTGGAAGGCACAAGACAAGACAAGGTGATCTTCACCCCTCATGCCACATATCCGCTTACTAGTATTCTGCTTTCAGTAACTAAGCAATATAGAAAGAAAAAACTTGCATTTATATAGCACCTTTTATGACCTCAGGATGCCCCAAACTCTTTATAACCAATGAAGTAATTTCGAAGTGTGATAATTGTTGTAGGGAAAATGGCAGCCAAATTACACACAGCAATATCCCCCAAACAGCAATATGATAATGTCCAAAAAATCCTTTTTTTAAGTGATGCACCCTAAAGCCTGTTGGCCAGGACACCAGGCAGAACTTTCCTGTGCTTCTTCATAATAGTGCCATGGAATCTTTCACATCCTCCTGACAGGGCAAATGTACAGCCTTACTTTAATGTCTCGTCCAAAAGATGGAGCCTTCGACAATGCTGCTCTCCCTCAGTACTGTATTGGAATGTCAACTGAGGCCTTATGTTTAAAGTGCCCCTGGTCTGTGCTGACTCATTGATCACAACTAATTGTTACACTTGTCTTCAGTTAGGCTATAGAATACTCAGGTTTCCCTTTTCCAGTCATGATGTAACCTTAGTTTGGATATAGGTTCCAGGTGTTTTGACCATGATCTCCTGTACAGCGGAGACCGCGTTGACACTCATCGCCTGGGCCCACAGTGACCAAAATACTGGAGTGAAGTTGTCTTTATGTTCCTGCTTGTAACTCAAAGCCAAGAGTGCTAAATATTAATAAACCCTGGAGAAACATACAAATGTTATACCATACTCAGCGTTCCCAAAAGTACTCATATGCTCTTGGGGATATCCTGCAAATACTGACACCCTCTTGTCTACTGAAAATGTTGATATGCTCGGAAATCCATATCAATATACCAGGGGATTTTACACTCATTCAGAAAGAGAGCGCAAACTCGCTAAAGAAAAACAGTACGTCATTTCAGCAAGTACTTTTTATAAATACATCAAGCAACAGGAATAACAAAACAAATGCAGATTTAAATAAATATTGACATGTATTGGTGATCCCCTCTCAGACAGCCTGTGATTCTGTAGTGGGCCCCCATAGGCTCTCAGAATACATTGTGATAACATATGATGGCTGAGTTTCCTCTACATCGACCTTAGCCATAAATATAGGGACACAGGCCTATCGCATCAGGTCTCCACGATTTTGCATCACCTGGGTAAAGGTTACAAGGCCTTGAAATCATAAGAAAATGAGGTAGAAGCAACATCATGATATTTCCTGCCTCTTTTTCTTCTGTGTACAGGCATGTGGAGGTGTATCTACAGGTGAATGTCCATGTGGAGATGTATCTACAGGTGAATGTCCATGTGGAGGTGTATCTATAGGTGAATGTCCATGTGGAGGTGTATCTATAGGTGAATGTCCATGTGGTGGTGTATCTACAGGTGAATGTCCATGTGGAGATGTGTTGGCAGCAGGTGGCATGATTTAAGCAGGGCCAAAGGTGAGTTTTCCTTTGCCATTCCACAGGACCAGCAGGACAAACGTCCGTGATGAGGTGCTTCTGGTGGCTGAC
This sequence comes from Carcharodon carcharias, assembly GCF_017639515.1. Lineage (NCBI taxonomy): Eukaryota > Metazoa > Chordata > Chondrichthyes > Lamniformes > Lamnidae > Carcharodon > Carcharodon carcharias. Next base: position 54,514,460 of record NC_054485.1, on the reverse strand, counting down.
AGCCTCTCAGGCCTGAAATACTGGTTGGATTCCTGCCTCTGTTTTCAATCCCAAGTGCCAGTCAAGGGGCGAGCCTTGGGCCTATTCAGCCAGTTTGAATGACCAGCTTCCACAAATATGCACATGATCAGTTTATGTCAGGCAGAGGATGGAGGGGAAATGGGCCCAGGACCTCGATGACTGTTTAATGAGTCTTTCACAATTCTATTCAAATGACAAATACAAGATGCTCACACTCTCCAGCTTTAACATGCAGCTTGCCCTGCACTGAAAACAATTGCGTAGCCATTAACATTGTACTTTTCAACGTGTTGCCAAATGAGAGGCTTTGAGAAGGATCTAAGTACAAACTTTTGGGACCAGCCAGAAGGTAACAATTATGTCTCCATGATGCTAGCAGGATGACCATCAGAGCTCAGTGCTACTGTTGGACCATAGTCCGAGACTCTGGCCATTTCCCATTCCAATGTTTTTATCCTACACCTGAGTGCAGCCCCTGCCAAGGAATAGTCCACACTGAGAAACTCTCAGGTCTAAGATAGTAACCTCAACTAAGACAATGCATGCAGATTAAGGTTAGAGGGTGTCTACTTTGGATGTGCTCTCCATGACTCGAGTAGGGTTCCATACAAGAGATGGGGTAGAACAATTGGCCTCATTTTATTTTTGGTGTAGGCAAGTGATTTTTTTTTGCTTGTGTTCTGACCTAAAGGGGTTGGAAATGTCTGTTTGATATCTGTGTTCTGGTTTAGGATGCACAGTCAGGTGATGGAATGAAGGCAGTGACACCCCAGCTTCTCTGTACCTGGCACTGACTCCGCCAACCTCATGGGAAGCCATTAAGTGCAGGAGTTTCCAATCTCCAGCTGCTCGTTTTATTCAATTGAGCGTTTGGATTTTCTACGATATATCTTTGTCAAATTATACTTTTCTTTAATTGTCTCTTTGCGGCCTCTCCTCTTCTGAGTCCAAGTGCCATTCCAGGACTTGAGCACAAAAATTAAGTTGACACTCCAGTGCAGTGATAAGGGTGTGCTGCACAGTCGGAGGTGAAATCTTTTAGAAGAGACGTTAAACCAAAGCAACATCTGCCTGCTTGGGTGGATGTAAAAGATCCCATGGTGCTATTTCAAAGAAAACCTGTCTTGGCCAAAATTGATCCCGCAATCAATTTCACAAATAGAGGATATCTGTTAATGGTGACAGTCCTGTTTATGGGAGTTCCTGCATTACAACAGTGACAATACTTCAAAAAGATCTTCATTGGCTATAAAGTACTTTGAGACATCCAGTGATTGTGATATATAAATGCAAGTCTATTTTGTTTCACACAGAACCCTACAGCCCTATGGGGGCCAGTTAGCTCGGTTGGTTAGATGGCTAGCATCTGGTTCAAAGTATTTGAGCCAAACTTTATTGCCCATACTTGAGGTCAGTTTGAGGGACAGGGTCTTTTAATCAGGATAGTGGATGGGCACCCTGCCATCTTCATGCCTCTACCCCGATTAGGACACCAACTGAGGCCCTTAAGTGGGTAATTAATTACCAATAAAGGATCTCTCCCCTCTGCCACCGGTTAATTCAGCAGCAAACAGGCCTCCCGCCACACAGGGAGCACGAAATGCAACCTTTGTGGGCTACTTGTGGTTTCCTGGGGTTGGGAGGAGGGGTGTGGCATGTTCCCTTGTTCAAAGACACTCAATGCCCTGATCAATGGACATGGCACTGGGAATGGGGGATTGCCCACAGAGAGCCATCCCCTGCCTTTGCTGGTTACCACAACACCTTCCCCTGTGACCACCCCCACTCCACAAAACCCCTCCCACCATCACTTACCTCTGGCCTGTGTCACTCCACGATCCTGATCCTCAAGTGGGTGTATTTCTCGCAACAGCCCCTCAGTCGTGCTGCAGAGTAAAAGAGCTGCCGGTTTCTGATTGGCCCGCAACTCTTTGCGGATGGGACTTACTGAAAGGCACGTAATATGGTGGGGTTTCCCAGGAGAAGGCAACACGGGTCTCTGGCCGGCTCTCCGGCCTTGGGACCTGCCTCCTTGCCCTGTCCCTGAGAGTGGAAGACAATGGCAAACTACCATTGACAAAAGACTGCCAAGGAGACAGCTCAGGACGATGCATCAACAGACAATGAGCCAATGGACCTGGCGGCGAAGCACATATGGCATGACCTAAAAACCTCCAGTTTTGGCCTGGTGCACAGCTCACTTCCTTCACTCCGCTGTTAACAGCCATGCCTTCAGCTGCCTGAACGCTAAGCTCTGAATTTCCTCCACAAGCACCTCCACCTCTGACCCCCATTCCTTAAAGATTTTGCTTCAAACCTTTCTCTTTGACAAAACTTTTAGTCACCGGCCTGTCCTAATATCTCTTTCTGTGAATCGGTGTCAAATTTTGTCTGATTTTGCTTCTGCAAAGTACCTGGGAGGTTTTATTTTGTCATAGGCACTATATAAAAACAAGATATTATTGTAGGCTGAAGACAAATCCAAATGATGAGAGTTTGCATAAAACCTACACTTCCAAATCTTTTGGCCTCCCATCCAGGTATCTCCTTTGACTTGATGTCAATTATTGTCTAAGAATGCTCCTGCAAGGGACTTTGGAATGTTTTACTATTATAAATGTACTTTCTGAATGCAAGTTGTTGTTGTTAGTTTGCTCAGTGGGGGAGGGTTTGGGGAAATGATTTTTTTCAGATTTCCAGGGGCCCTTGGGAGAATGTAAATATTGCAGGGATATCCCAAGATTGTATCCCTGTCTCAGGGCATCCTTGGCCAGGAGTTCCAGGGGAAGATGGTGGTATAGTGGTAATATCACTGGACTAGTAATGCAAAGGACCAGGCTGATGCTTTGAGAACATGAGTTCAAATCCCATTATGGCAGCTGGTGGAATTTAAATGGAACTCTTAAAAAAAAGCTGGTCTCAGTAATGGTAATCTTGACAACCATCATCAATTGTTGTAAAAACCTATCTGGTTCCCCATTGGGGAAGGAAATCTGACTGGTCTAGCCTACATGTGACTCCAGGCCCATTGCTCCATGAAATGGCCTAGCAAGCCACTCAGTTCCAGGGCAATTAGGGATGGGCAACAAATCACAGAATCACAGTGCAGAAGACATGTGAGAAACACCTGACCTACCTACCTAATCCCATTTACCAGCACTTGGCCCATAGCCTTGAATGTCATGATATGCCAAGTGCTCATCCAGGTACATTTTAAAGGATGTGAGGCAACTCGCTTCCACCATCCTCCCAGGCAGCGCATTCCAGACCGTCATCACCCTTCTGGGTAAAAAAGCTTTTCCTCACATCCCCCCGAAACCTCCTGCTCCTCACCTTGAACTTATGTCCCCTTGTGACTGACCCTTCAACTAAGGGGAGCAGCTGCTCTCTATCCACACTGTCCATGCTCCTTATAATCTTGTACACATTGCCTTGCCAGCAATGCCCAATCAGTGAAGAATAAAGAAAAAGAATCTTATGGGGGTGGGGTAGAGAATGTGATGACATTCAGAAATTTTGAGAACCACTTCTCAATATTAACAATGAAGTGACCGATCAAAATGGAAATGGAAGGAGATGGTGGATGAGTTCAGTCCCTGGACTGGACATGTGCCTCACAGATAGAATTTCACCCAAAAACAGCAACAACTGGGTTCCTACACAGTTTTAACAGTAATTGCCAGAGCGAACAAACACCTTCACTAAATCCAGTTTATTTTTGCCAGTATATTTATCTCCAGCTTGTTCCAAATTAATCAGGTTTCCCATGCTCCCTTTACGCCGTGAACAATAATCCTGTCCACAACCCAACAATAATCAACTAGAACGAATGGAGAAAGTGTTTATACAGCGCCTATCATAGCCTCAGGATTCCCCCAAGTGCTTTACAGCCAATGAAGTACTTTTAAAGTGAAGGCACCGTTGTAATGCCGGAAGTGTTAGCCAATTTTTGCACAGCAAGCTCCCAAAAAAGGTAACATGACAAATGACCTGATAATCTGTTTTTTAGGGTGTTGGTTGAGGGATAAGTATTGCTCAGGACACTGGGGATAATTCTGCTGCTCTTCCTTGAATAGTGCCACTGGATCTTTCATGGCCACCTGAGAGGGCAGAAGGCTCTTTGTTTTAAAGTTTCATCTGCAGACAGTCCCTCCAATAGTGCAATACTCCCCCTGTCCTGTACTGGAGTGTCGGCCTAGCTTTCTGTGCTCAAGTCTCTGAAATGGGACATGAAACTATGACATTCTGACTCAAAGGTAAAAGTGCAACCAATGAACCAGACTGACACAATAAATATTATTAAAGCCAGAAAATTGCTGGCCTTAAATCTTCTAGGAATCGCAGTTTTTGGACAAGGAAGGTTGGAATATATCATTCTCATTGCCTCCACCACATTAAAGTGTCCAGTGGTTGTAAATTGGACTTGCAAATGAACTGACGCTTCCCATTAATGGCAGAGAGGAGTAAGCAGAGTGCCTGTGTCACAGGAGCTTTAATGACAACAAGACCTTAGTACTGACAGTCGAGTAGCCACAGACCTTGTGCATCTGCAGATGGAAACAAGTGGATCACTGTGGCTACTGGATATTCTCAAATGTATGTGTCATGTTCTTATAATAATATAAATCCTTGAGCTTATTTGCTGTATAAGACAAAAGGCAGCAATCACTCATAAGGGATTGGATTAACACATTGTAGGTTCATTTATTCAGATGAGGCACATGAGAACAGTCTGTAAAGCTTGGTGACATTAAGAGCTATCTTTTGCTCCGCTGCTTAAAGCAAAAGTGAAACTGAAAGTGGAACACACTGTACTTACATAATTTCCCTTCTGGTGACGTATGCTGAGACTTGCTCACATCCTTAAAGCTATACCACAATAGTAAGGCCATTTTCATCATATTTATGCTTGTGACTAGGAGCATTGTTAAACATCTTGCAAGAAGTGTCACAGTGAAGGAGCAGCAAGGGGATCAAGAGATATATTTCCAAGTCAGGATGGTGAGTGACTTGGAGGGAAACTTCCAGGCAGTGGTGTTTCCATCTATCTGCTGCCCTTGTCCTTCTAGATAGTAATGGTCATAGGTTTGGAAGGTGCTGTCGAAGGAGCCTTGGTGAATTCCTGCAGTGCATCTTGTGGATGGTACACACTGCTGCTACTATGCGTCGGTGGTGGAGGGAGTGAATGTTTGTGGTTGGGGTGCCAATCAAGTGGGCTACTTTGCACTGGATGGTGTCAAGCTTCTTGAGTGTTGTGGGAGCTGCACTCATCCAGGCAAGTGAGGAGTATTCCATCACATTCCTGACTTGTACCTTGTAGATGGTGGACAGGCTTTCGGGAGTCAGGAGGTGAGTTACTCATCACAGGATTCCTAGCCTCTGACCTGGTCTTGTAACCACAGTATTTATATGGCTAGTCCAGTTCAGTTTCTGGTCAATGGTAACTCCCAGGATTTTGATAGTGGGGGATTCAGTGATAGTAATGCCATTGAACATCAAGGGGCGATGGTTGAATTCTCTCTTGTTGGAGATGGTCACTGCCTGACACTTGTGTGACGCAAATGTTACTTGCCACTTGTCAGCCCAAGCCTGGATATTATCCAGGTCTTGCTGCATTTGGACATGGACTGCTTCAGTATCTGAGGAGTTGTGAATGGTGCTGAACATTGTGCAATCATCAGCGAACATCCCCAATTCTGACCCTATGATGGAAGGAAGATCATTGATGAAGCAGCTGAAGATGGTTGGGCCTGGAAAGCTACCATGCAGAATTCCTGCAGGAATGGTGTTTACTCTTCCTGAGTAAATGTCTAGGTCATTTGTAGCACTCAAGCCACTGCCTGAACTCAGCACTAACCAGGGACTGAACCACCTGGTCTCTGTAGCTCAGTATCACGTGGAAGGAACCTCTTTCACATAATTAAATTCCAGATTTTGGCAGCTGGCAACTTTTCACAGTCATGCATTTGTAACAATTAACTCACCATTGCCAAAACCAGTGCAGCAGTGGCAGCTCAATAAACACACAGACACACACACACATTGCCGTTATAGAATCCATTCCAATTTCATATCATGATTTTAATGGAATAAATATCAGACCTGTTTTACAGTGGCAGGTAATAGCTACACCAGATTACCAGCTAACCAATGAAGATAGGCAGTTACACTTTAAATCTGTGTATGCACAGAGCCCATTATGTGTCTCAGTGGAAAAGCATAAAATACTGAATGTTCATACTGATCTGGTATCAAAGATTAAACCATCCTGTCAGTGTGTGAGGGTAATTGCCTGTCTGCAAGTGAGTGTATAAGGATGCATGTATGAGTTTGTTTTAAGTCTGTGTGGACGCTTATATACGTGTCTGTGTTGTGTGTTTGTGCATGATTTTATGTTTCTGCCTGACTGTATATGTAGCTGTCCATGTGCCTGCCTTCTGTGTTTCTATGTATGCATGTACCTGTCTATATCTATGTACATTTGGATTTAGAACAAGACTGCTGTGTTGTTCTCTAACTGGCGGAAGTTTAATTGGTTGGGGTTGTATTCTGGAGATTTTTCAGGGATTGTAATCAGTGTGGCCATGAGTCACCAGCCTGTATCCTGAGATTGCAAACCAACATACCCCAGTTTGGTTGATTGAAAGAAGACCCTGAGGGGAAACCAATTACAGGACGAGGAGACTGCCAAAGCAGACTGGCCCTCATCAGTCCTGGGGGATCTGAGTCAGTTCAATAACCAGACATTTCACACTATTAGGTCAGAACTGGGGGTGTCAGTGGTGGCATTGCAATGTGCCTTATCATCAAAGCCTCTAAGCAAATTGTAGAAGGTTGCAGCGGAGTTTTAGCCCCAAGCAGTTTCCTCGGTGAGAAATACAAAATCCAGGATGCCTTTGAGAGTAATTTTGTGCTCTAAGTGAAGGAATGTAAGTACATATTTTGAAATCTGGAAGGCTGTTTGATGCTAAAAAAGGTTAATTATCTGAGAACCGACTGTTATCTCCAAGCACATGCTGTGCAAAATGTAATTTTTCTCTCCTGCCAGTCAATGCCAGATATGCAGCCAGTTTTCTCCTGTGGACTTGTGGCCGCTGAGAGCTGGTTTGATTTGAGGCTGCACCAGCCAATTTCCTTTGTGCCTTAATCACGGCCTTTGTTAGAGAAGGCCGTCATCTTCATGCAGTACCAGAGATGGGAGGGCAATGAGTGCATTCCCTAGGCAACACCCAGCTCACTGCAATCAATATGCATGTTCTTATGAGATTGTCCTTCTGAGGACATCGTCCATATTGATATTTTGTTGGCCAAGTTGGGTGAACGGCCAAGGCCCATAGCAGTGGATCAAGAATTGGAAAGAACTCAGAGAATCTGAGATAGATTAAGAGGTAGATACTGATTAGAGTTTTAAAAGCTGACTAGAGGATAAAAGGAAGACTGAGGGAAATAAGGTTGTGAGGTCTTGAGAAAGAATGAGTTGGAGCAGGATATTAATGTCATGTCAATTACATTGTTAAGGTTAAGAGAAATAGGTGATGGGTATTAACTGTCTTTGAGCATGTATGAATAGGGATATCCAAGCAGAGGGCATTCGAGGGGGTCGTCTGGCCCGACTGTCTGCCCCTCTTCCACAGCTATGTTCACAGCTGAAGGAGCATGCGGTATATGCTGGGATGCTAGAGGCCTTCCAAAATCAGTGGAAGCTGGGGCTGGGATACATCATCACTCCCAGAAATTACATTTTGATTTGCTTTTGTAAGTTTCCTTTGTTGTTTTGAAATAGTTACAGTGCCCCTCCAGGGCTGTCACCCCTCTGATTTATTGATTTTTTTGTTTAATTTATCAATTTTTGTTCATCAAAAGAGCCTATAAATAGGGACAGCTGGGGCACTGTGGGTGTGGGAGGAGAACTGTCAGATTGAATAAGTGAATAAACTCTCCCAATAAAGAAACGCTCTGTGTCTTTGTTTCAGCTTCACCAACTGGCTTGGATCTTATGAAGACATAGGATCCTGACCAGATGGTAGGGAAGAAAAGGATATATATATATATGTCTATTTCAGCCTAGCTACTTTATAAAATTATTATTTTTATTTTAAAAATGGACGAGGCTTTACCCTGACTAGCCATGACTCATACCAGAGGAATTTCTAACCTTCAGAAAATGGCAGGGACCTCATTACCTTCAAAGAGGTGCTAATGCCCTCTAAGGCTGTTGGCAACCAAATTCCAAAGAAACACATTACATTTCTAAGGCAGAGCTCCAGCCAACAGAGACGTATGTCTGCAAAGGACAAAAGGGACCCTGACTTCTCTATTAAAAACCTCAAGATTCAAGACCTGGAAAAATACATCCCTTGTTCAACACCTAGGTGAAGAAGTGGGTGGTATGTCATATGACCTTCTCCAAGCTGCTGGAACCTGTAATATTGCCGTGTGGAATGAAACCCAGGCATTCTTCCATTTTATCATTGAACAGGTAGCAGCAGAAAGAGCTCTGCCCAGATAAAGTGCCTGGCCCTCATTACACTGTGAGCCACTGAAATATTGGAACTTCTGTATCTGTGCCTTCAAGACTAATTCATCCCTACATGCCCTCTTCCATCATGGAAGTCCTCACTTCTGGAAAGTCGGATCACCCTGCAGCAATTTCAGCCTGCTAACCTCTGAAGCCACTGGACTTTTGATTCTGGACTCATGTGAAACAATAACCCTTATTTTTATTGTGGTCTTGCCCTGTACCCCTTTCTTTCCCTTATCCCTCTTTTATTATATGAATGCAAAAGGGGCAGATCTTGTGAAATCACTTCCTGTGTTTTGTGCGTGTGTGGAAAATAAACTGCCCCTCGTATTTTAGCTTTACTGTGGCGTTATTCATAGAGGATTGGATAACTCCAAAATTGCAGAGTTGGGTAAAACATGCCACTGCTTATAAAGGGGGGGAAATCAAAAATCAAAAAACACCTTTTGGATAGTGAGTGAAGAAATCAGGGCTGTTTAAATTAATTCCACCTCCTGTCTATAACACAGGAAAAAAATGGTATGTCTATGTTTCAATACAGAGGAGGAGGAAACCCTTGCAAGAATGTGTGTTGAGAACTCGAAGGATGTCTTTCCATTACAACTACACTGTTGGTGCAAAGCTTTGCTGATGTGATAAGCATCCTAAGTAAAAAGCATTGGTGAGCAACTTCACTTGCCACTTGCCTTTCCAGTAATGCTTCAGATGCACTGTCTGACTCAACATTCAAAAACCAGCCTCATAATGTAAACAGAGCCTGAACCTGGAGTTAGACCATAATCAGAGTTAACAGAGTCAGCCTGAACTCTCACTTCCAACTATCAGGCCAACACTGAATCAGGGCAAAATAGGACAAGATCAAGCATCAAGGTCGGACATGGGGGAGATCAGGCATCAAGGTTGTAAGGATCAATTACTCTCCCTTTCTATTAGTGAACAAGACTCTCAGCAACCCTGCTGCTTTTGATTAAAAGCTTCTCTGCTGTCGGTGATTAACCTTGTAATCTATTGCAGGAGCAGTATCCGGCAGAAATATCTGAACAATCCCACCAAAACTATTTACAGGAGATTAGGGGCTCATGAGTTAAATAAATAATTTGGTTTGGCAAATTTAAAGGACAGGTGCCGAATGGAGGTCATGGCATCTTCTAACAGTGGGAAGTGAGAAGCAGAGGGAACCTTGCCAGGATCTAGTATTTAACTGTAGTTGGTGACAAGGGACATTGGTGCCCATCTTAGCAAATGCAGAGCCTCTAATGCATGACCAAATGGAAATCAAAGACAATAATATGAAATGTTTCTCAGTGTGGAAAAATTTGAAGTATAGCAGACGAATTGTGTTTGTGCCATTAACACAGCCCTAAACCTGATGAAACAAACACATTGCATGAAAATTAGGAAATCAGAAGCATGTCTCCTACTCAGGCAACTTAATGAAAAATGGGAAATGCTGCAGAGACAAGAAAACAAAGTCCACCTAATTCACACTCTACCATCATGTGTGAAGAAAAGACAATGAAACTGCCGACTAATGATAGCTCTCATTTTTTTTAAACCAGTTAATATACAAAAGACCCAGACATGACATGAGGCAAATATCAGTGGTGGAGATGCTTCACAAACCCCGAGTCTAAAGGACAGAGGATCCTGAGGAGTATTCCCAGCAGGCGACTCTCTGTGCTGGAAACTCCCAGCAGGTGGGGCTATTCCCTGGGAGAACTCTTTTGAAAAATAAGCTATACAACATCTATTCCATAATGTTGACAAATGTCCCAAAAAGAAAGGTCAAATTCAAGATTTTCTTGCACAGAAAGCTCCCCAGCACTCCCTGGAAATCAGTCCCAGCAAAACTTAAAATATTTCTAAAACTGTCATTGAATGCATAACAAAAACAGAATTACCTGGAAACACTCAGCAGGTCTGACAGCATCGGCGGAGAAGAAAAGAGTTGACGTTTCGAGTCCTCATGACCCTTCGACAGAACTTGAGTGAGTCCAAGAAAGGGGTGAAATATAAGCTTATCAATTGTCACACACATTAAGAACAATAATATTTCACCAGCAAATGTTAATAGTTAACCACATTTATGCAACCATGATCAGTAATTTTAAGAGAAAAGTATTCACCCCCATCACAGAACAAGCAACTGGAGTTACAAGGTTCACTTCTGCATGCTTGGAGTAAAAAAACACAAAACAGGATAACACCTGCTTATGATTTTAGCACATCGATGAAAAGCCATTGGCTGGGAGAGCTCCATTTCATGGTACTGAAACAATCTGTACCCAGTTGGGAGTGAATCGTTCCCCTTTACCCATTGTGTACTGCACATGTGCAGGAGGTGACATTGAGGCACACACAGACTGTACAGTACCAAATGGAAGTGAATCATTCCAATCATTCCCTCCTTGTGTACTATACACATTCAGGAGCTGACACTGAGACACACACATGGCCCCTGCAGTACTTGATGGGAGCCAATTATTCCCCTTAAGGTTGTACCATAGAGGTACAGGAGTTGACACTGAGACACCCACAGAAATTACAGTACCAGATGAGGGTGAATTGTTCTCTTTTACCTGTTGCATGTATATACACTGAAATGATGGGGATTTTCCCTAAGGGGGATTAGTTGGATGGTGATTGTGTGTCCACATGGGATTTGCAGTGTACAGGAGGAAATGGGTATTTAACTGGATAATAACTGTTTAACCAACTGCTTTTCTTTCATTTTTATTATGAAGCAATAAAACCAATGAGACATGAAACAAAGGCCCTCTCTACATGTTCAGGTGTGTGTTAAAGATCCTGTCATATGAAGAACACGGAGGGCTCCCTTTATCTCAGCCAATATTCCTCCTCCAAAGAATACCACCAAGAAAGTAACAGATGAACTACTTACTTATCTCATCGCTCACTTGCCTATGGGACCTTGCTGTGTAAATTAGCTGCCACATCACCTACCTAACAGTGTTGATATTTCAAAGTCTTTCACAGTACATGAATCACTTTGAGATGTGATACATAAATGTAAGTTACTTCTTTTTCTTTAATAATGGGCATGTACATTGACAGAACACAGTTGGCTACATCAGAGGGAATGGGGATGAGGGATAGGAGGGCTAAGAAGTGACCCTCCCATGCATATATCTATTTATTGGAATTTTGAAAGAAATTTGAGAAGATGTAGTTCCTTTGACCCCAGGACTTTAACAAGAGCAGTGTAGAGAATCATCATCCAGTCACACACACAGACACAGTGAAATATTTAAAAATTCTTTGTGCCACTTGCAAACATCAATCCCTGGTCCATTTGGTGTTCAATATACATTACATTAAGCTAAGCTATTGCATTAATTAAAGTGAATTTATAAGCTGGGCTCCTGACTGATTAGGGATATTATTACATATTGTCCCATTGCAAATACCAGGGACCATGTTTGTCCTTCCAGCTGACAGGCCCAATAAATCATGACTTTTGCAGGAATGTAATTGGAAACTCCCCTTTGCCAATTCTGGGTGTGATGGTTAACAGTGGTAATTTGTGTACTGAACAGATTGCAGCGAGCAAAAAGCTTCAGATTACTTCAGGATGACTCTTTTAATGAAAGAAGAAGACTCTGATGATGTAGTAAAACTCTTGGGGACAAATTTCCTCCATGTATTAGATGTAGTGCATGGGCTAACCGAGCATTGTGAGTTTGAAATTTTGTAGATTAGAGCAATTACTCCTGCGTGTTGATAATCATATAAAAAACACAATCTACAGCACACAAACGGGTCGTCTGACCGAAATGGTCTATGTCAGTGTTTTGATTCCTTTTAATCTTGCATTCACTCAAATTGGCTCTTCCCAGCCTGCCCCCATATCCCTCTGTTCCCTTTTCCTCTTGGATGCATCAAACCTTCAATTCAAATGTATTTCTCTGTTTCAACCACTCCATGTGGCAGTGAGTTCTGCATTCTCACCCATTTTTGTGTAAGCAAATTCTTACTAAATTCTTTATTTGACCTGCTAGTAGTTATATTATATTTATGATACTAGACTCAGGCAGACATAGAAACAACTACTGCACTGTTTGGATTGAAATGCAATCATGTACTAAAGGTCCTACCTGACTTGCCATAGTCACGTGACCTCTGCCATGAGGCACAGGCTGCGGGCAGCCATGTTACATTCAGTTTTAATAATGACAATGTATGAGAAGCATTGTACTCTTTGAGGTCATATCGTGGTGTCAGAAGTGGAGCTGAGATTGAGTTCTGAAGAGCTGGAGACAAGCCACAGCCACTGAGGAACACGGAAATATTCAGAACTGCAGAAAACTGCTAAAGGAGAAACACTGAAAAGGAAAGCTCAAAAACTGGGTGAGTCAATGAAAGGTTATATGCAGCAGGATTGGTGGTTTTTCTACTTGCAATGGTAAAACTATGAGATTGCAACAGATTTAATTAACACGCTGGAGCCAATATGAGTAGCAACACTTTTAATACTGTTGAGGTGACACTGTTACAAATTGTATTTCACCCTAAGGGCTGAATTGTCCAGTCGCGTTGGCAGCAGGCGTCATGGTGGATGTGAGAGGACAATATGGCGAGAAGGTCAAAAATCGGTTTCACACCGTCGTGAAATCAGTTTGCGATCAACTGCTCCACCCACGAATGGCAGGCCGCGTTTCCCACTGCTGCACAACGGGATACTAATTTCAATACTTTTACATCTCAGTATAAGCCCTGCTCACCAGAACCACACTTACCACGTCAAATTTACTGCCCACATCGGTGTGACTTCAGAACAACGTGCTTCATGACTGTCTTTAAAAGGCGTGCACCCGGTGACATGAACTTCAAGGGAAAGTCAGATGTGCAGCACTTGCAAGCATCATCTGTAGGACATCAAGGAAGAGATACCATACATTCGGTGGTGGAGGAGGGAGAGTACAGGCAAGTTGCTTTTTCCCGGCTGGCTTTCAGTGCAACACTGGAGCAAAGGCTCCAGTGCGGGTCAGGCCGGGGGAAGTTGGGGTGGGGGGGGGCAGGGGGTGTGGGGGGTGTGGGGGGGGTGGGGGGTGGTGTGGGGAGGGGGCATGAGGGGAGGGGGGGGTGGGCAGGGCAGCCCAGACTGAAGGGAGTATGCAAGCACGTGCCAGTAAGTTTGGTGGGGTGGGAGGTGGCAGGGGTTGGGGAATGCGGATGAGGGAAGTGGCCACGCACTTGGTAAAGCTTGTCAAAAGTGACCATTCTTCCACAGCTGAGACCAGTCAACAGCAGCTCCATTGACATGCTTGGAGTCAGGCCTCTGAAGATTTTCTATTCACTCAAGCAATGCAAAAGCATGAAGGTGCCACCAAATGCTCCAGAACTTTTCACCCCTTGGGTGCAGACTGCAAATTAATGTGAGTCTTAGGGGGCAGCAGAGCAATTAGCCAACTTGCGAAAGTTGGCCAAGCAGCAGTCACTGGTGGAGGTTCTCACATACCCTTGTATGTCTATATTAAGGTTTGGACCAGTATCCATTATGGTTCAAATTTACAAGCAGTGCCGGTTAGGAGAATGCCTGCGCCTGCGTCTGAGCTGAGAGCACAGCATGCAGTCCAATGGGTGAAGCTGCCATCTATCGGTCAAGTGGAGTGGGTTGGAGGTGGATGGGGTTTCGGGCAGCCATGAAGCTCACTACACACTGGCCATCCAGTGTGGCCAGCACTATCCTGCATGCTTGAAGTGGCCTTCAGACTTAACCAAAAGAGGTACTTAGACATATATGCTAACCCACTCGTCTCTTTCTTTGATCCTGCAGGAGGAGAACATCAGGATCATGGAGCTTGGTGATTTGGCGGTCTGCCTCATGGCTTACAGGGAGCAGATAAGAGTGTGGCGGAGGTGCCTGGCTCAGCAAAGGGAGAAGCACCTACCTCAAGATGAAAGGGCAGCAGGGCCTGCTGCACACACAGCTGAAGATCCACAACGAGCCGTCATTCATAGGCACCTTGCTAGACTGAGGGTCATAGACGCCGCCCGTCCTTCCCGCAGATGACTGAGAACCAGTGTCCCTGAAGACTGCGCATTTCTAGGGAATTGATCGGTCACATATGTCACCTGCTGCCGGATTTGACACTATGGGGATTTGTAGGGCATCCACTGCCAGTGGTTGTGAAAGTGACCATGGTGCTCAATAATTACTCCAGTGGCTCCTTCCAGGGCTCCGCAGGTGACCTGTGCGGGATCTCACAAGCCTCCATGCGCAAGTATATTCAGGAGGTCACAGACGCCATCTTCTCGAAGGTGCAGAACTTTGTACATTTGACTGGGATCAGGAAAGCCAGGAAGCAGGGGCACTGAGATTTACGTTGATCTCAGGTTTTCCACGGGTACAGAGCATCATTGATTGCACTCACATGGTGCTTAGATCTCCGTGGCATCAAGCAGTCAACTACAACAACCACAAAGGCTTTCACTCACTGAATGGTCAGCTGATCTGTGACCACCACAAACACATCCTAAAGGCCTATGCACATTTCCCAGAGAACATCCATGACTCCTACACCTTTAGCAGGTCTCAGATCCCTGATATCTTCCAGGGTCCAGAGAGGCTGCAGGTTTTGCACCTCAGAGACAAGGGTGATCCACAGAGGACATGGCTGATGATGCCCATGCGGTGGCCTTGGACTGCAGCAGAGAGATAGTACAACGCAGCTCATGCTGCAACCTGGACTTTAGTGGAACAAATGATAGGCATCTTGAAAATGAGGTTCTGGTGCCTCCACAGGTCTGGTGGAGTCCACAGAGCCCACAGAGAGAATGATGGAACTCTGTGACACCTGAGCTATCAGCTCAGCCTGAAGGCGGACGGACTCCTCCATCATGCTTTGCAATCTAAGGATTGAAGCGGACATCCCTTCCTGATGTTCCCGAGCTTGCCTTTGCAGCTCCAGCTGTGGCATGTCCGAGTCCAGAGGCTCGACATTTGACTTGGACTCAGCAGAGGGTGTCGTGCATCATCATCACTTGCGTGCTACACAAACTGGTGCTGCAATAGTGGGAGTAGCTGGCTGAGGAGAAGATAGAAGAGCTGCATGTTTCCTCCGATGAGGAGGACATCGAAGGGGATGATGGTGATGAGGTTCTCAAAGGCGAGGATGCTGACGATGAGGCCATCTCGCTGGCCAGACGAGGCAGGTGTGCTGAGGAGCTGCAAGATTTGTGGAGGATGATGACGAGATGTACTGAGCTCCATCCTGACTTCCTCATCTTGCATCTGTGAATGTTTGACTCCTGTATGGCTGATGGCAGCACACCTACGCTCAGTGCTCAGGCTCATGTCATGGACACACAGCGGAGGCCCCAATTGTCGCTAGATTCCAGGAGGATGATGACAACATGCAGTGAGGACACTCTATAGATCTTCACATAGTCTCTGAGAATGTCTGACCCCTGTCTGGCTGAGGGCAGCTCGCTTATGCTCCGTGATCAGGGTCATATCATAGAGACATAGCCGTGAAACTTTAAAAGTACTTGATCCTTTGTCAGACTTCAGTACCTGAGCCTTTCAGGAGCTGGAGCATAGCATCGATGGTCACAGATGCTGAAGAGATGGGGGCCAGCCCCACCTCAAAGGTGCACAGAGCCCACAGAGAGAATGATGGAACTCTGTGACACCTGCCCATGACACTCTGGCAAAAATGACAGCACTGTCAAGGTGCAGGCATCAGTAATGTGTCTAATGAGTGTGAGGCTGGACCATCACTTTGCTCTGAAGGCTGCACAAAGCATAGGGAAGAGGCCCTGAACTGAGACAACTGCCTATATCTTGTGCAGGAAAGAAGGTTTCACATCTGAGTGACAG
The DNA here is from genome assembly GCF_017639515.1 of Carcharodon carcharias. Lineage (NCBI taxonomy): Eukaryota > Metazoa > Chordata > Chondrichthyes > Lamniformes > Lamnidae > Carcharodon > Carcharodon carcharias. Next base: position 54,498,075 of record NC_054485.1, on the reverse strand, counting down.
GAATACTGTTCATCAGAAAAAAGAGCCATTAGCAGGGAGACATTTTTGGGAGTTTATTTACAATAGTGAACATTATGTACAAGTGATTAACACCCGTGCCCAGACTTGGCTTGGCCTAAATAGCCAAGTGGTTATGGTACTGGGTTTGTAACCCCAAGATCAAGAGTTCAAATCTCACAATGGCAAACTATGAAACAATGTAACTTCATCTGAAACAGATGGAAATGGGTTTGTACTCGAAAGAGTTACATCTTCTAAACTTTCTTAACCCTGCCGTTAAGTCTTGGTGCTTCCTCGACATCCACAGCGGAGGTGGAGGCAGCCTGCTGACTGTTATGCCCTGTCTGTATTGAACTTGGCAGGCGTCCTCTGGGGGCCTGAGACCTTGAGGACCCCAGCCTGCTTTCAGGGTCCTGCAGTGTGGCAGTGGCACCTTCCTCAGTCCATGGAACTGGAGCTGCTGAGGTCACAGAAAGAGGGGAATCGGATGGACCGGACACTCCCTGAGTCACCTAGGTGGATGGCTTCGGGGTGTGCACCTGCTAATCCTCATCCCTATGGATGGCCAAGAGCCCCTCCCCTGGCTGACTCCTTGACGAGAAAGGGAAGCTGGAGAGGCATTGAGCTGCCTCAAACCCCTCTCACATTAACACTGCTGGAGGCCAGCTCTGGTGTTGGCAATGGAGTTAAGCCCGTGCAGCAGTGCAGGAGCGATGTCCTGGACCAAAGTCTTCATGGTGGCTGCTATCCTACCAGTGTTGACCTCAGTGCATTGGCATGCTGGTGCTATCAGCTCAGCCTGAAGGCGGACGGACTCCTCCATCATGCTTTGCAATCTAAGGATTGAAGCGGACATCCCTTCCTGATGTTCCCGAGCTTGCCTTTGCAGCTCCAGCTGTGGCATGTCCGAGTCCAGAGGCTCGACATTTGACTTGGACTCAGCAGATTTCTGGCCTCCTGCAGTTCTCGGAGTGTTGGAAATCTTAAGTCCCTGCTGCTGCTTGCTGTGGATCAGACAGTGCGATATGCTCACCAGTGATCCCGAGGCCACTTTAAAGCTAGGTCCCACTTTGGTGTGTGTCTCTGTGCTGGTGGAGGGTGTGGGTGAGCGTTGTGACGGGTCTTCAATGAGGGTATCTTCTGATTCTTCTTCTGGTGTGTCCTTGGGGCTAGATTCCCTCGGCTGTTTCCCAGATGTGCCTGTGAAAGCAAAGGGAGATCATTAGTGCATTAGTGAAACAGGACACATCACTCACAGCATGGTTGTCTGATGGATGTTGCACTGCTGGATCCTCACCTGGTACAGCACCATCAACCTCACCATCAGCACAGGACTTTGATTTCAGGCATTCCGCCACCGGTCTATGACCTCACCCTTCTGCTGTGTGCCAGCTTGTCCTGCATAAACACAGACGGAGAGAGTGTAAACAAGATGCCTGCCAGGCCAGATGATAAGTATGTACCATACTTTGCTTAGATAAAGTACCATATCAAAGGTTACTGTGGAAAATAAAAGCTCATGGTATAGTGGGTAACATATTGGCATGGATGCACGATTGACTGGCTAACAGGAAACAGAGAGTAGGCATAAATGGGTCTTTATCAGGTTGGCAAGATGTAATGAGTGACGTGCCGCAGGGATCAGTGCTAAGACTTCAACTATCTACAGTTTATATAAATGACTTGGATGAAGAGATGGGTGGGATGGTTGCCAAATTTGCTGATGACGCAAGGATAGGTGGAAAGGTAAGTTGTGAAGAGGACATAAGGAGGCTACAAAAAGACAGAGATAGGCTAAGTGATTGGGCAAACATCTGGCAAATGGAGTATAATGGGGGAAAATGTGAAATTGTCCATTTTGGCAGTAAGGATAACAGAGAAGCTTATTACTTAAATGGTGAGAGATTGCAGTGCTCTGAGGTGCAGAGGGATCTGGGTGTCCGAATGCATGAATCACAAAAGGCTAGTATGCAGGTACAGCAAGTAATTAGGAAAGCTAGTAGAATGTTATCATTTATTGCATGGGGAATTGAATACTAATATAGGGAGGTTATGCTTCAGTTGTATAGGACACTAGTGAGACCACATATGGAGAACTGTGTACAGTATTGGTCACCTTATTTAAGGTAATTAACCTTATTTATGTAAATGCTTTGGAAGCAGTTCAGAAAAGGTTTACCAGATTAATACCTGGAATGGGTGGGTTGTCTTATGAGGAAAGGTTGGACAGACTAGGCTTGTATCTGCTGGAGATTAGAAGGGTAAGAGGTGACTTGATTGAAACCTTTAAGATCCTGAGCGGTCTTGACAGGGTGTATATGGAGAGGATATTTCCTCTTGTGGGAGAATCTAGAGCTAGGAGTCATTGATTAAAAATAAGGGTCGCTCATTTAAGACAGAGATAAGGAGAATTTTTCTCTCTCAGAGGGTCATGAGTCTTTGGAACTCTCTTGCTGAAAAGGTGGTGGAAGCAGAGTTTCTGAATATTTTTAAAGCAAAGGTGGATAGATTCTTGGTAAGCAAGAAGGTGATAGGTTATCGGGGGTAGGTGGGATGCAGATGTCAGGTCACTGTGAGATCAGCCAGAATTTTATTAAATGTCAGAGCGGGCTCAAGGGGCTCACTGGCCTACTCCTGCTCCTTGTTCATATGCTTGGCATGTGTGGGTGGTGACTGGTCCCGTGGATGGGATGTGGACAATGAAGGGGTGTGTGAGAGTGAATGGTGAATTCCCTTGAACTGGTATGAGTGAGGGCCCTGTGGATGTGTGATGGGTTTGTGAGTGTGTGGCTCATTCATCCTTTCTCGGCATTCGGTAGCTGTCCTCTTTTGCAGGGCATTGGTGCTGACCACTGCTGCCATTCCTTTCCATGCTGGATTGTTAATGTTGCTGCCTCTCCTGCAGCCAGACCGGGGGTAGTGGACATGGCGGCAGGCCTCCACGGCATCCAAAAGGCACTCGAGGGACGCGTCACTAAACTGGGGAGCTGTAGTCTTCTTGCCTTTCCGGGCCATGTCCTCTTTGCAGTAGTCCTGGGCTGGAAGATCTGAGAGGCATATGCGCAGCTGCAGTTTAAACATGGCACCTGTTGTGATGAAGCGGCGATGTGACGGCATGGCAGATGAATCAGAGGCTGCCGACCATCAAAATGGTGTGTTCCCTGGGAATGCATAATTAATGAGACTGAATTGGGATGATACAGCGTAAAAAGCTGCCAATGCGGCCAGCAGGTGAAACGTTCTTTTTCTTGCCCACTACCGCACTTAGTGCAAATCTGGGATGATTCTGCCAGTGACAAGACCAAGATGAATGTCAGCAGGGTGACAAGAAGGCAATCTGGAGGGATTAGCACTAAATCTTAAGCATTTAGAACTGATTTACATCATCAGATGTGTGATAACTGTAGCTTTAAGAAATGTAGTGACTGTAGCCTTAAGATGTGACAGTGTGAATGAATCAACATGAAGCATGGGGAACCTTAGGGGTGGAATTTGTGTCTAGTTGTGGACCTTGATGGAAGCATGTAACTGCTGTTGAAGCTCTGTAAGTAAAGTTCACTGTTTCTTATGAGAAACCTGTCTGGAAAATCAAGTCTATAACAAGATGGAAATCTGTCCCATTGCTTTTTTGGAGCCTACTATACAAAATTGATAGGCAGGGAAAAACTAGTTGGTCTGGGTGTTAGCTATAAACGCAATAACTTTCTATATGATGTGATCTCTGCCCCAGTCAGTATCTGGTTCAACTCTATCTTTAAGTCATAGAGTCAATACATATTTCACAATAGTCCCAATTTCTCCAAACTTTCTAAATAACTGATGCAATACTGTGGTTGCAATACCCCAACCCACTGTTGGAGGTGCTAGCTGTTGGATGATAGCTTATACTGAGTGTTACGACCAGGTGAGAAGGGGTGAACTCTCCTTTATTCAACCTCCTCGGTTGGTCACAACAAAGGGTTAAGTCTCTTTTTCATGAGAATATACCCTTTCTGAATCCAAATGTATTTAACTATTTAGGCTGTGAGAATAAGGCACCAATCAAACAAGGTTTTCTTGAGTCAAAGAAACCAGAGCAAAATTAAAACGTCCCACAAAATCAAGGATTCAGCTCTCACTCTCATGCAATCATTCGGGCCCCCCACCACCCCACCCCACCTCATACACACACACATACACGCACGCACATACAAACACAGGTAGCAGAAATAGGGGGAGTTAGAGTCCAATAAAATATGGGTAAAACATGATACGGTTAAATGTATTTGATTGTCCTTGAGGTGTAGATTTTAAATGTTGCGGCCAATTTGGATTAGATGGTCTCTTGGATGCGGTCAGATGTAGAAGATACTGCAATTATTACAAGATCTTGGTTCACTATTGGTTTTCAAATAGAGTTGGTTTCTTGAACTGGGCAACACACTTATTGAAAAAGAAAGAGAGGGAGAAAGAGCAGCCTTCAGCCTCTTTCCCCTGCTGAAGACTTTCTTGACACCGCCTGTATCACTTGCAATCTTTCTCTTGTGGCTGATGACATTGCCTTGAAATACTTCACCCATTATGTATTTCCAAGAGGTTTTGTGTGGGTCTGTCTGTGGCAGCTATTGTTTCAATATCCAGTACTTTAATTTTTGATGTGTCTTACTTAGACAGTTACAAGTTTCAAGGGGTCTCTGGGTTATAGGAAATGTCTCTCTTTTCACACTCTCCTGAGGGTAATTTGTTTGTTTCTCACCTACACCTTGGATTGTGGCCTTGCATTTTTAAGCAGTTTGCTTTGTCTCTGTTCAAATTGCAAAATTTCCAGTCAGTTGAAAAGTTTGAAAATCAAATTTTCAAAAATAAAGGGGCATAGTCTTGTGACATGGGGCCCAACTGCCCTCTCGTGTGGATAAAAAATCCCATGACACTAATTTGAAGAATTGGGGCTAAGTACTCAGACCAATATTTATCCCTCAAACAACACAAAAAACAAATCAGATTATCCTGGTTGTTATCACATTTCTCTTTGTGGGAACTTGCTGTGCACAAATTGGCTGTTGCATTTCCTATATTACAACAGTGACTTCACTTCAAAGCAGCACTTCATTGGTGTAAGGTATCTTGAGAATTCCTTGGTTGTGAAAGGTGCCATATAAATGCAAGTCTTTTATTTAACCAGCATTTGGCATTGTGAGACACACTCACAATTATAAAAAACATATTCTTTCAGGGAATGTGGCCCTTGCTGGCTAGTCCAGCATTTATTGTCCATCCTTAATTGCCCTTGAGAAGGTGATGGTGAGCTGCCTTCTTGAACCATTGCAGTCCACAGTGCTGTTAGGGAGGTAGTTCCAGGATTTTGACCCAGTGAAAGTTAAGGAACAGCCAAGTCAGGTATATGTGTGTCTTGAATGGTAACATGCGGGGGGTGGTGTTCCCATGGATCTGCTGCCCTTGTCCTTGATGGTAGTGATCACGGGTTTGGAAGGTTCTGTTGAAGGAGCCTTGGTGCATTGCAGTAGGGCTGTAGTGCTGTCACTGTGCGTCTGTGATGAAGGGAGTGAGTGTTTGTGGATGGGATGCCAATCAAATGGGCTGCTTTGTCCTGGATAGTGTGAAACTTCTTGAGTGTTGTTGGAGCTGCACTCAGCCGGGCAAACAGAGAATATTCCATCAGACTCCTGACTTGTGCCTTGTAGATAGTGAACTGTAACTTGCCACTTATCAACCCAAGCCTGGAAATTGTCCAGGCCTTGCTGCATTTGGACATGAACTGCTTCAGTATCTGAAGAGTCGCAAATGGTGCTGAACGTTGTGCAATCATTAAAAAACATTTGCACTTCTGACCTTATGATGGAAGGAAAGTCATTGATGAAGCAGTTGAAGATGGTTAAGCCTAGAACACAACCCTGAGAAACTCCTGCAGTGTTGTCCTGGAGCTGAGATGACAGACCTCCAACAATCAGTACCATCTTCCTTTGTGCTAGCTATGATTCCAACAAGGAGAGAGTTTTCCCCCGATTCCCATTGACTACAGTTTTGCTCGGGCTCCTTGATGCCACACTCGGTGAAATACTGCCTTGATGACAAGGGCAGTGACTCTCGCCTCACCTCGGGAGCTCAACTCTTTTGTCATGTTTGAACCAAGGCTGTAATGAGGTCAGGGGCTGAGTGGCCTTGGGGGAACCCAGACTGAGCATCAGTGAGCAGATTATTTTGAAGTAAGTCCCCCTTGAAAGCACTGTTGATGGCTCCTTCTACCACTATTTAATCTAACTTATCACTATAATGGTATTTAATATATCATTATAAATATATGAATGTTTAAGAGCAGAAGCTCATTAGGCTCAACGCACTCATGATGTTTTCAGAAATATCTCCATGTGCCTGCCTGCTCACCATATCCTTCAACTTGTTTCCTCTCCAGGAACACTGCTCATAGTTTTCAGTTCATCCGAACTCCTGCCATTCCCTGGTTACTAATTAAATGTCTCAATTATTCTTAGAGTGAGAATATTTTCCTTCTTACTCGCAACTTTCTAATTTTTCACATGTATCCCTGGAATTTGAAGTCTTCACCAGGATTAACAATTTGCCTGGGCTAATTGATCAATGGCCTCCACAGTCTTCAAATTTTAACTCACAAGGTGAACAGGCACACATTTCCTCAATTTTAGCTGAATCCTGCGATCATTTTAGTCCCTCTGCACCTCCTCAATGTTAGCGCTCTATTCAGAGATAATTGTCCTGAAGATAGAATGCATTTCCTTCATTGAATTAAACCCGATGATGATGGATTCATGTACAACAACAAGAACTTGCATTTAGAGAGTACCGTGAATGTAGCAAAATATCTCAAAGGATGTTCACAGGAGCATTACCTGACAAAAATTGATGCTGAGCCAGAGATGGAAACATTAGGACAGGTGATCTCAAGCTCGGTCTCAGAGTTAGGTTGTATGTAGTGTCTTAAAGAAGAATTTAGAGATGGAGAGGTTAAAGGAGGGAATTCCAGGCCTTATGGCTGAGATTGCTGAAGACTCAGCCGCCAATGGTAGGGCAAAGAAAGTGGGGTGGAATTTACAATGACTGAAAGCACAACTGTGCCAAATATTTGTCGAGGATCTCACTTGACTAATCTCTATTTTCCATTCTTAAACGGCTTTTTGAGGCAAGTCTGGACAGGACTGGATTTAAGTACAGTTAGCACACCCATTACTATGGACACATTTGCACCTTAATATTTTATAGTTGACCTTCTTCTCAAAAACTGCACCTTCCATTTCCCCCCTTTTTAGGTCAGGGGTATGAGGGTTGATTATAGTCGCTCAACTGCTAAAGTGGCTGAGATTAGCAAAGCTGAACACAGAGCAGGGCTATGGAGGAAGAGACGGAGAAGGGGTTAATTGGATAACTCTTTAAAAGAGCTGGCACAGGCATGATGGAACAAATGGCCTCATACAATGTTGTAAGATAGTATGCAACTTTGCTTTGCCCTGGAACTCAAGTCAGAGGAGTGGATTGCTTCACCTCCTGCTCCGTGATAATATACCTTTTTTTCTGTAAAGGCCATTGAGTTATGGAGGCCCCAAAATCCAAGATTGTGTTTAACGTCCCTAACTTCAGGCAGCATAGTGGCTGAAAGATTGGAGTTGACACTAGCGCCCTGGGACTAAGCAGGGAGAAAATGATGCAGAATTAAAAGTGTTTAATTGAAAAGTGTTTATTGAGTTTGGACAAGAAAATGTTTAACTGTGATTCCATCCATAGTGGAGTAGCCTGGTAATGTTCATTGCCTCGGCTCAGCAGAATGGGAGAAAGTCAAGATATTTTTATTTCTCCTTGCCCTTTCGATAATGGCTTGTGAGTTTAGTTATGATGAAATTAATAAAAGATATTACTGGCAGTTGGTTTTATTTTTTATTATCACTGGCGGAGAGAGGTGGTGAAAGCATTTGATTTCATGCAGCATAATTTAACAATAAATTTGGACACGAAGGGCTGGATATTATCGTGTGAACTTTTTCTGCATTTGTGTCAAATTGCTCTCAAGTTTAATGATGGCTATTTATTTTAAATGTCTGAACATTAAAATTTGAATCAAATTTGTTGAAAAAAATGAATTAAGCATGTATACGCTAACATTACACACTAAGTTCCAGGCTTGTAAATGTGAGTGAAATGCAATGGGTTGCACACCACACTGGGCCTTTATGAGGCTAGTGGGAATGGGACTATTCATTTACTTATTACAGTTGATGAGGATGTTAATTTACACTTGGGGAGGGAGACAGAAAGCCCATCCATCTTCAGTGGTCTCGCTAGCTTACCACCGCCTTCTCAAGGGCAATTAGGAATGGGCAATAAATGCTAGCTTAGCCAGCAGTGCCCACATCCCGTAAATGAATTTTAAAAAACCCCCTCCAGCCCCACAACCCTCCATGTTTAATTCTGGCCTCCTGCACAACCTCGATATCTGTCAGTAATAATAAATAACAACAGAAAATGCCGGAAACACTCAGCAGATCAGACGCATCTGTGGAGAGAAAAACAGAGTTAATGATTGAAGTTGGTGATCTTCATCAGAATTCAAATTCCTTTGCCCCACAATTGGGCGGTCATGCTTTTAATGCCTTAAGCTCTGGAATTCCCCCACTAAAACTTTGGGTGGAATCATCCTAGATTTGCACTGAGTGCGGTAGCTGGCAGATAAAAGCATGTTTTACACACTGGCCACAATGGCAACTTTTCACACTGTATCATCCCAATCCCACCTCATTAATCTTGCATTCCCAGGAAACATGCCATTTCACAGGGGGCAGCCTCCGATTTGCCCATCCCTCCTTCACCTTGACACCTCATCACGCCGGGCGCCATATTTAAAGTGCAGCAGCGCGCACACCTCTCAGTGCTTCCAGCCCACGACTGCTGCACCAAAGACAGGTTGGCCCCGAAAGGCAAAAATACTTCCACCCGCACCCCCCCACCAGCCACGCCTCCACCTCCACCCCCACCCCCACCCCCACCCCCAGAATCAGTGATGTGTCCCTGGAGCGTGTTTTGGAAGCCGTGGGGACCCGCTGTGATGTCCTCTGTCCCCGCTCTGGCCGCAGGAGGGGCAGTAATGTCACCAATCCGGCTTGGGAGGCAGTGGCAGCGGTGGTCGGTGCCAACGCCCTGTTAAAGAGGACAGCCATTGAGTGTCGCAAAATGATAAATGATTTCCACTCTGCCGGGGTAACTCACTCTTCTCATCAATCTCAACTCACACACTCACAAACCCACCTCACATCCACAGGGATCTCACTCACTGTCACTTCGAGGGACATCACCATCCACTCTCTCACACACACATTCATTGTCCTCCTACACCCAGACATCCATGCATACTTATCCTCTGGCTTGGCAGGCATCCCGCTTCCACTCTCTCCATCTGTCTTCATGCTGGACAAGCTGGCACACAACAAGAGGGAGAGGTTGCAGACTGGAGGGGGATTGCCTGAAATCAAGATCCTCATGGACTTTAAAAAGAGCCATCCAGCTGGCTGGTGAGGATCTGGATCATTCTTGTGCTGACGGTGAGGTCGGTGCTGCTGTACCAAGGGAGGGTCCAGCAGTGCAACATTCATCAGACAACCATACCGTGAGTGATGTGTCCTGTTTCACAGGCCACTGCCATGCACAAATTATCTCCCCTTGCTTCCGCCGGCACATCTGGGAAACAGGTGAGGGATTCCATGACCCAGGTCCTTGACTCAAGCCCCAAAAACACCTCAGAAGAGGAATCTGCTGAAAGCCTCATCACAGCACTCACCCACACCCTCCACCAGTGCAGAGACACACGCCTCAGTAAAACCGAGCTTTAGAGTAGCCTCGGGGTCACAATCTGGTGAGCACATCACATTGTCTGATCCACAGCAGGTGGTGGCAGGGACTTGCCTGGTTTCTGGCACTTGGAGGATTAGTTGAGACCAGAAAACTGCTGAGTCCGAGTCAGATGACAAGCTTCTGGTCTTGGTCATTTCACAGCTGCAGGAGCTGCAAAGGCAAGCTCAAGAACATCAGTAAGGGATGTCCGCTGCACTCATCAGATTGCAAGGCACAATGGGGCAGTCTGTTCTCCTTCAGGCTGAGGTAATAGCACCGACATGCCAATGCACTGAAGTCAACACTGGTGGGATGGTGGCTGCCACGGAGACCTTGGACCACTCTTGCACTGCTGCGTGGGCTGAAGTCCATCGCTGATGCTATAGTTGGCCTCCAACAGTGTCAACATGAGAGGGGTGCTGGGCAGCTTGATCTCACTTCAGCTACTCCTTCTCCTCAAGGAGTCAGCCAGGGGCCCTTGGGTGCCCATAAGGAGGAGGATTAGCAGGTGCACAGCCCGGGGCCATCTGCCCAGGTGATTCTGTTCTGTCCGGACCATCCGAATCCCCTCTTCCTGTGACCTCAGTAGCTCCAGCTCCCCAGGCCAAGAAACGTGCCACTGCCACACAGCAGGACCCCAAAAGCAGATCTCAGCCCTCCAGAAGATGCCCGTCAAGGTCATCATAGACAGGGCATAGCAGTCAGCAGGCTGTCTCCACCTCTGCTGTGGATGTCTGGAGAGCAGCAAGATGTAGCAGCAGGGTTAGGAAAGGTAAGAAGATGTAACTCTTTTGAGTACAAACCCGTTTCCATCTGTTTCAGATGAAGTTATATTGTTTCATAGTTTGCCATTGTGAGATTTGAACTCTTGATAATCTTTTAAATGAAAACCAAATCAACAAAATTGGGATAAATCAGGCACAGCCCCTAATTCAGGTCAGCTGTAAAACCAAGAACAAAGTTTAAAGGAAACTTACAAACTTTAAATCAAAATGTGATTAAAGGGGTCAACAAAACACCCCAGTCCCCGCGGTGCCCACCGAGCACGGAAGGCCTCGAGAGTGCCAGCAGACACCGCGTGCTCCTTCTCCAGGGACATCCGGCAGCGAATTTAGCCACGGAAGAGGGACAAACAATTGGGCGGGACTCCCCCGTCGATCGCCCGCTGCCTGGACCTGTTAATGGCCAACTTGGCCAGGCCCAGGAGCAGGTTCACGAGGAGGTCCTCCTCCTTCCCGACCCCCTTCCGCACCGGGTGCCCAAAGATCAGGAGCGTGGGGCTGAAGTGCAAACAAAACATCAATAAAAGGTTTTTCAAATAACTAAAAAGGGAGTGCAGCCTACAACACCCTATGTATACATGGTCCACGGACTCCACAAGACCGCAAAAAGGGCACGTGTCCTGAGAGTCCGTGAACCTATGCATCCTCTTATTATAAGGGACTGCTGCATGCAACACCCTCCAACCCAGGTCCCCGATAGAAAGGGGGAGGACACCTCCGTAGAGGGCCTCCCATTGGGGGCCTCCGCCGCCGGACGGCAACAAGGCACGCCAAGGCGTGTCCGGTCGACGGACAAGGGCGAGAAAATGGAAGGTGTGCAGCAGCAGTCTGTACAAAAAGCCCCTCTTTGCTGTGCCAAAAGGCACAGAGGGCATGTCCCCGAGGCGGCTCATATTGCGGGGCACCAGCACCCGAGGGAGGGTTCGGGGCTTGGGGCCAATGTGGAATTCCGTCCGAACAGGGGAACGCTCAGACGGAAGACCACCGCACACCTGGGCCGCCTCAAGACCCAAAATAACGTTGGGTCCGAGCACAACCGTTCTCAGGTCTTGGATGGCATCGGCTGCGACCTGGACACTCACAGACGCGCGTCGCGCCAACTCCTGCGGGAGCATCCAGCCCAGTCCTCCGCCACCCAGCACGTCCCCGATCCTGGTCACCCCTGCGGCCACAGCCCTCCTCTCCGCCAACCACTGAAAAGGCCGGAGGGGCGGATTCCTGAGCAGCGGCTCTCTGACGATAGCCGCTACTCCTGACGGGGGAGAGCTGCGTCGCGAGGCGACCACTTTCCAGACTTTGATCAGGTCCTGGTAAAAGACGGGCAACGCCTGCAAGGAGGCACCGAGGCCCAGCTGTTCTATAAACAGGAGCTGCACGTCATAATTCAGGCCGTGCACCTGACGGAAGAAATACGTCATCAGGGCACACCATCTAGGAGGAGGCTCGACGTAGAGGTATCGCTGCAGGGTCTGAAGGCGGAAAGTCGCCACCTGTGTGCGTAGGCACACTAGTGCCTGACCACCCTCCCTAAGCGGGAGACTCAGAACCTCGGCAGTGACCCAGTGCAATCTTTTGTCCCAGAATAAGTCGACTAACAATCTCTGGATTCTTGTGACAAAGTCCGGGGGAGGGGTCAAAGTGACCAGCCGATACCACAACATGGCGGCGATCAGCTGGTTTATGACCAGAACTCGACCTCGGTAAGATAGCACTCGGAGCAGTCCTGTCCAGCGCCGCAGGCGAGCGGTGACTTTCGTCTCCAGTTCCTGCCAGTTTGCCGGCCAGGATTCCTCAGCGGGGCAGAGATGGACCCCCAGGTAGAGGAGGCTGGTCCTGCTCCAGGTGAAAGGCCTGAGCTCCTCGGGTAGGGGATCCATCTGCCACTGACCGACCAGGAGTCCAGAACATTTACCCCAGTTGATCCTGGCAGAAGAAGCGGCAGAGTAGACCTCCTGGCACTCGTGCATCCTCCGCAGGTCAGCCGGGTCACTAAACATAAGGAGCACGTCATCGGCGTAAGCCGAAAGGACCACACCGATGCCCGGCCCGCGCAGAACCAATCCCGACAACCTCCTCCGCAAGAGGCGCAGGAAAGGCTCCACGCAAATAGAATACAACTGGCCAGACAGGGGGCAGCCCTGACGTACCCCTCTCCCAAAGCGAAGGGGTGCCGTCAGGGACCCGTTAACCTTCACTAGACACTCTGCGGCGGTGTACAGAAGTCGGATCCGGGCGACAAAATGCGTCCCGAACCCGAAAGCTCGCAGAGTTCCGAGTAAGTATTCGTGATCCACCCTGTCGAACGCCTTCTCCTGATCGAGAGACAGGAAGGCGCTCGACAGACCAGCCCTCTGGGAATGGTGGATGATGTCCCGGACCAGATGGATGTTATCATAAATGGTTCGGTCCGGGACGGTGTAGGACTGGTCAGGGTGGATCATGTGGTCCAGCACGGTGCCGAGCCGAGAAGACATGGCTCGGGCGAAGATTTTGTAGTCCGTGCTGAGGAGGGAGACCGGGCGCCAGTTTTTAAGAAGGCGGAGATCCCCCTTCTTCGGCAGCAGGGCAATCACGGCCCTGCGCCACGAAAGGGGCATCTCCCCGGTAGCAATGCTCTCCCCCAGGACCCCCGCGAAGTCGCTCCCCAAGACGTCCCAGAACGCCCTGAAGAACTCCACGGTCAGCCCGTCTAGTCCCGGGGTTTTGCCCCTAGAAAGACCGTCGAGTGCGCCGGTCAGCTCCCCCAGACTTATAGGGGAGTCGAGCTTTCCGGCGCACTCTGGGCCGACCTGCGGCAGGTCCTCCCACAAAACTCTGCAAGATTCCTCACTGGACGGATCCGGAGAGCACAGGGCAGTGTAGTAATCTCGGGCAATGGCCCTGATGCCCTCCGGATCCGAGACAAGGGATCCGTCGTTGGCCAGCAGCGTAAAGAGCTGCTTACGGACCCCGTGCCTTTTTTCCAGTGAGTAGAGAAGGGAGAGCCACAGTCCATCTCCTTAAGGAAACAGATCCGCGACCTCACGAACGCACCCCGAGACCCGACCAGTTGCAGGTCCCGCAGCGCGCCCTTCTTCTCATCGTACACCGACCGCAGGGCCGGGTCCGCGTCGGGCTGACGGAGACGTGCCTCCAGGTCGAGCACCTCCTTCTCCAACTCCTCGACCCTGGATTTGCGTCTCTTTGTCGACCCCTTCGCGTACTCTTGACAGAAAACTCGGACGTGAGTCTTGCCCACGTCCCACCATAGCCTCAAGGAGGGGAAGCCTCCCCGCTTCCTTCTCCAGCCGGCCCAGAAGCGACGGAACGAGTCCAGGAACCGCTGGTCTTCCAACAACAGGTTATTAAAAACAAAAACAGAATTACCTGGAAAAACTCAGCAGGTCTGGCAGCATCGGCGGAGAAGAAAAGAGTTGACGTTTCGAGTCCTCATGACCCTTCGACAGAACTTGAGTTCGAGTCCAGGAAAGAGCTGAAATATAAGCTGGTTTAAGGTGTGTGTGTGGGGGGCGGAGAGATAGAGAGACAGAGAGGTGGAGGGGGTTGGTGTGGTTGTAGCGACAAACAAGCAGTGATAGAAGCAGAATATCAAAAGATGTCAACAACAATAGTACAATAGAACACATAGGTGTTAAAGATAAAGTTGGTGATATTATCTAAACGAATGTGCTAATTAAGAATGGATGGTAGGGCACTCAAGGTATAGCTCTAGTGGGTTTTTTTTTTATTTTATATAATGGAAATAGGTGGGAAAAGGAAAATCTTTATAATTTATTGGGAAAAAAAAAAGAGAAGGGGGAAACAGAAAGGGGGTGAGGATGGGGGAGGGGACTCACGACCTAAAGTTGTTGAATTCAATATTCAGTCCGGAAGGCTGTAAAGTCCCTAGTCGGAAGATGAGGTGTTGTTCCTCCAGTTTGCGTTGGGCTTCACTGGAACAATGCAGCAAGCCAAGGACAGACATGTGGGCAAGAGAGCAGGGTGGAGTGTTAAAATGGCAAGCGACAGGGAGGTTTGGGTCATTCTTGCGGACAGACCGCAGGTTAAAATGCCAGTACACGGACCCCGTCCGAGCGCAGAACGAAGTGAGCTCCGCCCACACCAGACGGTGGTCCGTGCACGGAACCTGCTGTATAGAAGCAGCCGGAACGCAGGACACGTACGCCTTCGAAACGTAAAGGCGGTCGAGTCTGGATGCTCCGTCTCCAGGTGACACAAAGGTGAACACGCTGGAGTCAGGATGGAGATTTCACCAGACGTCCACTAAGTCGAAGGACCTGACCAGGTCCCGCAACTTACTCACACCTCGCGTGCAGTGCGGGGTACCGTGACGGTCCCGGACCCCGAGGGTGCAATTGAAATCCCCCCTGAGGACGATGCACTCGCCAGCGTCGATGGAGCCGAGATGAGTGGACACTTCTTCAAAGAAGCTCGCTTGCTGCTGCGTGCCCAGGGGAGCGTACACATTCACAAAGTGAAGCACCGCCCCCCCCCAGACGCACAGTCAGGTGCAGCAACCGGCCTGGCATCGGCTCCTTGACCCCCAAGATCTCCGGCTGAAAATGCGGGGCCAACAAGATAGCCACCCCGCCAGAATTGGAGGCTAGGTGACTCATGTAGACCCCCCCTCGCCACTCCAGGAGCCATGTGGCTTCGTCTCCCGGAACGGTATGGGTTTCTTGCAGGAAGCACAACGCATACTTCCCGTCCCTGAGGACTAACTATTGTTCTCTGCAGCTGTGACCAGTACTTGCAAAGGTTGTGTTGCTTGCCCAGTGCTGTGGTTTGGGATAGTTCCTGGAGAAGAACTTGTTGGAACCAACAATGTAACTCTTTTGAGTACAAACCCATTTCCATCTGTTTCAGATGAAGTTACATTGTTTCATAGTTTTGCCATTGTGAGATTTGAACTCTTGATCCTCTTGATAATCTTTTAAATGAAAACCAAATCAACAAAATTGGGATAAATCAGGCACAGCCCCTAATTCAGGTCAGCTGTAAAACCAAGAACAAAGTTTAAAGGAAACTTACAAACTTTAAATCAAAATGTGATTAAAGGGGTCAACAAAACACCCCAGTCCCCGCGGTGCCCACCGAGCACGGAAGGCCTCGAGAGTGCCAGCAGACACCGCGTGCTCCTTCTCCAGGGACATCCGGCAGCGAACGTAGCCGCGGAAGAGGGACAAACAATCGGGCGGGACTCCCCCGTCGATCGCCCGCTGCCTGGACCTGTTAATGGCCAACTTGGCCAGGCCCAGGAGCAGGTTCACGAGGAGGTCCTCCTCCTTCCCGACCCCCTTCCGCACCGGGTGCCCATAGATCAGGAGCGTGGGGCTGAAGTGCAAACAAAACATCAATAAAAGGTTTTTCAAATAACTAAAAAGGGAGTGCAGCCTACAACACCCTATGTATACATGGTCCACGGACTCCACAAGACCGCAAAAAGGGCATGTGTCCTGAGAGTCCGTGAACCTATGCATCCTCTTATTATAAGGGACTGCTGCATGCAACACCCTCCAACCCAGGTCCCCGATAGAAAGGGGGAGGACACCTCCGTAGAGGGCCTCCCATCGAGGGCCTCCGCCGCCGGACGGCAACAAGGCACGCCAGGGCGTGTCCGGTCGACGGACAAGGGCGAGAAAATGGAAGGTGTGCAGCAGCAGTCCGTACAAAAAGCCCCTCTTTGCTGTGCCAAAAGGCACAGAGGGCATGTCCCCGAGGCGGCTCATATTGCGGGGCACCAGCACCCGAGGGAGGGTTCGGGGCTTGGGGCCAATGTGGAATTCCGTCCGAACAGGGGAACGCTCAGACGGAAGACCACCGCGCACCTGGGCCACCTCAAGACCCAAAATAACGTCGGGTCCGAGCACGACCGTTCTCAGGTCTTGGATGGCATCGGCTGCGACCCGGACACTCACAGACGCGCGTCGCGCCAACTCCTGCGGGAGCATCCAGCCCAGTCCTCCGCCACCCAGCACGTCCCCGATCCTGGTCACCCCTGCGGCCACAGCCCTCCTCTCCGCCAACCACTGAAAAGGACGGAGGGGCGGATTCCTGAGCAGCGGCTCTCTGACGATAGCCGCTACTCCTGACGGGGGAGAGCTGCGTCGCGAGGCGACCACTTTCCAGACTTTGATCAGGTCCTGGTAAAAGACGGGCAACGCCTGCAAGGAGCCACCGAGGCCCAGCTGTTCTATAAACAGGAGCTGCACGTCATAATTCAGGCCGTGCACCTGACGGAAGAAATACGTCATCAGGGCACACCATCTAGGAGGAGGCTCGACGTAGAGGTATCGCTGCAGGGTCTGAAGGCGGAAAGTCGCCACCTGTGTGCGTAGGCACACTAGCGCCTGACCACCCTCCCTAAGCGGGAGACTCAGAACCTCGGCAGCGACCCAGTGCAATCTTTTGTCCCAGAAGAAGTCGACTAACAATCTCTGGATTCTTGTGACAAAGTCCGGGGGAGGGGTCAAAGTGACCAGCCGATACCACAACATGGCGGCGATCAGCTGGTTTATGACCAGAACTCGACCCCGGTAAGATAGCACTCGGAACAGTCCTGTCCAGCGCCGCAGGCGAGCGGTGACTTTCGTCTCCAGTTCCTGCCAGTTTGCCGGCCAGGATTCCTCAGCGGGGCAGAGATGGACCCCCAGGTAGAGGAGGCTGGTCCTGCTCCAGGTGAAAGGCCTGAGCTCCTCGGGTAGGGGATCCATCTGCCACTGACCGACCAGGAGTCCAGAACACTTACCCCAGTTGATCCTGGCAGAAGAAGCGGCAGAGTAGACCTCCTGGCACTCGCGCATCCTCCGCAGGTCAGCCGGGTCACTAAACATAAGGAGCACGTCATCGGCGTAAGCCGAAAGGACCACCCCGATGCCCGGCCCGCGCAGAACCAATCCCGACAACCTCCTCCGCAAGAGGCGCAGGAAAGGCTCCACGCAAATAGAATACAACTGGCCAGACAGGGGGCAGCCCTGACGTACCCCTCTCCCAAAGCGAAGGGGCGCCGTCAGGGACCCGTTAACCTTCACTAGACACTCCGCGGCAGTGTACAGAAGTCGGATCCGGGCGACAAAATGCGTCCCGAACCCGAAAGCTCGCAGAGTTCCGAGTAAGTATTCGTGATCCACCCTGTCGAACGCCTTCTCCTGATCGAGAGACAGGAAGGCGCTCGACAGACCAGCCCTCTGGGAATGGTGGATGATGTCCCGGACCAGATGGATGTTATCATAAATGGTTCGGTCCGGGACGGTGTAGGACTGGTCAGGGTGGATCATGTGGTCCAGCACGGTGCCGAGCCGAGAAGACATGGCTCGGGCGAAGATTTTGTAGTCCGTGCTGAGGAGGGAGACCGGGCGCCAGTTTTTAAGAAGGCGGAGATCCCCCTTCTTCGGTAGCAGGGCAATCACGGCCCTGCGCCACGAAAGGGGCATCTCCCCGGTAGCAATGCTCTCCCCCAGGACCCCCGCGAAGTCGCTCCCCAAGACGTCCCAGAACGCCCTGAAGAACTCCACGGTCAGCCCGTCTAGTCCCGGGGTTTTGCCCCTAGAAAGATCGTCGAGTACGCCGGTCAGCTCCCCCAGACTTATAGGGGAGTCGAGCTTTCCGGCGCACTCCGGGCCGACCTGCGGCAGGTCCTCCCACAAAACTCTGCAAGATTCCTCACTGGACGGATCCGGAGAGCACAGGGCAGTGTAGTAATCTCGGGCAATGGCCCTGATGCCCTCCGGATCCGAGACAAGGGATCCGTCGTTGGCCAGCAGCGTAAAGAGCTGCTTACGGACCCCGTGCCTTTTTTCCAGTGAGTAGAAGAAGGGAGAGCCACAGTCCATCTCCTTAAGGAAACAGATCCGCGACCTCACGAACGCACCCCGAGACCCGACCAGTTGCAGGTCCCGCAGCGCGCCCTTCTTCTCATCGTACACCGACCGCAGGGCCGGGTCCGCGTCGGGCTGACGGAGACGTGCCTCCAGGTCGAGCACCTCCTTCTCCAACTCCTCGACCCTGGATTTGCGTCTCTTTGTCGACCCCTTCGCGTACTCTTGACAGAAAACTCGGACGTGAGTCTTGCCCACGTCCCACCATAGCCTCAAGGAGGGGAAGCCTCCCCGCTTCCTTCTCCAGCCGGCCCAGAAGCGACGGAACGAGTCCAGGAACCGCTGGTCTTCCAACAACAGGTTATTAAAAACAAAAACAGAATTACCTGGAAAAACTCAGCAGGTCTGGCAGCATCGGCGGAGAAGAAAAGAGTTGACGTTTCGAGTCCTCATGACCCTTCGACAGAACTTGAGTTCGAGTCCAGGAAAGAGCTGAAATATAAGCTGGTTTAAGGTGTGTGTGTGGGGGGCGGAGAGATAGAGAGACAGAGAGGTGGAGGGGGTTGGTGTGGTTGTAGCGACAAACAAGCAGTGATAGAAGCAGAATATCAAAAGATGTCAACAACAATAGTACAATAGAACACATAGGTGTTAAAGATAAAGTTGGTGATATTATCTAAACGAATGTGCTAATTAAGAATGGATGGTAGGGCACTCAAGGTATAGCTCTAGTGGGTTTTTTTTTTATTTTATATAATGGAAATAGGTGGGAAAAGGAAAATCTTTATAATTTATTGGGAAAAAAAAAAGAGAAGGGGGAAACAGAAAGGGGGTGAGGATGGGGGAGGGGACTCACGACCTAAAGTTGTTGAATTCAATATTCAGTCCGGAAGGCTGTAAAGTCCCTAGTCGGAAGATGAGGTGTTGTTCCTCCAGTTTGCGTTGGGCTTCACTGGAACAATGCAGCAAGCCAAGGACAGACATGTGGGCAAGAGAGCAGGGTGGAGTGTTAAAATGGCAAGCGACAGGGAGGTTTGGGTCATTCTTGCGGACAGACCGCAGGTTAAAATGCCAGTACACGGACCCCGTCCGAGCGCAGAACGAAGTGAGCTCCGCCCACACCAGACGGTGGTCCGTGCACGGAACCTGCTGTATAGAAGCAGCCGGAACGCAGGACACGTACGCCTTCGAAACGTAAAGGCGGTCGAGTCTGGATGCTCCGTCTCCAGGTGACACAAAGGTGAACACGCTGGAGTCAGGATGGAGATTTCACCAGACGTCCACTAAGTCGAAGGACCTGACCAGGTCCCGCAACTTACTCACACCTCGCGTGCAGTGCGGGGTACCATGACGGTCCCGGACCCCGAGGGTGCAATTGAAATCCCCCCTGAGGACGATGCACTCGCCAGCGTCGATGGAGCCGAGATGAGTGGACACTTCTTCAAAGAAGCTCGCTTGCTGCTGCGTGCCCAGGGGAGCGTACACATTCACAAAGTGAAGCACCGCCCCCCCCCAGACGCACAGTCAGGTGCAGCAACCGGCCTGGCATCGGCTCCTTGACCCCCAAGATCTCCGGCTGAAAATGCGGGGCCAACAAGATAGCCACCCCGCCAGAATTGGAGGCTAGGTGACTCATGTAGACCCCCCCTCGCCACTCCAGGAGCCATGTGGCTTCGTCTCCCGGAACGGTATGGGTTTCTTGCAGGAAGCACAACGCATACTTCCCGTCCCTGAGGACTAACTATTGTTCTCTGCAGCTGTGACCAGTACTTGCAAAGGTTGTGTTGCTTGCCCAGTGCTGTGGTTTGGGATAGTTCCTGGAGAAGAACTTGTTGGAACCAACAATGTAACTCTTTTGAGTACAAACCCATTTCCATCTGTTTCAGATGAAGTTACATTGTTTCATAGTTTTGCCATTGTGAGATTTGAACTCTTGATCCTCTTGATAATCTTTTAAATGAAAACCAAATCAACAAAATTGGGATAAATCAGGCACAGCCCCTAATTCAGGTCAGCTGTAAAACCAAGAACAAAGTTTAAAGGAAACTTACAAACTTTAAATCAAAATGTGATTAAAGGGGTCAACAAAACACCCCAGTCCCCGCGGTGCCCACCGAGCACGGAAGGCCTCGAGAGTGCCAGCAGACACCGCGTGCTCCTTCTCCAGGGACATCCGGCAGCGAACGTAGCCGCGGAAGAGGGACAAACAATCGGGCGGGACTCCCCCGTCGATCGCCCGCTGCCTGGACCTGTTAATGGCCAACTTGGCCAGGCCCAGGAGCAGGTTCACGAGGAGGTCCTCCTCCTTCCCGACCCCCTTCCGCACCGGGTGCCCATAGATCAGGAGCGTGGGGCTGAAGTGCAAACAAAACATCAATAAAAGGTTTTTCAAATAACTAAAAAGGGAGTGCAGCCTACAACACCCTATGTATACATGGTCCACGGACTCCACAAGACCGCAAAAAGGGCATGTGTCCTGAGAGTCCGTGAACCTATGCATCCTCTTATTATAAGGGACTGCCGCATGCAACACCCTCCAACCCAGGTCCCCGATAGAAAGGGGGAGGACACCTCCGTAGAGGGCCTCCCATCGAGGGCCTCCGCCGCCGGACGGCAACAAGGCACGCCAGGGCGTGTCCGGTCGACGGACAAGGGCGAGAAAATGGAAGGTGTGCAGCAGCAGTCCGTACAAAAAGCCCCTCTTTGCTGTGCCAAAAGGCACAGAGGGCATGTCCCCGAGGCGGCTCATATTGCGGGGCACCAGCACCCGAGGGAGGGTTCGGGGCTTGGGGCCAATGTGGAATTCCGTCCGAACAGGGGAACGCTCAGACGGAAGACCACCGCGCACCTGGGCCACCTCAAGACCCAAAATAACGTCGGGTCCGAGCACGACCGTTCTCAGGTCTTGGATGGCATCGGCTGCGACCCGGACACTCACAGACGCGCGTCGCGCCAACTCCTGCGGGAGCATCCAGCCCAGTCCTCCGCCACCCAGCACGTCCCCGATCCTGGTCACCCCTGCGGCCACAGCCCTCCTCTCCGCCAACCACTGAAAAGGACGGAGGGGCGGATTCCTGAGCAGCGGCTCTCTGACGATAGCCGCTACTCCTGACGGGGGAGAGCTGCGTCGCGAGGCGACCACTTTCCAGACTTTGATCAGGTCCTGGTAAAAGACGGGCAACGCCTGCAAGGAGCCACCGAGGCCCAGCTGTTCTATAAACAGGAGCTGCACGTCATAATTCAGGCCGTGCACCTGACGGAAGAAATACGTCATCAGGGCACACCATCTAGGAGGAGGCTCGACGTAGAGGTATCGCTGCAGGGTCTGAAGGCGGAAAGTCGCCACCTGTGTGCGTAGGCACACTAGCGCCTGACCACCCTCCCTAAGCGGGAGACTCAGAACCTCGGCAGCGACCCAGTGCAATCTTTTGTCCCAGAAGAAGTCGACTAACAATCTCTGGATTCTTGTGACAAAGTCCGGGGGAGGGGTCAAAGTGACCAGCCGATACCACAACATGGCGGCGATCAGCTGGTTTATGACCAGAACTCGACCCCGGTAAGATAGCACTCGGAGCAGTCCTGTCCAGCGCCGCAGGCGAGCGGTGACTTTCGTCTCCAGTTCCTGCCAGTTTGCCGGCCAGGATTCCTCAGCGGGGCAGAGATGGACCCCCAGGTAGAGGAGGCTGGTCCTGCTCCAGGTGAAAGGCCTGAGCTCCTCGGGTAGGGGATCCATCTGCCACTGACCGACCAGGAGTCCAGAACACTTACCCCAGTTGATCCTGGCAGAAGAAGCGGCAGAGTAGACCTCCTGGCACTCGCGCATCCTCCGCAGGTCAGCCGGGTCACTAAACATAAGGAGCACGTCATCGGCGTAAGCCGAAAGGACCACCCCGATGCCCGGCCCGCGCAGAACCAATCCCGACAATCTCCTCCGCAAGAGGCGCAGGAAAGGCTCCACGCAAATAGAATACAACTGGCCAGACAGGGGGCAGCCCTGACGTACCCCTCTCCCAAAGCGAAGGGGCGCCGTCAGGGACCCGTTAACCTTCACTAGACACTCCGCGGCAGTGTACAGAAGTTGGATCCGGGCGACAAAATGCGTCCCGAACCCGAAAGCTCGCAGAGTTCCGAGTAAGTATTCGTGATCCACCCTGTCGAACGCCTTCTCCTGATCGAGAGACAGGAAGGCGCTCGACAGACCAGCCCTCTGGGAATGGTGGATGATGTCCCGGACCAGATGGATGTTATCATAAATGGTTCGGTCCGGGACGGTGTAGGACTGGTCAGGGTGGATCATGTGGTCCAGCACGGTGCCGAGCCGAGAAGACATGGCTCGGGCGAAGATTTTGTAGTCCGTGCTGAGGAGGGAGACCGGGCGCCAGTTTTGAAGAAGGCGGAGATCCCCCTTCTTCGGTAGCAGGGCAATCACGGCCCTGCGCCACGAAAGGGGCATCTCCCCGGTAGCAATGCTCTCCCCCAGGACCCCCGCGAAGTCGCTCCCCAAGACGTCCCAGAACGCCCTGAAGAACTCCACGGTCAGCCCGTCTAGTCCCGGGGTTTTGCCCCTAGAAAGACCGTCGAGTGCGCCGGTCAGCTCCCCCAGACTTATAGGGGAGTCGAGCTTTCCGGCGCACTCCGGGCCGACCTGCGGCAGGTCCTCCCACAAAACTCTGCAAGCTTCCTCACTGGACGGATCCGGAGAGAAAAGGGCAGTGTAGTAATCTCGGGCAATGGCCCTGATGCCCTCCGGATCCGAGACAAGTGATCCGTCGTCGGCCAGCAGCGTAAAGAGCTGCTTACGGACCCCGTGCCTTTTTTCCAGTGAGTAGAAGAAGGGAGAGCCACGGTCCATCTCCTTAAGGAAACAGATCCGCGACCTCACGAACGCGCCCCGAGACCCGACCAGTTGCAGGTCCCGCAGCGCGCCCTTCTTCTCATCGTACACCGACCGCAGGGCCGGGTCCGCGTCGGGCTGACGGAGACGTGCCTCCAGGTCGAGCACCTCCTTCTCCAACTCCTCGACCCTGGATTTGCGTCTCTTTGTCGACCCCTTCGCGTACTCTTGACAGAAAACTCGGACGTGAGTCTTGCCCACGTCCCACCATAGCCTCAAGGAGGGGAAGCCTCCCCGCTTCCTTCTCCAGCCAGCCCAGAAGCGACGGAACGAGTCCAGGAACCGCTGGTCTTCCAACAACAGGTTATTAAAATGCCAGTACGCGGACCCCGTCCGAGCGCAGAACGAAGTGAGCTCCGCCCACACCAGACGGTGGTCCGTGCACGGAACCTGCTGTATAGAAGCAGCCGGAACGCAGGACACGTACGCCTTCGAAACGTAAAGGCGGTCGAGTCTGGACGCTCCGACTCCAGGTGACACAAAGGTGAACACGCTGGAGTCAGGATGGAGATTTCGCCAGACGTCCACTAAGTCGAAGGACCTGACCAGGTCCCGCAACTTACTCACACCTCGCGTGCAGTGCGGGGTACCGTGACGGTCCCGGACCCCGAGGGTGCAATTGAAATCCCCCCCGAGGACGATGCACTCGCCAGCGTCGATGGAGCCGAGATGAGTGGACACTTCTTCAAAGAAGCTCGCTTGCTGCTGCGTGCCCAGGGGAGCGTACACATTCACAAAGTGAAGCACCGCCCCCCCCAGACGCACAGTCAGGTGCAGCAACCGGCCTGGCACTGGCTCCTTGACCCCCAAGATCTCCGGCTGAAAATGCGGGGCCAACAAGATAGCCACCCCGCCAGAATTGGAGGCTAGGTGACTCATGTAGACCCCCCCTCGCCACTCCAGGAGCCACGTGGCTTCGTCTCCCGGAACGGTATGGGTTTCTTGCAGGAAGCACAACGCATACTTCCCGTCCCTGAGGACCGAGAAGTTCTGGAACCTGCGCTGTGCTGCCCTGCTGCCGCGGATGTTGAGGCTGGCTATAGTCGTCTTCATTGTCAAAGGTACATCAAATCTTCACCTTAAGTCATTAAAAAGAAGAAGAGGACTTTTTAGTCCTTCCTCTCCTTCAGGAGCCCAGCGAGAAACGTTTGGACCCTCCGCCGCGCGTTCCTATCCAACTCAGGAGACTTGAGAGCCTCGCGAGTGGACCAGAACACCAGCGGAAAAGAATGCCACCGGTCCAAGGCCAACTGAACCCTGTCTCGGCGACCGCGATGACTCGCCAAAAAGTCCCGGAGTTCCCTTGGGGGGATGAGGGGGGAGTCAGTAGAGGGCACCAGGGGATCCACCGCCTCGCTTGAGAGCGACTCAGCGTAATCTCCAGCGCTCACCACGGACACCCCGTCCTCCTCCAGGTCGTCGCCTCCAGCTTCCGACCCCTCCCCCGCATTGAGTACGGGGGCTGATTCGGAGCTGCCAGCTGGCCCCACCTGTACCTCGATCCCACCCCCAGGATCAAGGCCAGAGGGGTCCTCTCTGGTCTCCTCTAAACGTTTTGGGTCAGAGGGCAGCGGCAGTTCTGATGCCCGCTCTCCTCCCGGCACCGGGTCGTCCGGGGAGCTCAGGACAAGCTCCTGACCCAAAACTAGGACGCCCGGTGCGAAGGTTTGGGAGGGAGCGGGAAGGCCTTCCTTTTCGCCGCCACCCAATGACCCGTTGACATTTTTTAAATTTTGAAAGTTGCAGTCCCCCGATGAGCCAGAAGGTACCTCAGGGGTATCGAGGGTCTCTGAGTCGGGCACCACCTCAAGGGAGGTGCCTTCAGTGACCCCCGAGGGGCCCTGTTCAGGGGACTGCAGCAGGTTGACAGGGGTAATAGTGGTGGGAGTCGGTGCAGGGGTTTTGAGTTCCCCCAGAGGACAGGGCGAGATTTTACTTGGTGGAGACGCCACCACCTCTTCATCGGGGGAAGGGACACACCCAACTTCTTCAGTTTGGGCATCACCCACCTCCTCCTCCGAAGCGTGACGTCTCTTCCGGGTCAGGCTGGGGGCTAGGGAGACCTCCATTTCCGAGGCCCCCTCCTCCTTGTCCAGCCCTCCCGGACACTCCACCCTCTGGGTTTTGGGTGTTAGATACCCCGGCTCGGGGTCCCGCGTCCCTTCCCCGCCGGCCCCGGGAGCACGCGCAGGGACGACGCCGGGCCCAGCACTCGGCGCCTTAGCACCCACGGGCCCGGGAGCACACGCGGACACGACGCCGGGGCCGCATGTTGTCTTTTCCCCCGAGCCGGTGCTTGCAGGTGTTTGGGGGTTTTGGGGCGTTTCAGGGGCCGCCTCCAGGTTGCGGGTCTTCCTCTGCGCCTTCTTACGGCGTGGGGGCTCTCCCCCCGCCTCACCGGCAGCCGAGATGGCAGTGGCCGCCGGCGTCGCTTCCCCTTGCGGGGAGGGAGATGGAGTGGTGGCGGGGGGAGGAGGGGCGGTGCCAGCCGTGGCCGCTTGGGTGGGGCTCGTAGCCTTGGAGGCGGGGCAGTTCTTCCTCACGTGCCCCGCCTCCTTACAAGCATGGCACCGCACGCCCTCCACGGTCCAGAAGACCCATTAGGCGGTCCCCTCAAAATTGATAACGAAGGCCCCCTCCAGGCACTCCTCCTGGGCCAAGCGGACAAATACCTGGCGCCGGAAGGAGTACACATGGCGGAGGGCCGAGTCTTTGAGGCCGAGCGGGATTGGTGCAACCCCCGACCTGACCTCCCCCAATTTATTAAGGTGGGGGAGGAGGAGCTCACTCGATAGAAAAGGCGGGATGTTCGAAATAATAATTCTCTGGGCGGTGGCCTCAAGGGGGTCCACCGCCAGAAAAGTCCCGCCCACAGTGAGTCCTTTTTGCAGGGCGAGGTGCACCGCCCGCTCGGACCTCAAGAAGAATATGGCCTTCCCATACATTTTAGAGGCCGCGACAATGGCTGAGGGGCCGACGACCCCAGCCATAGCCTTTACGCAGGCCTCTATTGTCATTTCAGGGTGAGCATAGCTCTTTACCCCAAGGGCCCTGGTCAGGAGGCGGAAAGGTGACAGGGCAGCGGGAGCAGCTGGAGCCGCAGAAGCAACCACCCCCGCATAAGTTTTCTTTTTTTGAGGCCCTGCCACCGGTGACAAAACCGCCTCCACATTAGCCCTCGAGGGCCCGGCCACAGGTGATGGTGAATTGGCCTTAGGGCCAGAGCCACGCCCACCCCGGGAAGGATTGGCCATTTTGTTTTTTTCTTTTTATTTTTTTTTTAGAAATATAGGGAGGAAAGGGGGTGGGGGAGAGAGGTAGAAACAACCTCCCCTCTTTTAGGCAGGAGAGGAGAGGAGGGAGAGGAGTAAAAGACAGGGAGGCACAGGAGGGAAAGAGGTAAATGTCCTGGTGGGTGTCCTCGATGGTGGATGGACGGTGGGTGGGGGCCTGATGTTCTTCAGGCAGGGGGAGGCGATGTCTTCACCAGCTATTGCTGGCCTTACTGGGAAAAGGGCTGGGTTGGGGGGAGGGGTGGCAGAAAGATGGTTTCAGCACACACACACACCCTCCCTCTCTTCCTTCCCCAACTCCTCTGGCAGTCTTCTTGCCTCCCCCTACAAAAACACAGTCCTTAATTGCCCCCACCTTAAACAAAAATACACAGTTCAGACACCCACCTAGGATGTTGTTTTTCAACTCAGTCCTGGCCTCCTGGCCTTCCTGTCCTGTAGCAACAGTAGCAACTGTTCTCTTCTCTCCCTCTCTCTCCTTTGGCAGCACTGGAGGAGCAGCAGCAGAAGCAGCAGCAGCACACAGCAGAAGCAACAACCCCAAAGGCAGCAGCAGAAACAGTTGAAACACTGAGGAGCAGCAACACCAACACCACACACCTTCTCTCCTCAGTATCAGGAAACCAACTGAATCCACAATTACCTCCACGAGATCGTTAAGAAAATGAACTCTTGATACTCTTTTGAGTAAACCTGTTTTCCATCTGTTTCAGATGAAGTTACATTGTTTCATAGTTTGCCTCTGTGAGATTTGAACTCTTGATCTGGGGGTTACAAACCCAGTACCATAACCACTTGGCTATTTAGGCCAAGCAAATGTGAAGTGGAAAGACCGGGAATCGAACCTGGGCTTCATATATGCAAAGTATGCGCTCTACCATTGAGCTACATGCACAAACGGTTTATAAGTAACTCTTTCGAGTACAAACCCATTTCCATCTGTTTCAGATGAAGTTACATAGTTTGCCATTGTGAGATTTGAACTCTTGACCTTGGGGTTACAAACCCAGTACCATAACCACTTGGCTATTTAGGCCAAGCTTTAAATTACATTGTTTCAATGTTTGCCATTGTGAGATTTGAACTCCTGATCTGGGGGTTACAAGCCCAGTACCATAACCACTTGGCTATTTAGGCCAAGCCCATGGTATAAGAAATCACCTGACCAGCATGTAACTCTTTCAAGTACAAACCCATTTCCATCTGTTTCAGATGAAGTTACATTGTTTCATAGTTTGTCATTGTGAGATTTGAACTCTTGATCTTGGGGTTACAAACCCAGTACCATAACCACTTGGCTATTTAGGCCAAGCCCCTTACAAACACATTTCCATCTGTTTCTATTCAGATGAAATTACATTGTTTCATAATTTGCCATGGTGAGATTTGAACTCTTGATCTTAGGGTTACAAGCCCAGTACCATAACCACTTGGCTATTTAGGCCAAGCATGTTAAGAAGATGTAACTCTTTTGAGCACAAACACATTTCCATCTGTTCCTATTCAGATGAAGTTAAATTGTTTGCCATTGTGAGATTTGAACTCTTGATCTTGGGGTTACAAGCCCAGTAACTCTTTCGAGTACAAACCCATTTCCATCTGTTTCAGTTGAAGTTACATTATTTCAAAGTTTGCCATTGTGAGATTTGAACTCTTGATCTTGGGGTTACAAACCCAGTACCATAACCACTTGGCTATTTAGGCCAAGCAATTTTTTTTATTGTGTCTGCCTGCTTGCATGCCTCTGCATTTGCCCCATTGGGGCTTAATATACCTGTCCCATATGTTCAGGAAGTGTGTGTAACTCTTTTGAGTACAAACATGTTTCCATCTGTTCGTATTCAGATGAAGTTACATTGTTTCATAGTTTGCCATTGTGAGATTTGAACTCCTGATCTTGGGGTTACAAACCCAGTACCATAACCACTTGGCTGTTTAGGCCAAGTCTTGATGATTTGAACTCTTGATCTTGGTGTTATAAGCCCAGTACCATAACCACTTGGCTATTTAGGCCAAGCTTGTTAAGAAGATGTAACTCTTTCGAGTACAAACCCATTTCCATCTGTTTCAGATGAATTTACATTGTTTCATAGTTTGCCATTGTGAGATTTGAACTCTTGATACTCTTTTGAGTAAACCTGTTTCCATCTGTTTCAGATGAAGTTACATTGTTTCATAGTTTGCCATTGTGAGATTTGAACTCTTGATCTTGGGGTTACAAACCCAGTACCATAACCACTTGGCTATTTAGGCCAAGCCAACACATTTGCATCTGTTCCTATTCAGATGAAATTACATTGTTTCATAATTTGCAATGGTGAGATTTGAACTCTTGATCTTGGGGTTACAAACCCAGTACCATAACCACTTGGCTATTTAGGCCAAGCAAAAACACATTTCCATCTGTTTTCAGATGAAGTTACATTGTTTCATAGTTTGCCATTGTGAGATTTGAACTCTTGATCTTGGGGTTACAAGCCCAGTACCATAACCACTTGGCTATTTAGGCCAAGCAAATTTTTTTCTTGTGTCTGCCTGCTTGCATGCCTCTGCATTTGCCCCATTGGGGCTTAATATACCTGTCCCATATGTTCAGGAAGTGTGTGTAACTCTTTTGAGTACAAACATGTTTCCATCTGTTCCTATTCAGATGAAGTTACATTGTTTCATAGTTTGCTATTGTGAGATTTGAACTCCTGATCTTGGGGTTACAAACCCAGTACCATAACCACTTGGCTGTTTAGGCCAAGTCTTGATGATTTGAACTCTTGATCTTGGTGTTATAAGCCCAGTACCATAACCACTTGGCTATTTAGGCCAAGCTTGTTAAGAAGATGTAACTCTTTCGAGTACAAACCCGTTTCCATCTGTTTCAGATGAAGTTACGTTGTTTCATAGTTTACCACTGTGAGATTTGAACTCTTGATCTTGGGGTTACAAACCCAGTACCATAACCACTTGGCTATTTAGGCCAAGCAAAAACACATTTCCATCTGTTTTCAGATGAAGTTACATTGTTTCATAGTTTGCCATTGTGAGATTTGAACTCTTGATTTTGGGGTTACAAGCCCAGTACCATAACCACTTGGCTATTTAGGCCAAGCAAATTTTTTTCTTGTGTCTGCCTGCTTGCATGCCTCTGCATTTGCCCCATTGGGGCTTAATATACCTGTCCCATATGTTCAGGAAGTGTGTGTAACTCTTTTGAGTACAAACATGTTTCCATCTGTTCCTATTCAGATGAAGTTACATTGTTTCATAGTTTGCTATTGTGAGATTTGAACTCCTGATCTTGGGGTTACAAACCCAGTACCATAACCACTTGGCTGTTTAGGCCAAGTCTTAAAAATGCTCTGGTACAAAGGGATTTGGGTGTTTGTAACTCTTTCGAGTACAAACCCGTTTTCATCTGTTTCAGATGAAGTTACGTTATTTCATAGTTTGCTATTGTGAGATTTGAACTCTTGATCTTGGGGTTATAAACCCAGTACCATAACCACTTGGCTATTTGAAGCACTAAAATCCACTTCCATCTGTTTCAGATGAAGTTACATTGTTTCATAGTTTTGCCATTGTGAGATTTGAACTCTTGATCTTGGGGTTGCAAACCCAGTACCATAACCACTTGGCTATTTAGGCCAAGCATTAAACGACCGCCGCCCGAGATCGGGGCCCGACCGCGATTTCATAGTTTTGCCATTGTGAGATTTGAACTCTTGATCTTAGGGTTACAAACCCAGTACCATAACCACTTGGCTATTTAGGCCAAGCTTGTTAAGACGATGTAGTTGCACAGCCTGAGCATGGATGTTAATCACTTGTACATAATGTTCACTTTGTTAACAAACCCTCAAGAATGTCTCCCTGCCTATGGCTCCTTGTTCCGATGAGCAGTGTTCGTGTCACTCAGACGTGAAACCTTGGTCCCTGTGCAAGATAAAGGCAGGTGTCTTGGTCCAGAGCCTCTCCTGTGCTCTGTGCAATATTCCCAGCACACTGATGGTGTGGCCTTCAGAGTCACTGGCCGCATCAGTCATGCCTGCACCTCGATGGGGTTTATCATTGCTACCAGATTGCCCTGGGCCGGAGCACAGGGTTCCGTCATTCTCTCTGTGCTCTCAGCATCTTTGAGGTGCGGCTGGCCCCTCTATCTCATCAGCAGTTGTGTTCAGTGGCAGTGTGGTCCTGAAGGGGACAGTTCACAAAGGATGCCATAAGATCAGGACAAATTAAAGTTTCTCCATTACATTTCCATGACATGATGCTGTTCACAGAGCACAAGCGAGCTGCCATCAGCCAGACAGGAGTCAGACATTCACAGAAGCAACGTGAGGATTTATGGAGTGTCCCCACTGCATGTCATCATCCTCCTGGAATGTAGAGGACTATGGGCATCTGCTGCATCTCCATGACAGCAGCATTCTCACAGTGGGTATGTGCGCTGCCATCAGCCAGACTGGAGTCAAATATTCACAGATGCAATGTGAGGATCGATGGTGTCTCCTCACTGCATGTTGTCATCATCCTCCATGAATCTAGCAGTTAAGAGGGCCTCCCAAGTGCACCTGCCTCCTCTGGCCAGTGCAATGACCTCATCGCCATCATCCTCATCTTTGAGGACCTCCTCACCCTCATCCCTGCCTATGTCCTCCTCACTAGAGAAGATGAGCAGCTCCTCGATCCCCTCCTCTCCCTTTCACAGCATCAAATTATGAAGGGCGCAGGAGGTGATGACAATATGTGACACCCCATGTGGACTGTATTGCAAGGCTCCACCAGACCGGTCCAGGCACCAGAACCTCATTTTCAACATCCCAATGGTCTGCTCCACCAAGTTGCGAGTTGCAGCCTGAGCCTCATTATACTGTCGCTCTGCTGCAGTCTGAGGCCGCCACACAGATGTCATCAGCCACAGCTTCCTTGTCCCTGAGGAACCAACCCTGCAGCCTCTCTGGACCTTGGAGAACATCAGGGATCTGAGACCTAATGAGAATGTAGAAGTTATGGACACTCCCTGGGAACCATGTGCAGACCTGCAGGATGCATTTGTGTTGATCGCAAACCGGCTGAAAATTCAGCGAATGGAAGCCCTTGTGGTTGGTGTAGTTGGCTGTTTGTTGCCATGGAGATCGGAGCACCACATGAGTGCAATCGATGGCACCCTGCACCTATGGGAAACCTGAGATCTGGGCAAATCCCAGCACTCTTGCTTCCTGGCTTTCCTGATCCCAGGTGAAATGCACAAAGTCGTGACCCTTCAAGAATATGGCATCCATGACCTCATTGATGCATTGATGGATGGAGGCTTGTGATATCCCACAGAGGTCACCTGTGCAGCCCTGAAATGAGCCTCAGGTATAAAAATTGAGCACCGCAGTCACTTTCACAGCCACTGGCAGTGGATGCCCTCCGTTTCCTTGCAGTGCCAAATCCTGCAGCAAGTGACAGATGTGACTGACCAGTTCCATGGAGATGTGCAGTCTTTAGTGACACCGGTTGTTGGTCATCTGCAGGAATGACAAGCGCCATCTGTATACTCTGGATCTAGCTAGGCACCAATCAGCGACGGTCTCTGTGGCTCTTCAGGGGCTTCCATGGGGGGATCCCAGCAGTGCCCCTTCCTGAGGGTGCTGTTACTCCCTCTGGCCAGCCAGGCACCACCATCACTCTACTCCCCTTTGCCTCTGCTCTCAGTAAGCCATGAGGCATACAGCTTGGTCACCAGGCTCCCTGTTTCTGATGTACTCCTCCTGCAGGGTGAAAGAGAGAGACACGTGAGTTAGCATGGGTATGCTGAAAACCTCTCTTGGTTAAATCTGAAGGCTCCTTTATGCTTCCCGGTGAGTGTTGGCCATCACTTAGATGGCCAGGGTTTAGTGCTCTGCATGGCTGCCCGAAACCACATCCACCTCTGCCCCACTCCACCCGATTGATTGGCAACAGTTTTGCCCATTAGACTACATGCTGTGCCCTCAGCTCAGGTGCAGGCATTCTCATAACCTGCATTGCAAGGCTGCACTGTTAGCTTGAACCATGGGGGAGACTGGTCCAAACCAGAATGATGACATTGCAACGGGCTGTGAACACCTCCACCAGTGACTGCTCCATGACTAGATATAGGAAGGAGATTGTGCAACTTGCCCAGTCGTCCAACTGTTCTTCAGTCCACT
Organism: Carcharodon carcharias; assembly: GCF_017639515.1. Lineage (NCBI taxonomy): Eukaryota > Metazoa > Chordata > Chondrichthyes > Lamniformes > Lamnidae > Carcharodon > Carcharodon carcharias. Next base: position 54,465,270 of record NC_054485.1, on the reverse strand, counting down.
AAGATGCTCATTAATTTGCAGTCTGGGTCAAAATCTTGGAACTCGCTTTCTAACAGCACTGTGGGTGTACCTACATCACATGGACTGCAGCGGTTCAAGAAGGCAGCTCACCGCCACCTTCTCAAGGGCAACTAGGGATGGGCAATAAATGCTGGCCCTGCCAGCAAAGCTCACATCCCATGAATGAATGAAAAAAAAGTCTGTGCCTGAGGGGTGAAAAGCTCTGGTGCACTTGGTGCCACTTTCAGGCCTCTGTGTTGCTTGAGTGGGCAGAGAAATTAAAGGCCCGACTCCAATCATATCAATGTGGCTGCCCCTGAACTATCTGAGCTGCAGAGGAATTGTCACTTTATACAAGGTTTCCCTAATGCATGGCTGCTTCTCTCCCCACCACTGCACTGTCAGCCAGCCGGGATAAAGTACCTTGCCTGTGCCCTCGCCTGAATGTGCGGTGCTTCAACCTTGAGGTTCAACAGGTGACCCTTGTGAGTGCTGCGCAGTGTTACTGTGCAGTCATGTCTAAGTTTCCCTCAAAGTGCAGCTCATCAGGTGCATGACATGCGGTGGTAGGAATCGCGACCCGCCATTGCTGCGTGGAGCGGACGATCGCAAACTGGTTTCACAACGTCGCAAAACTAATATTTGGCCTTCTCGCCATGTTGTCTGCTCACCCCTGACACCAACATGCACGGAAAATCCCACCCTCTGTCTCTCTATCCCTTCTCTCCTCTCTTAAAACTCTTTGTTTGGTGTCAAATGTAGTTTGATATCCCTCTCGTGAAGTGCCTTGTGACATCTTATTCTATTAAGGGTGCTATGTAAATGCAAGTTATTGTTATCAATGGACCAGGGAAAATCTCTCCAGTCTTCACAGTGAAGTATGAGAGGTGGTTCAGGATCAGCAAAAGGTAACTGTCTATCATCCTCCACCTGCTCATCAAGGACTTGTATCGTCCATTACTGACACTACAGAGGGTGCAATTGCTTTTGGTTCTCATGCCAAATAAGGCTTTCAAACATCAGGAAGCAAGGGGATTCCAATGGCACTTGTCCAGAATGCCATGTTCATCTACTTACAGGAGGTGCCTGATTTGGAATTGTGACAGGTTCACCTGGTTCACAAAATATGCAAACAGCTGGTTACTCAGCAACAGTTCTGGGTTGCCGCTGGATCCCCTCCAAATTCTGCAAGTGGTTACCTGTATCAGAGACATGGAGGGGCATTCACCATCAGCCAATCCGAGGCTGAGAGCTAGAGCCCACGTTTGCTCATGAAACAGATGATGTCTGATAATCTTACAGTCAGAACCAACCCAATTCAACACACATAAAATAACATTTTCTTCACATGAAAGTTTGCAAAAAAATTGGAACACACTGCCTGGAAGGCTGTGAATGCAGAATCAATAGATTTTATATCAGGATTTCAGTAGGAAATAAGAGTATTAAGGGATAAGCAGAAAGGGTTTGGGATTGGGATTAAACAGACAGAGCAAAGTCAATCATGGATTAGCTACACTGTTAAAGGAAAAAAAAGACTTGTATTTATACAGAGCCTTTCACAACCGTCAGATATCCCAAAGTATTTTACAGCTTTTAAAGTACTTGTTTGAAGCATAGTCAGTGTTATAATGTAGGAAATGCAGCAACAGATTAGTGCACAGCAAGGTCCCACAAATGTGAGAATGACCACATAACCTGTTTTTGTGATGGTGATTGATGGCTAAATATTGGCCAGGACACTTGAGAAAACTGTTCTTTAAACCGTTGCCCTGGAATCTTCTGTGGTCACCCAAGAGTTTTTGGTTATCAGGATTGCTTTGTCCAGCGATCATGAGCTGCACTCTTGATATTAACACATTAGTTAGTGCTTGAAACTGATTAACTGAACAAACACGGGTGGTTTATTGGAAGAACAGAACACTAACACCATGTGTGCTTCTTCAATCACCTCCAGCTCTAGATTTACAGTTACGCAAGAAGCCCGCGCTGTGTAGCGAACGGTCAATACAGTCACATGGTCAACTAACTACATTCTCTTAAAGGTACATAGCACTCTATCACATCCCTCCCCCCTTTACTTGAATGTACAATTGACAAGCATCACAACATCCCAATTATTTACATGTATAGCTATTTACAAGTCAAGTCTCTCAGGAGGCTTCCTTGGGTATGTTGATCTCGGCTGTTTTTTCCAAGATCCCCTCCTCATGGGTCAACTGTCCACCAGGCTCTTCAGCAGGAGTGGAAAAGTTTGTGTCTCCGACCCTCTTGGGCCAACAGTCCACTAGTACTTCCAAATCGTGTGACACTTCTGCCACGTGGGGTACAGACTCAAAGGCAAATGATGATGGCATTCCTTCATGTGGGACTGTCTCTCTTCTCCAGAGATGATCCACGTGTCGTCTAATTATTCAGTCATTTACTGACGCATTATAGGAGAGAGGTCCTGTCACTGTACTCACTTCACCTAATAACTAATTTGGCCCATTCCAAAGTTCTTCGCGAGAACTGTGTCCCCCACCGTGAAATTTCTTTCATGATTATGGCCATCATGTCTAGTCTTCAGGGCCTCTTGGCTTCTCTCCACCCGCCCCACTAAATTGGGGCCTGTTAAGAGTTAGGCGGGTGTGAGGACATCTTTTCATTAGTAATTCAGCGGGGGCAATGCTGGTGGTCATGTGTGGCATTGTCCGGTATACGAACAGAAACCATGATGATCTGGTGCTGATGGAATCCCCGTCCAGCTTTTTCATTCCAGACTTAAAAGTTTGAACTGCCCGCTCAGCCAAACCATTAGAGGCGGGGTGGTAAGGCGAGGTTTTGATATGAGTTATTCCGTTGAGGGTTTTAAACCTGTCGAACTCCCTACTGGTAAATGCAGTCCTGTTATCTGACACAAGCACCTCCGGTAACCCGTGCACTGAAAACTCTGTCACAAACGGCCTATGGTGGCAGCAGATGTGGGTGACCGGACTTCCCAGACATCCATCCACTTAGTGTGAGCATCTATCAATAAAAGAGACATCGTGCCCAAGAAGAGCCCCACATAGTCGATGGCCGCCCAAGCCATTTTCAGGGGTGCAATGGAGCTAAGGGGGGTAGCTTTTGTACCTGCTGGCATTGAAGACAACTTTTGACGAGGGTTTTGATGTCCACGCCCATCCCTGGCCACCACAAGTAGCTACACGTGAACATCTTCACCCTACTAATGCCGGGGTGAGCTCTCTTGGGCACATGATAACTCTTTATCCCCAGAGTAATATGCCGTTTTAGCAGGTGAGCTCATATCTGCGATTGAAACAAGGCTTCATGTCATCAGACTTTAGCTCGCCTGACCATCCTTTCAAGACCTGCTCCCGGACGTGAGATAAAAGTGGATCTCAGCTTGTCCACTCACAGATTTGTTTGGCCTGGACAGGGGAGGAATCCAAAAAAATTAGTAACTAAGACAAGTTCCTGGGGAATTGGAACCTTCATGTTGTTATCTGGCAGGGGGAGGTGGCTCAGCGCATCAGTATGTGTGATCTGGCTTCCCGATCGGTGAATAAAAGTGTATTCAGAAGCAGCCAATATCAGTGCCCACTTCTGGGTGTGAGTAGATGCAATGGTGGGCATCACCTTATCGTCTCCAAATAATCCCAGCACAGCCTTCTGGTCAGATATAATGTGAAAATGGCAACTGTGGAGGTATTGATGGAATTTCCGAATGCCAAACACAACAGACAAGTCTCCTTCTCAATTTGGGAATATCGTCGCTCTGCAGCACTGAGTGTGTGAGATGTGTAACCAATGGGTCGCTTGGAGCCATCCACCATCCAATGTGAAAGTATAGCCCCTACTTCATAAGGGTATGAGTCGCAAGTTAAAATCAATTCTTTCTTTGGGTCAAAGTGGACCAGTAGGGCCGATGATCTTAACAATTGCTTTACCTTCAAAAACGCATCCTGGTGCGGAGTTTGCCAAATCCATTTATGCTTTTTCTTAAGCAATGCGCATAATGGAGCCAGTGCGGTTGATAGATTTGAGAGAAATCGTCCATTGTAGTTTATCATGCCTAAGAAGGCCTTTAGTTCTGTAGTGCTTCTCAGAGCAGGTGCCTCACGAATAGCCTTGACCTTCCACGGGACGCACGCCCTGCGCATTGACTTGTGGCCCAAGTAAACCACCACTTTGGTCAAAATACATTTCTCGCATTTCAAACACACCCCAGTTTGTGAGAAGCAATTCAGCACCTCCTCCAAATTAGCTAAGTGTTCTTCATCAGTTCATCCAGTGACTAAGACGTCATCCAGATAAACAAAAACATGGGGCAGTCCCTGAAACAGATTTTCCATGATACGCTGGAAAATAACACATGCCAATGAGACCGCAAAGGCTAGTTGAGTATATTGATACAATCCTCAATGTGTATTGATGGGGACGATTTCCCTAGAGCCTTCTTCCAACTCTACCTGCTGGTAGGTGTGGCTCATGTCGCGTTTTGAATGTGTGATGCCCCCTGCCAATTTCGAATATAATTCATCAATCATCAGTATCAGATGTCTATCAAGTTTGGCCACTCTTTTTACAGTTAATTTATAGTCACCGCATAAGCACAACTTTGGTCTGGCTTCAGTACGAGTACTATGGATGCCGTGCCACCCACTTGGAAAATTGGACAGGTTGTAAGATACCCAACTTTTCCAGCCTGTTTAGCTCGGTCTCAACCTTGTCCCATATAGCAGAAGGGGCTGGGCTGGCTCTGATAAATCTGGGGGTTGCATTAGGGTCTACGTGGATTTTGGCTTGTTGCCCACAAGTCCTTCCTAGCTCATCTCTGAAAATGGAAGATTACTTTTGTTACAATTCCTATAAGATTCTCATTCTGATTTGTAAAGCCTTGGCCCATTGCAATTTAACCTTTTTGAGCCAGTTGTGACCAATTAAACTGGGGCCCTATAAGGGGTAAAATTGCACACTGATCCCCATACTGCACCAGGACTTAACATAAATCTTTCACTCTTATTTCTTCGCCTGTTAATGTTTTTAATTCAGTGTCCAATTCTTTCAAACTTAAAGGATGGACTTCTTTATTCAAGTGTCTGAATGTATGATCTCCTATGACAGACATTGATGCCCCAGTATCAACCTTCATCTTGATGGGTTGTTCATTGACTCTAATGACTGGATTGGCTCAGTTCTATCCACTTTCAGGTTGTATAATGAATAGATGTCAGATTCTGCTTCCTCTGGTTCTTCAAGGAGACAGATGTCATGATTTCTACCTTTGTTTTTAAAATGCTGTCTCAGCCAATCTTTACAGTGCCGCATTATGTGACCATTGCAGTGGCAGAAAAAGCATTCGATATTTCTGAACTGTTGATCTCCTGCAGGCTGCCTGGATGCATTCTCTCATTAATGCTGTGGGTTTTCACTGTAGTGCTGTTGTTCTTCATAGGACTGTACATAGTGGTTGTTCCCTGCCTTTTTGCGGATTCTGATGTTTTCACGCCTATTGTTATGGCCCTTCCCGCCCTACAAGATGGACGGCACCATTTTGTGTATATGTTATTGCCTCTGAGTCTCTAACATGGAGTCTCCATGGCTGTTGCCAATTCTAATGCCTTTGTGAAGTCTAGATTAGTTTCAGATAGCAATCGCTTTTGAATAACATCATCCCCTATTCCGCATATCAGTCAGTCTCTCAGCATGTCATTAATTGAAGTTCCAAACTCACAATATTCCATTAATTCCTTTAAAACAGCTATATAGCCAGCGTTTGTCTCTCCTGGAAACGTATGCCTCGAATTGAGTTTAAAATGATGCATAGTGACTGAGGGCTTTGGCTTCAGGTGTTTTTTTACAATATTTACTAACTCGTCGAAAGTCTTTGGGCAGAATTTTATGGCTGATGTACGGGTGGCAGAGCCGGCACGTCAGCGCTTAAAATGTCGCGCGCTGATGTTGCGCGAGCATCCCGATGTCAGCGCGCGGCATCGTGATATTTAGGTGGACGGGCGCTAAGCAGCACGACGCATGCCTGCCATTAATTAAAGGCCTTGTTAAGGCCCTTAACTCGGCAATTGAAGACGATTTTGAGGAGCCTGTGCGATCTTCGCCTCGACACAAACCTCATCCATGGGCGGGTTATGTGGGCTCAGAGGGGTTGTTAATGTTTTTTCTGAAGTATTTAATACAGGATGTGTCTTAAACTTGCCTGTGTGGTTGTTAGCAGTTCAGATCGATTTCCAATAGCTTTCTCTGTACTTCAAAGCTTCAGCTCAGCACTCTGCAGACAGGAATCTTCATCGAGCCTGCAGCTTTCCGGAGGCCTCCATTTATCTTGGGTATGGGTTCTGACATCTCCACTGGAGGCAGCCCCTCTGAGGAGGAAGAGAGGGATAGAATAAGGAGGAGGCCAGGAGTGGACAATCAGCCTCCAGGGGAGCAATCTTTGGGAGGTCAGGCGCGCCAGCTTTGGGAGGCCAGGCACAGGCACAAGGAATGAAGGGTCAAGAGGTTGTCCAAGGTGAAAGGGGCCACCGAAGAAGCCACTATCCTGTTGCCAGGGTATATAGGCAGCGAAGCAGCTACCTCAATATGACTGAGGTGCAGTGCCGAAGGAGGCTTTGTCTGTCAAGGGAGAGACTGAACTGTCAGATGATTGGCCCTGAGATCTCGCCTAACTGTGTGGGTGGACATCCCATGCCAGCGGCTCTGAAGCTCACAGTTTCCCTCCACTTCTATGCATCTGGCTCCTTGCAGGGCTTGGTGGGTGATCTCTGCGGTGTCTCCCAATCAGCTGTCCACACTTGTGTCAAGCAGGTTACAGATGCTCTGTTTAGACGGGCATTGACCTTCATCCATTTCCGCTGTGACCAGGCAAGTCAGACACAGCAAGCCAGAAGCTTCGCAGCCATTGCTGGCTTCCCCCATGTCCAGGGTGCTATGGACTGTACACATGTGGCCATCAAGGCACCAGCAGGTGAGCCCGGTGCCTTCGTCAACAAGAAGGGCTTCCACTCCATGAACGTGCAGATAGTGTGTGATCACAGGATGCAGATTCTACAAGCCTGTGCAAGGTACCCAGGCAGTTCCCACAACTGGCTCTGGCTCGGCTGGATGGATGGCTGGTGGGTGACAAGAGCTATCCCTCAGAAGGTGGCTCATGACACCTCTCCGCCATCCAAGAACAGAAGCTGAGGAGTGCTACAATAGGAGCCAGGGCACCACAAGGGCTGTGGTGGAGAGAGTCATTGGTCTTCTCAAGATGCACTTCTGTTGCCTGAACTGCTCAGGGAATGCACTCCAGTACCTCCCAGATCGCGCCTCTGTGTTAGTGGTAGTCTGCTGCGCTCTGCACATTCTTGCACTGGAAAGGGGGGATGCAGTTGACGATGAAGACCTTGACGTGGTGGTTGAGGCTGCACATGATGAATCCAGCAGTAGCTCAGAGGATGAGGAAGCACAGGACGATGATGAAGGGCAGCATGCTGACCCGCTACTACACCAAGGAGGCAGGGACACCCTGGACACTTTAATCCAATAAACTTTCAGCTAGCTCCACATACATCAATCAGCAGGACCAGCATTGCCTGGCACTTCCACATGTGGCACTTAGGTGCTACATCTTCCACCTCATCAGCTGCAACTAAGGGCTTAGTATAGAAACATCAATGTCCACTCATACACTCATGAGACGTCTGTGAAACAAAGGAAACACCCTCAGCCATGGTCAGAAAAGTGGACTTTATTCCCACCAAAGGAAACCACAAACATCGCTCATACATACGTAATGATATACTCCCTAATCTGGGGCCAACTCAGAATCACCAGTGACATACCCATGGAGTGCCTAATGTGCCTTATGCTTACGTTTGCGATTGCTACGTCTAGGTGCCGCCCCATCTCTCGGAGCAGCTTGTGAGACAGCCCGCTGACTCTGCTGTCCAGTTGGCCTCGATGACCTTGGCGGCCGCCCTCTGGCCCATGGAGCCTGTGCTAGCCCCGCCTGGGAGGGAGTGGCCAGTTCCAGAACTGGCACCTCCCCAATTGTTGCAGCCTCAATGGATGCAACGGTTACTGGCAGAGGAGCGGAGCAGCTGCAGCCCTCATCAGGAGACCCCTGAGAGGAGCTCGCAGTGATGACAGGCGTGCTGCTGTGCCGACGTGAGGTCACATTGGACCTCCCTGCTCAACGCTGGATGGATGGGCATCGAGCGGCGACACCTGGTGCCCAGCACATCTCCCACGTTGCGAATGACCACCTGTGGCCATTAGCGCTGTGAGGGCTTGCAGGTCAGAGCATAACCCAGTCAGAAAATTTTCAATCCGCTGGAAGCCCCTCTCCATGAGAGTCGCCAAACTCTCAATGGAGGAAGTCTGAAGCTCTGTCCTGAGGTTCATGCCTTCACTGACACTCTACTTGGATTCCTCCACCACAGAGACCAAGTGAAGCATACCCTCATGCAACCCTGCCAGATGCTCCTGCGCACCCGGCCGTTTGTCCTGCAGCTACTGCATGGCTGACATCTCCAGAGGCACATTATCACTGCTGGACTCAGCATGTGCCTGGTCCCCTGCAGTTCTCTGGCTGCTGCTGCCATCGGCACTCTCTGTCCGTGCCATCTCCTCCAGCGATTGTGAAGTGCCCTCTCCACTGTGCCCCGGGACACTAGTTGACATTACATTCCCTACCGAAGTGTTTGTCGCTGTGCTGGTGCCTGGCTCGCTGAAAGGATGTGAAGCAAGTTGCAAGTGATGCCCCTCAGGTGTGGAGGGGGCTGTGGATGTGTTGGTGGCGGTCATACAGTGGTGATGCTGAGATTAACAAGGACAGTGCATCAGTTAGCGTTCAGTCAGCAACACCATTCATCCCTTTCCCTCCCAGCCTCATAAGTCACTCACCCTTCAAGAAGCTATGGAGACCAACATTGCTAGGGTGGTAAATAGTCAAGAGGAGACCCAAACATTACACGAGCATACAGACAGGCTGGTCAGATGGCCTAAGGAATACCACATGGAATGTTATGTGGAAAAGTGTTTGGTTAAGCATTTGGGCAAGACAAGCAAGGTACGGAAATACATGAGTAATGGTAGGACCGTGGGAAGTCAGGATGATTCCAGGGACCTTGCTGGGCAGACCCGTTAAGGTAGCAAAACAGGAACATAAGGAGTTTAACAAGGTAAAAGCCAGACTTGCCTTTATTAGCCAAGGAATAGAATGTAGGAAAAGGGAGGTCATGTTGCAAGTGCAGAAAACGCTGTCGAGGCCACAGCTTCACGTCTGTGTTCAGTTGTGACCTGCGCTTCATGGGAGGGATGGCATTGGAGTGGAGAGAATGCAGAGGTTCCTGACCAGGATGCATCCTGGCCTGGAGAGTTGGAGTTATGAGGAAACATTGCAAACACTTGTGACATTTGCTGTGGAGCACAGGAGATTGACAGGTCACATTATTGACCTTCATACCGTTATGAGGGGCATAGAATGGGTGGACAGAAGGCAACATTTCCCCTTGGCGCAGGGATCACTAATGTAGTGGCATTTATTTAAGTTGAGTGCCATGAGGTTGACAGGTGAGGTGCTGAGGACCTTTTGGACAGAGTAATGTGGGACACACTGGCTGAAAGGGTGGTGGAGGTACAAACCCTCCTAAGATGCAATAAGTCTTTGGATGTGAAGCAGCGATGCCATAGCATGTTAGGCCATGGGGAAAGTGGTCACAAATGGGATAAGGTGACTTTGGAAGGTGGTGGAGACGCGCATCCTCAAGGGGACGACCCACACGTCTGACTGTATCAGTCTGTGAATGAGCAGTGTTGCTGCATTAACGATTGCAGCAACCATCAGTGGTTTAGATGGTGGGGAGACAGAGTGGATGGGACTGTGGGCCTCAGATACCTGGCAGCTGCACCCCAGCCTCACTGACACCTGCCGACCTGGCCACCTGCCTCCTCCCCAACTCTATGGCCTGCTCCTCATAAGTGGTGAGGTGCTGCAGCTTGGTGAGCCCACCACCAGTCCGCAAACGCTCCCGCATATTGCTCTCAGTTTTTGCCTGCAGAACAGAGAAGAGGATTTATTGGGGCTGATCGCTCATGTACTCTGTATGCGCACGCTGCACCCCAACCACAGTGGCCCATCTGAGGCCTCCAGTGGCTCCTGTCCACACTACTGGTGATCAGCCCCCAGAAGATAGTACGGCTGCTCCTAACCCCCTCCCCCAATGGCCACCTTGGACACATTCGGTGTCCATCACTTTGAATAACACACAGATCTTAGCGCCCATGGCAAGGATGCGCAACTAGGTGTGGCACCGAGGCCAGCAGATGGCTCTTGGCCATGACACCTTGAGGCTCCCCTTCCACTATCTCATCACCATCAATAAGACACGAATTGGAGTTCTGAGTATGTGTCCAGCTGCCTCCCCTGCAGGTTGCCTCCAGACTACTCAAATGTGACAAACACCAACATATGCTGCGGGGAGAACCCACCTTCTCCTCGACCACTAAGGCTAATGTAAGCATGGTCACTATCTGTTTGCCCACCCAGCGTGCGCCAAATGCCCACTGCAGTAACACTAAGATGTGGGGAGGGGGGGCTCAAAGACTAAGGCTACCTGCTGGGTAAAATGGCCAAGGCTGACATGGTACTCACCCTTCCAGAGCGCAGCAAATCATTGAAGCGCTTGCGGCACCGCGTTCCTGTGCGCTGCACAGCATCATGAGAGCTAACAGCCTCCGCTACCTCCTGCCACACCTGCCTGGTGACATGGGGGGTCCTCCTCCTCCCATCCTCCGGAAACAAGACACCCCGATGGTTGGACACCTCTTCGAGGAGGACAGCAAGGCAGGCATCTGAGAACCAAGGGACACAGTGCCCCCCACCCCCACACCCCTGCTGGCCTACCCTGCAGCCTGCCACCCTCCTTCTCCTCTGCCCTCACCTCTTGTGGTGCCTGGTCCCTGGCCATGGTCAACAGCCTAAAGGAGGCTGCCTGGCCGTCCTTTATACAGACTGCCGGTTCCCCATTGGAACCAGTGATGTGAACGCGCCTGCCGCCGATTAAATTTACCTGATGAACACGGGAGTCGGAACCCCACTGGGTGGGCTTTAATTGGCCTGCCCGCAAAATGGAGGCGTGGCCCGTTTCGGTGGCAGGGATCAGCTGCCTGCTCACCGCCAAGTCAGTCTGGCCCGCAAAATTCAGCCCTCTGTATCAGGGTGTTAGGCGACGTGAGGCTGCGGATCAGCCCTTATATTTTGCTCCTTCATGTGGACAGAAGAATTGCCCTCTTCTTGTTCTCCCCCATGATGTCATTCGCAGTGAAGAAGAACACTAAGCGTTCAACGTAATGAGACCAGTCGAATGGTTCAAGATGCCCAAACCACAGCATACCTGATAATTTAAGAGACTGCACTTTCAAACAGCGTTCAAAATCATGGTGAAGTAATGTAGCTGGATTACTGCAGCTTTCTTAATTGCCGTCAACTGATCCGGTTTATCCTCCTCGCCACTTTTATGTTTTTGGTCATCTGTTCATTTTGTCCAGTGAATGTGAGCTGTGCCCTTGATATTCACAAAAATAGCTGGCGCTCGAAACATTATAGGCAGAGAGACCGATCAACTTAACCAACACTGGTAGTTTATTGGAACTAAGAACAGAGCGCTAACACCATGTATGTTTCTTCAGTCACCTCCAGCTCTCAACTTATAGTTACCCAAGAAGCCCATGCTGTGTAGCGATTGGTCGACAGTCGCATGGTCAACTAACTACATTCTCTTAAAGGTACATAGCATTCCACCTTACCACAGTCTTGAGTTGACATCTTGTTCCAAGACAGCACTATCAGGAGCATCAGCCTGGATTGCAGCACCCTTGTCCTATAGCAAGGCTAGAGCCCAGAACCTTCTCACTCAAAGGCAAGAGAGCGAGCAACATAGTCTCAGGTCAGTCTGAAAGATCACAGTGATTTATCCTGTAAAACAGTGGAAGGTTGCCAGTTCAACAATTAATAATTCACAGATAAGCTATCTTGTGATGGAATAGCTGAGTGTTCATGTTTTTGGGCTGAAACTATTGCCTATTCCTGAAATAAAACCACGCAGACAATCCATTTTTGAAAGAAAATTTCCTCAAGCAAAGATTCAAATATCAGAGTCAATTGACAAGTGTTTTTTTTAAATCTGCAACATGAAGGGGGTATAAAATCCTTAAGCTATGCTATAAAGAGCATAAGATGCCTTTTCATTATTGGCAATGTTACTTTCTTATTGTGGAGCATGGTGTTGGTAAGGCTATTTACCTGTGTTACTGCTGGATCCTGTGCATTACAGCAGTTACTTTGAATCTGCTTGTATTCCAGTTTTTATTAAGGACACTTTCCCTCCACAGTCGATGCACTGTGGCTGCAGAGAGCACTATTCACACGATGCACTTCAGCAATTCGCAATGGCTTCTTCAACAGCACTGCCCAAACCTCGGACCTCACCCTCCTAGAAGGACAAGGGCAGTGGACGTAAGGGAATGCCACCGCTTTCAAGCTCCCCCCTAAGTCACGCACTATTGGGGCTGGACACATCACTGCTCCTCATTGTCGCTCAGTAAAAATGCTGGAACTCCCGAACTGACAGGGTTGTTAGATTTTTGACCACCAAGGGAGTCAAAGGTTATGAAGGGCAGGAAAGTGGAATTGAGGACAGGATCAGATCATCCATAATCTTATTGGATGGTAGAGCAGGCTCAAAGGGGCTAATTAGCACTCCTGCTCCTGTTTGTTAGGTCCTTACTTTTTTTTATGTTCCGACAGCACTGTCGGATTTCCTTTGCCACACAGACTGCAGTGGTTTGGGGAAAGCTTAACATCACCTTTTCAAGGGCAAGCAGGGATGGCCAATAATTGCTTGTCTTACTCGCAACACCTATATATCCTGAGAAAGAATTTTAAAGAAAGTCCAATTTCTGCTTTGAGAGTCTCTCAGTGGCTTATAAAAATCCAGGAAAATTGCACACCTCAAGTTCACTGATTTTGAAGAAATTCACTGGCCCCAAAGATGGAGGATCACCTCTCCAGAATTTCATTTGCAACGCTGCTGGATATGAAGAAATATAAGTGCAAAATTAGGTCCTTCTGCATTAGAGATAATGAGATGAGAAATGTATAATATTACAAAAGGAATGGGCAGGGAAGACGGAAGAAAACTGTTCACAGTAGCATCAGAGGATTGGAGGCTTGCAATTATTCCAACGCAGCTTAGAGAGGGAATAGGATAAACCTGGCAATTGGAGTCCAGACAGCCAATCAGTGATGAGAAAATTGTAGAGTCACCAATCCAGACCAGAATTAATCGGCAATCGGAAAAATATAATTTGATAAATGAAAGTCAGCACAAATTTATTTTATTAACTTGACTGAGTTCTTTGATGAAGTAGAAGTGAGAGTTCACCAGGGTAGTATGGTTGATATTATGTATATGGAGTTTCAAAATGCGTTTGATTAATGCCACATAATAGACTTGTTAGCTGTGTTGAAACCCATGGGATTAAAGAGCAGGATGCATAAGAACTTAATTCAGAAAGCAGAATAATGAACGGTTGTTTTTCAGACTGGAGGTATCCCCCAGGAATCATTATTTGGATCACTGCTCTTTTCATTTGGATATGTATATATATATATAAATATATATATATTCTTTTGGATGTGTGTGTATGTATGTGTATATAGTCTGGGCTGGAGTATACAGGGCAAAATTTCAAAGTCTGCAGATGACACAATGTTTGGAAATGTATTAAAAAGTAACGGAGGACATGGACAGATTAGTGAAATGGGCAGATGAAAGTTAATGCAGAGAAGTGTGGAGTGATTCATTTTGATAAAAAAAGAATGGAGTGAGGCAATGTAAACAAATGGTAAATTATGTAGGGCTCCAGAAACAAAGACACTAGCATATGCAAGTCCTTGAAGGTGGCACAAAAAATTTAGAAGTCTGTTAAAAGGCATAAGGAATCCTTGACTTTGTAAATAAAGGCATAGAGGACGCAAGCAAGGACATTATCCAAACCTCGATGCATGGCTGTTTAAGCCCCAGTTGGAGTCTGGTGGCTAATTGTGCTGCACTTTAGGAAGGATGTCACAGCCTTAGAAAAGGCGCAGAAGAGATTTACTAAATTGGTAGCAATGATGAAACACTTCAATTACACAGAGACTATAGAGAAACAAAGGTTGTTCTCTGAACAGAGAAGATTAGATATTGGTGTTGATAGTCATCAAGGATTTTGATAGGGTAAATGAGGAGAAATTGTTTCTGGTTGCAGAAGGGCCAGTCACCAGAGAACACAGATTTAAAATAAGTAGCAAAATAACCAGAGGCATTTTAAGAAAGTAACATTTACACAGTGACTTGTTGTGATCTGGAATGTGCTGCCCGAAAGGCAGATTCAATGGCAACTTTCAAAAAGAAATTTGACAAATGCTTGAAAGGAAGATTGTGCAGGGCTCTGGGCAAAGAGCAGCAGAATGGGACTAATTGGATGGATCTTTCAAAGAGCCAGCACAGGCAAGGCAGGCCACATTTCCTCATTGGCTCTATCGGCCAATGATGTGGTCCTGTCAGATTTCACACTAAATGACTAAATTATGGTGCATCTTGTTCAAGTTTGCTCTCCTTGGACACATGGAACCCAAAATTGGGAACCTATTGGGGGAGCAACCAACATGAGAGGAGGTAAAGGTTTTTATCCCGAGGACAAGGGCATCAAAAGATGGAGGTGAGGGTGTGAATGAGCAGGTTGCTAGCTGCAGAATATTGTGGCAAGTGAAAGGGCAACTACTGGATAGTTGTGCAGCTGAAGGAGCTACGTAGATTACATAGGATATATGGCACAGAAACGGGCCATTCAGCCCAACCAGTCCATGCCAGTTGTTTTAATGGAATTGGAGAAGAGATTTTCTAAAGGGGGATGAAGAGGAAGTGGGGTTGGGAGTGGTGAGGACACAAGAAAGTGATTAGAGGTGGCCTTCTCTGTGACTGACATGATGCAAATTTTACAAAATGAAAGAAGGACTTGCATTTATATATGAACAAAAATACCTGGAAAAACTCAGCAGGTCTGGCAGCATCTGCGGAAAGGAACACAGTTAACGTTTCGAGTCTGTATGACTCTTCAACAGAACGGACTCAAAACGTTACCTGTGTTCCTCTCGGCAGATGCTGCCAGACCTGCTGAGTTTTTCCAGGTATTTTTGTTTTTGTTTTGGATTTCCAGCATCCGCAGTTTTTTGCTTTTATCTTTGCATTTATATATGGTCTTTCGCTGCCTCAGGGCATCCCAAAGTGCTTTACTGCCAATGAAATACTTTGGTAGTGTATTCACTGTTGTAATGTAAGAAATGCAAAAGTTTTGCAGAAGAGAATTCAGACCAAGTACCTCTCAGAGCAAACACACACATCATTGTTCCTCTTGCAACCTGTGGGGGCAAAATGCTCAATGCATACATTTCCTGATCTGCTTTGGATGGGATAATAATTCTCTCACCTTACTTTTTAATTGAACTCACTGAAACACTGTTTGATACTACGATAATCTGTCACTCAGCATTCTCCAGGGTTTGTTCAATGTAGTTTGCGGGTGATATTCAAAGAGCCAAGCTTGTTGTACTTAATCTTCACTTTCCACCACATGAATCTGCAGTTTCCATAGGAATTCAATGTCCTTTGAGTCACCATCTGGCTGCTAATATGCCCACCTTTCAAACTTTCCATTTGTCACTAAGTGCTAATTGACTGGTAATTATTTGAGCAGTTCACAGCCTCAAGTTTCAATTCTTATAAGGAATAACCAGGCTTCTGTTTCACTATAAGTTCATTGTAATATTGAATATAATGGGATCGGAGATGGTGGCCGGTATTTTCCATCCCCATTGGCGTCGGGCGTCATGGTTGGCGTGAGCGGACAATGTGGCGGGAAGGCCAAAAATTGGTTTCATGATGTCGTGAAACCAGTTTGCAATCGTCCGTTCTGCCCATCAATCTGCTGCATTTCCCACAGTTAGACGTCAGGAACATCATTTTAATATACATGCATATTATTATAAGTCCTGCTCACTGGAATCATCCCCCCACGTTAGATCATCCTGGCTCATCAGCATCATTGTACACTGGTGTGTTTCACAGCAGCATTGAAAAGGGTGCACCTGGCAAGCTGCACGTCTAGGGGAACTCAGAAATGAGAGCTCACTAACATTGCGCAGCACTCACAGGGGTCACCCATTCAACTTCAAGGTTGTTGCACCGCATATTCACAGGCAAGTCACATTTTGCCAGCTGGCTGATAGTGTGGTGCCGAGGCAAGGGCTTCACTGCAGTTGGTGCGAGTTATGGGGGATAAGGGCTTCACTGCAGTTGGTGCGAGTTATGGGGGGTAAGGGCTTCACTGCAGTTGGTGCGAGTTATGGGCGGTAAGGGCTGCACTGCAGTTGGTGGGGAGTAAGGGCTGCACTGCGGTTGGTGGGTGTAAGGGCTGTACTGATGTTGGTGGGTGTAAGGGCTGCACTGAGGTTGATGGGTGTATGGGCTGCACTGAGGTTGGTGGATGTAAGGGCTGCACTGAGGTTGGTGGGTGTAAGGGCTGCACTGAGGTTGGTGGGTGTAAGGGCTGCATTGAGGCTGGTGGGTGTAAAGGCTGCACTGAGGTTGGTGGGTGTAAGGGCTGCACTGAGGTTGGTGGGTGTAAGGGCTGCACCGAGTTGGTGGGTGTAAAGGCTGCACTGAGGTTGATGGTGGGTAAGGGCTGCACTGAGGTTGGTGGGTGTACCGGCTGCACTGAGGTTGGTGGATGTAAGGGCTGCACTGAGGTTGGTGGGTGTACCGGCTGCACTGAGGTTGGTGGGGGGTAAGGGCTGCACTGAGGCTGGTGGGTGTAAGGGCTGCACTGAGGTTGGTGGATGTAAAGGCTGCACTGAGGTTGGTGGGGGGTAAGGGCTGCACTGAGGTTGGTGGGTGTAAGGGCTGCACTGAGGTTGGTGGATGTAAAGGCTGCTCTGAGGTTGGTGGGTGTAAAGGCTGCACTGAGGTTGGTGGATGTAAAGGCTGCACTGAGGTTGGTGGGGGGTAAGGGCTGCACTGACGTTGGTGGGTGTAAGGGCTGTACTGAGGTTGGTGGATGTAAGGGTTGCACAGAGGTTGGTGGGTGTAAGGGCTGCACTGAGGTTGGTGGATGTAAAGGCTGCACTGAGGTTGGTGGGTGTAAGGGCTGCACTGAGGTTGGTGGGTGTAAGGGCTGCACTGAGGTTGGTGGGTGTAAGGGCTGCATTGAGGTTGGTGGGTGTAAGGGCTGCACTGAGGTTGGTGGGTGTAAGGGCTGCATTGAGGTTGGTGGGTGTAAGGGCTGCACTGAGGTTGGTGGGTGTAAGGGCTGCATTGAGGTTGGTGGGGGTGTAAGGGCTGCATTGAGGTTGGTGGGTGTAAGGGCTGCACTGAGGTTGGTGGGTGTAAAAGCTGCACTGAGGTTGGGTGTAAGGGCTGCATTGAGGTTGGTGGATGTAAAGGCTGCACTGAGGTTGGTGGGGGGTAAGGGCTGCACTGAGGTTGGTGGGTGTAAAAGCTGTGCTGAGGTTGGTGGGTGTAAAGGCTGCACTGAGGTTGGTGGATGTAAGGACTGCACTGAGGTTGGTGGGTGTAAGGGCTGCACTGAGGTTGGTGGGTGTAAGGGCCGCACTGAGGTTGGTGGGTGTAAGGGCTGCATTGAGGTTGGTGGGTGTAAGGGCTGCACTGAGGTTGGTGGGTGTAAGGGCTGCATTGAGGTTGGTGGGTGTAAGGGCTGCACTGAGGTTGGTGGGTGTAAGGGCTGCATTGAGGTTGGTGGGTGTAAGGGCTGCACTGAGGTTGGTGGGTGTAAGGGCTGCATTGAGGTTGGTGGGTGTAAGGGCTGCACTGAGGTTGGTGGGTGTAAGGGCTGCATTGAGGTTGGTGGGTGTAAGGGCTGCACTGAGGTTGGTGGGTGTAAAAGCTGCACTGAGGTTGGGTGTAAGGGCTGCATTGAGGTTGGTGGATGTAAAGGCTGCACTGAGGTTGGTGGGGGGTAAGGGCTGCACTGAGGTTGGTGGGTGTAAAAGCTGTGCTGACGTTGGTGGGTGTAAAGGCTGCACTGAGGTTGGTGGATGTAAGGGCTGCACTGAGGTTGGTGGGTGTAAGGGCTGCACTGAGGTTGGTGGGTGTAAAAGCTGTGCTGAGGTTGGTGGGTGTAAGGGCTGCACTGAGGTTGGTGGGTGTAAAAGCTGCACTGAGGTTGGGTGTAAGGGCTGCATTGAGGTTGGTGGATGTAAAGGCTGCACTGAGGTTGGTGGGGGGTAAGGGCTGCATTGAGGTTGGTGGGGAGTAAGGGCTGCATTGAGGTTGGTGGGGGGTAAGGGCTGCACTGAGGTTGGTGGGGAGTAAGGGCTGCATTGAGGTTGGTGGGGAGTAAGGGCTGCACTGAGGTTGGTGGGGAGTAAGGGCTGCACTGAGGTTGGTGGGTGTAAGGGCTGCATTGAGGTTGGTGGGGGGTAAGGGCTGCATTGAGGTTGGTGGGGAGTAAGGGCTGCACTGAGGTTGGTGGGGGGTAAGGGCTGCATTGAGGTTGGTGGGGGGTAAGGGCTGCATTGAGGTTGGTGGGGGGTAAGGGCTGCATTGAGGTTGGTGGGGGGTAAGGGCTGCATTGAGGTTGGTGGGGGGTAAGGGCTGCATTGAGGTTGGTGGGGGGTAAGGGCTGCATTGAGGTTGGTGGGGAGTAAGGGCTGCACTGAGGTTGGTGGGGAGTAAGGGCTGCACTGAGGTTGGTGGGGGGTAAGGGCTGCATTGAGGTTGGTGGGTGTAAGGGCTGCACTGAGGTTGGTGGGGGGTAAGGGCTGCACTGAGGTTGGTGGGGGGTAAGGGCTGCACTGAGGTTGGTGGGGGGTAAGGGCTGCACTGAGGTTGGTGGGGGGTAAGGGCTGCATTGAGGTTGGTGGGGAGTAAGGGCTGCACTGAGGTTGGTGGGGAGTAAGGGCTGCACTGAGGTTGGTGGGGAGTAAGGGCTGCATTGAGGTTGGTGGGGAGTAAGGGCTGCATTGAGGTTGGTGGGGGGTAAGGGCTGCACTGAGGTTGGTGGGGAGTAAGGGCTGCATTGAGGTTGGTGGGGAGTAAGGGCTGCACTGAGGTTGGTGGGGGGTAAGGGCTGCACTGAGGTTGGTGGGGAGTAAGGGCTGCACTGAGGTTGGTGGATGTAAAGGCTGCACTGAGGTTGGTGGGGGGTAAGGGCTGCACTGAGGTTGGTGGGGGGTAAGGGCTGCACTGAGGTTGGTGGGGGGTAAGGGCTGCATTGAGGTTGGTGGGGAGTAAGGGCTGCACTGAGGTTGGTGGGTGTAAGGGCTGCATTGAGGTTGGTGGGGAGTAAGGGCTGCACTGAGGTTGGTGGGTGTAAGGGCTGCACTGAGGTTGGTGGGGGGTAAGGGCTGCACTGAGGTTGGTGGGGGGTAAGGGCTGCATTGAGGTTGGTGGGTGTAAGGGCTGCATTGAGGTTGATGTGTGTAAGGGCTGCCCTGAGGTTGGTGGGGGGTAAGGGCTGCATTGAGGTTGGTGGGGGGTAAGGGCTGCACTGAGGTTGATGTGTGTAAGGGCTGCCCTGAGGTTGGTGGGGGGTAAGGGCTGCATTGAGGTTGGTGGGTGTAAGGGCTGCACTGAGGTTGGTGGGGGGTAAGGGCTGCATCGAGGTTGGTGGGGGGTAAGGGCTGCACTGAGGTTGGTGGGGGGTAAGGGCAGCACTGAGGTTGGTGGGGAGTAAGGGCTGCATTGAGGTTGGTGGGGGGTAAGGGCTGCACTGAGGTTGGTGGGGGGTAAGGGCAGCACTGAGGTTGGTGGGGAGTAAGGGCTGCATTGAGGTTGGTGGGGGGTAAGGGCTGCACTGAGGTTGGTGGGGGGTAAGGGCTGCATCGAGGTTGGTGGGGGGTAAGGGCTGCATTGAGGTTGGTGGGGTGTAAGGGCTGCACTGAGGTTGGTGGGGAGTAAGGGCTGCATTGAGGTTGATGTGTGTAAGGGCTGCACTGAGGTTGATGTGTGTAAGGGCTGCCCTGAGGTTGGTGGGGGGTAAGGGCTGCATCGAGGTTGGTGGATGTAAAGGCTGCACTGAGGTTGGTGGGGAGTAAGGGCTGCATTGAGGTTGGTGGGGGGTAAGGGCTGCCCTGAGGTTGGTGGGTGGTAAGGGCAGCACTGAGGTTGGTGGGGGGTAAGGGCTGCACTGAGGTTGGTGGGGGGTAAGGGCAGCATTGAGGTTGGTGGGGGGTAAGGGCAGCACTGAGGTTGGTGGGGAGTAAGGGCAGCATTGAGGTTGGTGGGGGTGTAAGGGCTGCATTGAGGTTGATGTGTGTAAGGGCTGCCCTGAGGTTGGTGGGGGGTAAGGGCTGCATTGAGGTTGGTGGGGGGTATTGGCGCACTGTTGTTGTTGGGGGGTAAGGGCTGACTGAGATTGGTGGGGGGGGGTGGGTGGTAAGGTCTGCGCTAAGGTTGGGGCGAGTTGGAGGGAGCAAGGCAGAATAGTCTGATGGTAGGGCACAAGCATATGTGGGTAGTGGTGGGGGGGCAGTTAAGCAGCCGTACATTAGGGAAACTTTGTATAAAGTGACTATTGCTCTGCGGCTGAGACAGTTCAGGTGCAGCCACATTGACATGCTTAGAGTCGGGCCTCTAGCTTATCTGCCCCACTCAAGCAATGCAGAGGCCTGAAAGTGCCACCAAAGTGCTCCAGAGCTTTTCACCCCTCGGCCACAGACTGCAAACAATGAGCGTTTAGTGGACTGCAGAACAATTGGACGATTGGGCAAGTTGTACAATCTCCTTGCTAAAACTTGCCATGGAGCAGTCACTGGTGGAGGTGCTCACGGCCCCTTTGCAATATCAGCATCCCAGTTTGGACCAGTTTCCCCCATGGTTCAAGCTAACAATGCACCCTTGCAGTGTGGGTTAGGAGAATGCCTGTGCCTGAGCTGAGAACACAGCATGCAGTCCAGTGGGCGAAACTGCCGCCAATCAGTCAGGTGGAGTGGGGTGGAGATGGGTGGGGTTTCGGGCAGCCATTCAGCGCACTAATCTCTGGCCATCTAAGTGGTGGCCAGGACTCTCTGGGATGCATTAAGGGGCCTTCAGATTTAACCAAGATTGTTAGTACACACATGCTAGCCCACATATCTCTCTTTCATCTTGCAGGAGGAGTACATCAGGAGCATGGAGCCTGGTGATCTAGCTGCATGCCTCTTAGCATATAGGGAATGGAGATGAAGGAGATGAGAGTGTTTGTCTAGGCAGAGGGAAGAGCAGCACCCTCAAGAAGAAAAGGCAGCTGGAGCTCCTGCTCATGCTGAAGAACCACAATGAGCCGATACTGGTCAGCATGTAGCTAGACTCAGGGTCCACCGACGGCATCTGTCATTCCTGCAGTTGACTGAGAACCAGTGTCGCTGAATACTGCGCATGTCTAGGGAGCTGGTTGTTCATACCTGCTGCCTACTGAAGAATTTGGTGCCACGGGGACATTGAGGACATCCACTACCAGTGGCTGAGAAAGTGACCGTGTTGCTCAATTTTTACATCAGTGGCTCCTTTCAGGAGTCCACAGGTGACCTCTGTAGGATAGAAAATTTACCCTGCAATCTGAGAGGAAAAAGCTGGAATCAGATATAATGGTATTACAGTTGAATAAAGGCAACTACAGAGGCATGAGGGAGGAGCTGGCCAGAATTGACTGAGAGATGAGCCTAGCAGGAAAGACAGTGGAACAGCAATGGCAGGAGTTTCTGGGAGTAATTCGGGAGACACAGCAAAAATTCATCCCTAGGAAGAAGAAGCATACTAAAGGGAGGACGAAGCAACCATGGCTGACAAGGGAAGGCAGGGACAGCATAAAAGCTAAAGAGAAAGCATACAATGCGGCGAAGAGCAGTGGGAAACCAGGGGATTGGGAAGCCTACAAAGACCAACAGAGGACAACTAAAAAAAATAAGGAGGGAGAAGATTAAATATGAGGGTAAACTAGCCAGTAATATAAAAGAAGATTGCAAGAGTTTTTTTAGATATATAAAGGGTAAGAGAGAGGCAAAAGTAAACATTGGGCCACTGGAAAATGGCGCTGGAGAACTAATAGTGGGGAACAAAGAAATGGCAGAGGAACTGAATAGGTACTTTGTGTCATTCTTCACGGAGGAAGACATGAGTAACATCCCCAAAATTCAAGAGTGTCGGGAGGCAGAGGTGATAGGAGAAGGTGCTAGGACAACTGAAAAGTCTGAAGGTGGATAAATCACCTGGACCAGATGGATTAAACCCCAGAGTTCTGAAGGAAATAGCTGAAGAGATAGTGGAGGCATTGGTGGTGATCTTTCAGGAATCACTGGAGTCAGGGAGGGTCCCACAGGACTGGAAAATTGCTAATGTAACCCCCCTGTTTAAGAAGGGAGTGAGGCAAAAGACGGGGAATTATAGGCCGATTAGCCTGACATCAGTCATTGGTAAGATTTTAGAATCCATTATTAAGGATGAGATTTCAAAATACTTGGAAGTGCATGGTAAAATAGGGCAAAGTCAGCATGGTTTCATCAAGGGGAGGTCATGCCTGACAAATCTGTTAGAATTCTTTGAGGAGGTAACAAGTAGGTTAGACAAAGGAGAGCCAATGGATGTTATCTACTTGGACTTCCAGAAGGCCTTTAACAAGGTGCCATACAGGAGGCTGCTCAGTAAGATAAGAGCCCATGGTGTTAGAGGCAAGGTACTAGCATGGATAGAAGATTGGCTGTCTGTCAGGAGGCAGAGAATGGGGATAAGGCGATCCTTCTCAGGATGGCGGTCGGTGACTAGTGGAGTTCCGTGGGGGTCAGTGTTGGGACCACAACTTTTCACTTAATACAATAATGATCTAGATGAAGGAACTGAGGGCATCCTGGCTAAGTTTGCAGATGATAAAAAGATAGGTGGAGGGATAGGTAGTATTGAGGAGGCGGGGAGGCTGCAGAAGGATTTAGACAGGTTAGGAGAATGGGCAAAGAAGTGGCAGATGGAATACAACGTGGGGAAGTGTGAGGTCATGCACTTTGGTAGGAAGAATAGAGGCATAGACTATTTTCTAAGTGGGGAGAGAATTCAGAAATCTGGAGTGCAAAGGGATTTGGGAGTCCTAGTCCAGGATTCTCTTAAGGTTAACTTGCAGGTTGAGTCGGTAGTTAGGAAGGCAAATGCAATGTTGGCATTTATTTCGAGAGGACTAGAATATAAAAGCAGGGATGTGCTACTGAGGTTTTATAAGTCTCTGGTTAGACCACATTTAGAATATCGTGAGCAATTTTGGGCCCCGTATCTCAGGAAGGATGTGCTGGCCCTGGAGAGGGTCCAGAGGAGGTTCACGAGAACGATCCCAGGAATGAAACGCTTAACATATGAGGAACGTTTGAGGACTCTGGGTCTATACTCAATGGAGTTTAGAAGGATGAAGGGGGATCTAATTGAAACTTACAGAATACTGAAAGGCGTGGATAGAGTAGATGTGGGGAAGATGTTTCCATTAGTAGGGGAGGCTAGGACCCGAGGGCACAGCCTCAGAGTAAAGGGAAGACCTTTTAGAACAGAGATGAGGAGAAACTTCTTTAGCCAGAGAGTGGTGAACCTATGGAATTCATTGCTGCAGAAGGCTGTGGAGGCCAGGTCATTGAGTGTATTTAAGGCCGAGATAGATAGGTTCTTGATTGGTAAGGGGATCAAAGGTTATAGGGAGAAGGCAGGAGAATGGGGTTGAGAAACTTATCAGCCATGATTGAATGGCGGAGCAGACTCAATGAGTTGAATGGTCTAATTTCTGTTCCTATGTCTTATGGTCTTATCACAAGACTCCACCCACAATGCATCCAGGAGGTCACGGACTTTTTCGCGAAGACACAAAACTTTCTGCATTTCGCCTGGGACCAGAAAAGCCAGGATGCAAGAGTGCTTGGATTTACACAGATCTCAGGTGTCCCGCAGGTGCAGGGTGCCATCGGCAGTACTTACTTGGCACTCCGATCTCTGTGGCAATGAGCGGTCAACTACGTCAGCCGCAAGGGCTTCTGCTCACTGAGTGTGCAGCTAGTGTGCAACCACCACAAATGCATCCTGCAGGTGTATGCACGGTTCCCAGGGTGAGTCCATAACTTGTACATTCTCTGTAGGTTCCAGATCCCTGATGTCTTCCAGAATCCATCGAGGCTGCAGGGTTGGCTCGTCAGGGACAAGGGCTGAGGACATGGCTGATGACACCCGTGCAGTAGCCTCAGACTGCAGCAGGGCAAAGATACAACGAGACTCATGCTACAACTCACACCTTGGTGGAGCAGACCAACGGGATGCTGAAGATGCGGTTCTGGAGCCTGCATTACAATCCACAGAGGGTGTCACACATCATCATCGTCTGCTGCGCCCTTCACAACCTGGCACTGCAATGGGGAGAGGAGCTGGCTGAGGAGGAGATGGAGGAATTGGAGGTCTCCTCCAATGAGGAGGATGTGGACAGGGATGAGGGTGAGGAGCCCTCAAAGGTGAGGATGGTGGAGATGAGGCCATCGTACTGGCCAGATGAAGCAGATGCACTCGAGAGGCCCTCATAGCTTTCTGAATCGTGGAGGATTCACATGCAGTGAGGAGACACATAGATCCTCACATTGCATCTGTGAATGTCTGACTCCTGTCTGGCTGATGGCAACTTGTTTGTGCTCTGTGAACAGGGTCATATCATGGTGATGCAGCGGGGAAACTTTAACCTCTCCTGATCCTATGGCATCCTTCATGAGCTGAATCCTTCAGGACCACACTGTCACCGGACACAGATGCTGATGAGATGGGGGCCAGCCGCACCTCAAAGGTGCTGAGAGCACAGAGGGAATGACAGAACCCTGTGCTCCGGCCCAGGGCAATCTGGCAGCAATGATAAACCCCATCGAGGTGCAGGCATGACTGATGCGGCCAGTGATTGTGAAAGCCACACCATCAGTGCGCTGGGAATAGCACAGGGAAGAGGCCCTGGACTGAGACACTGCCTTTGTCTTAAGCAGGGAACATGGTTTCACTTCTGAATGGCAAGAGCACTGCTCATCAGAACAAGTAGCCACAGGCATGGAGACATTCTTGGGAGTTTACTTTACAATAGTGAATATTACGTACAACTTATTAATACCCATGCCCAGGCTGTGCAACCACATCTTCTTTTACTAATTTAGTTTATTTGTTTTGTAACAAAAGAGTTACATCTTCTTAACCTTCCTAACCCTGCCACTGCATCTTGGTACTCCCCTGACATCCACAGTGGAGGCGGAGGCAGCCTGCTGACTGCCACACCCTGTCTGTGATGACCTTGATGAGCACCTTCTGGAGGGCTGAGACCTGGACGGCCCTGGCCTGCTTTCAGGGTCCTGCTGTGTGGCAGTGGCACCCCCCTTGGCCTGTGGAGCTGGAGCTTCTGGGGGGTCACAGGAAGAGGGGATTTGGATGGGCCGGACACACCTGGAGTCACCTGGGTGGATGTCCCCGGGGTGTGTACCTGCTGATTCTCCTCCCTATGGGTGCCCGAGGGCCCCTGGTTGACTCCTTGAGGAGAAGGGGTAGCTGGAGTAAGATCAAGCTGCCTGGCATCACTCTCACGTTGACACTGTTGATGGCCAACTATGGTGTCAGCAATGGAGTTCAGCCCATGCAGCAGTACAGGAACAACGTCCTGGACCAAGGTCTCCATGGCGGCCGCCATCCTTGCAATGCTGACCTCGTTGAGTTGTCATGCTGGCACTATCACCTCAGCCTGAAGGTGGATGGACTCCTCTATCGTGCCTTGCAACCTGACAAGTGCATGGACATCCCCTCCTGATGTTCCTGAGCTTGCCTTTGCAGCTCCAGCAACTGTGACATGACTGAGTCTAGAGGCTCATCAGCTGACTTGGACTCACCAGATTTCTGGTCTTCAATGGTCCTCTAAGTGCTGAACAGCTGGGAAGCCCCTGCCGCGCCATTTGTGGATCAGACAATGTTATGTGCTCACCAGATTGTGACCCCAAGGGTACTCTAGTTCTAGGCCCCACCGAGGTATGTATCTCTGTGCTGATGGAGGGTGTGAGTGAGCGCTGTGATGGGTCTTCAATTAGGGTGTCATCAGAATCTTCTTCTGAGGTATCTTTGGGGCTCGAGTCGAGGACCCGGGTCATGAACCCCCTAGGCTGCTTCTCAGATGTGCCTGTGAAAGCAAGGAGAGATAATTAATGCATGTCTGGGGACTGCAGAATAGGGGAACTCACTCACAGCATGGTTGTTTGATGGATGTTGCACTGCTGGATCCTCTCTTGGTTGAGCAGCACCGACCTCACCATCAGCACAGGAATGGTCCAGATTATCGCCGACCAGCTGGATGGCTCTACAGCGTCCGTGTTATATCAGTTCTTTGAGCTTCCATTTCAGCAGTGGGGTGTCAGGCATTCCTCTACCAATCTGTGACCTCTCCCTTTTGCTGTGTGCCAGCTTGTCCTGCATGAATACAGATGGACCGGGTGTAAGCAGGATGCCTGCCAGGCCAGATAACAAGGATGCCTGGCATGTGTGTGAGTGGTGAGTGGTGCCATGGATGAGATGGGCACACAATCCACAGGGCAAATGAAGGTGTGTGTTAGAATGATGGTGATGTCCCTTGAACTGGCAGTGAGTGAGGCCCCAGTGGATGTGTGATGGGTTTGTGGGAGTGAGTTGAGAGTGTTGAGAAGAGTGACTTACCTTGGTGGAATGGAGGAAATCATTCATCCTCCACTGGTTGGCTGTCCTCTTTTGCAGGGCATTGGCGCTGACCGCCACTGCCACCACCTCCCACGCTGGATTGGTGATCTTGTTTGCTGGCCTTCAGTCCAGAGTGGGGTAGAGGACCTCACAACAGCCTTCACTGTGTCCAGTAGGCACTCGGGGGAGGCGTCGCTAAATCTGGGGGCAGCACATTTCCTCCCTTTGGCAGCCATCAGTTCCCAGCAGCGTCCTATGCCTTGAAGAGTGGTAACTCTGTGCAGGGGCGGCCTTTAAATATGGCACCAGTTTACTGAAGGCCTGAGGTGACCATGAGCGGGTGAATCAGAGGATGCCCTGCCAACGACCCGGCATGTTTACCGGGTCTGCATAATTAATGAGGCGGATACAGCACGAAAACCCGTCAGTGCAGGTGATGGGTAAAATGTCATTTTTTCCCCTTAGGGCAAATCTGGGACGATTCCGCCCGGTATGTGTTATATCAGTTCTTTGAACTGACATTTCAGCAGTGGATTATCCTGGGCTAGATGCCACTCCTAAATTTGCGGGGACCATTTTTAGGTGTCTGCCATATTAAGCTCCTCAATAACCTATTTAAGGGGCCTAATACCTGTTGAAGGAGCCCTCTGTAAATTTTATTCCTGCTAACTTCAGAATTGTTCAGTTACCCCAGTGACCACCAAAGCTACTACAGATGAGATTTTTAAAATGTCAGAAGGAGTGCTCCCCCGAGTACACGCGTTCATCAATAGAGCTACTCTCACCACCCGCCCACCCCCTCTATTGCCTGATACCTCTCAGAAACCACCTGAGGTCTCCTGCCCGAAATCGATTCTCCCTGTGGGGCTGGAGGCCTGCGGAGGTAGCAACAGCTCTCCTCAATATGTAAATAAGACTTAAGGGCCAATTTCAGGCCTGCCTCAGGCCTCACTGTCCAGGCAGGTGTTAGGTCCAAAAACAGTTTCAAACTAATTCCTACCCCAATGATGAGAGGAAAACCAAAGCTTTCCATTCATTTAAACAGCTTAATAGTTTAACAGACAGCTCAATGAGCTTCACTCTGCATAAATTGCCTGATGTATTTATATATATTTCATATTCAGTAACAGCTGGTCCTTATAGAATTCACCGGTTCTGCAATTCTTATTCAATAGGCTCTTCAGATTGAGGCACTATTCTCTTTGCTGAGTGTTGCATCATTACATCTCCTGCATTCATTTGCTATTTATAGATGAGAGAATGTATACACAATGAACAGGAAAATGTTTGAGGCCTAGAAATTCAACAGCGCCCGTGCGGGGGTTGTGGGGGGTGCGTGCTGGAGAGAGGTCATGCAGTGGGCAGGATATTCAGCAGGCATATGGGGCGAGGGAACTTAGGGAGTTGGGTGGAGGGAACAGAGCAGTCAAAAGGCAGGAGGAAGGTGTGCAGCAATTGAGACACTCAGGGGTATTGCACACACCACTGGCCAGATGACAGCAGAGTGGTAATGTCACTGGACTAGTAATCCAAAGATCAGGCTAATGCCCTGGGGATATGGGTTCAAATCGCACCTTGGCAGCTGGTGGGATTTAAATTCAATAAATAAAATCTGGAATCTAAAGCTAGCCTCTATAGTGGTGACCATGACAACAATCACTGATTGTTGGAAAAACCTACCTGGTTCACTGATGTCCTTAAGGGAAGAAAATCCGCAGGTCTGGCTGACATGTGACTCCAGACCCATAGCAATGTGGTTGACTCTTAACTGCCCTCTGAAAGCCAATCATACTGTGTGGAAGGGGAGTCTGGGGGTGGGAGTAGAACCTGAAATATGGTGTCTTCGACAGTACTTCAAGGCAGTAAACACCTCCTAAAAGTGGGGTGCACTCTGCCTACAGGCAGCAGGGAAATTGCCCTGATTCAAGAAGATGGCTGGATCAGGCCCAGATTCTTTGAATCCGTGAGGCCCAGAGCAGGTGAAATGTCTCCAAGCAATGCCTTCCCCGTCAATGGTTAATGCTCCTCCTCTTGTTGTCCAGGCAATGGTAACAGTGGGACCCTTTGTGTTGATAAATCTGTGAAGCATGCAGCAGACGGTTATTCAGGATATCCACGCAGGGCTTTACCCCAAAGCTCTTCCCAAGTGGTCCAGGCAGCAGAAATATTACTGTCTGTTTTAAGGTATTTCTGCAGCTTTGCCTGTAACTGGGGCACCAAAGCTGCCACCTTGTTCCATAATCACAGGCAGCGCTGAGCGCCGCAGCTCGTGTTTCACTCTGGGCCAGCCTTAATCGTCCTGCCAGTGTGAAATCGGGGTCTGGCCAAGATCACGGCAGCCATCGCTTCCCTCCTGCCTCGCCCACCCCCATAGAGCCCGCCCAACAAGGGCAAAATTCTTCCCCCAGTCAACAGCATCCAGCTGCACAAAGGTTGTAACTAATACCCTGTTCGTTCCATCACATTAATTTCCCTTATGTCATGACCCTATCCTTGCACTCCCTCTCATGCTAACATCACCTTGTGCTCAGTGAACTGACATCATGACCTTTATCATTATCACCATGTTCCAAGGTGATTTTCACACTGCCTTTATCACCTGTTACTGGCAATTCCTCATCGCCAACAGACAGCTGCTCAGGCACCCTGCCAATCTCCATGACGATCTGTTCAACCGAGTGAATTGTTCTCAGCCAGGCTGACTCATCCCCAGCCTGGGCCGTCTCCCTGATGCTTTTCACCTTTTTCAACTGCAACATTGACATGATTCCATGTCAGCCCGATAGACAGTGCATGCAGGGATGTTGCTGTTCACTGAGACTGTGCCTCATGCTGCTCATTCACACGTGTTCTGTGCAAACCTACATAAGCTGCTTACACATACAAGTCTCAATGCTGAAACAGAGGTATGTGCCAGGCTGCACACCTTAGTTGCAGCAGGCAGATATGACCCTTCCCTTGGAGCTCTGTGTGGATGGGACAAGCTACTCACCTCTCTGGAACGCAGCGGGTCATTGAACCATTTTGGACACTGAATCCATGAGCGCTGATCTCCTGCTGCGCTCACCACAGCCGCTGTTTGAATCCAGGCCCTCCTGGTTGCTGCAGGGACATTACGCTGGCCTGCTGGATGGACTGGTCTCCTCTCCTGGAAATCTTCCACCAAAACAAGAAGGTCCTGGTCAGAAAAGTGTGGGGCAGCTGGACCCATCCCTTCCCCCACGTCTCCTCTGAATGACATTTTATCAATAGAAATGTGAGGTGAAGAGGGTCATGAGCCATTGAGATTAGAGTGTTCTCATTCACTGCTGTGTGCTTATATACACTAACCACTTTCACCATATCATCAATGATTACTGGTAAGGTGTCGTGGAGAAAATGGATCTGTGCAAACTCTTGACGTAGCGGCTGTGACTCTAAGATAACATGCTGTGCCCTGTGACCACGACTGGTTTACTCTGTCTTTGTCACACTGTTCAGCCATGACAGCGTACAGCTGTGTGGTCAAGAGTCAACGGTGTGGATGCTTCCTGATCGATGGGTGGCTAGAGGGCAAGTTGATTGGACAATGAGCATGGCACTGTTCATCGTTCATCCATCCACTGAGTCCTGGTAGTCCATGACTGCTGAATATCTGCACCAGGTAGTGGCGGCAAGACAATGCCATCTCCATGGCTGTGTCTTGTGAATTCACTCCATGTTTTCAGTGCTTCGGTATAATACGCTGCGAATAAGCTGCAACAATGACAATTCTCCCATGACAGGCCATCCATTCCTGGGCCAGCTGACAGTTAGACAATATTGACAGTTAGTCAATGTTGACAGAACCTGACCTGTCAATGATATCTCCTCCGAGGCACACTGTAGACAACCAACCTCTAAAATGGGCCTAAGGGCCTGCTTTTTATCTGCGACCAAGTCGTCCAACTTGCTCTGGGCCTGCGGATCCCTCACTATTACCAAGGTCGCCCGCCCCGACCCTACCCCTAAGAAAACCCATCCTCCAACTCCACCGAAAATCTGATGTGCAGTCAGATATTTTCAGAAGTCAGGTTTTCGGAGTCCGCAATTCTCCAGATCTGCACACCCAATATGCAGATGAAAATCTAGGCCCTTATCACCCCACACACTATGTGGCCTGCTGAGTATTTCCAGAATCTTCTGATCTAATTTTTGTACAGATATCCAAAGCACTATCATCATCTATCAATGATCATTCTCAGATCAGTCATAAACACATCCCATTATTTTATCTTATTCCTTTGCAATCTCCGTTGCTCACAGATTTTCACAGCTATCAGTAATGGCTCTATAATTTTGGGCTTATCAATTACAGTGATGTGGTTTGCATGCTCAATGGCTTCAGTAACACTGCCATTCCGAGACCTTCTTATGCTGATGACAGGAAAAACAGGCATTGGCTTCCAGATGCCAATGAGGTAATCACAATTTATCTTTAAACATGAAATATGAAATTCTTTGTCATTTTGAAGGGTTGGATTCTTCCTGGAACAGTGGTGTTGCAAGGCAACAGCATGGGATCACCACCCATCTGACCAAATGGTGGACTCATTAGATTTTGATGACAATCCGAGGAATTTCATGGCCACTTTCACTGTAAAAATATCCAGCTCTTAGACTGGGTACAGACGATATTTATTGGATGGGAGCCAGGGATGGAGAGACTAGAGAAACTGGGATTATGGCGCACATTATGGGTGTAGAACCAGAGGAGCACCCTTGCTCCTTCACAACTCATAATAGTAAATTTAGCACTTAACTCCTCAGGACTCCTCTTCTGTAGTGCCAGGTTTTACAATCACAGCACTCACTCCAAGCAGTGGGAAGTTGAAATTACATCTAGGTCCTATGGATAACTCAGAACCGTGATTTTCATAAATGAATGATCCTCTCAAATGTTTGGGTAGGCTCTTTGGCCAATTGAAGGGCTTGGGATATATGGTGGTCAAATGAGTGTGAGGCAGTGAGTCTTCAATTTGATTCTGGTGATGTTCTGATTCTGTTAGGTGCAGGGAGTTGAAACCTGGCCTCTACCCCCAACCCCAACCCCCATCTCCTGAGTTCTGACAACCTGCATTGTTGTCCATACTGTGAGTGCCTTGGATTAATGTAAGAAATGGGAGCATGAGTAGACCATATGACCCATTAAGCCTATTCTATCATTCAATATGAAAATGGTTGATCATCGGCCTTAACTTCACTTTCCCATCCGCTCTCCTTATCCCTTGATTCCCTGTGAGACCAAAAATCCATCTATCTCGGCCTTAAATATATTCAGTGATGGAGCATCCCCAACCCTTTCGCAACCCTTTGAGTGAAGAAATTTCTCCTCATCTCAGTCCCCTCATATTGACACTGTGCTCCCTTGTTTTGGATTCCCCAGCCAGGGGAAGCAATCTCTCAGTAGCTACCCTGTCAAGCCCCTTCAAATCTGTTATGTTTCAGTGAGATCATCCCTCATTCTTCTAAACTCCAGAGAATATAGAGCTAATTTACCCAGCCTCTCAACATAGGACAACCCCTATATCCCAGACAACCCCTATATCCCAGGGATCAATCGAGTCACCATCCGTGGTTAACTAAAAAAGTTAAAGGCAGTATCAAACTTAAAGAAAAAGCATATGATTGTGCAAAGACGGGTGGGCTAGATCAGATGATTGGACAGAATATAAAGAAAAGCAAAGAATGACAAAATGATTGATAAGGAGCGAAAACTTATAGTACGAGAGAAAGCTAGCTAGAAATATAAAGACGGATGGTAAGAATTTCAACAGATATTTAAATAAGAAGAGTTTAAAAAGTGAGCATTGCTCCTACAGAAAATGAGTCTAAGGAATTGATAATGGAAAATAAGGAGATGGCAGATGAATTGAAAAGAGGTATTTTGCATCAGTCTTCACTATAGTGGATACAAGTAACATCTCAGAAATAGCTGTAAATCAGGGAATGGAAGGGATGGAGGAACTCAGGAAAATTACAATCACCAGAGAAGTGCTATTGAACAACTTGTTGGGGCTACGCAGCTGACAAATCCCCAGGTCCTGATAGAGTTCATCATTGCGTCTTGAAAGAAGTGGCGAGTGAGATAGCTGATGTGCTGGTTTTAATTTTCCAAAACTCCCTGTATTTGGGGAAGGCTCCACTAGATTGGACAATAGCAAATGTAACTCCTTTATGCAAAAAGTGGGGGAGACAAAAAGCAGGCAGCTACAGGCCAGTTAGCTTAACATTTGTCATAGGGAAAATGTTAGAAGTTATTATTAAAAATGTTATAGCAGGGCACTTAGAAAAATTCAAGGTAATCAGGCAAAATCAATATGGTTTTGTGAAAGGGAAATCATGTTTAACCAGTTTATTGGAGTTCTTTGAAGGAGTCACATGTGCTGTGGATAAAGGGGAACTGGTGAATGTGCTATACTTCGATTTCCAGAAGGCATTTGATAAGTTGCCACATCAAAGGTTATTGCAGAAAATAAAAGCTCATGGTGTATGGGGTAACATATTGAGATGGATAGAAAATTGACTAGCTAACAAGAAACAGAGGGTAGCCATAAATGGGTCTTTTTCTGGTTCGTGGGATATAATGTGTGGTGTGTCATAGGGATCAGTCCTGGGTTGTCAACTTTTTACAATTTATGTAAATAACTTGGTTAAAGGGACTGAAGATATGGTTGCTAAATTTCATGATGACGCAAAGATAGCTGGGAAAGTAAATAGTGAAGAGAACATAGGGAGGTTACAAAGTGATTTAGCTAGGTTAAGTGTGTGGGTAAAGATCTGGCAAATCGAGTGTAATGTGGGAAAATGTGAAATTGTCCATTTTGGCAGGGAAAATGAAAAGATGTTTATTATCTAAATGGTGAGAGATTGCAGAGCTCTGAGATTCAGAGGGATCTGGTCCTAGTGTATGAATCACAAAAGGTTAGTATGCAGGTCCAGTAAGTAATTGGGAAAGCTAATAGAATGTTATTGTTTATTGTGAGGAGAATTGAATACAAAAATATAGAGGTTATACTTCAGTTGTACAGGGCATCAGTAAGACCACATCTGGAATATTATGTAAAGTATCGGTCTCTTTATTTAAGGAAGGATGTAAATGTGTTAGAAGCAGTTCAGAGAAGTTTTACTTGACTAATACCAGGAATGGGCAGGTTGTCTTATGAGGAAAGGCTAGACAGGTTAGGCTTGTGTCCACTAGAGTTTAGAATAGTAAGAGGATACTTGATTGAAACCTTTAAAATCCTGAGGGGTCTTGACAGGGTGGATGTTGAGAGGATGTTTCCTCTTGTGGGAGAATCTTGAACTAGGGGGACATGTTTAAAAATAAGGGGTTGCTCATTTAAGACAGAGATAAGGAGAATTTTTTTCTCCCAGAGGGTTGTGAGTCTTTGGAACTCTCTTCCTCAAAAGGCAGTGGAAGCTGAGTCTGAATATTTTTAAGGTAGGGCTGGATAGATTCTTGATTAACAAGGGGGTGAAATGTTATCAGGGGTTGGCAGGAATGTGGAGTGGAAATTACAATCAGATCAGCCATGATCTTATTGAATGAGCGGATCAGGGTCAAGGGGCTGAGTGGTCTATTCCTCCTCCTAATTCGTATGTTTGCATGTTCATATGAACCTTCACTGTACTGTCTCCAATGCAAGTATAGCCTTTCTTAAAAATGGAGACCAAAGCTGTGCACAGTATTCCAGTTGTCATCTCACCAAAGCCCTGTACAGTTGTACCAAGACTTGTACCCCAATCCCCTTGCAATAAAGGCCGACATGCCATTTGCCTTTCTGATTGCTTTCTGTACCTTCATGCTAACTTACTGTCCTTTAATTGTATGTGTAAACCTAAGTCCCTCTGAACATCAACATTTACAAGTTTCACACCTTCTAAAAAAAATTCTGTTTTTCCACTCTTATGATCAAAGCGAATAAACTCACACTTCCCACCTTGTACTCCATCTGCCCCCTCGTTGCCCAATTACTTAACCTACCCATAGTTCTATGCAGCCTCTTTGTGTCCTTTTCACTGCTTGCATTCCCATCTGGCTTTGTATCATCAGAAAAGTTAGATATATTACTCTGTCTCTTTATCAAAGTCAATAAAAAGATTGCAAATATATAAGTACCTGTTTTAAGTTGACCTGTTTTCAGTGATTTCCCTTTGAAAGTCACGAGTTTTTAGTGCTGGTATTCCTGATTTGCATTTTCAAGTTCAATTGAATGTCATTTTGCATCATTGCACATCATTTCACTTCATTGCACACCATTTTGTGTTGTTTCACTTTGTCAGATCGTGTCGATGTGATGTTGGGCCCCGTGACCTGGTCAACGCCATTCTGATGTGAGTGCGTCTGGAGGTATTTGCTCATGCTCGAGGGAACCCCAAATATTTTTCAAAAAACTCTGAAGCAAAGGTTCTCAACAAAGAATATCCAAACCAACAGGCCTTTTTTTTCTCCCCCATGGAAGAAGTTGAAGCCTGGAATGTTCACCTCTATGCAGAAAAGGCCCATTTTTTGACACTGCAAGCTGAGTTCAATTTTCGAGCCCATGGTATGCCTGTTGTGGAGCTTTACGTCGGTTGGGGGGTGGCGGTGGTCAGAGAGGCCATTTTAAAGATTGCAAAGGAGACATCTGCTACTGTATACGGGTACAATTGCTTTCCTGGTCTCAGGGCTTATCTAGGTGAAAAATATAAGGTGCGGTACTTACCCTTCAGGAGGCTGGCTCTGCATTTTTCTGATTAATTTTGGAGCCCCAAGTCTGGCCCTTGTTCAGCTTGGCAGCAGGGGAGGCTGAGAGGCCATTTTAAAGCCAGTGAGAGAACCAAGGATAAAGGCACTAATCACTCAAAGCCACCTCTGTTGAAATGCATGCACAGTACTGCACAAGTGGTTTTTCAATTGTACATTGTTTTCTCTCAAGTGAGAAATGACCAAAGGAACAGTAACTCCAGTTTTAACATTTTTTCTTATTGGAACATATGATTCATTTCTAGCTGTTTCACTCAAAGTCATGATTTTCAAGAACACAACTATAACTTTAAATGAGGACTTAATGTAGCTGAGGCCACAGAATAGAACCTTGAGGCACTCTTAACAGTCACAGCCAACTTGAAAGTACTCTGTCATCCCTACTCTCCCCTTCCTATCCATCAACCATTCCTCTATCCATGTGTAAATATTATTCTCAACTCCACGATCCCTCATCATGCCGCATTCACTTTGTAGCATCTTAGTGAATGGAAATTTGGAAATCTGAGTATAATACATATACTACACCCTCCCCCTCTACTAGTTACATCATCAAAAAGCACAAATACATTTGTCAAATATAATTTCCCTTTTGTAAAACCACATTGACTTTGATCATACTACGATTTTCTAAATAACATTGCTAAGACATCCATAATAGTAGGTTCCAACATTTTCCAACATTATCTGTATAATTCTATTTGTAAATAAAATTGAATAATATAGTGATGTGGCAGCAGAGTATTTAACCATCAAAGACTGGGCAAACCAAGCAGGCAGAAGTAGCTTGGAGGACAAGATCATGAAACTCAAGACAGTTTTCTAGAACAATATGTCAAGGAACCAAATTGGGAACAAGCTATTTTAGATCCAATATTGTGTTATGAGAACACAAGAGTTAACTTATTGTAAAGGGTCATCTGGGGAAGAATGATTATAATATGACAGAATGTCATTGAGTTTAAGAGTGATGTGGTTAAGTCCAAAACTAGAATCTTAAATTTAAACAAAGCGGATTGCGGCAGTCTGAAGGGCGAGTAGATAAAGTGGATTGGGAAATTACTTAAAGAGATAAGCAAATACTTAAAGAACTAATTTAAAATTCTCAACAAATATACATTTCCTTGAAGAGTTAAAACACCACTGGAAAAGTAGTCCACCTGTGGATAACTAAATAAGCTAAGGGTATGATTAGAAGACCACCACCAGGCAGCTAAACTGTCCCCTGCCACTTGAGGGTTTCTGGAAAATTAGCCGGATACAGTAAGAGAGTGAGATTATTAATACATAGAAAATAATAAAGGGATTAGTGCACAAAAGGCCAGAATATTTTTTGTAGCCAG
The DNA here is from genome assembly GCF_017639515.1 of Carcharodon carcharias. Classification (NCBI taxonomy): domain Eukaryota; kingdom Metazoa; phylum Chordata; class Chondrichthyes; order Lamniformes; family Lamnidae; genus Carcharodon; species Carcharodon carcharias. Next base: position 54,428,395 of record NC_054485.1, on the reverse strand, counting down.
TGTTAGTTACAGAACTCAATAAATGGTGGAATTTGTTATTATGGCAACAGCACAAAAGATACAGGTCTTTCCACAGATTCCCCAGTGACCAGGGTTTATAGATCACGATTTTATTTCCATATAGGTCAGAATCTTTGGGTTGGCATGCAGGGGACCTGTTCACCTACACGTAAAATGACACGCAGTGATGCCAGGCATGTGTCCCGATGTGACCGTGCATCATTCAGATCTTCAGTTTGGCAGGTGCGCACCAGAGTCGGCTGCAGAGGTATTCAGGACACAGAGGTATTCAAACAGATCTTCATTCCAATTATACAAGGTCTAGCGTTGGCTGTGAAAGAATGCTCTATGGATGGTGATAACTTCAAGTATCCACTTGTGGCATTACAAGAATTGTGTGAAATTAAGTTTGGGAAGACGCATCCAATGTGCACTCTGGTGATCTCACTTCCTTTGTTTTTGCCTGACCCTTTAAGTCAAGGCACAGGCATACGCACTCAAAACTTTAACTCTGTTTCTCTCTCCACAGATGCTGCCAGACCTGCTGAGCTTTTCTAGCATTTTCTGTTTTTATTTCAGATTTCCAGCATCTACAGTATTTTGCTTTTAAGCTGGTTTAAACCCTTCCCAACAGCACTGGCAAATCACTGGCAAAGGATATTAATTCTGGTCCACTAAGGCGTAACCCGTCCTCCTTCTGCAGGTCTGATCTGCCCCAGAACTGGTCCTAATGCCCCAGAAATCTAAAGCCCTCCCTCCTACATCATTTCTCCAGCCAAGTGTTCATTTGTTCAATCCTCCTATTTCTATACCCACTAGCATGTGCTACTGGGAGTAATGCTGAGATTACTGCCTTCGAGGTCCTACTTTTCAATCTCATTCCTGGCTCCATAAAATCTACTTTCAGGGCCTCATCCCTCTTTCTACCTATGTCGTTATATATAATTTTATAATATTGAACTACATTAAACCACACTTCAGAAAGACACAAGGAACAGGCAGGTTATTAGCACAGGAGGAGAAAATGTTGATTGCCGAATCAACTCCTGTGTAGATTAGGGAGTACGTAAGAAATAAAAGATCAAAGGCATGAACAATATATGCTAATAGCCAATAGCTGTTATATCAACAGCATACACACAGACAGGTAATGATGCCATATGGCACAAACATTTGTCCTATGTAATGAAACCTATAAAAATACATTGCACTGGAGCTCCTGGAGAATTTCAATCTATTCCACCTAAGGCTAACGTGAGCAGAGACAATATACTTGCAATCTCCTGATGAAGAATATTTTGCATGTAAGTTATAATCGATACTGATTCCATATACACTGCAAGTAAGGAGTTGTGTTGCATTATATCATTGACTTGATTTGATAAAAAAAAAGTATTAACCAGTTGCTTTCAGTGTTTTGTAGTCCTCAAGCTTATATTAGAGATAAAGCATCTAAAACAACCTTCTATAATACTGCCAATCTAAGAACTATACATGTGTGTGGCAATCGCCTATATAAACCTAACAGTTAGTTTGCTGTACATTCTTGAAACAGGAAAAAACTGAATGCTCTGTTTACCAGTGCAAACCAGTTTGTTATATTTAACACAGGAGCAGTTCAACTGAGTGAGCAGACAATTCCTTTTCATCGATTGCTGGATTACAAATGAGTGCACTCACCACAATATGAGCTCCTCCTGTCAATTTGCACCATTATGTTAGCCAGTATGAAAATCAGTCTTTAACTGCCAATTAGTACATGACTCCAGCACAGGTATCTGGTCAGCAATGCTCACTCTATAGAGAGCCACAGTGATTCGTTCATTCCATGTCGGTCACATGTCCTTCTTTCAGAATAAAGGGCAAGTTGCTGGCTGGCTTCCAGGCAACAAGGCTATCCAATACTACTTTGGCTTCTGGCACTATTGAGAAGGTCCACCAATGAATGCTACAATAAGGTTCACATCCACAATCAAATTGAAGTTGAATAAGCCAATGGCATGCTAAAGAGAAGATTAAGGAGCCTAGATCATGTGTTGATAAGGGTCACAAGGTATCTGGAACAAAAGTGGTTAAATTAAGTTCCAGAAGAACCATGGTCTAATTGAATGGCAGTGGGGCTGAATGGCCTCCTTCTGTTCCTGGAAAGACATAGGACCTCCCTCCAATAAACTCCCAATGTTGTCTTGTGAATTGTCTTGACATTTCAGAAAGGCCTGGAAAGTGAGGGGGAACCTACGCCAGAATCTGAACCTCCTGAGAATGAGGAACTAACACTGGAGCTGCAGACAGCTGCTCGGAGAGACCTACGGGCCAAACTCATTAGTGAGATGCTTTCAGTCCCATTATATTGTTACCATGTAACATTTATAATAACCAGGATGCTTCAGAAAATTCAAAGCTATATTCTGTTGGGAGTCCCATTCATCTCATGAAAGACCCAGTCCACAAACAGCTTTCAATTATAGTGAAGTCTTGAACACTAACAATGGCCCAGACTTCCCTATAACAGTGAGATGGGTGAAGCACACTGCAGCTTTCACTATCCAGCGCAACAGTCTCACTTGATAACTTGCTCCTTAGTTTGTTGCTTTTCTCGCTGGAAGACACTGCAGGAGCATAACGTTAACTCAGAAGCAGCACAGCTATTGGCCATTGCATTAATTGTTATTTTGGGACCATTTAGTCACATTTAAACATTTGTAAAGTTATGTACTCTGATTAACACAGCAATGAAATAGGAAGGTTGGATAATTTCCAACAGCTGGTGGACGTAACAGCCTTTTCCCTCCATGTCCTTTCTGTTCTTTCGATTTGTTTTGGGTGTTTCTTTTGTAAAGATTACCAACAGCTAAACAGATCATGTTCTTTAAAACCTAGAAATGCAGCTCCAAACGAATCAGCTTTACAGAGGTTGCTGCCTCAGATTCTCATGGCCAGATTATTGGAAGGTGAAGGTGAATAATATGGTCAGGATGAGCTTCTGTACTGTGCACAAAAGGGCAATTCATTTATGAAGATAAAGTTCGATGTCCTAATGGAATTAGACACATGTTCAAACCGTGAGGCAATGATTATCCTCAAATTAATTTTGTTATTGGTTACTGTTGCTGACTCTGTATTGCTTAATTTAATAAAATTAAGTAAAATGATGAAAGTGATATACACATACAGCATACACAGAGAAATGCTTGATAATACGCTTGTTGTATAGGGACTATTCATTGTACTACTGTATTGACACTGTACATTATATAAAATGTAGTGAGTGTTGCATATGTTGTGTAGCATATATAATACATAGTGTAATGCTGCATTTATAGTGTTCAGTATAGGATTATGTTTTGCAGTCAGCAGTGAAGCAACAGAGCTCACACTTACCTCAAAGAAAACTACCCCAAAATATATTGTGATCTCTGTGGCATGGATTCCTCCTTTCACGACATCAGTTTAAATCTGGCAGTAAGACAAGAGGATCTCCAGCCATTCAGCAATAGTGATGTCATGAAGCAGGGCGAGGCAAACAATCACATTTAAGTATTCGCACAGACAGCAAACCAGGAAGTTAAAAGTGTTAATTATTATCATTTTAAATGTACATTTTCAGTTGGTGAAATAAATTATAATTGAATTTATATAGATCATGTCAAAACTGAAAAACTGTCAATATAAAGAAACTTTTAATTTTTTTTTATAAATTGTAGACCTTTTTATCATAATGAAGAAAATTGACATTCCACAAATATAAAATTAGCATTTCAAGGCCAGAGAGGGTAATTAATAGTAATGACCAAAAACCCAGTTGCACTTCATTCAACAAGGTGTAACTTTATTAAGAGTTTTTACATCAAGACAAATATTGTAACAAGAGAGATTTTTGTGAATTTACTGATGGGCTTGCACTCTGAGGGGTCAGCAAAAGCACCCACTCTTAGGGAGTACTGAATCACTTACAGAAACTTCTGGATTTCCACATCACTCTGTGCATGTGTGGACTTCTGGTTTCAGTGGAGGAATCACAGTGGCTGCTGAAAGTTTCACCATCACTCTCCACTGGCTGAAATCTACCTGACCCAAAGGAAGATGGTTGTGGGTGTTGGACGTCAATCATCTTGGTTCCAGGACATCACTGCAGGAGTTCCTCAGGGTAGTGTCCTAGGCTCAAACAATATCAGCTGCTTCATCACTGACCTTCCCTCCATCATAAGGTCAGAAGTGAGGATGTTCGCTGATGATTGTATAATGTTGAGCACCATTTGCGACTCCTCAGATGCTGAAGCAGTCCATGTTCAAATGTAACAAGACCTGCACAATATCCAGGTTTGGGCTGATCAGTGGCAAGTAACATTCATTCCACACAGGTGCCAGGCAATGACCATCTCCAACAAGAGAGAATCTAACTATCACCTTTTGACATTCAATGGCATTAACCCCATTGCTGAATCCCCAACTATCAACATCCTGAGGGTTCAGATTGACCAGAAACTGAACTGGAACAGCCATATAAATACTGTGGCTACAAGAGCAGGTCAGAAGCAAGGGATTCTGTGGCGAGTAACTCATCTCCTGACTCCCCAAAGTCTGTCCACCATCTACAAGGCACAAGTCAGGAGTGTGATGGGTTACTCCCCAATTGCCTGGATGAGTGCACTTCGCACAACACTCAAGAAACTTGAAACCATCCAAGACAAAGCAGCCCGCTTGATTGGCACCACATCCACAAACATTCACTCCCTCCTCCACTGACGCACAGTAGCAGCAGTGTGTTCCATCTACAAGATGCACTGCAGGAACTCACCAAGGTTCCTTAGACAACACCTTCCAAACCCACGATCACTACCACCTGGAAGGACAAGGGCAGCAGATACTTGGGAACACCACCACCTGGAAGTTCCCCTCCAAGTCACTGACCATCCTGACTTGGAAATATATCGCCGTTCCTTCACTGTCGCTGGGTCAAAATCCTGGAACTCCCTTCCTAACAGCACTGTGGATGTACCTACACCACAGGGACTGCAGTGGTTCAAGAAGACAGCTCACCACCACCCCCACAAGGCAATTAGGGATGGGCAATAAATGCTGGCCCAGTCGGCTATGCCCACATCCCATAAATGAATTTTAAAAAACTTAACAAAACCCAAGCATTGTATCTTAGAAACATATTTAGTGTAGCAGTCTTTTGGTATCTTCGATGTATATCTGAGAGTTACAATTATTACAGTATGTTATAATAATATGCTATATTGTTATGTTTAGCACTGTACTATATAGACCTAATTAGCATATTATAGCATTTTGCAACCGTGGGCAGAATTTACCATGCCCGCTGGCGTCGGGGTATTCGGTGGCGTGAGCGGACAACATGGCGAGAAGGCCAAAAATTGGCTTCATGACATCGTGCCCAGGCTGTGCAGTTACATCCTCTTAGCCTTCTGTGTTCGGTGGGCACCGCAGGGACTGGCTTGTTTTATCAACTCATTTAATCAAGTTTTGATTTAATGTTGGTAAGTTTCCTTTGCAATTTGTCACCTGTTTTTGCAGTTTCTCATTAAGGGGCTGCCTTTTACTTTGTCCTTTGGTTTGTTAATTTAGTTTATCTATTTTGTAACAAAAGAGTTACATCTTCTCAATCTTCCTAACCCTGTCACTCCATCTTGGTGCTCCCCCAACATCCATATTGGAGGTGGAGGTAGCCTGCTGACTGCTATGCCCTGTCTGTGATGACCTTGGCGGGTGTCCTGTGGAGGGCCGAGACCTGGAGGGCCCCGGCCTCCTTTCGGGATCCTGCTGTGTGGCAGTGGCACGCTTCTCGGCCTGAGGAGCTGGAGCTGCTGGGGTCACAGGAAGAGGGGATACAGATGGACCAGACACTCCCGGAGTCACCTGGGCAGATGGCCCCAGGGTGTCATTCAGCTGTTTCTCCTCCCTGTGGGTGCCCGGCATCCTCAGGCTTCACCCTTGAGGAGAAGGGGAAGTTGGAGTGAGATCGAGCTTCCCTGCACCCCTCTCACATTGACACTGCTGGAGGCCAACTATGGTGTCAGCTAGAGAGTTCAGCCCATGCGGTAGTGCAGGACCAATGTCCTGGACAAAGGTCTCCATGGCACCCGCCATCCTATCAGTGTTGACCTTAGTGCATTGGCATGCTGGCGCTATGACTTCAGCCTGAAGGCAGATGGGCTCCTTCATCATGCCTTGCAACCTGAGGGGTGCAGTGGACATCCCTTCCTGATGTTCCCGAGCTTGCCTTTGCAGCTCCAGCGACTTTGACATGACTGAGTCCAGAGGCTCATCATCTGACTCGGACTCAGCAGATTTCTGGCCTCCAACAGTCCTCCGAGTGTCAGAGATCTGGGAAGTCCCTGCCGCCACCTGCTATAGATAAGACAGTGAGATGTGCACATCAGATTGTGATTCCGAGGCTATTCTAAAGCTAGGTCCCACTGAGGTGTGTGTTTCTGCACTGGTGGAGGCTGTGGGTGAGCACTGTGATGAGACTTCAAAGAAGGTGTGTTCAGATTCCTCTTCAGAGGTTTCTTTGGGGCTTGATTGGAGGCCCTGAGTCATGGACTCCGTCGGTTATTTCCCTGATGTGTCTGCAAAAACAAGGATAGATAATTAGTGCATGGCAGGGGACTGCAGAACAGCGGAATTGTCACACAGAATGGTTGTCTGATGGATACATCCTCATTTGTTGAGCACTGCTGGCTTCACCGTCAGCACAGGAACGGTCCCGATCCTCGCCGGCCAGCTGAATGACTCTATTTTCAAAGTCTGTGAGGACCTTGATTTCAGGTATTTCTCCACCAATCTGTGACTTCTTCATCTTGTTGTGTGTCAATTTGTCCTGCGTGAATACAGATTGGGAGAGTGTAAGTGGGACAGCTGCGGGGCCAGATGATAAGTATCCCTGGCTTTTATGGGTGGTGAGTGGTCGCATGGACGGCATGAGGACAATGAAGGTGTATGTGAGAGAGTGAATGATAATGTCCCTTGAACTGGCAGCGAGTGAGGACCCTGTGGATGTGTGCTGGGTTTGTGAGTGTTTGAGTGGGAAGTGATGAGAAGAGTGACTTACCCTGGTGGAACAGAGGAGATCATTCAGCCTCTTGTGGCACTGGGTGCCTGTCCTCTTTTGTAGGAGTTTGGGGCTGACCATCACTGCCACCGCCCCCCAAGCCGGATTGATGTTGCTGGCCTTCCTGCAGCCAGAGTGGGCATAGGGGACATCACAATGGGCCTCCACAGTGTCCAGGGACGCATCACTGAATTGCGGGCTGCAGCCTTTTTGCTTTTCAGGGCTCTGACTTTGTAGCAGTCCTGGCTGGAAGCACTGAGAGGTGTGTGTGTGGCTGCACTTTAAATATGGCGCCCAGTGTGAGGAAGTGGCGAGGTGATGGCGTGGCAGGCGAATGAGAGCCCACCCGCCAGGAAACGACGTATTTCCCAGGAATGCATGATTATTGAGGTGGGATTAGAATGAGACTCTCGCAAACCCACCATTGCAGCTGGTGGGAAAAACATTCTTTTTCCCGCTTGCTACCACACTCAGTGCAAATCTGGGATGATTCCACCCCGTGTCTGTACTATCCATTATAGTATTTAATGTTTATTGTCTGAGTGTGGATTTACTATTTATTCCAGGTTTTCACTGTGACGGAGAGACTCTCCATCGCGGCAAAAATCCCAGAAATGGCTGAAATTGAAAGTCCCACCCCTGAACCCATCATTTCCTAACTTGGCAGGGGTGGAAGTGGAGTTGGGCTGGGGTTCACAAATGTGCAATTTGTAGAGGAAGCTGGCCGTTTAAATCAGAATCCGACATTGGATTGCAGTAGGCCCAGAGTGTGAAACCTGGAATGTGCAGATTAGACCAAATAAAAGGCGATCTGAACTTGGGGCATGTGTTTGGATAACCAAGGTACCCCTTTGGAGAGGTAAGGTACTGCCTTGGATAGTGCCCTGGGACAACTCTGCAAGAGGTAAGGCACCTTTTGGGGGAGGCAAGGCACTGTTCAGGATAAAAGTGAAAATTCATTGGAACCGTCCAGCTGGCAAAGAACTGTTAAAGAACTGCCCAGCTGTCAAAGCTGTCAAGGAAGTGTTGAAGCAGTCAAGAAACTGTCCAAGGACACTAGATGAATTGACTTGGAGGGGGAAGTGCAAAAGGTGGTGGCTGGGTACATGGGTTGGCATGAGTTGGCACCAAGTTGGTATAGAGGGTATGAGGAGCCATGGGGTGGGTAGAGGGGCATAGGTTGGCATCGTGCATATGAGGGGCTATGGGGCTGTGTGTAGGGCATGAGTTGGCAGAGATTGACATGGTTGCAGCATAGGGAGTGTATGGGGAGGTGAGAGGGTGTGAGAGGTGAGGGCTGGAGTGGCCATTTTTTGTTTTTCTCTTTTTTCATGAATTTAAACACAACACCGGAGCACAGTAACAGGCCTTCCACCCAGCTCGTCCCAGCACCTGGCAGTCCCTGCACTCATTCCGGGGTCGTCTGCCTTGACTCCAACCCTCCCTCTCCCCGACTGAAAGTACGACTCGTGGGCGGACATTTTTAAAGGTCAGGTTTGCTGAGCTAGGAAATCTCCCAACTTTGGCGACCTGACGCTGGGATGAAAATCTGGGACTTAGTGTGCTGTGCAGATATTGTTTGGAACAGTATCAGCCAATGTAACCTTTATTATGTTGTATAAACATTATCTTGTCATTGAAATTCAATCAGAGGAAGTGTAGAAATTCATGTGGGCCTACCTTCAGTCTCAGGATTACCATTGTTGTGACAGCATGTCTAACCAAGTGGACACATGTTGGAAACAACATTATTCATGAGTCCTCATTACCATGAGATGGTGGTATCTTTCTGGTGAAACCAATTAAACCAAATCAACAAAATGAGGACAAATCAAGCACAGCCCCTAATTCAGGTCAGCTGTAAAACTAAAGACAAAATTTAAAGGAAACTTACAACTTCAAACCAAAATGTGATTAAAGGGGTCAATAAAGCACCCCAGTCCCCGCGGTGCCCACCGAGCACGGAAGGCCTCGAGAGTGTCAGCAGACACCGCGTGCTCCCTCTCCAGGGACATCCGGCCGTGAACATAGCCGCGGAAAAGGGACAAACAATCGGGCGGGGCTTCCCCGTCGATCGCCCGCTGCCTGGACCTGTTAATGGCCAACTTGGCCAGGCCCGGGAGCAGGTTCACGAGGAGGTCCTCCTCCTTCCCGACCCCCTTCCACACCGGGTGCCCATAGATCAGGAGCGTGGGGCTGAAGTGCAAACAAAACATTAATAAAAGGTTTGTTAAATAACTAAAGAGGGAGTGCAGCCTCACACCCCTATATACGCATGGTCCACGGACTCCACAAGACCACAAAAAGGGCAGGTGCCCTGGGAGTCCGTGAACCCATGCATTGTGTGATTATAAGGGACTGCTGCATGCAACACCCTCCAACCCAGGTCTCCGATAGAAAGGGGGAGGACACCTCCATAGAGGGCCTCCCATCGGGGGCCTCCGTCGCCGGACGGCAACAAGGCACGCCAGGGTGTGTCCGGGCGGCGGACAAGGGCGAGAAAATGGAAGGTGTGCAGCAGCAGTCCATACAAAAAGCTCCTCCGCACCGTGCCAAATGGCACAGAGGGCATGTCCCCGAGGCGGCTCATATTGCGGGGCACCAGCACCCGAGGGAGGGTTCGGGGCTTGGGGTCAATGTGGAATTCTGTCCGAACAGGGGAAAGCTCAGACGGAAGACCACCGCGCACCTGGGCCTCCTCGAGACCTAAAATTACTTCGGGTCCGAGCACGACCGTTCTCAGGTCTTGGATGGCATCGGCTGCGACCTGGACTCTCACAGACGCGCGACGCACCAACTCCTGTGGGAGCATCCAGCCCAGTCCTCCGCCACCCAGCACGTCCCCGATCCTGGTCACCCCTGCGGCCACAGCCCTCCTCTCCGCCAACCACTGAAAAGGACGGAACGGCGGATTCCTGAGCAGCGGCTCTCTGACGATAGCCGCTACTCCTGATGGGGGAGAGCTGCGTCGCGAGGCGACCACTTTCCAGACTTTGATCAGGTCCTGATAAAAGATGGGCAATGCCTGCAAGGAGCCATCGAGGCCCATCTGCTCTATAAACAGGAGCTGCACGTCATAATTCAGGCCGTGCACCTGACGGAAGAAATACGTCGCCAGGGCACACCATTTAGGAGGAGGCTCGACGTAGAGGTATCGCTGCAGGGTCTGAAGGTGGAAAGTCGCCACTTGTGTGCGTAAGCACACTAGCGCCTGACCACCCTCCCTAAGCGGGAGACTCAGAACCTCAGCAGCGACCCGGTGCAATCTTTTGTCTCAGAAGACTAACAATTTCTGGATTTTTGTGACAAAGCCCGGGGAAGGGGTCAAAATGATCAGCCGATACCACAACATGGCGGCGATTAGCTGGTTTATGACCAGAACTCGACCTCGGTAAGACAGCACTCGGAGCAGTCCTGTCCAGCGCCGCAGGCGACCTGGGTTGGAGGGTGTTGCATGCAGCAGTCCCTTATAATCACACTTTCGTCTCCAGTTCCTGCCAGTTCGCCGGCCATGATTCCTCAGCAGGGCAGAGATGGACCCCCAGGTAGAGGAGGCTGGTCCTGCTCCAGGTGAAAGGCCTGAGCTCCTCGGGTAGGGGATCCATTTGCCACGGGCCGACCAGGAGTCCAGAACATTTCTCCCAGTTGATCCTGGCAGAAGAAGCGGCAGAGTAGACCTCCTGGCACTCGCGCATCCTCCGCAGGTCAGCCGGGTCACTAAACATAAGGAGCACGTCATCGGCATAAGCCGAAAGGACCACCCCAATGCACGGCCCATGCAGAACCAATCCCGACAACCTCCTCTGCAAGAGGCGCAGGAAATGCTCCATGCAAATAGAATACAACTGGCCAGACAGGGGGCAGCCCTGACATACCCCTCTCCCAAAGCGAAGGGGCACCGTCAGGGACCCGTTAACCTTCACTAGACACTCCGCGACGGTGTACAGAAGTCGGATCCGGGCGACAAAATGCGTCCCGAACCCGAACGCTCGCAGAGTTCCGAGTAAGTATTCGTGATCCACTCTGTCGAACGCCTTCTCCTGATCAAGAGACAGGAAGGCGCTTGACATACCAGCCCTCTGGGAATGGTGGATGACGTCCTGGACCAGATGGATGTTGTCATAAATTGTACGGTCCGGGACGGTGTAGGACTGGTCAGGGTGGATCATGTGGTCCAGCACGGTGCCGAGCCGAGAAGACATGGCTCGGGCAAAGATTTTGTAGTCAGTGCTGAGGAGGGAGACCGGGCGCCAGTTTTTAAGAAGGTGGAGATCCCCCTTCTTCGGCAGCAGAGCAATCACGGCTCTGCGCCACGAAAGGGGCATCTCCCCAGTAGCGATACTCTCCCCCAGGACCTCCGCGAAGTCGCTCCCCAAGACGTCCCAGAACGCCCTGAAGAACACCACGGTCAGCCCGTCTAGTCCCAGGGATTTGCCCCTGGAGAGACCATCGAGTGCGCCGGTCAACTCCCCCAGACTTATAGGGGAGTCAAGTTTCCTGGCGCACTCCAGGCCGACCTGCGGCAGGTCCTCCCACAAAACTCTGCAAGCGTCCTCGCTGGACGGATCCGGAGAGAACAGGCCAGTGTAGTAATCTCGGGCGATGGCCCTGATGCCCTCCGGATCCGAGACAAGGGATCCATCGTCGGCCAGCAGCGTAAGGAGCTGCTGACGGATCCCGTGCCTTTTTTCCAGCGAGTAGAAGAAGGGGGAGCCACGGTCCATCTCCTTAAGGAACCGGATCCGCGACCTCCCGAACGCGCCCCGAGACCCGACCAGTTGCAGGTCCCGCAGCGTGCCCTTCTTCTCATCGTACACCGACTGCAGGGCCGAGTCCGTGTCGGGCTGACGGAGACGTGCCTCCAGGTCGAGCACCTCCTTCTCCAACTCCTCGACCCTGGATTTGCGTCTCTTTGTTGACCCCTTCGCGTACTCTTGACAGAAAACTCGGAGTCTTGCCCACGTCCCACCATAGCCTCAAGGAGAGGAAGCCTCCCCGCTTCCTTCTCCAGCTGGTCCAGAAACGACGGAACAAGTCCAGGAACCGCTCGTCCTCCAACAACAGGTTGTTAAAATGCCAGTACGCGGACCTCGTCCAAGCGCAGAACGAAGTGAGCTCCGCCCACACCAGACGGTGGTCCGTGCATGGAACCTGCTGTATAGAAGCCGCCGGAACGCAGGACACGTACGCCTTCGAAACGTAAAGAAGGTCGATTCTGGACGCTCCGACTCCAGGTGACACAAAGGTGAACACGCTGGAGTCAGGATGGAGATTTCGCCAGACGTCCACCAAGTCGAAGGACCTGACCAGGTCCCGGAACTTACTCACACCTCGCGTGCAGTGCGGGGTACCGTGATGGACCCGGTCCTCGAGGGTGCAGTTAAAATCCCCCCCGAGGACGATGCACTCGCCAGCGTCGATGGAGCCGAGATGAGTGCACATTTCTTCAAAGAAGCTAGTTTGCTGCTGCGTGCCCAGGGGAGCGTTCACATACACAAAGTGAAGCACCGCCCCCCCCCAGACGCACAGTCAGGTGCAGCAACCGGCCTGGCACCGGCTCCTTGACCCCCAAGGTCTCCGGCTGAAAATGCGGGGCCAACAAGATAGCCACCCCGCCAGAATTGGAGGCTAGGTGACTCATGTAGACCCCCCCTCGCCACTCCAAGAGCCACGTGGCTTCGTCTCCCAGAACGGTATGGGTTTCTTGCAGAAAGCACAACGCATACTTCCCGTCCCTGAGGATCGAGAAGTTCTGGAACCTGCGCTGTGCGCCCCTGCTGCCGCGGATGTTGAGGCTGGCTATAGTTGTCTTCATTGTCAAAGATACATCAAACCTTCACCTTAAATTAAAAGAAGGAGAGGACTTTTAATCCTTCCTCTCCTTCAGGAGCCCAGCGAGAAACGTTTGGACCCTCCGCCACGCGTTCCTATCCAACTCGGGAGCCTTGAGAGTCTCGCGAGTGGACCAGAACACCAGTGGAAACAAATGCCACCAGTCCAAGGCCAACTGAACCCTATCTCGGCGACCACGATGTCCCAATAAAAAGTCCCGGAGTTCCCTTGGGGGGATGAGGGGGGAGTCAGTGAAGGGCACCAGGGGATCCACCGCCTCGCTTGAGAGCGACTCTGCGTAATCCCCAGCACTCACCACCGACACCCCATCCTCCTCCGGGTCGTCTCCTCCAGCTTCCGACTCCTCCCCCGCATTGAGTACGAGGGCTGGTTCGGAGCTGCCAGCTGGCTCCGCCTGTACCTCGATCCCACCCCCAGGATCAAGGCCAGAGGGGTCCTCTCTGGTCTCCTGTAACTTTTCCGGGTCAGAGGGCAGCGGCAGTTCTGATGCCCGCTCTCCTCCCGTCACCGGGTCATCCGGGGAGCTCAGGACAAGCTCCTGACCAAGAACCAGGACGCCCGGTGCCAAGTATTGGGAGGGAGCGGGAAGGCCCTCCTTTTCGCCGCCACCCAATGACCCATTAACATTTTTTACATTAAGAAAGCTGCAGTCCCCCGACGAGCTTGAAGGTACCTCGGGGGTATTAAGTGCACTGGAGTCGGGCACCAACTCAAGGGAAGTGCCCTCAGTGACCCCTGAGGGGCCCTGTTCAGAGGAATGCAGCAGGTTGACGGGTGGGACAGTGGATTTGGGGGTAGGGGTTTTGGGTTCCCCCAGAGGGCAGGGCGAGGTTTTACTGGGTGGAGACGCCACCACCTCTTCATCAGGGGAAGGGACACACCCAACTTCTTCAGTTTGGGCGTCGCCCACTTCCTCCTCCGAAGGGTGACGTCTCTTCCGGGTCAGGCTGGGGGCTAGGGAGACCTCCATCTCCGAGGCCCCCTCCTCCTTGCCCAGCCCTCCCGGACACTCCACCCTCTGGGGTTTCGATTTTTGTTTCCCCGGCTCGGGGTCCCGCGTCTTTTCCCCGCCGGCCCCGGGAGCACGCGCAGGGACGATGCCGGGCCCAGCACTCAGCGCCTTAGCGCCCACGGACCCGGGACCGCACGCGGACACGACGCCAGGGCCGGATGTTGTCTTTTCCCCCCAAGCCGGTTTTTCCAGGTGTTTGGGGGGGGTTGAGGGGTTTCAGGGGCCGCTTCCAGGTTGCGGGTCTTCCTCCACACCTTCTTACGGCGCGGGGGCTCTCCCCCCGCCTCACCGGCAGCCGAGATGGCAGTGGCTGCCGGCGTTGTTTCCCCTTGCGGGGCGGGAGATGGAGTGGTGGCGGGGGGAGGAGGGGCGGTGCCAGCCGCTGCCGCTTGGGTGGGGCTCGTGGCCTTGGAGGCGGGGCAGTTCTTCCTCACAAGCCCCGCCTCCTTACAAGCATGGCACCGCACGCCCTCCACGGTCCAGAAGACCCGATAGGCGGTCCCCTCAAAATTGATGACAAAGGCCCCCTCCAGGCTCTCCTCCCAGGCCAAGCGGACGAAAACTTGGCACCGGAAGGAGTACACATGGCGGAGAGCCGAGTCTTTGAGGCCGAGCGGGACTGGCGCAACCCCCGACCTGACCTCCCCCAGTTTATTAAGGTGGGGGAGGAGGAGCTCACTGGGTAAGAAGGGCGGGACATTTGAAACAATAATTCTCTGGGCGGTGGCCTCAAGGGGATCCACCGCCAGAAAAGTCCCACCCACAGTGAGCCCCTTCTGCAGGGCGAGTAGCACCGCCCGCTCGGACCTCAAGAAAAATACGGCCTTTCCGTACATTTTAGAGGCTGCTACTATGGCTGAGGGGCCAACGACCCCAGCCATAGCCTTCACGCAGGCCTCAATAGTCATCTCAGGGTGAGCGTAGCATTTTACCCCGAGGGCCCTGGTGAGGGGACGGAATGGCGACAGGGCAGCGGGAGCAGCAGGAGCTGCAGAAGCAACCATCCCCGCATAGGTCTTTTGTGTAGGCCCTGCCACCGGTGACAAAGCCGCCTCCACATTAGCCCTCGAGGGCCCGGCCATAGGAGATGTTGAACTGGCCTTAGGGCCAGAGCCACGCCCACCCTGGGAAGGATTGGCCTTTTTTTTAAATTATATATATTTTTTTATATATATTTCCCTTTTTTTTTAAATATATAATGTTCCTCCTTAGGGAGAGGAAGGGGGGGAGAGAGGTAGTAATAACCTCCCCCTTTTGTACAGGAGAGGAGAGGAGGGAGAGGAGTGAAGGACAGGGAGGCACAGGAGGGAAAAGTGAAAAGTCCAGGTGGGTGTCTCCAGTGAAAGGTGGAAAGTTGGGTGGGGGCCTGATGATCTTCTTGCAGGGGGAGGCGATGTCTTCACCAGCCACCGCTGGCCTTACTGGGAAAGGGCTGGGTGTTGGGGGGGGGTAGCAGAAAGGTGGTTTTAACCACACACACACACCCCCCCATCTCTTCCTTCCCCAAACCTTCCTGCAGTCTTCTTTCCTCCCCCTACAAAACACAGTCCTTTATTGCCCCCACCTTACACAAACAATAATGTTGGACACCCACCTAGGATGTTGTTTTTTGACACAGTCCTGGCCTCCTGGCCTTCCTGTCCTGTAGCAGCAACAGAGGCTGTTCTTCTTCCATCCCTCTCTCAGGAACAGGTTGGAAAACACTGAGGAGCAGCAATACCAACAGCCCACACCTTCTCTCCTCAGTAACCCCATGAGATGGGGGTGCTGGCAGGGCTGGTCCCATTGCTGATTGAAGCTCATCTAATCAGAGGCTTAACTAGAGGGGATTCCTGATGATATTTAATGGCAGCCTACATCTTTTAGAGGGGAAGTGCACTTAGCTGCAGGTAACTGGGAGGCAGTTTCGGAGATGGCAGCCAAAGAGAAGCTTTATGGCTGTCTTGCTTCTCAGATGTGGTGCTATAGTTCAGCAGGAGGATATTGGCATTAGGAGGCGAGTGGCAGAAAATTATTGTGTCAAGCAGTGATACAACAACAACATCAACTTATATTTATATAGCACCTTTAATGGAATTAAACATTCCAAGGTGGCTCACAGGAGCATTACAAAACAAAACATGACACCGAGCCGCATAAGGAGATATTAGGTCAGATGACCAAATGGTCAAAGAGGTAGGTTTTAAGGAACATCTTAAAGGAAGAAAGCGAGGTAGGGAGGCGGACAGATGTAGGAGGGAATTCCAGAACTTGGGGCCGAGGCAACTGAAGGGACAGCCATGAATGGTGGAGTGGTTAAAATAGGGGATGCACCAAGAAGCCAGAATCAGAGGAGCATAGAGATCTTGGAGGGTTGTGGAGTTGGAGGAAATTGCAGAGATAGGGAGGGGTTAGGCCAGGAAGGGATTTGAAAACAAGGATGAGATTTTTAAAATCAAGATGTTGCTTGACACGAACCAACTTAGGTCAGATGGCACAGGGGTGATTGGGGAATGGGACTTGGGGCAGAATTTTGAGTCATCAGGCAGGCGCAGTCGGCGGGCCCGGGAGTGGTCGGGAAATGGGCCGCCACCTGCAGTTGGCCCCCGACCGCGATTTCACATTGACAGGCCAATTAAGAGCATGAACGGCAGCTCTCCAATTGTCAGCAAACGGTGAGTAGCAGCCTATCTGCCACCAGGTCCAATGCCAACCTGACAGCCAGTTTAACACCGGCACAGTCAGGCCCTGGAAGACTGCCAGCAATGAGGACAACTCCGGTGTTATCAGCAGGCGAGTATAAATTATGGAGAGTAATGTGGCTGCAGACGCCAGGCGGGAGGACAGGTTGGGTGGGCACTCGGCCTCCCAGTTTTCTGATGAGTGCTTTGCAGTTCTCCTGGAGGATGTGGCTGCCAGGAGGGATACCTTTGTCCTCCGGGATGGAAGAAGGAGGCCACTGCACCAAACAAAAAGAGCTTGGGAGGAGGCGGCAGTGCTGGTCAGCAGCCGTGATGTGGGTGCAGCGCACCTGGATGCTGTGCCGTGAGAGGTGTAACCACCTGCTGCTCTTGGGAAGATTGAGTACCATGTTGGCATGGATCAATGTGTTAAGGTCTGGCTGTCCCCCCCATGGAGGTCAGGGGTGTTAGAGTCTGAGTGCCAACTGCCAATGACACCGGAGCTGGCCAAGGGGGTGAGCCCTGGCTGCTTGGACGGAGTGACTTGCAGCTTGAGGGCCAGGTCTCAGATGTGCCCTGCGAGGTGTTCCTCAGCTGGAGTTGTCCAGGCTGCAATGGCGCTGCAGGTAGAGAGGGGACTAATCCATGCTCTGTTCTTTCAGGAGGAGACAACCCATAACAACATTGAAAGTTCCCAGATAGGTGGAGGCCCCCAAGCCTCCTCATCCTGACCAGATTTAAGCAGGACGCCTTGGAGCTGGAGAGGCACCACATACCAGAGTCAGCTGGCCGTGGAGAGGCTGGGGTGTCAGACGAAGGTAAGAGTGCAGTGCACAGAGGTGAGAGTGTTGGATTGTGCAAACATTCTTGTGTAGCCTCATCATTGATGTGAGACTCAAAACTGGATTCCCCGTTGATCATTGCAAGATGATGCCACCATGATGCAGATCTCCACCAGGGTGCCTGGCATGCACAGTAATAGTGTGATGACTGTAACTTATGACATGTCGTTGTTCTCCCTTAGGTTTGCCACCACACACTCAATCGCAGGACCCCGAAGATCCATCCCTGACGCCGAGGACTGCCAGTCTCCACATGCACCTGTGTCACATCCGCTCTCTGAAGCAGGCACCAGCACATATACGGGTGTTGGATCTTTGGCTAGACTGTCGGAGCTCAGTGGTGAGGGCACTTCACACTCGCTTGAGTAACAGGCGGAGGCAGAGAGTGCCCAGGGTGCCAGCAGTGGAGGTCTGCTGGAGATTAGGAAGACGCTGAGTCGAAGGCATTTGACGAGCCTTTGGAGTTGTCCATTAGGCGGCAGATGCTAACTGTCCAATGAGATGTCCAGGAGGATCTGATGGAGACTCATGAAGGCATGTGTGCCATGGTCTCCATTATGGAGGAATCCATGCGGAGCATCAGCCCTGCGGTGTCCCTCATGGCTGAGCGCACTGCCTCCTCATTGTGAGAGTGGTGATTCTCATGGAGAAACAGCTCCAGGATCAAAATCAGGAGTTCCTGGGGTTGTGCTCAGACCTGCCAGCCCTCATACAGACAATTACCTCAGGTGTTCAGTGCCCATGTGGGAGATGGACAAGGCACCCAGTATCCCAGCTAGGTGCCAGTCCATCAATGGCGAGCAGAGAGGCTCAAGTGACCTCACATTGGTGCACGAGCTGCTTGTTGTCTCTGCGGGCTCCTCTCAGGGTGCTCTAGATGATGGCAGCGGCTCATCCTCCCCTCTGCCAGTGACATTCGCATCTGATGAGGCTGCGATGACTGAGGAGATGCCAGTCATGGCACTGGTCACCCCCTCCCAGGCGGGGCCAGCACAGGCTCCACTGGCTAAAGGACCACCCCCAATGTCATCAAGGCCAACAAGACACCAGAGTCATTAGGCTGACTCCAATGCAGTGCCAGTGAGGTGCTGATGAGGGTGGGGGAGCCGCCAAGATGTAGCACTCGTAACTGTAAGTTTAAGGCACCATGAGCACAAGAGGGATTATTCACAGGCGATCTTCTGTTGTGCAATGTTTTGTTTGTTTTTACTGGCCTGGGATTGAAGACCAGGGAAGGTTCTGTTAATTTGTTATGATTGTCAATATTAGATAAATTTTCTTTTGTCATAATGACCTGAGTATGTTTCCTCTTTTTTATTTAATGAGGTGCAGGGTATGCCAGTATGTAATGCTGGACGTGAGTACCTCTACACTCTATTGCATGTGAACTGAGTGGACTTTGGATTCAACTGAAAGGATCATTTCAGACATCTGGGATGGTGGCGGCAGCCCTGGCATGAGGTGGAAGCAGATCTTTGGAAGCCTAGCTGAAGGAGCATTGGATCAAGGCACCCCTGGTGTCCCTGCCTCCCTGGAGGCTACTGAGGTCTGGTTCCACGCCGTCAGCGTTCTCCTCACCGTGCTCATCTTCAGACTCACTACTGGACTCATCATCTGATGATGCAGCTGCATCAAGATCCTCTTCCTCCACTGCGTCCCCCCTTGCCAGTGGCAGATTGTGGAGAGGGCAGCATGCAACCACGATCAGAGACACCAGCTCTCAGGGGTATTGCAGTGCGTCCCCTGAATGGTCCAGGCATCGAAAACACATCCTGAGAAGACCTATGGTTCTCTCTACTGCCGCTGTTGTGGAGGCATGGCTCATATTGTAATCCATCTCTGCCTCTGTTCTTGGGTGGCGGAGAAGCATCATGAGCCACCTTTTCAACAGATAGCCTTTGTCACCCAGCAGTCATCCATCCAATCAGGCTGGAACACTGAAGAGCCTCGGCACCTGGGAGTATCTGAGGATGTAAGCGTCATGGGAGCTGCCTGGGTACCTTGCACAGACTTGTAGAATCTGCATCCTGTGATCACACACTATCTGCACGTTCATGGAGTAGAAGCTCTTCCTGTTGATGAAGGCACTGGGCTCACCTGCTGGCGTCTTGATGGCCACATGTGTGCAGTCTATAGCACCCTGGACACAGGGGAAGCCAGCAATGGCCGCAAAGCCTCTGGCTCACTCAGCCTGGCTGGCCTCATCCATACAGTAAAGAATAAAGGTCAGTACTTGCCTGAACAGAGCTTCTGTCACCAGCTTGATGCAACTGTGGACAGCTGATTGGGAGGCTCCATACAGATCCCCACTGAGCCCTGGAAAGAGCCAGAGGGATAGAGGTTGAGTGACACTGTGATCTTCAGAGCCCCTGGTATGGGGTGTCCACCCACACAGTTGGAGCTGATCTCAGACCCAATCATCTGACAAATGGAGGTCACTGTCTCCCTGGAGAGCCGGATCCTCCTTTAGCATTGCACCTTAGGCATATTGAGATAGCTGTATTGCTCTCTGTAAACCCTGGCAGCAGGGGTGTGGTGTCTTCTGCAGCCCCTTCTGCCTTGGACTACCAGCTGGCCCTGTGCCCTTTGTGCCTGTGTCTCTTCCACAGGTCCCTCCCTTGAAAGCTGCATTGGGACACCTGGCCTCCTCCTCCTTCTGCCCCTCTCTTCCTCCTCAGAGGAAGTGCCTGCAGCAGAGACCACAATCCCCATTCCCAGGGTAACAGAAGGTTATAGGATACCTGGAAAGGTCCACATGGTCTGAATCCTCCAGGGGTCTTTGGAGACACCAATAAGTTCTGAAATGAAGCCTGGAAATGCTAACAATGAAGCCCCGAACAGAGATGAAGCTGCCAAGTACCAATAAGTCACCAGCAGCAAACTATGTACCAAACACCTCACTACTGACACTGAAAATCATGCTGACCCCTTTTATCCCGCGGGTGGGGGAGGCTTTGAAATTGTCGGCTGGACACCTGCCCGTGCGACAAGTGCAAAATCACATGGGCAATGAAAAATCGCTGTCAGTTGGCTTTTTAATGGCCTTAAGTGGCCTCTTAATTAACGGTAGGCACGGCTCTGGCACCTGCTCACGCCCACCCACCAAAATATCGCACGAGTGCGTAATGATGTTGGGACGCTCGCCCAACGTCATCGTGCGCCATTTTACGCCCAATCAGGTTGGGCGTGAGCCCGCCCACAGAATGTAAAATTCTGCCCTTGGTGTGAGTTAAGACATAGGCAGCAGAGTTTTGGAGGACCTCAAGTTTAAAGAGGGTAGAATGTGGGAAAATAGCCGGAATGTTTTGAAATAGTTGAGTCTAGAGGTAATGATGGCATAAATGAAGGTTTTAGCTGAAGATGAGCAGAAACAGTGAGTAGTTGGGTGACTTTACTGAACTGGAAATAGGTTTTTTTTATCATTCATTGACAGGATGTGGGCATCGCTGGCTAGACCAGTGTTTATTGCCCATCCCTAGTTGCCCTTGAGAAGGGGTGGTGAACTGCCTTCTTGAACCGCTGCAGTCCCTGTGGTGTAGGTACACCCACAGTGCTGTTAGGAGGGGTGGTCCTAGATGGCATGAATATGTGCTTGGAATCTCATCCTGAGATCAAGTGTGATACTAAGGTTCCAAACTGACTGGCTCAATCTCACAATGTTGCCAGGGACAGGGATGAAGTCAGTAGCTAATGGTGTTTGGAGCAGGGACCAAAAACAATGGTTTCAGTCTTTCCAATATTTAATTGGAGGAAATTTTGCTCATTCAGTGCTGAATGTTGGATAATTGGATAATAAGTTGGAAAGGCAGTCTGATAATTTTGTAACAGTGGAGGAATCGGGAAAGATGGTGGTGGGATAGAGCTAGCTGTCGCCAGCATACATGTGCAAACTAACGCTGTGCTCTCAGATGATGTCGCTGAGGGGCAGTTTGCAGATGAAAAATAGGAGGGGTGCCAAGTACAAGTGACCAAACATGCCAGTACCAGGAGCATTGCCCTAGTACAAAGCTATGATGCAGAAAAATATTTAATGTTGTGACCAGGGTTGCTAAGATAAGGCTGTTAATTCACATCACTCTCTGCATAACCTTGCACTACCTGATGCCCCAGTGTTCATGGCCCTTCTCTTTTCCAAGTACCAGTCCTCTGCACCATTCACTGTACCACACTGGACTCCACATCCTGATTCTTCAAGTGCCACACACAATAACTCTTCTCCTCATGCGTCTGCCACCCTTCAAGCACCAACACCACTGTTCAACTTTGGCAACCCTACACAACATTTCACTTGGTGGCCACAAATGCTCTCCCTTTTTGAATGTCAGGTAAAGTAACAAACTATAGTGAAGAGGAGACGAGGACAGGAGGAGGGAAAGTGTCCATTCAAGTGGACGGAATGTGGATGAATGGGTCAAGGACATCGTGAGTTGCCAGGCTGATGGATTGGTCCTGCTGGGCTCTTGCCAACCTTTCAACCTGCCCTTGTCACTGAAATCACACCCTATGCTTGACAAAGTGAAGCTACTTCCAATTGCCACCCATCTGGCTCTGCTTATCCTTCACAAGCTAATCCTTGTCCCTTTCTTCCCTTTCAGGCCCAGAGACTGAGAAGTTACTAGAACCCATCACTCAGGATGACACTGTGTCACTTAATTTTATTTTAGCAAGCCTCATGTCAGAGAATGACACCACGCACACAGTAGAGGATAGGCTAGACGGGTGGGGGAGGCTATATTAGGAAAGGGGTTCTCAAATGGGGCTCTGCAGCCCCCTAGAGCCCTAAAAGAAGGCTCCAAGAAGTCGAACAAAAATAATTATTTGATATAGTTACTCATTTGTGAATGGAAAGTCCTACCTATGAAAATCGATTACCCTGTGACTTTGTCTCCCACTGGCTGTAGGCAATGTCATTCATTCAAAAACTTTCCAACCTGCTATATATCCCTGGTGATCTTTCTGCAAGCACCAGAAATATCCTTAGCAAAGCTGTGCCAATTGTCTTTGAAACATGAAAACAAACCTTTTCTCTTCCCTGCCTCTCCAATGTTACATTTACTGTTTCCTAAAAAATTATCAAAACACATCCAGCCCTGTTTTTAGAAATAGGTAAAGATTGGACTAATTTGTATTCCGTCTAAAACTTGCTCTTAATATTTGCCTGTCTTATCACTTTCTTTGGGAGGGAAGCATGCCCTTCCTTCCCCTTCATTCATTCATTCAGCTTGCTGCCGACAATTTCCATACATTTAATCTCTGTGTTCTTTGATCACCAGAGTCATCATTTTATCATTGCTGACGGCTTTCTTTTTTGTTTTCAGAATCTCTGTTTTGTCTCAGAATTTACCTTTGCAGAAGGTAAAACAATACAGAGACCGAGTCAAACAAAGGCCCCTTTTATCTGTCAATTGGTTTTAGTTCCTATTTCCCCAAAGTCTGGTAAATAGATAGATTTTTTTTTCAATCCAATTGCTTGTTCATTTTCTAGATTGACAATTTCCCAATGAAAGTTATTCCTCTCATTCGGTTTTCTCTTTCTCTGCTGCCCAAGTAATTAACACGAGGAGCCTTCACTGAGTTGTACTGCAGTGAGACGTGTCCATTGAACACTGGCCTACACATTAAGTATATGCAGGACATAAAAAACTGGTACAATCAGTACCTGATAGAGCTCCTGGCTTGATTGGGAATCTATACAAATGGCATTGAATGCTTTTCTGTCATAGATGTGTTCCAATTCCTGTTTTAACCAATAACATGGAAGAACTGAACCTCACAAATGATCCCAATGGAAAAACTAATGGACGAGACTTTATTTTAAAAAACTTTGATTGTAATAATCAAACCAAAACCACCATAATTTAAACATGAATTAACAGGTAAATTGAATACAATAGAAACCATAAATTACACTTTAAATAGTTAGATCTGATCATCAAGTCACCTCCAACAACTGCATTACTGCATCTGAGTACCATGGATATGTTATCACCAATAAAAAGCATTTTGGAGAACTTCCTTCACTCAGATCACAACAGCACTGTCATCCAGCCACTCAGTAATATACTGGTACACAGTGTGGTCTGCTCTGTGTAGCTCACGCAGCTTTTTAAAATCTCAGTTCTTTCAGCTGGATCTATTGATTATGGTTTCTATTGAATTCAATTTACCTGTTAATTCATGTTTAAGTTGTGGTGGTTTTGGTTTGATTATTACAATAAAAGTTTTTAAAAATGAAGTCTTGTTCGTTAGTCTTTCCATTGGGATCATTTGTAAGGTTCAATTCTTCCATGTTATTGTTTAAAACAGGAATTGGAACACATCTATGAAAGAAAAGCATTCAATGTCATTTGTATAGAATCTCAATCAAGCCAGGAGCTCCATCAGGTAATGCTTGTACCAGTTTTTTATGTCCCGCATGTACTCTATGTGTAGGCCAGTGTTCAATGGACACGTCCCAATACACTGTTGCACAAACACACTCCTGTTCTGATCATAGGCTAAAATGTATCTCCCAATTAGCCTCATTTCTCTAGAAACCTACCAGAGCTGATTTTTTCAAATATCTGATGTCACAGCCAGGAAATCCAATTAAGAAACCCTTCACAGAAACCTTACATGTGGGTTTCTGTTTCAGTTAGGGACAGTCTAGAAAGAAACAGGCTTTGAAACAATTTCATCACCAATGATAGTGTCTGTATGTGTGTTTTTTAAAACTCTTTCATTGAATGTGGGTGCCACTGGCAAGGCCAGCATTTGGTGCCCATCCATAATTACCCTTGAACTGATTGGTTTGCTCAGTCATTTCAGAGGGCAGTTAAGAGTCAGCCACATTGCTGTAAATCTGAAGTTACATGTAGGCCAGATCAGTTAAGGATGGCAGATTTCTTTTCCTAAAGAGTACTTGTGACCAGATGGGTTTTTACAACAATTATTGATAAATAGCTTTATATTCCAGGTATATTAAATGAATTTAGTTCCACCAGCTGCCATGGTAAGATTTGAACCCATGTTCCCAGCGCATTAGCATAGGCCTTTGGATTACTAGGCCAGTGACATTACTATGTCACCATCTACACCATGTGTATGGGAACAGAGGACAGCCCAAACCTCCCTGCTTGATGATTCCCCCCATCCCTCCCTGCAATGAGGCCTGGATGGAACAACCCTCTGTGGATGATTAGATTAGTTTATTTCAGCCCAACAACAGTGACAAAGTATAGGAATGCGATGGGTTTGCAGGAACGTACCCAAAGACTGAGACTAGCAGAGGCAACTGGACTGGCAAGTAATACACAGTTTAAATAGGCTTGAGGATTGCCTTCATTAGCTTGTATCATGTTAAAACCAATTTGCAATGTGTTTCAACCTTGGGTTACCTTGCCAATGCCAAAGCTAACCTTCTCATTTTGCAGGAGTATTGAATACTTCAGCACCTACAGAGTATGGTGGCCCTATGGGCCATTGGTCTGCTCAGGGGAATATGATTCCCATTCCTTTGTCTTAGGTATTCTGCTGCAGGGAGGCAACTTCACCATCTCCAAAGTTAAGGAGATGGTGGGTGGCGCCTCCTCATAGCAAGCGTAATATACAAAAGTGTCCCATTCCAGTCAATCAATGTGTGCATCCCAGCTGAAAACAGCAAGTGGTTGACCTTCCTCCAATGGCTCCTGTTGCTGCAGGTGACATCATGGCTGGTCATTCTAGGTGGTGACTTTGACTGCAACGTCAATGCAGGTGGACGATCCAGCAGGGCTGGCAGCAAACTGAGCATTATGCCTAGGATCCTGATGGAAACTAGAAAAGTCGTCAGTTGTACTTCAGCAACCCCGCAGGATGAATGTCGTATCAATACACCTGGTCGATGCCATTTGAGGATAAACTTCCTGTTTGTGTCCCATAAAGCCAGTGTTCTTCTCTGATCACTGCCTCCTCCTGGCTGACTGTCACCTAAGGGAAGACCAGAGGGTTGGCAGGAGGTCATGGAAGCTCATTGTGAAACTGTTGACCCCAGAAAACATTGAGGAGCTCTATAGGTTGGAGAATCATGAAACTTCTCTTTGAGTTCCTCGTGCATTGGTGGGAAGCAATCAAGTGGACACTGAGAGACTATTCATCTTTAAAGGGGTTCTGAAGGCAAGACAAAGAGACAGGGAAATGTCCCAACTCTAGAAAAGCATGCAGAGTTTGTTCCTGTTGTAGTCAACGGGCACTGATGTCAGGGAGAATGTCCAAGATGTAGAAATTCAGCAAGCCTCACCCTTTGCTGCAGAAGCCTTCAAGGTCATCTTTCAGCTCAGAGTCAACTCCGTGGAGCAGGATGAGACATGCTTGCATTTCTTTTTCCAAAGGTTTTTCCACAGTGAGAGGGCTCCTTGATCAGCAGCCTGAAGGAAGAGGATAGCTTAGTAACTTGGTGAGCATCAGCAAATCCTTTCATGCCAGGCTGTATGACATGAAACCCACAGACAGCACGACCTCCCAATCCTTCCTGTCATCTATTGTGAATGTTTTAGATGACAGTATAGGGTAGAGTCTGGGCAAACCGCTAACTCAAGACAAGCTGACAGAGGCCATCAGATCCTTCAGAACAAGAAGTAAAACCCCTGAAGCAATGGTTTACTGCCCGAGTTGTATTTCGGCGCTGTGGGGCTGAATTGGCCCCAACCTGCTGGTGGTGTACGTGAGCATGCTTCTGGCTGGTGGCATGTCAGGATCCATGAGGAAAGGGATCATCACTCCTATCTACAAGCAGAAGAAAAAAGGGAGGAAATCAGAAATTGGCAGCCGATTTCACTGCTCAATATGAGTTTCAAAATTCTGTCCAAGGTCATTGCTAATTGGGTCAAATCTGCTCTGGAGGTGGTGATCCACCTGATCAGATCTGCACAGTACTTGGCAGGAAGATCTTTGTCAGCCTCAGGCTACTCGGGAATATGATCACCAATGTGCAGGACAGGGGAGGTTGGACACCTGTCTCATCAGCCTGGACCAAGAGAACACATTTGATAGAATATTGCACACCAATGCGATGGATGTGCTCCCCAAAATGGAGTTTGGGGAGGGAAGACGCAACTGGGTCTAACCGTTCTACAAATATCAATAGCGCAGTTTCAATCAATGGGTTGGGATCAGGAAGCTTTCTGATAAAATCTTGAGTCAGGCAGAGCTACCCTCCCTCCCTCTGTCTTGTTGTAACAAACTTTATTCCGAGCTCCTCAGGAAGGATGTGGGAAGAATAGGGGTGGTAATTCCAGGCCGCGGAGGCACTTATGTGAAACCTTCCGTGTGCAAGGGCCACATTATCAACTTCTGCTCAGATCCGCAATCAGTGCACAAGTTGCTGAGCATCTCTTACCAGTTTCTACTGGCCTGGGAGCCAAACTGGATTGCAGCAATAGCAAGGCCATGTTCTTTGGGAACTGGGTTAACTAATCCTTTGTCCCCCTTCACCAACAGGTGATACTACCTGAATATGTGGAGGATTTGGTTCGTAGAGGCAGGGGCATGTGCCAAAAACTAGGAGGAGTGTATAACCAAGGTGAAATAGAAACTGGGCATGTAGGAGCAATGCTGCTTCTCCATTGCAAGTAAGAACCTGGTCATCAGGTGCGAGGTGCTTTCAGTCTCGCTCTATGTGGCATAGGTCTGAACCATATCCTGCTCCTGCTGTGGTGGTTTCCTGAGCCATCTGCTGCTTTATCTGGAGATTGAAAATGGACTATGTCTGCAGGAAAGGGATGTTCAAATTTCTAGATAAGGGGGAAATAAACATAATCAAAGTCACCCTCATCCTGATGGTCACTTTTCTGTTTGGCTTCATCAAGCTGCTTGTTGACCCTCAGTCACCAGGTGTCAAGAAGTTCTGAGGTTCTATCTCTTTGCGGTGTTGTGAAGGAAAGATCTGGCCACATTGCCATGAATCATTTCGGTCAGTTGGACTGTGCCATACCATGTGTCCATCATGGAAAAATTCGTGCAGAAATTACTGTGGCATTTTTTGCCTCAGACATATGCAGAGATGACACACCAGCTTCTGTGCATGAAATGGAGTTTTATTTGCAATGCCTTTTAAAATATCTGCTTCTTGTTTTTAGTTTAGTTTCAGTTTTTAATTCACCACACCCAGGTTTGGCGAGCAGCACAAAGAACAGTCAACTGACACACAATCAAACGCTGAATAATTGAACAATTGAACACAATATAATTTTCTCCTTTTAAAACTGAAAGACCGTATTTTAAACTAAACAACATGATAAACAACAAAGATATGTATATACATCAAGCCATTTCTTAGAGTTCATCGTGCCTGTTTTTCCTAAGTACAGAAATAGGTCGGAATTTGATACTGGTGGGATTTTATGGTCCCGCCGAAGTCAATGGAGTTTGGAATGGTTTGCCACATTTTGCGGCCCCATCCCTGCCCTGACGGTGCCATAAAATTCCGTCCATAGTCTTTGAGTTATGAAAGTTGTTGATGGCTCTGTGATCAAAGAACTTGAGGTGTTGGTCCCACATGATTAGCTCGATGAGGTGGATGATCAACATTGCAGTCATTCATGAGAAAAGGGAATGCATTCTCATAATTACTGCCCTTGAAATACCCAGCTCTGCTCGCTATCAAATACCTTGCTTTCCCCTTAGTGTTGGCGTCCATCAGATAAGCGTTGGGACCAAGGAATCATTAAATCTGCTTTGGGCCTGATAGAGAGGGTGCGAGTTTGTGGTCGAAATTTGGCTGTTTGATGCAAACATAACCCTTACATTCAAATCATGATTTCCTTGCACGTGTTCGCTTGTTGAAGAACTTTTGCTTTTGCCTTACATTGTTGCTTTCCAATTTCTTCTGCTTTTACTCTGACAATCTCGTTGGATGACATAGATGGCTTAAGAATGGTCAGTGGCATGCTAAAATTATGACCAAAGATTGATAAGTATGGCCGATATCTTTCTGGTCAGTGAGTGTGGCATGGATCAATGTTTGAGAAGTAGGATCTAAATAGATTGTTCAAAAGACTGCCCTTGATCGCCCTGTTAAATTATTCAAGGCCACCATTCGAACTTACAAACATACAAACCTACAAACATACAACTTATGAACAGGAGTAGGCCACTAGGTCCCTCAAGCCTACTCCGGCATTCAATAAGATCATGGCTGAACTGATTGTAACTTCAATCCTGCATTCCTGCCTACCCCAATCACCCTTCAACGCTTTGTTAATCAAGAATCTATCTAGCTCAACCTTAAAAGTATTCAAAGACCCTGCTTCCATTGCCTTTTGAGGAAGAGAGTTCCAAAGACTCTCAATCCTCTGAGAGAAAAAAAATTCTCCTCATCTCTGTCTTAAATGAGTGGCCCCTTGTTTTTAAACAGTGACCCCTAATTCTAGATTCTCTCACAAGATGAAACATCCTTTCCATATCCACCCTGTCAAGACCCCTCAGCATCTTAAAGGTTTTGATCAAGTCTCCTCTTACATTTGTAAACTCCACTGGATACAAGCCTACCCTGTCCAAGTTTCCCTCATAAGACAACCCGCCCATTCCTGCTATGAAATGCTTCTAACGCATTTGCATCTTTCCTTAAATAAGGAGACCAACACTGTACACGGTACTCCAGATGTTGTCTCACCAGTGTCCTGTACAACTGAAGCATAACCTCCCGCTCCCGCTTCCACACTCCCTGCTTCCCCACCCCCACCCCCACCTCCCCCAAACGGGGGGAAAATGTTGCCCAGGATTAATTAACCTCATAGTGAAGGCAGCCCTAGTTACAGTGATCATAATATGATTGAAGCTTACATTCATTTTGAGGAAGAGATTAGTGTGGCCAAGAATAGCATTTTAAACTTAAATAAGGGCAATTATGTGTTCATGAAAGCAGAGCTAGATCCTCCTCCTCCTGATCCAGTTGCAGGTTATGTCGCGATGTCAGATGGTGATGAATTCTGTAGCTTGCTAGGAAATCTGTGAACTGACTGGAAACAAACTGTGGTCCATTGTCTGTAGTGATTGTCCCAGGCAAACCCTATCTTGTAAATAACTTGTCGAAAATGTTGATGACCAAAGTGATGGTTTTGGAACTTGTTATACTGATTTCCGGCTATGTAGATCATGAAGAACAAGCAAAAAGTGTTAATTGCTAGGGGCTATTTGCACTTCTCCAAAAAAAAATCTACTTGTAGTTGTTGCTATGGTTTTGTTGGCCATGGTCTTGGTGTGGAGATATGGGACACTGTTTAACAGGTTTTTCAAAGTCGACAAACTGTGCAGTTTCCAATGAACTCTTCTATGCAGCCAGGATTCCCAACCCTGACTTCTGTCCAGTGGCCCCCTGCTGCAAAGTGCATATATACCGACACCACACCAAGTAGGATGATGTTGGCTATGAATATAAAACTGCTTCTTCTGCAGCACTGACATTTAGTGCAATCTATTTATATGCAGCTGGATGTTCAGCAATAACATCAATGAAAACAGAATCCTGAGCCAGGATGAATATCGACCATAACATGCACACGTGTTTGTTGAAGGCACCTTCATGCTAGCACCAGCACCAAGGTTCACGTTAAGTAAGCAAAACAAATATCATAATAAATGTGATTATGAAACAATTTTTTACAGAGAGAGATACTTGTGTTACAGGGGTCTGTGGACTTTTTATTGCCTCAGAAGCAACATGAAACCCCTTGCCTTGAGACTCAGTGAGCACATTTATGCACAGGAGCAGCAAGGCAGCATGGCCAGGCTGCAGCCAGCTCAAGACAGTGCCATATCTCAGCCCTGCAGGAGAAAGCAGAGATGAAGCTCTCAAGAGCACAGTCTATATTCAAAGAATGATCACTAGACACCAAGTTCCTTTGCACTGGGCAAATCCCACTGAGTTTGTGCACAAAGGGCCAGAGCATGGAGAAGTCCAGCTCCAGTTTGTGTGGGGTTGTCCAGCCAGGCATTCAGAGCCAGCAGTTAGCCATGGAGTGAGTAGTCAGCTCTATGAATATTGTGTTGGGGCTCACAATCATGGACCCTCTGGTGACAGTTTTTGCCAGAAATGCAGATTGTTGGCATCGGTGTGTACCTTCCCCTCAGCTTGAAAAAGAGCATTGAGAGGAGTGTGGTGACTGCTTTACTCCTTCAGTCTTCTCACATGGAAAGTGCAGAGTCACAGCCCCATTATAGTGATATTGGCTTCACGGGAGAAGATCAACTAGTCTTTTCTCAAGATGACTATATGGCTGATCCTCTGACAGCTTCTGATCCAGTGCCCCATATAGCAGCCAGCACAGAATGTCCTGGCCATTGCTGAGACTCAGCAGTCTGCAGCAGTGATTAGAAGGCCCAGGATTGCTCAGGGTTGCCCAGCACCTGAAGAGTGCTCAATGGATGATTAACACTCTTGTCTCCCATCTCCCCAGCAGTTGCCATTGGGAATCATCTCTGGGGAGCATTGCAATAGGTATCTGAGGTCAGGCACTAAGGCTCTGACAAGTGGGATTTCGGTTTAATGTCAATAACAGAAAAGTTTAAAATCTACAATGTGAATGGAAGAGGTTTTACTTGTTTAACATTGATGTTGGCCTTTATATTCATGATATAAATGGGACAGTGACAGCATGGATGCGATGCAGGCTGAATTGTGGGAAACAGAGTAGTGGTGAACTGCTTCACTAACTGGAGGAAGGTGTGTATTGGGGTTCCTCAGAAGTTGGTACTAGGACCACTGCTTTTCTTGATCTGTATTCATGATCTAGACTTGGTCCAGCCTTATGTTCTGGAAAAGACACTCTCCAGCTTTGCTGTATAGCATTAGCTGAACATAGAAGAACATAGATTGACTTAAGGAATGGGTATTATAGGATGTATTCAATGGTGTAATGTATTCAATCATGTCCCACTGGTCAGCCATCACCCATGTCGAGTCAGGCAGGCTCTGACTAGTAAGGTGCTGCCCCATCAATGGTCCATCTGCTTCGATGGGTGCTTGGAGTTTATAGTTTCTGTTTAACAAGTGGATGGAATCCATCAATCCAGGCAAACAAACAAAACAAATGAAAAGAAAAAAGATGCCAACTCCTCGGTTGGCAAGCGAAAACATCAGGACCACGTGCATAGGGCTGACAGGTGACTTGCAGCTGGTCAATAATGCCAGTAACACAGCTGTGAACAACGTGGAACTTGATAGGTTGAATATTGACATCACTTCCCTCCATTAGATAGAGCTGACTGAGAGGGGATCACTGAAAGAAAAATATTACCTGTTTATCTGGTAGGGGAAGAGTTCAGAGGAAATGAGTAAACAAGTGGAAGCTTCGTTGTAAGGAACTCACTACTCTCGATGATAGAATCCCCGACAAATGGTTCAGACTGTATTCTCTTCACCCACATCTCAACTCAAATTGGGCCAGTATCTGTGCTGTAAAGCTGTGCTCCACTACAAGACCACGCTCAAAGAGGAACTTGACATTGCTATCAACAGAATCTCTAAGTCAGAACCTACTGGAGGTTTCAATGTAAGGGTGGAAGAGTGGGCATGGATCATGAGGCATGGTCCTCCTGCCTGGGGAAGATATATATGAATGGACATGAACTACTTGAGCTTTGTTGCTACCCATAAGCTTTATCTAACTAACACTTTCTTTTAGAACAAGCCATGTCCCTGGAGACAGCCAAAATCAGGGCACTGGCACCAGCTGGACCTTATCATCACCAGACATGACTTTCTGAACAGAATTTTCAACACACATAGCCCCCCGACAGTTCTGACTGTGATACAGATCACTCCCTGATGTGCAATAGAGTTGGAATTCAACCCTTGAAGCTCTTTCATCGAGAACAAAAATGCCACCCTCCTATCATCATCGGCCATACTGCCTACCCAGATAAAAACCAACAGTTTCCTGACTTGATTGAACAGGCGTTCTCTGGCATTCCCACACAGAGCATGGAAGCGAATTGGTACAAAGTTCAAGACACCATTTACAATATCACATTATCAACATATGGAAAACACGAGTGGAAAAACGCCAACTGGTCTGAAGCCAGAATATCTAGATGTCCTTTGACAAAGAGAGTACTCGGGGCAATCATGATGAGCCCGAAAGGAAACTGATTCATCAGCAAAGAAAACAGGTCCATGGAAAACAAAGGCAGGGGAGGTTATCACTGACTGCAATAAACAGTGGGAGAGATTGATGAAACACTGCATTGAGTTATCGTGAGAACATTGTCACCGAGGAAGCTCTAGACACAATAGAAAAAGTGCTTATCATGGTAGAACTGGATATCGACCCCACAGTAGAGGAGCTTAACAAAATTATTGACTCACTTCCCATTGGCAAATCTCCAGGTAATGATGCAGTTTCACCTGAAGCATGGGAAACTCTTGTGGCATCCATATGACCTTCTCTGTCTCTGCTGGAGGAAAAGGGCAGTGCCTCATGATATGCATGATGCAAAGATTATGACGCTGTACAAGAACAAGGGTGATCAGAGCGAGTGAACCAGCTATCGAGGCTTGTTGAAATTTGTGGGAAAGGTATTTGTCTATGTTGCCCTTGTCAGAAGCTTTTATAAAATCCAAGATCATGTTTGTGTTTTTAACCGCTTTCTCTACCAGCTTCAGCAATTTCGCTTTTAAAGCAATATGTTGTTTAATATTATAAAACACCCACCTTGGAACTTACACTGCCAGTTGTGCATAACTCATAGTAATAAGGCACAATCACATCACAATTCTACCCTTGTTTAATGAGGTGGACAATCCCCCACCCTATCATGCTGAATCTCAGAACCCAGAGGATCAATTGTCCTTGATATTGATACCAGCACTATGACTATTCACAATCGAACCACAGACTCACACAATACAGAAAGAAGCCGTTTGGCCCATTACTAGTGACCGCACTTTGAAAGAGCTATCCAATTATCCATTCCTCTGCCCTTTCCCCATATCATGGTAAATCTTTCCTTTCAAGTGTAAGCCTAATTCCCATTTTAACATTATTAGTGAATCAGCTTTCACCACCCTATTTGGCAGTCCATTCCAGACCACAACAATTCGCTGTGTAAAACAAATAAAAATTTTCCTCATATCCCCTCTGGTTCTTGTGCCAAGCTACTAGCTTTTTGCTGCTAGAGGTGTAAGTGTTGAACTGAGAACCATATGCTCTCAGGGTGAAAGCTGTGCCAAGAAACCTCAATTCTCCAAACTATGCCAGTGTGAGAACGGATCTTCATTGGGAGTGTGGGGTCATCTATAGAAGCAGCTTGCTTTGTGTTGTGGTGCTCCCTGCCTTTGCCAGAATGTACTGACTCCTTATTACCACAACATGGCCTTGGAAGATAGAAATATAAGCATGGCATTGTGCCATATTGTGCATCTCTAATATATTTCATTGCACCACGAATGGTGACTTCAGCAGCCAAGGCCTTAAAGCTCTGGAATTCCTTTTCTAAACCTCTTGGTCTCTTTACCTCAATCTCCTACTTTGATGTTAGTTGAAGCCAATCTCTTTGACTAAGCTTTTGGTCACCTGTCCTAAAATCCCCTCATATGTTTCGCTGTCATACTATGATTGACCTTGAGATCTTTAACTGTGTGATTCGAGATAATACATGAAACCATTGAGAGGAAATCAAGGTGAGTTATTATGGCTTTATGAAAATTTAAGCTGTTGTATTGGGCCTCTGTGTTCAAGAGCTTTGTCATCTTAGTTCCAAGGTAAACGAGAATTAAAGCAACAGGTGGAAAAGAAAGACTTCAGGGGCTCAGCATTAGAAACACAGTTTATTTTTGGAATGAAGAATATTGTGGGGGTTGGGTTTTTAAAGAGAAGCAATGAATACCCTGAACTGGAGATACATGCTTTGCTCCCGGTCACATTCTATTCCCAGTCACTGATGCTGGATTTTGTGTTGCTAATACTCACTAAGCTGTTTTCTGCTCCCAGTTGTCTTGCTTGTCATTATCAACATAATTGTGCCTTAAATGATTAATGTCTGTTTCATTGGGCCCATTACATCATAATGAATCACAGGGTTCTGCATCATTTGTTCCTTTCCATTGTCACCGATAGACAGGAAAATGCATTGTTCAGTTATGTTTCACTCAACTTTGTGTTAATATTTTTTTTATTCATTCACGGGATGTGGGCTTCACTGGCTGGGCCAACATTTATTGCCCATCCCTAGTTGCCCTTGAGAAAGTGGTGGTGAGCTGCCTTCTTGAACTGTTGCAGTCCCTGTGGTGCAGGTACACCCACAGTGCTGTTAGGAGGGGAGTTCCAGGATTTTGACCCAGTGACAGTGAAGGAATGGTGATATATTTCCAAGCCATGATGGTGAATGGCTTGGATGGGTACTTCCAGGTGCTGGTGTTCCCATCTATCTGCTGCCCTTGTCCTTCTAGATGGTAGTGATTGTGGGTTTGGAAGGTGTTGCCTAAGGAGCCTTGGTGAATTCCTGCAGTGCATCTTGTAGATGGTACACACAGCTGCTACTGTGTGTTGGTGGTAGAGGGAGTGAATGTGTGTGGATTGGGTGCCAATCAAGCGGACTGCTTTGTCCTGGATGGTGTTAAGTTTCTTGAGTGTTTTGGGAGCTGCACTCATCCAGGCAGATGGGGAGTAATCAATCACACCCTGACTTGTGCCATGTAGATGGTGGACAGGTTTTGAAGAGCCAGGAGGGCAAGATTCCAAGCCTCTGACATGCTCTTGTAGCCACAGTATTTATATGGCTGGTCCAGTTCAGTTTCTGGTCAATGGTAAACCACTGGATGTTGATGGTAAGGTATTATATTAATGCCATTAACATCAAGGGGTGATGGTTGGATTGTCTCTTGTTGGAGATGGTCATTGCCTGGCACTTGTATGGCACAAATGTTACTTGCCACTTGTAAGCCCAAGCTTGGATATTGTCCAGACCTTCCTGCATTTGGACATGGACTGCTTCAGTATCTAAGGCATCATGAATGGTGCTGAACATTGTACAATCATCAACAAACATCTTCACTTCTGAC
This sequence comes from Carcharodon carcharias, assembly GCF_017639515.1. Lineage (NCBI taxonomy): Eukaryota > Metazoa > Chordata > Chondrichthyes > Lamniformes > Lamnidae > Carcharodon > Carcharodon carcharias. Next base: position 54,392,934 of record NC_054485.1, on the reverse strand, counting down.
CTTATTTTGGAAGGAACGTCATTGATGAAGCAGCTGAAGATGGTTGGCCCTAGGACATTACCCTGAGGAACTCCTGCAGTGATGTCCTGGAGCTGAGATGACTGACCTCGAACAACTACAACCATCTTCCTTTGTGCTAGGTATGACTCCAACCAGTGGAGAGTTTTCCTAAAGGACATAACTGCTGGACTGGATCTGAGGCAGGTGGTGAGAGACCCAAGAAGAGGGAAAAACTTGACCTCATCCTCACCAACCTGCCTGCCACAGATGCATCTGTCCATGACTGAATTGGTAGGAGAGACCACCACACAGTCGTTGTGGAGACGAGGTCCCGCCTTCACATTGAGGATACCCTCCATCGTGTTGTGTGGCACTGCCACCATGCTAAATGGGATAGATTTTGAACAGATCTAGCAACTGAAGTCTGGGCATCCATGAGGCGCTGTGGGCCATCAGCAGCAGCAGAATTGTACTCGAACACAATCTGTAACCTCATGGATGGGCATATACCCCACACCATGATTACCATCAAGCCAGGGGATTAACCCTGGTTCAATGAAGAGTGCAGGAGGGCATGCCAGGAGCAGCACCAGGCATAGCTAAAAAAAGTGAGGTGTTAACCTGGTGAAGCTATAACACAGGACTACTTGTGTGCCAAACAGCATAAGCAGCAAGTGATAGACCGAGCTAAGCGATCCCACCACCAATAGATCATATCTAAACTCTGCAGTCCTGCCACATCCAGTCGTGAATGGTGGTGGACAATTAAACCACTCACTGGAGGAGTAGGCTATTCAAATATCCCCATCCTCTATGATGGGGAGCTCAGCACACGAGCGCTAAAGATAAGGCTGAAGCATTTGCTACAATCCTCAGCCAGAACTGATGAGTGGATTATCCATTTTGACCTCCTCCGGAGGTCCCCAGCGTCAGAGATGCCAGTCTTCAGCCAATTCGATTCACTCCACGTCCTATCAAGAAACGGGTAAAGGCACCAGATAGTGCAAAGACCATGGAACCTGACAATATTCCGGCAATAGTACTGAAGACTTGCGCTCCAGGACATGTCGCACCCCTAGCCAAGCTGTTCCAGTACAGCTGCAACATTGACATCTACCCGGCTATGTGGAAAATTGCCCAGGACTGTCCTGTACATGAAAAGCAGGACAAATCCAACACTGCCAATACAGCCCCATCAGTCTACTCTCGATCATCAGTAAAGTGATGGAAGGTGTCATCAACAGTGCTATCAAGCAACACTTGCTTAGCAATAACCTGCTCATTAATGTCCAGTTTGGGTTCCCCCAGGGCCACTCAGCTCCTGACCTCATTACAGCCTTGGTTCAAACATGGACAGAAGGGCTAAACTCCAGAGGTGAGGTGAGAGTGACTGCCCTTGACATAAATGCCACATTTGACCGAGTGTGGCAGCAAGGAACCCTAGCAAAACTGTAGTCAATGGGAATCGGGGTTATGCTAGGTCTCTGGATCAATACCTCAGCACCATCACCTCCCCACATGTATCATCAGAGAGAAAAAGTGTAAGTGTATTATATAGACATGGAATATGTACAGAGAGAAGTTGGAATGACTGCTTCTCCACTGGTATATAAAGTAACTTTCATGACCATAGGATGTTCCAAACTGCTTTACAATGAATTAAGATGCTTTTTTTGAGTTTTTTTCACTGTTGTAAAGTAGGATGTGTCATAGGCGATTTGCGCAGAGCAAAGCCCTAAAATTGATAGCAAAATATAGCTCAGATCATCTCGGAACCACAGAGTCAGCGACTCACAGAATCCAGCACAGAAGGAGATCATTCAGCCCATCATGTCTGCACTGGATCTCCTGAGGAGCAATTCACCAAGAGACATTCCCCTGCCTTCTCCCCTTGGCCCTGCACATTCTCCCTTTTCAGAAAACAATTCAATTCCACCTTGAATGCCTCAATTGACCCTGCCTCCACCAAACTCTCAGGCAGTGCATTCTAGATTCTAAGCACTCTGTGTGAAAACATTTCTCCTCATGTCACCATTGCTTCTTTTGCCAATTACATTAAATCTGTGCCCTCTGGTTCTCGATCCTTCCAACAATAGGAACAGTTTCTCCCTATCTACTCTCTACAGACCCCTCATGGTTTTGAATACATCTATCAAATCTCCTCTCAACCTTCTCCTCGAGGAAAACAGTCCCAACTTCTCCAAAATTTCTATGCAACTGAAGTTACACAGTCTGAAACTGACTTTAGTGATGTTGGATGAAAGATAAATATAGGCCAAAAACACCCTGCTCTTCTTTGAACAGTGACATGAAATATTTCACCACCACCTGGGGCATGATTTACGTGGGATATCCGACACTGAAACAGGCCATTCAGCCCAACCAGTCCATGCTGGTGTTTATGTTCCACTTGAATCTCCTCCCATCTTTTCTCATCTAAATCTACCATCATAACCTTCTATCCCCTTCTCTTGCATATGCTTGTCTAGTTTTCCCTTAGAAACATCTGCTCTATTTGCTTCAACCTCCTGTTGGAGCAAGTTCCACATTCTCACCACTCCTTGGGTAAAGAAGTTTCTTCTGAATTCCTTACTGGATTTTTTGTTGGTTATGTTATATTGATGACCTACAGATCTGTTCTTCCCCACAAGAGAAGACATTCTCTCTGTATCCACTTGATCGCAACCTTTCATAAAGACCTCTTTAAGGTCACCCCTCAGCCTTCTTTTTTCAAGAGAAAAGAGATCCAATCCAACAATCCTTTCCTGGTATTTATACTCACACATTTCTGGTATCATCCTTGTAGATCATCTGTATGCCCTCTCCAGTGCAACTGTATCCTTTTTATAATATGGCGAACAGAACTGCACACACTGAGAGTGTGGTCTATCCAAGGTTCAAGACAGATTTAGCATAACTTCCCTACCTTTCAATTCTAACCCTCTAGAAATAAGATCCAGTGCTTAGTTTAATTTTTTTAATAAATTTGCCTGTGGGGCAACTTTTAATGATCAATGTACTTGTACACCAAGATCCCTTTGTTCCTTTACTCTGCCAGTTCTTGCACTTTCCAAGTAATAAGTGACCTCATTATTCTTTTTACAAAAATGGAATTCCTCACATTTATCTGTGTTGAACTTAATTTGCCAATTATTTCCCCATTCTGCAAGTTTATCAATCCCCTCCTGCAATTTGTTGCAATCCTCCTCAATATTGATTAAGTCCCCCCCACCACCCCCCTCCACCCCAATTTGGTGTCATCCACAAATTTAGAAATTGTGTTTTGATTCTTAGGTCCAAATTATTAATGTAAATTATGAACAGCAGTGGTCCCAACACTGATCCTCATGGAACATTACTTCCCACCTTCTGCCACGCTGAATAACTGCTCTTTACTCCCACTCTCTGTTTTCTGTATTGAAGCCAGCTAGCAATCCATTCTGTCATTTGTGCCCTGACACCACATTCACTGACTTTACTGATTGGTCTATTGCGATATTACCATATCAAAGGTCTTTTGAAAATCCAGGTAAGTTACATCTATTGCGTAACCATTGTCTGCTCTCTCTATTACCTCCTCAAAAAATTTCAAAAGGTTCAGTCAGTTTTCCTTTTGAAATCCATGCTGACTATTCATTATTATATTTCTCATCTCTATATGTTCTTCAATTCTCTCCTTTAGTTTGGAGTACATTATTTTTCCTACCACTGACATTAAGCTGACTGGTCTATAATTCCCTGAATATGTTCTGTCCCTCTTCATAAATATAGAAATTATATTAGCAATCTGCCAGTCCTTTGGAACAATGCCTTTTCCTTATAAATTATTAAATATGAGTAGTAATTGCTCTGCATTCTTCCCTAAATTATTCAAAATATGTAGATGCAATCCATCTGGACCAAGGGCTTTGTCCTTTTTGAGTTTGTTTAGTTTGTTCAATACCTCCCTTTATATTTTAAATGCACTTAACTCATTACTTATCTCACCATTCAATCTCATGTCTACCTATTCTATCACCCTAGTAAACATTGAAGCAAAATAATTTGTTGTGAAACCATGCTTTCTTTCAAAAAATGTTTTTTTTTATTTTCTGGCTGGAATCCCCTAAGTAAATTTTTAAAAAAGTCTAAAGCCACTTTTCAGTGACTTGGGATCATTGTCAAAGATGGCTCCACATTCGCATCACTGTAACTTCTGCACTCCAAAACCTTTGAAGTGGTCTGCAAAGCCACACCAGGAATAATGACCTTGGAGGAGTATGAATGGGGGCCATCTCCTATCGCATTAGCAAAGCATCCAGACAATCACCTGGGTGCTCAACTGGGTGGAGAGGAAGCTTTAGATGTAATCACTTAGACTGGTTGAAAGAAGAATTCCCACCCATGATCTTTTCAAGTTACCTCTGGAATTCACTAGCCACGATCATATTTGGGTCACTGGACAGCTGTAAAGAGAGAGGGCCATGTGACAGGCCAACCTTTTGTGTGTTTAAGCACCTGTTTTCTTTACATACCAGGGAAAGAAACTGAGACACTGCAGAAACAAGACCCTGAGTGGGCTCTTTCTCTCTCTCTCTCCTTCTCTCTCTCTCCATCCAACATGCAAACTTTGAACCCTGTCTGCAGTTTTGAATTTCCGTGTGCCACAGAAAGATTTTAAAAAAACTCATCCCTGTGGCTGCTGTCATCAGAAGGACAGATAAATCATCCATCTACATCTTTAAACTGCCTCAACAATTAAACCAGCCAACCAAGTCACCAACCTTCATGATCTGTATACTCCTTTAAGTTTACTGGATTTAAAATTGCTAAATCTTTCCTTCTACTCTGCAATCTACTTTTGTGCCTGAATGTGTGTTATAAAGAGAATATAATTTTTCCTAATGTTACTGTGGGGTACTCTGAAACAGGCTTGTGGGGGCTGTGTGTGTGTGAGTGTGTCTGTGTCTAATTTAATTAAACTGAAGACAGTCAGACTGCAAGGTTTAACTCATCAAAGGGTTTAAAGCCAACATTTGCATTTTTGGGTAAGTTGAGAGGTTGTTTGGATTTTAAAGGAGAATTAGAAGGTGAAATGGAAAATGTTGCAGGAGTTCATAGGCAAACAAGTTATGGGGATATCATATTTTTATTGATCCAAAAGCAAAGGCAAGATGGAAATATGAAAAATTCTATATTTGGAACAGTTTGAGTTTCAAAGGGATGTGAGAACAATGGGTTTAAAGATTAAAGAGGAAAAATATAGTTGAGGAAAGATTGAAAGTGAGTGGCCATAAGAGATCTTGAAGAGTACACTGTAAAGTTTCAGCTCCTAGCCAGCCCAGGGAAGTGTGTGCTTGTTCCAGACTGCAAGGATTTGTTACAAGCCTTGGATTTCCATTGTCAAGTGAGAGGGAGAGGGAAGCTTGTAAAATACCTCCATTATAGCAACAGTGGGTACCTTGTGGTAAAATTGTTGGATATTTTATAGATTAAGAATCTATTGAGACTGTTGCCTGAAAACGGTGTTGATTTGTGAGTCCAGCTAAGCAGAAATCTTTTGGGAAATGCTATGAGACTAAGTGTAACTGCGTAACTGTAATCTTGTGAGTTTAAGTTTTCTTTTCTTTCGTCAATAAATGTTTTAATTTAATATTTAAAATCTCCAAAAGTGGTAACGGAATCTTTACTTAAGACTTCAGTGCACATACCTTCTCGTAATAAAATACAAATTGCAGAGGTTGTGATAGCTTTGATCTGCCAATTGAGGCCCTTATGCCTACAGGAGGGCCTCAATGACCCACCACTGGGGATAACCCAGCAGCGGGTGGGTGACACCCCGTGCAGGGAACATGACAACAAATCTGTGCAGCATTTCTTGTGGGATCCTTGGGGGGCCAGAGAGGGTGTGTTCCCTTGTTTAAAAGCACTCAGTGCTTGATTGAGGAACCTGGCATCGAGGAGAGGGGACCTGCTGATAGCCAACTTCCCCACTTTGCTATTGACCCACTCTCCTCCCTCCCCCGTGACCCCTAAACCACCCACTCACCATCATTTACCTCGGGCCTGGGATCCAGAGATGATCTTAGGCCTCAGGTCAATGTCTTACCAGCAGCAGCAACTGCCTTCTTGGTGGTGTGACTGTTCCATAGACCCTCTGGCCTCTGAATGGTCAGCGGCACTTGACAGGCAGAATTCCCACCCTGGGCTCCTTGATCCCTGAGGAAGACATGCCCTTGGTCTGTCAAGTGCCTGAGTGGATCAATTTGCGGTGGCCTTCCAGAAAAGAGGCGACATGGGGGATCTCGCTGGCTTTCCAGCTGGAAGCCAAGACCCCCGTCACCTCCATAAGATTTTATCCCATTTAATACTGATTACAATGTCACTGTATCATATTACGTACAGTTACTGTACAGCAGTAATTGCACAATCACTGTAAAATCGGGATTAGAAAACCTGTGTATATTAGGCAGATTATCCAACTATCTGCTCTCCCAGGGAACAATATTCAGTCCTGCAAAGCTACAAAGAGATGAATACTTTAAAAATCGACCTGTAGACATTAAAACTCATATGTCAAACTTACTTTGAACAATTTATCACCAAACACTATTTATGTTTGACACATTTTTTCATGAATTTTGTCATGTCTGTGGTTAGCATTTTATGATTGGGGAAATATCTCTCGTTTCACTTCACAGATCTAAAGGCAATATCAGGTGTTGCACTGTCCTGCACAGAGGGGGTAGGTGCAGATTCAATTTCCCACAAGACCATTCTAATCATATAACTTCACCCAGAAGCTGAGAACATCATCTTTATTATGATAGTTTGATGTTTCTATTTCCCATTCCATCTGGCCCTCTGGCCATTTTCATTCTGATTGTCCCAATTATTATTTGTGTTACATTGTGAGCAGTTCAGTGCAATGGATTTGTGTCAGAGAACTGTTTTGAGACCGTCTCAAGCTTATTGGGGACACACTTCCAGGCCCCTGTTGTTCCAACAGAAGATTGGTAGAACAGGCTTCAGGTTGCATGATTCAGGAGCGGGCTAGGAGATGAGGAGATACAGTATTTGGAAGGAAGGCAGAGGGTGGAGTATCCATTGCCATCCTGACTAACCCAATTAAGTTATGAAGGGGAAGGCTGAAGAAGCCAATTAGCTAATTAAGGTCCATTTAAGATCCTCATCCCACTGCATTTGGGATTCTACCAGTGGTGCTAGTGGGGGCGAGGGGTCTGTGTGCTGCATGGGGAAGAGGCCCAGTAAACACTGTGGGCTTGGGAAAGAGGGGTGGTCTCCTGATCAAATATCCTGTGGCCAAGGAAGGGACACCACCCTCCCTCTGCCACCCCCAGCCCACACAGTGTAATGGGTTGACCTGTTGGAAGAAAACCCCTTATGACCTTATGACCGAATCCAAAACCTCACCGGGACCTGGCTTTTTTTAAAATTCCTTTATGGGATGTGGGCTGAACATTGTGCAATCATCAGCGAACATCCCCATGCCTGACTTTGGAAGGAAGGTCACTGATGAAGCAGCTGAAGATGGTTGGGCATGGAACGCTACCCTGAGGAACTCCTGCAGTGATGTCCTGGAACCAAGATCATTGGCATCCAACAACCACAGCCATCTTCCTTTGTGCCAGGTTTGACTCAAACCAGTGGAGAGCTTTCCCTCTGATTCCCATTGACTCCAGTTTTGCTAGGGCTCGTTGATGCCACACTTGATCAAATACCTCCTTGATGTCAAGGGTAGTCACTCTCACCTCATTTCTGGAGTTCAGCTCTTTTGTCCATGTTTGAGCAAAGGCTGTAATGAAGTCAGAAGCTGAGTGACCCTGGCAGAAACCAAACTGAGCATCAGAGAGCAAGTTATTGTTAAGCAAGTGTTGCTTGATAGTCCTGTTGATGACCCCTTCCGTTACTTTACTAATGATCGAGAGTAGATGGATGGAGTGGTAATTAGCCGGGTTGGATTTGTCCTGCTTTGTGTGTACAGGACATGCCTGGGCAATTTTCCACATAGCCGGATAGATGCCAGTGTTGTAGCTGTACTGGAACAGCCTGATTAGGGGCAAGTTTTGGAGTACAAGTCTTCAGTGTTATTGCCAGAGTATTGTCAGGGCTCATAGCCTTTGCAGTATCCAGTGCCTTCAGCCATTTATTGATATCACATGGAGTGAGTGGAAGTGGCTGAAGCCTGGCATCTGTGATGCTCGGGCACTCCAGAGGAGGCTGAGATGAACCATCCATTCAGCACTTCTGGTTAAAGATTGTTGCAAATGCTTCAGCCATATGTTTTGCACTGATATGCTGGGCTCCTCCATTATTGAGGATGGGGATATTTGTGGAGCCACATCCTCCAGCGATTTGTTTAATTGGCCACCATCATTCATGACTGAATGTGGCAGGACTGCATAGCTTAAATCTGATCCGTTGTGGAATCACTTAGCTCTGTCTGTCAATTGTTGCTTATGCTGTTTGGCATGCAAGTAGTCCTGTGTTGTAGCTTTGTCAGATTGACACCCCATTTTTAGGTATGCCTGGTGTTGCTCCTGGCATTCCCTCCTGCGCTCTTCATTGAACCAGGGTTGATCCCCTGGCTTGGAGGTAATGACAGAGTGGGGGATATGCTAGGCCAAGGGGTCACAGATTGTGTTTGAGTACAATTCTGCTGCTACTGATGGCCCACAGAACCTCATGGATGCCTGGACTTGATCTGTTCGAACTCAATCTCATTTAGCACGGTGGTAGTGTCACACCATACTTTGGAGGGTATGTGAAGACTGAACTTTGTCTCCACAAGGACTGTTCAGTGGTCACTCCTTCTGATACTGTCATGGACAGTTGCATCTGCTGCAGGCAGGTTGGTGAGGATGAGGTGAAGTATGTTTTTCCCTCTTGTTGGTTCCCCCACCTCCTGCCACAGACCCAGTCTAGCAGCTATGTCCTAAGAACATAAGGACATGTGAAATAGGAACAGTAGACCATTCAACCCCTCGAGCCTGCTCTGCCATTCAATAAGATCATGGCTGACATTCTTGTGTTTCGATTTCCAATTTCCCATCTACCCCTCCAACAACCTTTGATTCCCTTGCCTAACAAGAATCTATCCACCTCTGCCTTAAAAATATTCAATGACCCCACCTCCGCCACCTTCTGAGGCAGAGTGTTCCAAAGACGCACAACCCTCTAAGAGAAAAGATTTCTCCTGATCTCTGTCCTAAATAGGTGACCCCTAATTTTAAAATCTGGACTCATCCACAAGAGGAAACATCCTTTCATCGTCCACCTTGTCAAGGCCGTTCAGGATCTTGTATATTTCAAACAGATCACCCCTCACTCTTCTAAACTCCAGTGGAAACAAGTCCAGTCTGTACAACCTTTCCTCATAAGGCAACCCATTCATTCCAGGTATCAATCTAGTAAACCTCCTCTGAACCGCCTCTGACAACTTCCCCACGACAGATGTCAAACTCTTGTTTTATGCCCCCCCTCCGTTCTTGAATAGGGGGGTTATATTTGCTATTTTCCAATCTGGTGGAACCTAGAATCTAGCAAGTTTTGGAAAATTAACACCAGTGCATCGACTACCTCATTAGCCAATTCTTTTAAGACCCTAGGATATAGTCCATCAGGACCAGAGACTTGTCAGCCTCCAGCTCCATCAATTTGCTCAGTACCATTTCCCAAGTGATTTCAATTTCACCAAGTTCCTCTCTCCCTTTCATCTCCTGATTTGCAGCTATTGCTGGAATGTTTTATGTATCCTCTATAGTGAACACAGAAGCAAAACATTTGTTCATTTCTTCCATCATTTCCTTATTATCGACTATTAACTCCCCACTGTCACTCTCTAGAGGACCAACAATCACTTTACTTACTCTTTTCCTTTTTAAATACCTGTAGAAACTCTTGTTATCTGTTTTTACATTTCTAGCTAGCTTCCTCTCAAAATCTAATTTCTTTCTCCTGGTTAACCTTTTAGCCATTCTCTGCCACTCATTATATTCTGGCTAATCATCTGTCCGGTCACTCATCTTTGCAGAGTTGCAGGCTCTTTCCTTAAGTTTAATGCTTTCTTTAACTTCTTTCATTTACCACAGATGATGGGTCCTCCCCTTCGAACTCTTCTTTGTAATAGGAATATCCTGAATACTCTGAAATCTCCCCTTAAATGTCTGCCACTGATCGATTTATCTTCTAGCCTAGTTTCCCAGTTCACTTCAGCTAGCTCAGCTTCCATCCCCACATAGTTGCCTTTGTTTAAGTTTAAGATACTAGTCTTCGACCCACTCTTCTCCCTTTCAAGCTGGATGTAAAATTCAATCATATTGAAGTCACTATTACCTAGGGGTGCCTTCATTCTGAGGTCATTAATTAAGCCTGCCACATTACACAATACGAAATCTAATAGAACCCGCTCTCTGGTTGATTCCAGAAAATGCTGCTCTAAGAAACTATCTCAGGTGCCTTTGCTCCTGCAACCCTTATTTTATATTATTTCTGGCTGGAGTCATACCGAGCACAAAGAAAGATGGTTGTGGTTGTTGGGGTCAATCATCTCAGTTCCAGGACATCACTGCAGGAGTTCCTCAGGATAATGTCCTAGGACCAACTACCTTCAGCTGCTTCATCAATGACCTTCTTTCTATTATAAGGACATAAATGCGTATGTTCGGTGATGATTGCACGATGTTCAGTCCCATTTGTGACTACTACTCAGATAATGAAACGGTAGGTGCTTGGAAAAATTGAGGCTTGGGCTGATGAATGGCACACAAGGGCCATTGTGCCACACGAGTACCAGGCAATGACCATTTCCTACAAGAGGAAATCAAACCATCTTCCCATGATGTTCAATAGCCTCATATTTATCCACATTATACTGCATCTGCCATGCATTTGCCCATTCACTCAGCTTGTCAAAATCACACTGAAGTGTCTCTGCATCCTCCTCACAGCTCACCCTCCCACCCAGCTTTGTGTCATCTGCAAATCTGGAGATATTACATTTAGTTCCCTCATCTAAATCATTAATATATATTGTGAATAGCTGGGATGCCAGCACCGATCCCTGCAGTACCCCACTAGTCGCTGCCTGCTATTCAGAAAAAAGACCCACTTATTCCTACTCTTTGTTTCCTGTTTGCCAACCAGTTTTCTATCCATCTCAATGCACTACCCCCCAATCCCATGTGCTTTAATTTCTTTAATCTCTTATGTGGGACTTGTCAAAAGCCTTCTATAAGTCCAAATAAAGCACATCCACTGGCTCTCCCTCATCAACTCTACTAGTTACATCCTCAAAAAATTCCAGTAGATTTGTCAAACATGATTTCCCTTTCGTAAATTGGTGCTGACTCTGTCCAATTCTGCCATTGTTTTCCAAGTGCTCAGCTATTAAATGTTTTATGATGGACTCTAGAATTTTCCCCACTAATGACATCAGGCTGATTGGTCTATAATTCCCTCTTTTCTCTCTACTTCCCTTTTTAAATAGTGGGGTTACATTAGCTACCCTCCAATCTGTAGGAACTGTTCCAGAATCTATAGAATCTCGGAAGATGACCACCAATGCATCCACTATTTCTAGGGCCAATTCTTTAAGTACTCTGGGATATAGATTATCATGTCCTGGGGATTTATTGGCCTTCAAGCCTGTCAATTTCTCCAGCACCATTTCCTTACCAATAGTGATTTCGTTCAGTTCCTTCCTCTCACTAAACCCTGTGTTCCTCAACATTTTTCGTCCTCCTTTGCGAAGACAGAACCAAAGTATGTATTTAGTTGGTCAGCCATTTCTTTGTTCCCCATTATAAATTCCCCTTATTAGTTTTGTTTTGGTTAGTTTTGGTGAGTTTCTGCAGTGCACACTGCTGCCACTATGTCACAGCCTCTAAACTGTTCTTGTAGGCACACCTTTTATATGGCTGCTCCACTTCAGTTTTTGGTCAATGGTAATCCCTAGGATTTAGATAGTGGGGGATTCAGTGATGGTAACATTATTGAACATCATCAGAAGTTGGTTCAATTTTCTCTTGTTGGAAATGCTCATTGTCTGGTACTTGTGTGGCACAAATGTTACTTGCCATTTATCAGCCCTAGCCTGAATGTTGCCAGGCGCAGATTGCTGCATTATGTGAGTAGTAGTCATGAATGTTGCTGAACATTGTGCAATCATCACTGAACATCCCCACTTCCGACCTTATGATGGAGGGATGAATATTGATGAAGCAGCTGAAGGTGGTTGGGCCTAGGACGCTACCCTGAAGAACTCCTGCAGTGATTTCCTGGGACTGAGATGATTGATTGACCTCCAACAACCACAACCATCTTCCTTTGTGCTAGGGATGACTGCAACCAGTGGAGAGATTTCTCCCTCATTCCCATTGACTCCAGTTTTGCTAGGGCTCTGTGATGGCACACTCGGTCAAATGCTCCCTTGACATCAATGGCAATTGCTCTCACTTCATCTCATGAGTTCAGCTCTTCTATCAATGTTTGGCTGTACAAAGGCTGTAAGGAGGTCAAGAGTTGAGTGGTCTTGGCAGAACCCAAACTGAGTGTCAGTGAAAGGGTTATTACTGAGTAAGTGCTGCTTGATAGTACTGTCATGACACCTTTGATCAGTTTGTTGATGATTGAGTGTAGATTGATGGGGCGGTAATTGGCCAAATTGGATTTGTCCTGCTTTTTGTGGACTGGACATATCTGGGCAACTTTCCACATAGCGGGGTAGGTGCCAGTGTTATAGCTGTACTGGAACAGCTTGGCTCGGGAAGCAGTTAGTTCTGGAACACAAGTCTTCAGTACTGGAATGTTGTCAAGGCCTATAGCCTTTAAAGTATCCAGTGCCTTCAGCCATCTCTTTATATCTTGTGGAGTGAATTGAATTTCTGAAGACTGGCATCTGTGATGCTGGGGACCTCCAGAGGAGGCTGAGGTCCTCGGGTGTGCTGAGCACCCCCATCATTGAAGGTGGTGATATTTGTTGAATGAGGGCTGGTTAACTCAGTTGGCTAGATGGTGAGCACATGATTCAGAATAATGCCAACAGTTTTGGTTCAATTCCTGTTCTGGTTGAAGTGGACTAAAGGCCTGCCTTCTTGCCCTGTTCCTGAGTGTAGAAGGCAATGATAAAAACTATCAAGTAAATGGCTCACGATGAAGCATCAGCAGACAATGAGCCCAGGACCTGCCTTCCTGCAGAGCATGAAGAGTGCTTGTGGAGCTTCCTCCATTGATTATTTGTGTAATTGTCCACCGCCATTCACAACCATATGTAGCAGGACTGCAGAGCTTTGATCTGATTCAGTGTTTGTGGGACTTCTTAGCTCTGAGTCTGGTATGCTGCTTCTACTGTTTAGCATGTCTGTTTGGCATCTAATTTTTAAGTATGCTTGGTGCTGCTCCTGGCAGGCTCTCCTACACTCATTATTGAACCAGGGTTGGTTCCCTGGCTTGATCGTAATGGCAGATTGAGGGATATACCAGGCCATGAGGTTACAGATTGTGGTGGAATACAATTCTGGCACTGTTAATGGCCCACAGCACCTGATGGATGCCCAGCTTTGAGCTGCTAGATTTGTTCTGCATCTATCCCATTTAACAGTGTAGCAGCACCACAAAATTGTAATGATTCCCTTTCAGTCTGAACTATAGCCAGCAGCTAAGAGACAAATTGTTTACCCTCATATTTTGCAATCTTCAGTCATAAAAAAGGGGAGATTTAATGTATTTAAACTAAAGCCTTACATGCCGTTATAATTAAATAGATCCACATAAATTGGCAGGTATTGTTAAAGCTCATTTAATCAGCCAAAGACCTAACAAAATGACTTTTTAGTGTTGTAAGGTTATATATTACACAGAATTTGCAGGTTAGAAATAGGCTGTTTGGCCTAACTGGTGTTTATGGCCAGCATCTTCATTAACCTTATCTTCTTGTATGCTTTGACCCGCATCTAATAATCTAGCTTACTAGCCCTTAAAGGCATCTAGGCATCCAACTCAACTATGCCAGATGGCAGCAAATTCCAAATTCTAATCACTTATTTTGTAAGAAGTTCCTCCTGAATTCCTCATTGGACTTATTAGTGACAACTTTACATTTATAGCCTCTACTTTAGGTCTCTCCCACAAATAAAAACATCAATTCCACATCTACCCTATCAACAATAAAGACTTTGAATTATACAGTGCCTTTAATATAGTAACATGTCCCTTGGCACTTCACAGGAACATTATACGCCACCTAAGTAGATATTAGAACAAATAATCACTTTGTCAAAAAGGAAAGTTTTAGTGAATGTCTTAAAGGAGGAAAGAGAGTTGAAGAACAGAAAATAAGGGAGTGAATTCCAGAGCTTATAACCTAGTCGGCAGAAGTAGAGAAACACAGAGATTGAGGAGGTTTGTAGCATTGGAGGAAGTTAAGAGATCAGAAGAGGCGAGGCCTTGGGGGATTTGTCAAACAAAGATGAGAATTTTAAAGTTGAGGTGTTGCCGGACTGTGAGCCAATGTAGGTCAGTGAGCACAGGGATGATGGGAGAATCGAATCAATGTGATTTAGGATATGGACAATAGAGGCTTGGATGACTTCATGTTATGTAGGATGAGAGATGGAAGGCTGGCTGGTAGAGAACTGGAATATTTAAGTCTCGAGGTAACATGTATGGATGAGGGTTTCAGCAGCAACTGAGCTGAGTCAGGGACAGAGCCAGGTGATGTTATGGAGGTGAAAGGACATGTCTTGGTGATGGAGCGGAAAGCTTATCTCAGGGTTAAATGCAACACCCAGATTATGAAAAACCTGGTTTAGCCAGGAGGAAAAAAATCAATGGTTGGGGTATGGAGATTGTGGTGGGAGAAGGGGGAGAAAAGAACCCTGCCAATTCCATCTTTCCTGGTAGTTATGAACTTTCAGTTTTGGTATAATTATTGTAAACATTTATTTTGCACCTTCACTAGTGACACTCTGTCCTTTTGTCCTTTTTGTAATGGGGCGACCAGAGCTGTTGAGACTGTTAATGGGAAGCAATGCGATAGCAATGGCATCTTTGGCTGACAGCTCGCTGGGTGAAATACCTGATGTTACTGCCCAAAGGGACATCATTTTCTCAGGGACATGGAATAGACAAGTGAGATCTTCTCAGCCATGTAAAAGAATATAGAACCAGGTAATTTTGGAGTTATTTAGTGTGAAAGCAGGCTTATACCTTGAGTTTTAATAGGGTTCCATCTTCATCTTTATCATAATACAAACAGCCTTGAAAATTGATTAGTCACGTTGTAAAAACTGCATTGAGTTCATTCATGCGTTTTATGTAAAATAAACTAGTTTGTAGGTTTGTTGCTGTACCCCGTCTTGGATGAAATGCTTTACAATCTGGGAACAAAGAAGCAGGAGTAGATCATTTGGCCCTGCGAACCTACTCTGCCATTCAATACGATCATGGCTCGTTTGGCTGTGACCTCAACTCCACTTTCCTGTCTGCCCCCCATAACCCTTGACTCCCTTGTCTGTCAAAAATCTGTCTAACTCAGCCTGGAACAAATTCAGTGACCCAGCCTCCACTGCTCTCTGGGAAGAGAATTCCACAGACTAACAGCCCTCTGAGAGAAAAAATTCTCCTCATTGCCATCTGAAAAGAGAGACATTTTATTCTTAAACTGCGTCCCCTGGTTTCAGTCTCCACAACAAATGGAAACAACCGTCCGGTATTCACCCTATCAAATCCCCTCAGGATCTTATGGGGAGAATTTTCTCCCCATCAGGGGAGCTGAGCGGGAGCGGGTGCGGACGCCCCGCAGCTGATCACCGCCCATGATTGGCTGCGTGTCGCTATTTTACATGGGTGGGCCAATTAAGGTCCAGGCAGCATGACGTGCACCTAGAAGCGTCGGCGGGCATGCAGCTGTCACATAAAATGACGCGCGGTGACATCGGGCGTGTATCCCGACGTCACCATGCGTCATTCAGACCTTCAGTTCAGCGAGTGTGCATTGGAGTCGGCTGCATGCCTGCCGAACTGTCAAAGGCCTCCTCGATTGGGAGAAAATTCTCCCCTATATGTTTAAATAAGATCACCTCTATCTAAACTCCAATGAATATAGATCCAAACTATTCAACCTTGCTTCATAAAATAAGCTCCTCATCCCAGGAATGATTCAAGTGAATCATCTCTGAACTGCTTTGAACAAAATCATAGTTTTTTTTCAAATAAGGTGACCAAAACTCTACACTATATCCCAGATGTGGTCTCACCAGGGTAACCTCCCTACTTTTATATTCCATTCCCCTTGCAATAAACAGCAAACTTCCATTTGCTTTCCTAATCACTTGCTGTGCCTGCATACTAACTTCTTGTGATTCATGTACCAGGACACCCAGATCCCTCTGTGTCCCAGAATTCTGCAGCCTCTCTCCATTTAAATTTTATATTGTTTTTCTATTCTCCCTGCCAAATTGTACAAGATTGCATTTTCCCACATTTTACTTCATCTGCCAAATTTTTCCCACTCATTTAACCTGTATGTATCCATTTGCAGACTCTCTACCTCCTCTTGTCCGTTTACTTTCCTGTCTGTTATGGTGTCATGAGCAAATTTAGCTATAATACATTAGGTCGCTCCATTCAAATCATTGATGTGCATTGTAAATAGTTGAGGCCTCAGCACTGATCCCTGTGGCACCCTATTAGTTACAGCTTGCCAACATGAATAAGTCCCATCTATCCCTACTCTGTGTTCCCTGTTAGCTAACCAATCTTTTATCCATGTTAACATGATACCTCAACACCATGTAACCTTATTTTGTGTAATAACCTAGGGGAAATCGTGGAGTAGTAGTAACGTCACTGGCCTAGTAATCCACAATCCAAGGCTAATTCCCAAGGGACATGGTTCAAACCTCACCATAACAGCTGGTGGAATTTAAATTCAATTAATGAAATCTAGAATTGAAAGCTAGTCTCAGTAATGTTAGCCCTGAAACTATCACTGATTGTTGTTAAAAACCCATCTGATTCACTAATGTCCTTTAGGGAAGGAAATCTGCCATACCTTGCCTGGTCTGGCCTACATGTGACTCCAGATCCACAGCAATGTGGTTGACCCTTAGCTACCCTCTGAAATAGCCAAAAGGACCACTCAGTTCAAAGGCAATTAAGGATGGACAACAAATGTGGGTCTTGCCAGCAACACCCACATCCCATGAAACAGTAAAGAAATAAAAAAAAACCTTTGATGTGGAATATTGTCAAATGCACTCTGGAAATGCAAGTATACCACATTTACAGATTCCCCTTTGCCATCTTTCTTGTTACTTCCTCAAAAAATGCTAATAAATTAGTTAAACACAATTTCCCTTTCACAAAGCTATGTTGACTCTGCCTGATCAAAAGATGATTTTCTAAGTATCTCCCTATGCCCTTCTTAACAATGGATTCTAGCAATTTCTCTATGACAGTTGTTAGACCAACTGGCTGTAGTTTCCTGTTTTCTGCCTCCCTTCTCTCTCGAATAAAGGTGTTACATTAACTATTTTCCAATTCACCATGAGCTCCTAAAATCTAAGGAATTTTGGATGATTATAACCAATGCATCCACTATCTCTGCAGACACTTCTTTTAAGACCCTAGGATGGACAACATCTGGTCCTGGGGACTTTTCAGCCTTTAGGTATAACAGTGTTCCCAGCACCTTTTCCATAGTGTTTGTTTTAAGCTCGTCTCTCCCATTCACCTCATAATTTTCAATTATCTTTGGGAAGATTTTTATGTCTTCTACAGTGAAGACAGACACAAAATACCTGTTCAATGCTTCCATCATTTCTTTGTTTTCCATGATCAATTCCCCAGACTCAATCTCCAGAGGACCAACCGGGATTTAGTTACACTTTTCCAATTTAAATATTTGTAGAAACTCTTACTATCTGTTCTTATATTACTAGGTAGGTTTCTCTCATATTCTACTTACTCCGTCTATTATTTTACTGGTCATTGTTTGCTGATTCTTAAAATCTGACCAATCTTCTGACCTATCACTAATCTTCACAGATTTGTACAATGTTTCTTTCTATTTGATACTATCCTTAACTTTCTTATTCAGCCATGGGTAATGCATCCTTCTCTTATTCATTCATGGGATGTGGCCATCACCGCCTAAGCCAGCATTTTTATTGCCCATCCCTAATTGCCCTTAAGAAGGTGGTGATGAGCTGCCTTCTTGAACCGCTGCAGTCTATGAAGTGTAGGTAAACCCACAGTGCTGTTAAGAAGGGAGTTTCAGGATTTTGACCCAGCGACAGTGAAGGGGACAACGATATATTTTCAAGTCAAGATGGTAAGTGGCTTGGAGGAGAACTATCAGTTTAGATCTTCCAGTTTGACTCTTCCAACTGCTATTCTTGGTAATGCATCTGTTATTGTTTGGTACTTCCCCTGAACATACTCAGTGACTGAATTGTATCTCATGAGTCTCAGCCTAAAATGTTGAATTCCAGGAGGCATTTTTGCAATTTCTTTTTGGTTAAGAAGACTTGTGGTTGGTTTCAATTTTAAACCTTAAGCCCATGACGTAATCAGATAACTTTCCATAAGCCCATGTTGCTGTTGATACTTCTTGCTCAATGGATGCATACCTATTCCCTGTCTTCGGGAAATATCTTGGGGCATAATAACCTGGTTGTTTTTGTCCATCTTTTTGAACTTGAAACCAGCACTGCACCCAAGCCTGTGGATGATGCATCCTGCCATGTCCATAAGACATGAAAGAGATCATAAACTGGGTAAATCAACCCTTACTTTCTACTTATTTAAAAATGGACTTTGCTGGACCAAAAACATGGCTGCTACAGGTCACATGATTTGCACATTGTCTACGGTGGATACTTCCAACAGCAATTACAGGACAAAGCTCAAACCTTATTGTTGTGGAATCTCACACCTATCATTGTGTTGACCCATTGCAATTGATGAAAGAAGGAATGTGTAGATGATCTATCTCCCTAGCCTGGACCTATAACAAAGAGAGAGCCATTGAAACTCATTATACCTGTGGAGGTGCTAATAGTCAGCATCTATCTCCTAAGGTGACCAATGGATTTTGACCAGTGAGATAGGAACTGATTGTTACCCTGAAACTAATTCATCAATGGGCAACAGCACATGATTTAAGCTCCTCTGGCCTTTGGGAAGTATTTTTAATGTTACATTCCAAGACTAGGCACTAGGCTACCCCTGATGTGTATTCTTCCTGCTTGTGTAGGGTTCACCTGCCACACCAAGAGAACATCAAAATGGCGGTCAGTAAGCTTTTTCCAAATTATGTGGGCTTTTACTTCACTGTGCTTTATCCTTTCTGTCTGACATATTTAATGGCCTCACTTATTCTTTTCCAAGAGAAATTGCTTTTCCCACAAACTGCTCTTCTTGATAATGCATCTGTTGTTGTCTGGTACTTCCCCTGAACATACTCTAACTGAATTGTATCTCATGAGTCTCATTCTAAAATGTTGAATTCTAGGAGGCATTTTTGCAATTTCCTTTTGGTTAAGAAGATTTGTTGTTGGTTTCAATTTTAAACCTTAATCCCATGCCACTATCAGAGAACTTTCTGTTCTGTTTTGCTTCCTAAGCTTGGTCGGTCATGACATTTGCACTGCCTTTGTGAGAGTTAAATCTTCTCTCATTTACAAACATCTGATAGGGTTTCACCTAAGACCCCAACCACTGTATGATTGCATATTCATTCATCTATGAGGACCAAGTGGACGCAATTGTCTATCAGCCTGTACAGGTCATTTATGAATGAATCAATGCATTCACCTGGTTTTTGTTTCCTCTTATTAAATTTTGCTTCCTCAATGCCCAAATTTATTCAAATATTGAAGTACACATTAAATGCCTGGCAGACTTCATTGTATGAGTTTGAAGCCTCATGGACCCCCTGTCTTGCTATTACATCATCTACAATATCTCTTATTGTATGGAGTAAAATACAGACCTGATCTCTTTGTTCCTTCTTATGCAAGCCTGAAGCTGTTCTGCATTTGGAGAATCTCTTCAGGTAACCCACCCAGGTAACTTTTTCACTCCATAATGTGTTACAGTGTCCACAGCTCAGCCTCCAGCTCATTGACTCTGAGCCAAAGCTCCTCAAACCATATCTGCCTTCTTGAAATGAAGGGGTATAAGTGATAGAAGAGTGGCTGCATGGATTCTATCTCACAATCCTTAAGCCATGCTTTGTTTAAACAAACAATTTGCAGTAAAGTGTGCTCTCTGGATGATAGGTGGTGCTAGGGCTTCTTCCAGGAAAAGAGACTTACATTTATATAATCCCCTTCACAACCCCGACATGCCCTGAAGCATTTTACAGCAAATGAAGTGCTTCTGAAGTGTAGTCACTGTTGTAATATAGGAAAGGCAACAGCCAATTTGTATACCACAAACCCCCCCCCCACAGCGATGAGATAGCGACCTCACTCTGTTTTAGTAATGTTGGCTGAGAGATAAATATTGGTCAGAACACTTGGGAAAACTTCACTGGAAGCATGAACCAAGATCAAATCTCTGGAGTGGGTCTTGAATCCAACATTTTATGTTAGAATTGAGAATGCCAAATAATACTAAACACTAAATAATCCTGGGGATAAAGAGGGGGCATGGTGGGGTGGGGGGGTGGTCGTGGTGGTGGTAGGGGGTGGGGAATAAATACAATAACTATCACTAGAGAAAAAGTACTAGGGAAACTAATGGGACTAAAGGCCAATAAGTCCCTTGGACCTGATGGGTTGCATCCTAGGGTATTAAAGGAAGTAGCTACACAGATAGTGAATGCACTGGTAGTAATCTTGCAAGAATTCTTAGATTCTGGAAAAGTCCCAGAGGATTGGAAAGCTGCCAATGTAACACCTTTATTCAAAAAGGGAGGGAGACAAAAAAACAGGTAACTATAGGCCAGTTAGCTTAACATCCATCATTGGGAAAATGTTAGAATCTGTTGTAAAGGATGTAATAGCAGAGCATTTAGAAATGCATAATATAATTTAGCAGAGTCAGCATGGCTTCATGAAGGGGAAATCATCCCTGACAAGTTTATTAAAATTCTTTGAGGAGGTAACAAGTAAGACAGAAAAAGGCAGACCAGTAGATGCAATATATTTTGATTTCCAAAAGGCATTTGATAAGGTACTGCACATACGGCTACTTAACGAGATAAGAGCCCATTGTGCTGGGGGTAGTATATTAGCATAGATAGAAGATTGGCTAACTAATAGAAGACAGAGAGTCGGGATAAGGGGGGCATTTTCAGTATGGCAACCTGTAACTTGTAGAGTGCCACAGGGATCAGTGCTGGGGCCATAATTATTTACAATATATATCAATGATTTGGATGAGGGAAGTGAATGTACTATCACCAAGTTTGCGGATGACACAAAAATAGGTGAGATGGCAAGTGGTGAGGATGACACAAAGAGTCTACAGAGGGATATCGACAGGTTAAGTGAGTGGGCAAAAACTTGGCAGATAGAATATAATGTGGGAATATGTAAGGTTATGCACTTTGGCAAGAAGAATAGAGGAGAAAGGCTGCAGAAAGCAGCAGCACAGAAGGATTTGGAGGTCCTCATGCATGAATCACAAAAAGCTGGCATTTAAGCTCAACAGCCAACAGGGAAGGCAAATTGAATGTTGGCCTTTATTTCAAAGGGAATGGTGTGTGAGAAAAGGGAAGTCTTGCTAAAACTATATAAGGCACTAGTTAGACCACATCTAGAATACTATGAACAGTTTTGGTCGCTTTATCTAAGGAAAGATATACTGACATTGGAAGCAGCCCAGAGAAAGTTCACTAGATTGATCCCGGGTACGGAGGGATTTTCTTACGAGGACAGGTTGAGTAGGTTGGGCCTGTACTCACTGGAGTTTAGAAGAATGAGAGGCGACCTTATTGAAACATATAAGATTCCTAGAGGGCTTGACAGGGTAGATGCTGAGATGTTGTTGCCTCTTGAGGGACAGTCTAGGACCAGAGGGCATAATCTCAGAGTAAGGGGTCGCCCATTTAAGGCAGAGATGAATTTCCTCTCTCTGAGGGTGTTGAATCTGTGGAATCTTTTACTGCAGAGGGCTGTAGTGTCTGGGTTGTTAAGTATATTCAAGGCTGAGATAGTCAGTTAGGAAATGAAGGGTTATGGGGAAAAGGCAGGAAAGTGGAGTTGAGGATTATCAGGTCAGCCACGATCTCATTGAATGGCGGAGCAGACTCAATGGGCTGAATGGCCTACTTCTTATGGTATTATGGGCTTATGCTACCAATTGTGCTGAGGCCGACACTGTGAGTAGTGATGCTGAACCTATGAATGTACTGAGCATAGAACCCCTAAATTGTAACAATGACTGTATGTAACCTCTGCATAGTGTCTGTGTAATAGATAGTGATTGCATAGCCTCTGTGTCTTTATATTTGCTCTATGTGATATACAGCGACTGTATAATCCACATAAAAGGCAGAGGCTTTGTCTCATATAAATGCTTAATGTGCCAGCACTGTATTCCCTGCATGTATTATTTTTCTATGGCCATTAACCCATCTGTTATAAATGAAGTAATACCTACACAAATCTAGAACAGGGAGGAATATTGCACAAAGACTTTCAGCAATCAAGGGTTATACCCTATAACCTCTACAACTACAGTGGGAATTCAAAGCACTGGTTATTTGATCTTTGCATAATTTTATTATGGGGATGTAGAGTCTCAATGTTAGTAGATTTGAATTGTTTGAGACATCAGTAATTGCTGTGTAAAATGCTGCACTCTGACAAATCGTTCATTCTGACAGCTTGTGAACATCCATTCAATACAATCACTGTATTATGGCAGCTTCCTTCACTTATCAAACAGTGTAAGCAATACGCACATATCAGCTTGTGCGGTCTGTAAGTATAGGAGGTGATGCCAATAACCATTTGTTGGGAATGCAGGAAGGTATAAGCAAAGCACAGTAAGATCCCACAATGCATACAGGTGCTATAATGTGTAGTGCTAATCAACAACCTGCGGTAGAGTCCCAGGTTCGGGTTTTGGTCTGTCCTGTTAGGATTCTACTACCTTTACCCTCACCTGCAAGGTAAATTTATTCAGTTAAATGTTGTCAGTCTTACTTCTCGACTAGGACAGGTTTTAAGTCATTATAAAAGCTTAGTCAACTATAATAGCTATAGACTTGGCCTTGAAATAAAATGTCTTCCCTCCCAGGAGTACTTAGATTAAACAAAGATATCTCAGGATAAAATATACTTACTAGGTATTTTATAGCAGAAATAACTCTTCTGAGTTAACATCTCTCAGAATATAGAATTCCTCATTGATGAACTCTTGAGAAAGTAAGGTCCTGAGGTGTACAAAGTGAGTCTACAACTTTTTATAACGGTTACTTAATATTTTATTATAAGCTTAAATCTTAAATTATATTACAGTAACGGTTGCAATATTACAAAGTATAAAGTAAGTAAAATAACTAATCCATCTAAAATGGAAATGAAAAATACAAATCCACCTAAAATAAATGTAGGATATTGAAAAAATAACAAACTAAGTTCACACTCACAATCAAATTATGAAGCATAGTTTCTGTCTTGTCTCAGCTAAGAGGAGATCAGTAAGATCTTAACGCTGTGTCTGCCACGCAGATCTGATCTGATGTTGATTCAAGGGCCTAATTTAAAGATAAGGTCTTTTAGGATAACATTGTCTGACGTACTTTTAGGGTTTTTTGTTTTAGAATTCTTGGAGGATCATTTAACGTGTATTTTGTATATGCAGATGTTTTTAGCTTGTTGTAAACAGTCTCAAGGCCTTTTGTGTTTTGTGCTCATGCACATTGTTGTCTCTCTCTCTCCATGGTGTTGGTAAAAATTCAAGTTTTTCATGAACCCTTTCATTAGCTGAGCTAAATCCTTAACAGTCCCACTTTAGCTGACCCCAGCTGAGTCGGCAGATGGGCCAGAGTTAGGAAGGAGGTAAACCAACCATTCTTGATTATCATCATGCAGGAAAATGCACATGGTGTGTGGCGAGAAAGGATGGTTACATGGGCAGTTTTGATGATTATCAGTGTTCACTGCTTGGCTGGACACTTGGGTAAGTAGCTGGTACATTTCTGACCCATGAAACAAACTCCCTCACAACACATTTAGCATGGAAGGGAAAAGAAGTGTCAGAAGAAATATTTTTTTTTTAAAAATGAATCATCCACATCCACATTTCCATTTATTCTAGATTGCACAGAGGGACAACAACCTTCCAAATTACATTTGAGTGCTTCACCCGATCTCTGGTGTTGGTCTGTAACAATACAGGACAGTGATGTCACAAAGGGATTGTTACAGTTAGATTATAAGGGTAATGTAGTGTATTATTATATATATAATTTTCCAGTTTGTCAGCTACTTCAAACAAAGGGTTTCAATTATTAATATTGACAGAACCTGAATGAACATGTTAATGTATTGTATGGCTACAGGTGACATTGTTAACACATAGTCAGATAATACCTTTATACTCACTTCAATAGACATATAACTGGAGAACTGGTATTGCAATGGGAATGGCTGGAAGTGACATCCTACTTAGGATGGAATTTTCTGTGCCCGCTGGTGGCAGGCGTGATAGGTGGCATGAGTGGACAATATGGTGTGATCAGTTTTATGAAGGCAGGAAGGCAGGTCGCAATTGTACACCCAGCCCGCCAACAGTGGGCCATGTTTCCCGTCATCGGTCGTTGGGGACCTCATTGTAATACGTCAGCACATCATTATCAGGCCATCCTGCCAGGCTCTTGCATCCCTGCTGGATCGCCTGGCTGGAAAGCATGCTGACATGCTTCACAACGGCAAAGAGGCGACGTGCACATTGGGTGAACTGGAAATAAATGTACAGCAACGTTCTGCAGAACTCTCTAGTGTTGACTGTTGCTTTGCAGGCTTCAGGGGCACCAGGGGGTCATGGTTAAGTGCTGCCTTCACTGACTAGCGGCAGGTAGGAGCAGGGGGAAAGTGTAGCCTTGCTTCTGAGGTGACTGGTGGCAGGGGTGGTGTGTGGGCAAGGGCAGCCCTGCTGTTGAATATAGCGCACATGCATTCAGGGTGAGGGTGAGTGATGGAAGTGGCCATGCATTCGGGAAACCTGTAGAAAGTGACCATTCCTCTGCAGCTGAGACAGTTCAGGCGCAACCACATTGATATGATTGGGGTCGGGCTCCTAGTTTATCTGCCCCCTCAAGCAACGCAGAGGCATCAAAATGCAACCAAGTTCTCCAGATTTCCCCCCTACCAACAAAAGCCTCCACCCACAAAAGCATCCATGAAGTCACGGATGCCACCTTTGCGAGGGCACACAACTTTGTGCATTTTGCCCGGGACCAGGACAGAGTGCAATTGGATTCGCCCACATCTCGGGTTTCCCACAGGCACAGGGTGCAAATGATGGCACTCATGTGGCGCTCAGATCTCCGTCACAACACACGATGGACACAGCAACCACAAGGTCTTCCATTCGCTGAATGTGCAGATAGTATGCGACCACCACAAATGCATCCTGCAGGTGTGTGCATGGTTTCCAGGGAGTGTGCACAATGCCTACATCCTTAGTCAGTCACAGATCCCTGGAGTTTTCCAGGGTCCACAGACGCTGCAGAGATGGCTCCTGGGGCACAAAGGCTACCCACAGAGGACATGGCTGATGACACCCATGCGGTGGCCTCAGACTGCAGCAGAGCGATGGTATAACGAGACTCATACTGCAGCTCGCAACTTAGTGGAGCAGATCATCGGGATGCTGAAGATGAGGTTCCAGTATCTGGACCGGTCTGGTGGAGCCCTGGAATACAGTCTGCTGAGGGTGTCACGCATTGTCATCATCTGCTGCACTCTTTACAACCTGGTGTTGCAATGGGGAGAGGAACCAGCTGAGGAGGAGATGGAGGAGATGGAGGTCTCCTCCAATGAGGAGGACACCAATGGGGATGAGGCTGAAGAGGTCCTTGGAGGTGATAATGACAGGGATGAGGCCCTCACACTGCCTAGACAATGCAGGCATACTTGGGAGGCCCTCAAAGCTGCTCGATTTGTGAAGGATGATGATGACATGCAGTGAGGAGACTCCATATATCCTCACATTGTATCTATGAGCATTTGACCCCAGTCTGGCTTATGGCAGTGTACATACCCTCTGTGAGAATGTCCCTGTCATGGAGATGCAGTGGAGGCCCTAATAGAAACTCAATTGCAGGAGGATGATGACATACATTTAAGGCACTCCATAAATCTTCACACAGTGCCTGAGAATGTCTGCCTCCTGTCTGGCTGAGGGCAGCTTGCTTCGCTCTGTGATCATATCATAGAGATGCAGCCGTGAAACTTTAGAAACATCTGATCCTTTGTCCACCTCCAGCACAGAGCTGGAGCACAGCATCAGTGATCACAGATGCTGAAGAGATGGGGGCAGCCCCTCCTTAAAGGTGCTGAGAGCACACAGAGAGAATGATGGAACTCCGTGACGTCTGCCCACTGCATTCTGGCAGCAATGACAAGCACCATCGAGGTGCAGGCATCAGGGAGTGACCAGGGAGTGTGAAGCTGGACCATTACTGTGGTCTGAAGGCTGCACAGAGCACAGGGAAGAGGCCCTGGACTGAGAAACCTGCCTTTATCTTGTGCAGAAAGTTTTCACATCTGAGTGACATGAACACTGCTCATCAAAACAAGGAGCCATAGGCAGCGAGACATTCTTGGGAGTTTATTGACAATAGTGAATGGCATGTACAAATGATTAACATCTGTACCCAAGCTGTGCAACAAATTCTCCTTAATCTTCATAACCCTGCTGCTACCTCTTGTTGCTCCCCAGACATCCACAGCGTAGGTGGGGGCAGCTTGCTGACTGTGACACCCTGTTGGTGATGACCTTGCCAGGTGCCCTCTGGAGGGCTGAGACCTGGAGGACCCGGCCTGTTTTCAGGGTCCTGCTGTGTGGCAGTGACACCCTCCTTGGTCTGTGGAGCTGGAGCTGCTGAGGTCACAGGAAGAGGGGAGTCGGCTGGGCCGGACACTCTCTGGGTCACCTGAATGGATGGGCCCAGAGTTTGCATGTGGATCCTCCTCCCTATCGGTGGCCGGGGGCCCCTGGCTGACTCTTTGAGGAGCAGGGGTAGCTGGAGTGAGATTGAGTTGCATGGCACCCCTCTCACATACACACTGTTGGAGGCCAACTATGGAGACAGTGTTGGAGTTGAGCAACAATGCAGGAGTGAAGTCCTGGACCAAGGTCTCCATGGCGGCCGCCATCCTACCAGTGATGACCTCAGTGTGTTGGCATGCTGGTGCTATCATCTTAGACTGAAGACTCAGCCCTCCAGAGGACTCAGACGAACTCCTCCATCATGCTTTGCAACCTGAGGAGCGCAGCAGACATCCCTTCCTGATGTTCCCGAGCTTGCCTTTGCAGCTCCAGCAACTGTGAAATGACTGAGTCCAGAGGCTCACCATTTGACTCAGACTCAGCAACGTTCTGGCCTCCAGCAGTCCTCTGAGTTCCAGAAACCTGGGAAGTCCCTGCTGCTACCTGCAGCGGATCAGACGGTGTGATGTGCTCATCAGATTGTGATCCTGAGGCTACTCAAAATGTCCCACCGAGGTGTGTGTCTCTGCGCTGGTGGAGGGTGTGGGTGAGCACTGTGATGGGATTTCAGGGAGGGTGCCTTCAGATTCATCTCCAGGGATTTCTTTGCGACTTGCTTGGAGGCCCTGGGTCATGGACTCTGTCAGCTGTTTGGCAGATGTGCCTGTGGAAGCAAGGGGAGATAATCAGTGCATGGCAGTGGCCTGTGAAACACTCACAGCATGGTTGTCTGATGGATGTTACACTGCTGGATCCTCACTTGGTGGAGCAGCACCAACCTCACCGTATGTACAAACCCAGGCCAAATCCTCGCCAGCCAGCTGGATGACTCTGTTTTCAAAGTCCCTGAGGACATTGATTTTGGGTATTCTGTCATCAGTCTGCGACCTCTCCCTCTTTTTGTGTGCCAGCTTGTCCTGCATGAATAGGGATGGAGCTGGTGTAAGCAGGATGCCTGCCAGGCCAGAAACCAAGTATGCCTGGCCTGTGTGGGTGTTGAGTGGTCCCATGGATGGGATGAGGACAATGATGGTGAGTGTGAGGGAGTGAATGGTGATGTCCCTTGAACTGGAAGTGAGTGAGGGCCCTGTGGATGTGTGATGGGTTTGTGAGTGTGTGAGTTGAGAGTGATGAGAAGAGTAACTTAACCTTGGTGGGATGGAGGAGGCCATTCATCCTTTTGCTGCACTGGTTGCCAGCCCTCTTTTCCAGGATGTTGGCGCTAGCCACTGCTGCCACCGTTTCCCAAGCCAGTTTAGTGCTGTTGCTGCCCATCCTGCAGCCAGAGCGGGGTAGAGGACATTCCGAAGGGCCTCCATAGCATCCAAAAATCGCTCGAGAGACGCGTCACTGAACCTGGGGGCTGCAGTCTTCTCCAGTTTCAGAGCCATGTCTTCCATGCAGCAGTGGTGAGCTGGAAGCACTGAGATATGGCGTATGCAGCTGGACTTTAAACATGGCACCTGGCATGATGCAGCAGTGGAGTGATGTGGGCAGACGAATGAGAGTTTGTCCACCATGGCAATGGCGTGTTTCCCTGAAGTGCATAAATAATGAGGCGGTTCAGGATGCTATGGTGTTGAAAACCCACCATCGCGGCCAATGGGTAAAATGTTGTTTTGTGCAATTTTGGGAAAATTCCATCCTAGGTTTTTCACTGAGTTAAATTTAACATGACCGCTTCCAAAAGGTTATTTACTTTCCTCCTCACCTTTAAAATGTAACTTCTATAAAATTCATGATGGAATATTGACTTTACCTGAACCATTTGGTTCTATGAAGCCAAAGAATCATTTCTGCCTCTCTAACTGTCAATGGTAAACTGACCTGTGAACTATCTGTAAAATACTTTGCCATGGAACTTTAGATGAGAGTGGAGACTATGAGATCAGTACTGAGCACTTGAATAATTAACTACCTGTAAAGTGATCATGGACACAATCTCCTGAAACTGCCCAGAGTGAAAAATGCAAACCTGGCAACTGAAAATATTTTAATGTTAAAAGTTTTGGATGCCTAATTGAGTTTGAAATAGAACACTTTCTCATATTTTAGCAGGCAGTATCAAATTCTCCCAGGCCAGGTACTGCAGAGCTCATTCTACAATGTCCTATCAAATACTCTGAGGACAGGTACAGCACAGAGCTGGATACAGAGCAAAGCTCCCTCCACACTGTCCCCATCAAACACTCCCAGGTCAGGTACAGCACGGGGTTAGATACAGAGCAAAGCTCGCTCTACACTGTCCCCATCAAACACTCCCAGGACAGGTACAGCATGGGGTTAGATACAAAGTAAAGCTCCGTCTACACTGTCCCCATCAAACACTCCCAGGACAGGTACAGCATGGGGTTAGATACAGAGTAAAGCTCCCTCTACATTGTCTCCATCAAACACCCCTAGGGCAGGTAAAGCACAGGGTTAGATAAAGAGGAAAGCTCCTTCTACACCGTCCCCATCAAACATTCATAGGTACAGGACAGGTACAGCTCGAGGTTAGAGAAAGAGTAAAGGTCCCTCTATACTGTCCCATCAGATGCTCTCAAGGTAGGTACCGCACAGACTTAAATGTAAATTAAATGTTCTGCTACCTTGTTCCATCAAACAATCCCAGGGTAGGTACTAACTGAGTGAAACACAGAATAAACCTCCCTGTACACCGAGAAAACATTTATATTTCAACTTTGACTTCAGATCTCTGAGTGTACCAATATGACTTTTCTCATTTACCATGACAACCATAATGTAATCTTGCCAGTTTTGTGATAATTAGTGTCAAATTAGAGGCCATTATTGTGCTCTATTAAGCCCCATGTTAAAATAGTCACTTGAGATCCTAACAGCTGACAATGGGAAGAACCTTTCATTTCCTCCACCTGGACTGCATAAAGAGCCAGGCCTCAGCGGGGAAGGACCAGTAATGTTGACCCACATTGACAAAGCTTGAGATGGCAACGTACTTCATGGTAATACACTGGGATCAGGGGAACTCTACAAGGAAATAAAAAACTATGGAAACATTACAAAAAGCAGGAAAATCTATCAATTATCATGTACTAAAACTGCATTTCATGACAGCAGATTTCCTCACACTAAGTGTAGAACTGGGATGAAAGAGGAGTGTGAATAGCTGACATGTAATGACAATGGGTGATTAATAACCACATGCAGAATGTGAACCCACAGTGGTTTATTTCACAGTGCCATCTTTGTAGAGAAGCTTATGCAAGATTTTGCTTTTGTAAAAAATCTTTGGAATAGGATTACTGAAAAAACTCCAGCAGGCCCTGATTCTAAAGGCATGTTGATCAAGTGCCAAATAAATGATTTGTTTCGCATTGTGATTTCTGCCTTGCAAGTTGCAGTTCCTAATTCCTCAGCTCCCTTCAGGCTTAGGGCCTAGTGCCCAATTATCAGAGATCCTGGCAATATAACTACTAGCCTGCCATTGCAAAGCAAGACACATTTCAGCCCACGTATCTGGATGTTTGCATCCTAATTATGCTGGTGACAGGATTCAGGTCTGGAATAAAGTGTATATAATATGATGGATTTTTTTATTCCCAAAATGCCGCATTTTAAATTCAGGGCATAGCACAAACAATATCAGCTCATTGTCGGTATTGATCAGACACAATCTCATTGATTGAGCTTGGCAGTGACTGATATTCAAGGACATGCATCCACCAGCTCTGATGTTATGACCAAGAAACTACAAAAGCTCCTTTCATTAAACCTAGACACTGGCTGAAAACCTAGGCAATTCTTTGGCAGACATGGAGTAAATAAAATGTTTGCAATTTGCGTAGGCAGGGAGGTAGGAGCCCACATTTCAATGGACTCAGGCCACCACCTCTTCAGGACTGCATGCAAGCAGTTGACAGCTCTCATTGTCAAACCTGCATTATTTCTGCCCCATTGTGGGACAGTGCTCAACTAGGTCACTGTTGGATCCTTGTCACTAGTTTGGTTGGATTTGTGGACCCAGGTTGTAAGCTTGTTTCGGGATGGCCAAGTTGGTACCATGGACAGAGTAGATCAGCAGACAGTTCTTAGGTAGAACACAGTTTATTTATTTACAAAGGAACTCAGCAGCTACACTTGTGTGCTTTCAACTCAAACCCAGTCGCTACATTACAGACTCAAACAATAGAGTACTGACTACCGAAGTAGCCCACGCTACTCTGCTATTGGATACTAAAATCATGTGATGTTCTATTATAACATTCTTCTTAAAGGTATATTACACATCAGATTACCACCATCACTGTAATCAGTAAACAGTGAACCATCACAGTTAGCAACATTTCTGAGCCCTGCTATTTATAGTCAATGTGTTATGACACAGCAGTTGGTAAAGGCTGAGTTATTTAAAATCCCAGAGGGAAACTTTAAACAACTGTCATAACCTATATTTTCAACTGGTATGTTTGAGATGCAGCTCTGAATTCAGAAATGAAACCACCAGGTATCCAAAGGTTTTTATATAAATTAAATTAAACATTTATTAATTTAATAAGGAATTAAAAACATACACGTGTCTATAAGTTACTACCATAATAACTTTTAAACAAATCCCCAAAATAATCACTCCTAGGTAAGTCTTCCCCAAGGCAACAATAACCCATAAACTTAAACAGACAGCAGGCAAAGAACATTTTATCTTATGGATTCAAAATGAGGTTCCTTTCAATTTATTGCCTATCCATAGTTGCTATTGAGAAAACCATAAGACCATAAGACATAGGAGCAGAGATTAGGCCATTCAGCCCATCGAGTCTGCTCCACCATTCAATCATGGCTGATAAGTTTCTCAACCCCATTCCCCCACCTTCTCCTCCGAGCAGGTGGTGGTGAGCTGCTTTCTTGAACCGCTGAAGTCCATGTGTGCAGGTACACCCACAGTGCTATTAGGAAGAGAGTTCCAGGATTTCGACCCAGTGACAGTGAAAGAATGACAATATATTTCCAATTCAGGATGGTGAGTGGCTTGGAGGGGATCTTCCAGGTGGTGGTGCTTCCATCCATCTGCTGCCCTTGTCTTTCTAGATGGTAGTGGTTGTGGGTTTGGAAGGTGCTGTCTAAGGAGCCTTGGTGAATTCCTGCAGTGCATCTTGTAGGTGGTACACACTGCTGCTACTGTGCGTCAGTGGTGGAGAGAGTGAATGTTTGTGGGTGGGGTGCAAACCAAGAGGGTTGCTTTGTCTTGGATGGTGTGAAGGTTCTTAAGCATTTTGGGAGCTGCACTCATCCAGGCAAGTGGGGAGTATTCCATCACACTCCTGACTTGTGTCTTGCAGTTGGTGGACAGGCTTTGGGGACTCAGGAGGTGAGTTACTCACCACAGGATTCCTAGCCTCTGACATGCTCTTGTAGCCACAGTATTTAAATGGCTGGTCCAGATCAGTTTCTGCTCCTTCTTCTGTTCACCTCCAAAATAAACCCTATTAATCTGTGTCAGCAATTTTTTATGTGCAAGACAATCCTGTTAAAACTTTTGCTGTGAGTGCAGGAGTGCAAAATTTTCCTTCAGTAACAAATCTGGATTAAATCCATCGACAAATCAAGCTCGAATTGGCAATTGGCCTACAACTTGATGAAGACTCAATCCATAGGAAGCAAGGATTTCAGGGAAAGTATAAAATATGGGCAATGAACAAGACTAATTTTAGAGTTGCTTTTTGTTATAAACCTCTGTACACAGGTGTCCATTGATGCAGAAACAGGCTGAAAGTGTAATATTGAAACAGATTTTACATCAGTAGCTCTGCTTCAATAGGTCATTTTGTTGCTCTTTGATTTTCTATTGTTAACCTTTATGTGGCTCTGAAGCAGTCCCAAGTTCCCACTCGGGCACTCCATCCAGAAACCATTACTTTGCAGGCTGTGAACTGACAAACAGCTCACACAGGCCCCATCAGACCCAGAGGTTAAGATAGAGGAGATCAAAGATGGCAGCTCACAACAGGCATCTAATAGTTCTTTGCAAGTACCCACTTTATTTAAACTGTATGCTTGGTAGTGAGTGCCCATCTGACAATATTGAATGTGATTAGTCCCTCTGGAGGTCTCACACAACAATGAATTTGTTAAAAGACTTGAATGTAGGAAAATGGCTTGGCAGTTGTATGACTGGGCCCCTTAAGTTTCTGCTGAGGCACCAACTGCCTGATGTTGTAGTGTTGAGTGTATCTTACCGTGAGCTCCTGTTCATAAATACAGTACAGCCCAGGTAACAATTGATTCCTGTCGCAGATGATTTGGATTTTGTTTGCGTCTCTGCCAGTTTCTGAACTTGTACAGTACATAGTTTCAGGATTATTATTGAAATCCACATTCTCTGGATTATTAATTCTGGTCTCTGGAGTACTTGTGGATTAACATAATCATTAAAATCATTATGATCTGAAATGTGTCCTATTGAATGTTTCCACCCATGGTGTACTGGATAACATTCTGAGGGAGGATGTTAGTGGGCTGGGGTTTTACACTCCCCTGCTGGTGAGTTTGAAGGCAGGGGGCACATAAAATACAGTGGCTTCCCTTACCACCACCTACCCGCCCTGTCTGACATCCTAGAGGGGCCAGAGTTGCTGTCAAGCAGTCTGCCTGCCCTTGGGCCTTATAAGACCCTTAAGTAGCCAATTAATGACACCTTAAGGGCCTCATCCCACCATTGCAGGTGTTTAACCAGCAAATGAAGGGGCCACGCCATTCAGGAAGGCCAGCAGATCTAGCTGTGCCATCTGGTGTCAGGCATATGCGGAGACCTCCTTTCCTGGGCTCCAGCGGAGGCCCCCCACCTATGTCATGCCCCACCTCCCCCAACTAATGCTGCTCCCAGTGTTAAATTGCAGTGGGGCAGCTGTTAGGAATGTGGGCCGGCTTTTTGCTGAGAGTATGCGGGGACCCTGGTGCTTCATAAAATCCAACCCAGTTATCACATCACTGTTTGTTGGAACTTGCTTTGTACAAATTGGCTGCCAGGTTTCTGGCACAGACATGATGGGCCAAGTAGCCTGTTTCTGTGCCGTAACCTTTCTATGATTCTATTCTAAGATTACAAAGCCTACATTTAAAAGTACTTCATTGATTGCAAAATGTTTCGAGACATCTGGTGGTTGTGGAGGGCAGTATACAAATACAAGCCTTTCCTTTTTTTTATTCATTCATGGGATGTGGGCTTCGCTGGCTGGGCCAGCATTTATTGCCCAACCTCAGTTGCCCTGGAGAAGGCAGTGGTGAGCTGCCTTCTTGAACCGCTGCAGTCCAGGTGATGTATGTTCATCCACAGTGCTGTTAGGGAGGGAGTTCCAGGATTTTGACCTAGCGACAGTAAAGGAACACCGATATCTTTCCAAGCCAGGACGGTGAGTGACTTGGAGGGGAAGATCCAGGTGTTGGTGTTCCCATGTATCTACTGCCCTTCTAGATAATAGTGGTTGTTGGTTTGGAAGGTGCTGTCTAAGGATCCTTGGTGAATTCCTGCAGTGCATCTTGGAGATGGTGCACACTGCTGCTACTGTGTGTCGGTGGTGAAGAGAGTGAATGTTTGTGGATGTGATGCCAATAAAATGGGCTGCTTTGTCCTGGATGGTGTCGTTTTTCTTGAGTGCTGTTGGAGCTGCACTGAACCAGGAAAATGGGGAGTATTCCATCACACTCCTGACTTGTGCCTTGCAGATGGTGAACAGACTTTGGGGAGTCAGGAGGTGAGTTACTCACCACAGGATTCCTAGCCTCTGACCTGTTCTTGTAGCCACAGTATTTATATGGCTAGTCCAGTTCAGCTCCTGGTCAATGGTAACCCTCAGAGTGTTGATACTGGGGGATTCAGCGATGGTAATGTCATTGAACGTCAAGGGGTGAGAGTTGGATTGTCTCTTGTTGAAGCTGGTCATTGCCTGGCACTTCTGTGGGGCAAATGTTACTTGCCACTTGTCAGCCCAAGCCTGGATATCGTCCAGGTCTAGCTGCATTTGGGCATGGACTGCTTCAGTATCTGAGGAGTCGCGAATGGTGCTGAACATTGTGCAATCATCAGCAAACTTCTGAACTTATGATGGAAGGATAGTCATTGATGAAGCAGCTGAAGATGCTTGGGCCTAGGACATTACCCTGAGGAACTTCTGCAGTGATGTCCTGAAGCTGAGATGACTGACCTCCAACAATCACAACCATCTTCCTTTGTGCTAGGTATGACCCCAACAAGTGGAGAGTTTTCCCCCTGATTCCCATTGACTCCAGTTTTGCTCGGGCTCCTTGATGCCACACTCGGTCAAATGTTGCTTTGATGTCAAGGGCATTCACTCTCACCTCACCTCACCTCGGGAGTTCAGCTCTTTTGTCCATGTTTGAATCAGGGCTGTAATGAGGTCAGGAGCTGATTGGCCCTGGTGGAATCCAAACTGGGCATTAGTGAGTGGGTTATTGCAAATGCTGCTTAATAGCACTGTTGATGACCCCTTTCCATTACTTTACTGATGATCGAGTGTAGACAGACAGGTAATTGGGCGTGTTGGATTTGTCCTTCTTTTCGTGTACAGGACATACCCACGTAGTTGGGTAGATGCCAGTGTTATAGCTGTAATGGAACAGCTTGGCTAGGGGCAGGTTCTGGAGCACAAGTCTTCAGTACAATTGCTGGAATATTGTCAGGGCCCATGGTCTTTGCAGTATCCAGTGCCTTCAGACATTTCTTGATATCACGAGAACCGAACTGAATTGGCTGAAGACTGGCATCTATGATGTTGGGGATCTCTGGAGAGGCCAAGATGAATCATCCACTCATCACTTCTTGTCTTCTGATCCAGGAAAATGGGAAGTATTCCATCACACTCCTGACTAGTGCCTTGTAGAAGGTGAACAGGCTTTGAGGAGTCAGGAGCTGAGTTACTCACTGCAGGATTCCTAGCCTCTGACCTGCTATTGTAGCCACAGTATTTATATGGCTAGTCCAGTTCAGGTCCTGGTCGATGGTAACCCTCAGAGTGTTGATAGTGGGGGATTCAGCGATGGTAATGCCATTGAATGTCAAGGGTTGAGAATTGGATTGTCTCTTGTTGGACACTTCTTTAAGATTGTCGCAAATGCTTCAGCCTTATCTTTTGCACTGATGTGCTGGGCTCCTCCATCATTGAGGACGGGGAAATTTGTGGAACCTCCTCCTCCAGTGAGTTGTTTAAGTGTCCACCAACATTCACAACTGGATATGGCAGGACTGCAGAGCTTAGTTCTGACCTGTTGGTTATGGGATCGCTTAGCCCCGTCTATCACTTGCTGTTTATGCTGTTTAGCATGCAAGTAGTCCTGTGTTATAGCTTCACCAGGTTGACACCTCATTTTTAGGTATGCCTAGTGCTGCTCCTGGCATGCCATCCTGCGCTCTTCATTGGACCAGGGTTGATCCCATGGCTTGATGTTAATGGTAGAGTGGGGGATATGCCAGGGCATGAGGTTACAGATTGTGTTTGAGTACAATTCTGCTGCTGCTGATGGCCCACAGCACATCATGGATGCCCAGTCTTGAGTTGCTAGATCTGTTCAAAATCTATCCCATTTAGCACGGTGGCAGTGCCACAGAACATGATGGATGGTATCCTCAATGTGAAGGCGGGACTTCGTCCCCATAATGACTGTGCAGTGGTCACTCCTACCAATACTGTCATGGACAGATGCATCAATGGCAGGCAGTTTAGTGAAGTTGAGGTCAAGTATGTTTTTCCCTCTTGTTGGTTCTCTCACCACCTACAGCCGAGGTGCCACTCTTGGTGACTGACATTGAAGTCCCCCAGAGTACATTCTGCACCCTTGCCACCCTCAGTGCTTTCTCCAAGTACTGTTCAACATGGAGGAGCATTGATTCATCAGTTGAAGGAGGGCGGCATGTGGTAATCAGCAGGAGGTTACCTTGCTCATGTTTGAACTGATGCCATAAGAGTTCCAGTGGTCTGGAGTTGATGTTGAGCGCTCCTAGCGCAACTCCCTCCCAACTTTATACCACTGTACCATCCCTGCTGGTGGGACAGGACATACCCAGGGATGGTGATGGTGGCGTCTGGGACATTATCTGTAAGATATGATTCTGTGAAGATGACTATGTCAGGCTGTTGCTTGACTAATCTGTGAGACAGCTCTCCCAATTTTGGCACTGGCCCCAAATGTTAATGAGGAGGACTTTGCAGGATTAAAGGGGGTGATTTTTGCCATTGTTATTTCCGGTGCCTAGGTCGATGCCAGTTGGTCTGCCCGGTTTCATTCCTGTTTTGAGAATTTGTAGCGGTTTGATACAACTGATTGGCCTGCTAGGTCATTTCAGAGGTAATTTAAGAGTCAACCAAATTGCTGTGGGTCTGAAGTCACATGTAGGCCAGACCAGGTAAGGACAGCAGATTTCCTTCCCTAAATGACATCAGTGAACCAGATGAAAATGGTTTCATGGTCATTATTAGACTTTTAATTCCAGATTTCTATTGAATTCAAGTTCCACCATCTGCCGTGGCGGAATTCAAACCCGGGCCCCCATTACCTTGGCTCTCTGGATTATTAGTCCAGTGACAATTCCACTACGCCATTGCCTCCCCTCAAATAATAATATAAAATTATAATATAAAATCCCCTCCTGATCTGTACATTATCTGTAATATTACCTCCAGTGGCTGTCTACATTCTGTGTATTAACACCACACTGAGTCTTTAAATAGACTTTACATTTAAATAGAAATGTAGTGAGAACCTGTTAAAAAGATATTTTAAAGTATGTTTACACAATACTTTCAGCAGTATGTCACAAAATGATCCCATTGGTGCATCCTGATTGTGTAAACTATAAATGCCCTATGCTGTTTATTTTTCTTTTCCTTTCTTAAGATAAAAATTTATTACCCTGGTTTAATGCGTGGTACAGATACAATAATTCATGTTGAATGTCACATCACAGGAGTGCAGGATGTATTAACACGGTTATTGCTACAAGGCTGAGCTGTTGCACCTGTCACAGCCTCTGCATTAAGACATCACTCAGCCTGTATTCTCCTGATGGTCATACTGCAGTCGCCTCCATTGGAGAGCAACCTAAGTCTGTTAGCTTTGGGAGTGGTTATGTGTGTGGTAAG
The DNA here is from genome assembly GCF_017639515.1 of Carcharodon carcharias. Classification (NCBI taxonomy): domain Eukaryota; kingdom Metazoa; phylum Chordata; class Chondrichthyes; order Lamniformes; family Lamnidae; genus Carcharodon; species Carcharodon carcharias. Next base: position 54,354,643 of record NC_054485.1, on the reverse strand, counting down.
GACTGGGGGGTCAGTGCTGGTGATATATTATATTGTCAATGACAAGGCACCTCCCTCATTGCCCACTGGCTGAAGGGCACTGCTTTTTGGAGAAATACATATTTTTTGCTCTTGGGCAGGTAGCTGTCATGTGAAAAGCACTAGCTGCAGCCCTGCAGGGCCATTTACATCTCAAATCTTTAGAGAGGGATGCTGCACAGGCTATTTTTAACTCTTCCCCACCCCCCTACTTTCCAATTGCCTGTTACAAACTTTCAGCCCTGCTCCTGCGCATCTATATGTCTTTATTTCAATTTCAACCTCCTGCAGCTGCTATTATATAGCATACTGCACATCCAAATGATGCGTTAAGGCACAGCTATTATTGCCAGAGGTCACAGACTTGAGAGTGATACTCCTCCAAATAAGCTGTTGCTTATTAAGTTGCCTTTGGTTTAATTTTAATTAAAACTGGCTCTGCACTGATGCACAGTTGACACAACACATCGTGTACACGCTTCAATGTACTTATTGCAGGGTTGTAGAGTGACAGAGAGTGAATCCAACACTGCAGCTGAACACTACATCCACAGACACAGAGAGCCCTCGGGGCTGGCTCCACAATATCAACAACTGGGGGAATAGGCTCAAGCTCAGAAAAGGGAAGATTTAGGCAGTTTAAGTTTAACTGCTTCACACAGAGGGTGGTGATGTTGCTGCAGGCTATTCAGGGACACATTGAAGGCAGATATTAGACTGATGGGGCGGTAATTGGCTGGGTTGGATTTGTCCTGCTTTTTGTATACAGGACATATCTGGGCAATTTTCCACATAGCTGGGTAGATGCCAGTGTTGTAGCTGTACTGGCAAGTTCTGGAGCACAAATCTTAAGTGCTATTGCAGGAATGTTGTCAGCGCCCATAACCTTTGCAGTATCCAGTGCCTTCAGCTGTTTCTTAATATCATGTGAAGTGACACAAATTGGCTGCAGACTGGCATTTGCAATGCTGGGGACCTCAGGAGGAGGCCAAGATGTCACTGACACTGCATCAACTTTAGAGAGAAGCTTAGAGGTAAGATCTGCAGATGGTGAGACACTGAGCATGAGTGGCCTGCAGACAGAGCAAGGGACAAGATCACTGGAGGGCCAGATTACACTCAAATTCTGATGCAGATGATCCACATGAAGTCTTCAGTGGGGTGGCCTACAAAAGGAAGCTGATCAATATGCACAATGAAATGGTTGGCCCATTGGCAGAAAGCCTGCAGTCAATGTCAAGGAGCATTGAGGAGTCTGACATCAAGTTGGCTCAGGCCTTTACTCAGGGTCTGGAGCTCACCCTTTCCAGCAAGCAAGTGGTGGCCAACTCCATGTAAACACTTGCAGAACCAACAATGATGCAGTGTCTGATGACTGATGTCTCAGCTTCCATTACAGCACAGACAGTAGCCATCCAGCATCTGAGTACTGCAGTGGAAGCTTAGGCTTGAGTCATGCAATCTCATGCTTGCTGCCCTCATAACTGCAGACAACAGTGCTCAAGGCAGCTTACAGGGTCTCATATTGTTCAGCAATCTGTCCTCCCACACATTGCTAAGATTGTTCTGCCCTGGGCAGTGGGAGGGCGGTGTGGGGGAGGGGTGTGGGTGCTGGGTGGTGGCGGGGGGGAGGTGGCAGTGGCTCTCTGGAGCATGAGCCTGCTTTCCTCTCTCAAACAAGGCAGCATTTGTCCTCCTACCATTGCCACTCCACCAGTGCCCTGCCTGTCAGTCAGCCAGCCTAGACTGCTGCCCCCGTTGCTAAGCTGGCGCAGCCTAAAGCCAGGCCTCCTAGGTCAGAGATGCCCCAGGGCATCCTGCAAGGCCATCTAAACTGAAAATCAGCAGCCTTCAATGAGCCTTGTTGCAACCACTGTTGCAACTCACTCGAGTCAGTCATGCAGAGCCCAGTCAGAAATGGGCTGTCTTGTTTGCCTCCTCAGTTTTTCATCATTTTCCTTCTCCCCCTCTTCCTGCTCTTTCTTCTCCTTAGCTGTTCACCATTGTCATAATGATGTGACATGTGCATGTATAATATTAATCTTTAATTTCATTGTCTGGTCAAATATATATATATATATATATATATATTGAACTACTTTAAAAGGACTTTTAAAGTGAGCAAAGACTCTGACTTAAGATGGCTGCCACAGGTCACTTGACATATCTATAATTACAGGTTGGTCAGTTTCTGGAAGTTTCCAATATGGAATACAATTAAGACATGCCAAGGCAAAACCTCCTATGGAATTTGACACCTGCTGAATGTCAAGAATTACCTCAAAGATGAACTGGCCCACACCATTTGCATTTCTTTCAAGCTACATTTCAGGCAGGGACAGAAAATCTACCAGGACTATATGGCTATATAGAAGGTATTGAGATGTTCTTCCTAGATTATCACAAGGAAGAATGGTCCATTCAGAAGTGAAGGCTGGGACATTAAAGAAAATAATTACCTAGGCCATAACACAATAGCCAAGGTCCGTCCAGACATGAGCTAATCAATTACTTTCCACGGAACACTCATCACTGTGGGTAGAGAGGTCATGTGACCAGAATCACCATTTTTGAAATGTCTTTTCATTGCAAGACCCTGGTGGCTTTTCGCAGTCTGAAGGAGAAGTCTGCAAATGGAGCAGTAACACCAGTGTTTTCACTCTGCTGTTCTCAAATTTGGAACCCTACCTCTGTTACAGTTCGGATACATCAAGAAGACAGAGAATTTCAGTCAAAAAGAACTCTGCCTGCTTATATCATACTGGAGCCAACGAACAGAAGTTTGAAAGACATTTTAAAATCCCAGGGTAAAAACCAGGACCATCATTAAAGAAATTGCCTCAGCCAGAAATAACAGCAAAAGAATTATAAACAGCAAATTGTCTTTTTTGCCTCTTATCATTGAACCTTACTTTGGCAAAAATTAACCTCATTTTAGGATAAACTGTAATTGTTCGTGTAAGTACATGTGTGTGCGTGTGTGTGTATCGGTGTGCTTGTGTGTGTGCATGTGTGTGTGTGTGCGTGTGTGTGTGTGTGTGTGCGTGTGTGTGTGTGTGTGTGTGCGTGCGTATGTGTGTGTGTGCATGTGTGTATGCATGTGTGTGTGTGTGTGTATTTGTACACGTATGTGTGTGCGTGTGTGTGTGTGTATGTGTGTGTGTGCGTGTGTGCATGTGTGTGTGTGCATGTGCACGTGTGTGTGCTTGTGTATATGTGTGTGTATGTATGCATGTGTGTATGTGTATGTGTGTATGTGTGTGCGTGTGTGTGCGTGTTTGTGTGTGTGTGCGCGTGTGTGTGGGTGTGTGTGTGTGTGTGTGTGTGCATGTGTGTGTTTGTGCGTGTGCACGTGCAGTGCGTGTGCATGTGTATGTTTGCATGTGTGTGTCTGTTGCGAAAGTCAGGATGTGGGGTTATCTTTTTAAATATCTTTATATCTTTACCTGGCTAGGATTTTAACATAGTAAGAAACAACCCCTCTGTGTTTAAGCTCAAGAAAGCCTCTTGGGCTATGTTCTTTGAAATCAACACAGAAATGGTTAAGTACAGAATTAACATTTTCATCCTTATATCCCTGTTACTATCAATCGAGGCATGGAAAAAAAAAGCTGACTCCTGACACATATCTTCACCAATTGTAGCTCCAGATATTTGGTGACAGGGGCTGTGCCCTCATGATGGTGAGGTTGTGCAGCATACAGCAGACTATCACAAGTCTTGATACGTGCTCTGCTGAGTATGGCAGGGCTCTCCAGAACAGTCCAGGCAGTCAAAGCATTCTTTAAGTATACTAAAGGTCTGCTGAATCATGTCACAGCATGGCTTTTGTTATATGCATGTTGTCCCCATGTGGGATGTACACCAGAGTCATGAGTCATTTCTCCAAATGGTTTTTGATCCAGTAACCACACTCTGGTTTTGTTTATTTGCTCAATCTAGATGGCACAGCAGACTGCCATAGTCATTAGGCATCATGACAGCTGCCAGTATACTACCTGCATTGACCTGCATGATACACTGCATACCAGTTGGACTTTGAGGGAGTGAAATCCTTTCTGGTTATGGTACAGCTCAGAATTAGCATGTGCTGCCCACAAAATGCCATGCAGTCAATGACACCCTGCACTATGCACCATGGGGATGTCTGAAATCCTTGTGGTGTTTGTGGTCTCTCTGTCTGTTTCCCCCTGGCAACAGGGAATGAAATGTATTCAGCTGTCTTGGAATAACAGAGCCTAGGTGACCTCCCTTATATAACAATGGATGACAAACTGGGAGATGTTGCAAATAGCATCTGCTCCAGCCTGGAAGGGATCAGATGCACAAAGATTCATGGTTACCTTCACAGCCATTAGCAATGCCATCTTCACCCAGTTCTGTGGCTGCAGGAGTGGCTGCTGCAGGCAGTAGGTTTCAGTCAGGACATCTTTAGTAAAGCAAAGACGTCTGAAATATTGTCCTTTACTGAAGTTCAGGGAGGAGACTTACCCACTGAATATCTTGGATCGATAAAGCCTCTTGTTGAGAGGCCACCTCTCTCCCCCCTTCCTCCTGCTCCCTCTTCTGGAAGCTTGTCCTGCTATATGTCACCTTTGCTCATTCTTCCTATCCTGCTTCAGGTCAAAGAAATGCATACTGCTGCATCTGTGTCTGGGAGTAAGTGGTTTGTGCAGAATCTTTGAAGTCATGAAAATGTGCTCAAGCACTTAGCATGAATGTTGTCCAAGTCTTGTTCCATGCACATATGCAGCAAGACCTGGACAACGTTCAGACTTGGGCAGATAAATGGCAAGAAACATTTGCGCCACACAAGTGCCAAGCAATAAGCATCCCCAATAAGAAATAACCTAACCACCTTCTCTTGATGTTCAATGGTGTTACCATCACTGAATCCCCCAATATCAACATCCTGGGGGGTTACCATTGACCAGAAACTGAACTGGAACATCCATATGAATACTGTGGTTACAAGAGCAGGTCAAAGGCTAGGAATCCTGCAACAAGTAACTCACTTCCTGACTCCCCAAAGTCAGTTCACCATCTACAAGTCTCAAGCCAGGACTGTGATGGAATACTATCAACTTACCTGGATGAGTGCACAGTCAAGAAACTCAACGCCATCCAGAACAAAGCAGCCCACTTGATTAGCACCCTATCCACCACCTTAAGCATTCACTCCCCTTGCCACAGGCAGACATTGGCAGCACTACAAACCATCTACAAGATGCACTGCAACAACTCACCAAGTCTCTTTTGACAGCACCTTCGAAACCCATGACCGCTATCATCTGGAAGGACAAAGACAGCTGAGGCATGGGAACACCATCACCAATGAACTACCCTCCAAGTCACATACCGTCCTGACTTGGAATTATATCGCCGTGAAACTATCTTGCTAATAGCACTGTGTGTGTACTTACACTAGATTGCCTGCAATTGTACAAGAAGGTGGTTACCTCCACCTTCTCAAGGGTAATTAGGGATGGGCAATAAATGCTGGCCTAACCAGTGATGCCCACAACTCATGAGAGAATAAAAAAAGCATGTACCACACCACACCCTGTAGACATCAGCAAATGTAAACAACTCTGAAAACCAAACAAGAATCAAAACAAGAACCAGTATGAATCATTCAACATCTAACCTGAAAATAGCTGATGTTCTCTTTAAATAATGCTGCTGATGGGGCCTCTTCATGCTGTTGAATACATGTTCAGCTGTGCATGTTTGAAAGACAGAGTTAGCTAGATTGCAGAGTTCCAAAATGACAGCATGGCATCACATCAATATTACAAGTTGGTTGATATCACAATCTGCAATTCTGCACTATTCCGCAGGATGCTGCCCATGCAAGTGTTAATGCTCTCAGCAAAATGGCATCCAGTACCGTTAGCACCAGAAGTGAATACACGAACCGTGGATGCCATTTTGGAGGAAAAATCTACTTGTAGCACTGAGAAACAAGTGGCTAGGATGCCGGGTTTACTGGCCTCTGTCTTTCAGATGAACTGTTGAGCAAAGGCCATGTCCACTTTCTTAGGTGAATGCAAAGGATTCAACAGCAATAGTTCAAGTAGCGTAGAGAGTTCTCCTGCTATTCTGGACAACCCAACTGAAGATGAAAACTACTAGGCTTTATGGGCAGCAAAAGAGAGCAGGCATGGAGCATGTGGGCAGGTTCCATCTTCACTGCCCACTTCTGGTGGTAATAGGGCAATAATGGTCTCTAAACAGTGTTGGTATCCTCACCATCCCATTACACAAGCGATGCAGCTGACACCATTTTAATCTACTGCCAGGTGACCAAGTACCTGTATCTTTTAGACAATAGGCCCCTATTAACACAGAAATCTGCATCCTATGATTGGAAGAATCTTCTGAATGCCAATTTAGGTTGGAACTGTAACCTGACCTGTTTCTAGATAGTGAAGTGGAGCAAGCAGGCAACATAAGTAGGAACATTTGGATTCAGTGGCCACAATAAAATTAGGTTTACGTTAAGAATAGAAATGGATCATTCAAGGACAACCATAGATGAATGCAAAAGACTTCACTTAAAACATAGCCCTACAGGCAGCTACCATTGTCACTACATATCACTACCACATAGAACAAATGCTTCTGTAATATAGAGAGCAGTTTATGGTTCCTGTAGCAGAATGTAATCCATGCTCAGTGTAACACAGAGCCGCCACTGTAACAGTAAGTCTTGTACTCACTGACAGAGGGTACAGACTATGTGCAGCACCTTTAGTTTAGGTAGGCATCGCCTTTGAGACTTCCTGACAACTAAGGCTAAAAAAGAGTAAAAAATGATAGCATTTCCAGTAACCTTGAAGTGCCTGGAGCCACAGAGATGACAACTTTGGCATTTAATGGATACCGGTGTCCTTCAGCGTGATAGGTTTCTGTCAGGGTGAATTGGCTGATTAAATTCCAAAAGTCATATAAAGGCTGTATTGGGCACTTAGGTCTAATATTGCAATATTGCTGACATTGGCGCACTGTCCTCCGAATACAAGCTCTCATTACCTGAGCAGATACATCAGGCCAGCTGTCAAATGAAGGGAAATGATAGTTCTGGAATGCATGTTCTTCTGAAGACCAGAGTTTGATTAACTGGCAGGATGACAGCTTGGAGTGTGAATCCATCAAACCGACACAGTCCTTTGTCTGAGGAACAGACTGTTGTTAATATTTACACTTCAGAAAACAACAGTTTGATAAACTGCCTGACTAACATTGTCCACATTCATCAAATGAACTAACCTTTAATATAGCTCATAGTGTAAGGAAGATCACCTCTGGTGAACACACTAGAGGCAGCAGCAAACCCTGGTCATTACATCACGAGAGCATCAGACATGACAGCGAAAGAGGCCGATGGATGCAGTCTTGGAGGTGACATAATACGAGCTGCAATCATGATTACAACTTTTGGGTCGAGCATTTGTAGACTCCAGGAACAACTTGCACTGGCCAATGTACATTTATCATTTATAGAATGTGGACTTCAATGCCAGGCCAGCAATTATTGCCCATCCCTAGTTGCCCTTGAGAGTCTGGTGGTGAACTGTTGAAGTCCATGTGGTATAGGTACACCCACAGTGCTGTTAGGGAGGGAGTTCCAGGATTTTGACCCAGTGACAGTGAATGAACCACAATATATTTCAAATCAGGGTGGTGAGTGTCTTGGCAGGGGAACTTGCAGGTGGCGTCCCATGAATCTGCTGGTGGTAGGTGTAACAGGCTTGCTGTTGAAGGAGCCTTGGTGAGTTGCTGCAGTGCATCATGTAGATGTACACACTGCTGCCACTAAGGGTCAGTGGCAGAGGGAGTGAATGTTAAGGCACGGTTCAGTGAGTATGACTATAATGTTGTGTTGCTTGACAAGTCTGTGGGACAGCTCTCCCATTTTTGGCACAAGTTGTCATTAGTAAAAAGGTCTTTGCAGCATTAACTGCACAGGTTGTGCCTTTGTCATTTCTGGTGCCTAGGTCAAAGCTGCGTTGTCCATCCAGTTTTATTCTTATCTTGCTTTTACATATCAGTATGATACAACTGAATGTCATGCTAGGGCATTTCAGAGTTAAACACATTGCTATGGGTCTGGAGTCACACACAGGGTCAGAGTAGGTAAGGACAACAGATTCCTTCTCAGGTTGATTATGATAATCGAATATTTTGATGGTCATTATTACATTCAGATTTATTAATTAATTGAAGTTAAATTCCTCCAGTGGCTGTGGTGGGATTTGAACTCATATTCCAGAGCTTTGATCTGGGTATTTGGATTACTAGACTAGTAACGTTGCCACTGTTCCCATTCAGTATACTTTTAGAGGAAGTTGGACTGGTTCATGAAGGAAAATACTGAAAACCTCCCAGAAATAATAGAGAATCAAAGGACTAGTATAAATGAGGAACTGCAAGATATTAATGTTAGTGAAAAAATAGTATAGCACCAGAGAAATGAATGAGATGTAAAGGAGATAATTGCCCTCGACCTGATGAACAACAACCCAGAGTGTTGAAAGAGGTGGCTGCAGAGATAATGGGTGTATTGGTGATCATTTTTCAAAATTCTGTAGTCTCTGGAATGGTTCCTGCTGATTGGAAGGTGGCAAATGCAACTCCACTATTTAAAAAAGGAGGAAAGTAGAAAATAGGGAGTTTCAGACCTATTAGCCTGACCTCAGCAGTAGGGAAAATGCTAGAATCTATTATAAAGGATGGGATAACAGGGCACTTAGAAAATAATGGTAAGATTTGGCAGAGTCACATGGATTTATGAAAGGGAAATCATGTTTAACAAACCTACTGGAGTTTTTGGAGGATGTTACTAGCAGAATAGATAAGGGGGAACCAGTGGATGTGGTATATTTAGATTTTCAGAAAGTTTTTGATAAGATCCGACATAAGAGGTTAGTGAACAGAATTATAGCCCATGGAACTGTGGTGGGGGTTGGGGGGGTGGGGAATAAACTGACATGGATTGAGAACTGGTTAGCAGACAGAAAAGATTGGTCATTTTCAGGTTGGCAGGCTGTGACTAGTGGGGTACCACAAGGATCAGTGCTTGGGCCCCAGATATTCACAAACCAAATCAACAATTTGGATGTGGGGATTAAAGTTTGCAGATGACACAAAACTAGGTGGAAGTGTGAGGAGGATGCAAAGACGCTTCAAAGGGATTTGAAGATGCTAAGTGAGTGGGCAAAGATTTGGCAAATGGAATATAATGTGGAGAAATGTGAGCTTATCCTCTTTGGAAGGAAAAACAGAAATACAGAGCATTTCTTAAATGGTGAGAGGCTGGGAAATGTTGAACATCAAAGGCACTTGGATGTCCTTGTTCATGAGTCACTGAAAGCTAACATGCAGGTACAGCAAGCAATTAATAAGACAAATGGTATGTTGGCCGTTATTGCAGGAGGATTTTGAGTGTTGGAGTAAACTTGTCTTGCTTCAATTATATAGAGTCTTGGTGACACTGCGCCTAGAATGTTGTGCGCAGTTTTTGTCTCCTTACTTAAGGAATGATATACTTGCCATAGAGGGAGTGCAGCAAATGCTCACTAAACTAATTCCTGGAATGGAGGGATTGTCTTATGAGAAAAGATTAAATAGACTGGGCCTTTATTCTCTGGAATTCAGAAGAATGAGAGGTGATCTTATTCAAACACACAGAATTCTTACAGGGCTCCACAGATTAGATGCAGCAAGGATGATTCCCCTAGCTGGGTCATTTAGAACAAGGGGCACAGTCTCAGAATAGAGACAGGTCATTTAGGATTGAGATGAGGAAGAGCTTCTTCACTCAGAAGACGGTGAATCTTTGGAATCCTCTGCCCCGGAAGGCTGTGGAAGCTCAGTCATTGAGCATGTTCCAAGTCTGAGATTAATAGATTTCTACATATTAAAAACAAAAAGGAATATGGGGATAGTGCAGGAAAATGGTGTTGAAGTAGATCAGCCATCATCTCATTGAATGGATGGCAGAGCCAATTTTAAGGGCTGAATGGCCTACTCCTGCTCCTATTTCTTATGTTCTTTTGTAAGTCAGGAGTGTGATGTAATACTCTCCACTTGCCTGAAGAAGCTTAATACCATCCAGGACAAAGTAGCCCACTTGACTGGCACCCCATCCACCACCTTAAACATTTATTCCCTCTACCACTGATGCAACCCACCAAGGCTCATTCAATAGTACCTTCCAAACCCAGGACCTCTACCACCTAGAAGGACAAGGGCAGCAGATACATGGGAATACCTTCACCTGCAAGTTCCCTTTCAAGCTAGTCACCACCCTGACTTGGAAATATATCGCCATTCCTTCACTGTCGCTGGGTCAAAATCCTGGAACTCCCTCCCTAATAGCACGATGGGTGTAGCTACATCACATGGACTGCAGCAGTTCAAATAGGTGGTTCACCACCACCTTCTCAAGGACAACTAGGGCTGGGCAATAAATGCTGACCCAGCCAGCATGCCTAAATCCGGTGTACGGATAAGTGAAAGTGAAGACCTGACTCTGTATTCTTCATCTAGTTTGCAGCTTGATCTGTAGGTCAGGAGGAACTGACACGAGATCTGCTGTGGGTTTTCCAGGACCTGAAAGGAGGAATTTCCCTGGAAAACCTGTTACCCCTTCTTGCCTCGCCATCTGGCAGTAAGGGGCAAGTGAGAGGATTTGGCTGTGGTTCCCCGCTGACAGGCTAAACAGGGCAGGTCTTGGCAGAACCATTTCTGGTGAGTGTTAAGCTCCTCCTCCTAAAATCTTGCTGGTGTAAATGGGATTTGCGCTCCTTCCAGCCCCAGGAATTTCAGACCCTATGCTTCTAGTTCGTGGCTGAAATTTCTTGCCTTTCTGCCGCAGGGTGGGCATGCGGTGGGTTTTCAGACCGAGTCTCCAAGTAACAGCATCCCCAACTGAACCCTTAGAGTTTCCTCATTAGCTGTGAAACAGACATTTGAATTTAGGATACCTGTAGGTTCACCACACTTAATATGGGACATTCATGCCCTTAATATTTAATGCTTTATGCACACTGAACGATATGAATGGTCAGCTGCATTTTTGGAGGAAGAAGGGATAGAGAGATAAGGTGATGAAGGTTAGGACAGGTCTGTCATACTAAGTGGAACCTTCCATTCCGAAGACTGAGTTTGGTGGCGGGCACAGAAGTGGGAGTTATTCTCGGGGGTAGGACAACTGAACACATGTGATCTTGCACTGTTCAGCTCATTACTTAATCATCCGTCCATGGCATGGCAAAATCTTGTGGCAGGGTGGGCCGGAGGTCACCGTCACTGTCATTATTTTATAGGTTTGAAAGTCCATATTTAAAGGGCACCCGGACAGCCATCACTCGCTGCAGGCCAGGAGCTCCAAATTACCCCTCCAGGATGTCCCACAGGTCACCGAAGCTTCCCTGCAGACTCTCCTGCTGGTTGCTCAGGAAAGGCAGGAGGCACTGTTTCCCCAGGCTGGCAGCAGGAGACCCTCCCATCTGACTACGGCAGCCTGGACAGAGGTCGCAGCCGAGGTTAGTGCCTGTGACATCCAGCAGTGCCTCAAGAGGATGAATGATCTGCTGTGCTTCACCAGGTTAAGTGCACCGTCTATACACTGACAGTCTCATTAGGGCATCAGGCAATCTAAGTATGTGAGTGCTCAGTGATGTCACACAGGCGTTTGGGTTGCAGCGCTCACCAGCAGGTGGGACATCTACACTGAATGTATGCCAGCCACTTCATGCTCTCAATCTCATATCAGTTGCAGGACAACAAGTTTCTTAATCACTTGCTGGGGAAGGCTCAGCAGCTGCCATAGGCATGCATTCTCCTGAATGGCTCATGCACCCATCTGAATAACAATCAATCCTTCTGTCTGTCCGTAGGAGAAGAATGCCCACAACAAGCGCAAACACTCTCAGACTGGAGGTGGAATCTCAGACATCGGAGTCCTCACCCCATATGAAGAGATGGTCGCTAAGCTAGACAGCGAGGAGCATGACTGTTCCTGTGCTGAGGGTGAGATAGAACTCCCCCCAGGAAGCCAGCGGAGATGCCTCCAGTCTGCAGTTGTCAGCTGCACCCACTAAGTGAGAGATGTATTTAATTAAGGATCTGCTTATCACTAAAGTTTTCTTTTCTCTATTCCAGGTACCAGCAAGAAACAGCTGGGTGGGGGGTGGGTGGTGGGGGTGGGGTTGCAGGGGTGGACAGCAACCAGACCAGACCCAGCCACAGCACCAAACCCACCTCTGAGGAGAATGCCTCAGAGGATGCACCATCACAGTGTTCACCTGCACTCCCCACCAGCGCAGATACACTCACCTTGGTGGGTGCACGTTCTCGAGTTGACTCATCTTCACAATCAGGTGAGTCTGAGACTGACACAGGTTCACAGCTGGTGGAGGAAGTGACAGTGAGGTCTCTGACACTTGGAAACTGCTGGAGACCAGGCCCCTGCTCAGCCCCAAGTAGATGATGAGCTTGTGACTCAGCTCTAAGAGAGCTGTTGGAGATGCAGAGACAGGCAGTGGAACATCAGGCAGAGATGCCAGAGGCCATGAGCCTCTGGACTGAAGGCTGGAGGAGTCTGTCCATGTTCTGTCTGGTGTCACATCTCCAGCATGCATGCACTTGGCTGTCTCCATGGAAAGGGTGGTCGCTGCCTTGGAGACCCAGGTTCAGCAGAACACACAGTGGCTGCCGGACATGTGCTCAATCCTGCACTCCGGCACTGTAGCCATGGGTGGAGTGCAGCAGTGGCTAGACTAGAGGAGGACAGGGCACCACAACTTCCCTCCAGGATTTGGATTCCATCTTTCTGTTCACTGCTTCAATGGCCATGGGCAATTAAGGCTCTGGCATGTGGGCCCCCAGCAGAGTCTGATTATGAACTCTCGTAGATTCAGTTCTCCCACATTATCACCAATAATCCCATATGTGCATGGTTAAGCAATGGCCATCAGTTGTGAGTATGCGGCCTGGCCACACATTATGCTAGCCATTACTTGTAGCTCACCATGTTCTGACATCTAAAAATGTATTCATCGAGGTCATTGCATCTCCTGCTGCTGCTACCCTGACGTGAGATGTGGGCAGATGCCAGGAGCACTCGAAGGGAGTTAAACATGTTATGTGAGTGGCCAGGAACACTGTAGATGCAGTTTCAGGGCTAAGAGAGGGAATCTCTACCTTGTATTAACGATTGAAAACCAGAGGCTTCCCTACACGTCTGGAGGAAGCTGTAGTGGGCACATCCAATTGTTACTGCCATGCTAGGTGATTTGTCATTTTGAGCTAACATGCAGGTGAAGGCAGCAAGAAGGAAGCAATGGGCAAATTAGCCTTGACTGCAAGAGGAATTGAGTGTAGGAATAAAAAGCTGTGTCCAGTTGCCTGAAGTCTCTCAGACCTCACATCTGTTTGGCCTGCTCATCTGCGTATCAAGGGTTGCAGTAGACCTTGCATAAAACAACCAAAGTGCTTTGGACATCATTGAATGACAGGGGTTTAGCGAATAACGTGAGAGAGAGTAGAATGGGACAGTGTGCTGGACTGTGCCAAGGACTGTGAGGCTATGCGTGTGAAGCATCGGCAACTCTAACAGGACTCTGCAGGAAATACATTTACTTTGACTGGGGTATACAATTGGCTGGGGTGTCCACAATGATGGATCACAGTCTCCACAAATACTAAGGCCATTTAGGACTGAGACTTGTTGGAGTCTCTGCAGTTGGAGGAACCAGAGTGGTTGCTACTCAACAACCCATAGTGCAGGTGGGGCATACTGTTAGTGGACTCCAAACCTCAAAACTTTTCGCCATGATAAAGATGTCAAGGGATATGGATTTCGGGCAAGAGGTGATTGGGTCGGGGGTTGGTGGGTGGTGCGCAGGAACACGATCTTCCCTGATCAATCCACATGGAGGAGCAATCTTGAGGGGTCAAATGGTCTTCTCATGCTGCGCTGTTCTGTGAACCCATAGATCTGGTTCCACCTGAAAAAGCTCTCTGCAAAGTCTGCCTTCTATTTGGAGCAGTTGTGAGTATGACATGAATGCATCCCTGACAAGGTAAGATTTCATGTTGCCTCCAAGTTGCCATGCACACTGACTTTGTGAAGACATGGGAAAAATTGCATTTCTACTTACAAGTGCCAGAGTTTGTGGGAAAATGGGGTGCTTTTCAGGTTCAAATATGCACATTTGGTGTCAGGCCCCTGTGTATTAACACAGTTTGGTCCATAAAAAGGATCAACCACCAGCAGGGCAGATAGTAACTAGTGTAATTCAATTCAGCCATCATAAGTCAAGGTACATTAGAGAAAAATAATGTCTATCAACAAAAAGAAGCTGGGGCCTTCCAGCCAGAAGGGGATAGAAAACCAAATAGTAAAGGAAATGTCTCGGCAGCTTACTCTGCCTGGAACCTATTAGCTATCAGATTGTCACAGGCCTGTCTGCCGCATCTTACCCTCACAATGGCCTCTGCATGTGGCTTCATGACAACCTGATACTCGTCAGCTCCATCCCTTCACTATCCTCCCTGTTGGAGGAGACATCTTGCTCCTCCATGTCCCCCTCGGGGAAGACATCCCACCTTTGTAGTGTGAGGTTATGTAGGGTGCAGAAGATGATGATCCAGGGCAATCTCTGCCGTGAGTATTGTAGAACCCGCCTGAGTGGTCCAAATATCTGAACCTCATCTTTAAGAGACCTAACGTCTGCTCAATCAGGGACCTTGTGGAGGCTTGTGTGGTATCGTAGCTCTCTTCAGCAGCAATATGCAGACAGTGAGCTGGCGTCATCAGCCTGGTCTTCTGAGGGTATCCCTTGTCCCTGAGGAACCAGCCCTGCAATCCCCAAGTCCTTCAAAAACTTGTGGCACCTGGAAGCAGCTGAAAATTTATGTGTCTTGAGAGCTCCCTAGATACCGAGAACAAGCATGCAGGGTTCACCTCTTGTGGTCACAAATGAGCTGCACGATCAAAGAATGGAATCCTTTTCTAATGATGAATGTGACAAGCTGTGGCCAGAGAGCTCTCCAGGACACATGTGTGCAGTCAATTTTGCCCTGCACTTCGGGAAACCTGAGATTGCTACAAATACCAACGTTCTTGCAGCTTGGTTTCAGATCTACGCAGAATTAGATAAATTGGTGCATTGTCACAAACAGGGCATCTGTGACCTCCTGTATGACCTCCTGTGTGCACGTGTGTTGCTGACTGAGGGATGCCACACAAGTCCCCAGTAGAGCCCTGGAAGGAGCCATTGGTAAAGAAGGTTAAGATGGTGGTGACCTTCAATGCCACCGGCACGGAGTGTCTGCCAAGTCCTTGTGACTGCAGCTCATCCTGGAGAAGCTGGCAGATATGAGCAACTGCATCCTGGGATATATGAAGCTGTCTCCAGCATTGCCTTTCATTCGTTTCTGGATAACTGCATCGCCTGTGATTCACCCATTGTCAGGCCAATGTTTGCCGTTGCAGCGGGCCCTGTTCGCCAGCATCTTGACCATCTCGAGGCCTCCCTCCCTCTCGCTGCTCAGGCCGTTTCTTCTCCTGGCCCTGTGCCAAGCTGTGATGGGCCCTCCTCCTCATCTAGATGAGAGTCAGTACCAAGGCAGGGCTGCCTGGAGCCTGCGTCATTGATACCTCAGTGGATCTGTGAACACATTGATGTAATAAATCTAGTGAACATATCCCTTACAGGTTTCCTTCCACCTCAAAGTCAGGAGGTCAGTGCTGAGCTCTTTGCTTGGCCTCAGTCTTAACATGGTATCCCCAACCCAACTCTTCCAGGTGAAGGATATCCTGGAGTACCAGAGATGGATGTTCCTCCCATTCATACATGATTGTGCATGGAGATATTGCACATTGATGGGGGTGATGATAGCTATGTGTGAGAACGTTCCCTCAGTACTATTCCGCTTGCCTCCATTACCCTCAAAACTCTATAGAGAGACCATTGCCTTGGCAGCATAGAAATACTAACCACATGACCCCTTGTCAACAATGACCATTCACCTGGGAGGATGGAAGTTTGGAGTTGCAAGTTGGCTGCCCTCCACCAGCCGTGCCCCTTGGAGGCATTCCATCTTCATCCTTCCCTTCACCCCTGCCTCCGACTGCAGCCGATGGCAAATGGCACAGAATGAACGGCAGCTCCACACCTTACTCAGATCTCAATGCTATGAGACCCATGAGCCAGGGACAAACCTGCTGCAATGTGGGCTTTACCATAGAAAGAACACAAGTGAGCATGGTTCTCATTCAGTTGCCTAATAATTATTAGGGTGCCCCTGCAGTTGGCCAATTGTGCTGACCTTGAACTCCACCCACTTTGAGGGATCTCACTGGAGCATGAGGCTCCACAAATATTCTCGTCCTCAATGATAGGGGAACCCAGCACGTCAGTGCAAGTTATAAGGCTGAAGCATTTCCAACAATCTTCAGCCTGAACTGCTGAGTGGATGACCCATCTTGGCCTCCTCTTGAGGTCCGCAGCATCACAGATACCAGTCTTCATCCAATTCCATTCACACAACATGATATCAAGAAATGGCTGAAGGCGCTGGATACTGCAAAGGCTATGGGCCCTGACGATATTCCAGCAATAGTACTGAAGACTTGTACTCCAGAGCTAGCTGAGTGCTTAGCCGAATATCTAGCCTGTCCCTTCTTTTTTTGCAAAGTTTAAATGCGTGTCCCCAGTTCCACCCAATCTGCCAAACTGGAATAATCTGTCACCAGGTTCACAATCCAAACATTTCATTATGAGAAGCTCACATCAACATACAAAGATTATCAGTAATCTCCTGTGTCAGTGTAATATGGTTCAATTATACACGCTAGGCCACGTGTTGACCACACAGCATTCTCTCACCATGTTTTGCTTTGTCAGGTGCGATAGGGCATTGTCTTGTAAGGAAGGGAAACAGTAACTAAACCGTAATTAAGCAATTCATATTGGGAAGCCCTTTTGCATGGAATAAGCATCTCGTGCATGCTCATGAAAAAAGCACCTCAGAGGAATTAAGCTTCCCCCTCCAGGTTAAGTTCTTCACCAACAAGAAATTAGAATTTTCAGTTTTACCACTGGAAGTGGCGTGCACCTGGCGAGCTTCACTTCCTCTACAGGTTTGAGGCCAGTAGACGCTGCTTTGCCTTCTCAAGGACCACTCAGAACCTTGCTCACATCAGGTGTCAGTAGCAAGAGTTGTGCCAAGGCTGGAAATGGGAGGCAGGTGAAGGGCAGAAGAAGGGAGTAGGGTGGAGCGAAGACTGGGCATGGGAGGCAGGTGAAGGTGGGAAGGGTGGAGAATCTGTTCGAGTAAGGGAGGAGGGAGACTGGGGAAGATGGATAAGAAATTGCCCATCAAAATCTTGCATAAATAATCACTACTAACTACTAAGGCAGGAAGGCAGCAATCAATGCAATTACGCAAACCCATCAACACTCCACATTTACAATGGCTTTCAGTTCAAGACTAGTTACGGGGACAGGAAGACAACGATAAACATCATGCAAGCCCATTAAAAACAACGAGACAACAATCACTTGGAGAAACCCAAATCAGACAAAGAACTAACCTTGATTTGGTTTCAGATAAGAAATTTGAAAAAACTGTATAACTGGGCTACCAGTTTCGAAAGGGAGCAGATTCGAGAAGGTTGAGCAGTTTTTGGAGTGGTTGAAGCAGAGTTTAAGCAGGGGGGAGATCTGGAGGTTTGCAGGCCCGCAGGCAATATCACAGCAAGGGGCAGTAAGTGGTCCAATGCCATTTGGGGTGGCAGGCTCAACTGAAGACAACAAGGCCGCAACCGCAGCCCTCCACAAAGATCGGCCACTAACAACCGCGTCCTCCACCTATCTGAAGAACCTTCGCAGATTCCACAGGGCTCAGAATTGCAAATGAAAAGTGGCCTGCTGCCTGAAACAGCAGTTGCTCTGATCATCTATTTAAAGACTCCTAGCAAGAAGGCAGCTGCAATGCAGCAGAAACAGGGCAGTAAGTGGTCCAGTGCCATATACAATATTCAATTTTTTCACACAGAACACTCTGGAACCACCCTGCATGGAGATAGCAGCAGCATGCATGATTGTAACCTGGGATCTCTAACAATAAACAGTTCATGCTTAAGTATACAAATATCAAAATCTCATCAGTGAGACATCTAAAGAACCTACATTACAACAGGCACTACACCATGCAGTAACAGCAACTTCTCTCTGAGAAAAGAGGAACTGCCTAATATCTAGGATGAAAGCAAAATACTGTGGATGTTGGAAATCTGAAACAAAAACAAAAATAGCTGGAAAAAATCAGCAGGTTTGACAGCATCTGTGGATAGGAATACAGTTAATGTTTCGAGTCTGTATGACTCTTCATCAGAACTGATGAAATATATGGACTCAAAACGTTAACTGTATTCCTCTCCGCAGATCCTGTCAGACCTGCTGAGTTTTTCCAGCTATTTTTGTTTTTGTGCCTAACATCAAACCTGTTCCTACATTTTGCATAATTTAAATGCATGTCCCCAGTCCCACCCACTAGTTTAACTGTTGGTCTGAGGAGGCTTCTGATGGAAGAGAGGTGCTGGGCAATAAACAAAAATGGACAAGTTAACTATCAGATCTCAACAATGCAGGAGGAAGGAGATCTCCACAAACGGCCGGCCAATGTCTTTAGGTAGAAGACGGTGAGTTATAGATAGAACCCAAAAAACTGGGGGAAAAAAATGTAAAAAAACCTGAAGGGATTAAAAAACACTGTGTCTAGGTTACTGAAAATAACATGGATGAAGGGTTGGATATTTTATACTAAAGCATTTTATGAGAATGCAGCATTTTTGGTCAAGGTTTTAGATTTGGTATCAGTTTCTGAAATTCATCCCTGGTTATTGAGGAGTTAAAGATTAGCTTTGGTCACTGAAAGCACGGCCCAATCTGACAAAATGCAGTGTTTCAAAAGAATAGTTATTCTCTTCCCAGAGTTTGTTTGAGGGAAAAGCCTTGTCACACGATTTGAAGATGTTATGCAAGTTTTTCTTTCTCCAGCTGTGGGATTGGATTAACAGCTGCATTTGAATTTAACAGACATTTATTTAAACTCAGTGAAACTTCAGTAACTTTCTTGGGGAGATTTAATATCCAGAGCTTTTCAGATTTATGAATTTTTTTTCCTTGGTGCTTTTGATGACTCATGTAGTTAGTAATAAAGCACAAAAGGATTGTTATGTAAAGAGATTGATTACAATTAATTCAGCATAATTTGAAACCACTATTTACCGCCAGGTAAGGAGCTAGCAAAGATTAACAGCTATTGCAAGAATGTACGTTAAGTTTGAGGCATTTATTCATTTATTAATTCACTGTTCGATAAATTTGCTTGTTGGTTAAAGTGTAAAAGAAGTCCCCTGTATTGTTATTGTGACACTTTTCAATAACAAGAGGGATCCTGTGGGTGTACAGGGGACAAGTGATAGCCAGGGTACTCTGATGAAAAATTTTCAGTTTGCTATCCTGTGAATTGTTGATATCAAGGCAAATATAAGCTCCCTGAGGCAGAAGTTCATTTTGGAAGGCAGAATAAAATGATTGTCATTGCACAGCCATCTGCAGGGTGGACAACTGTCCCATATTTTAAGAGACTGTTCCATATTTTGACTGTTTGCCCTGTGTCCCTTAAGGGATGCCTTTTGTCCTTATTTCCAGGACTGCCTCTGGGAGACTGAGCCTCTTTGCTTTCTTCACGAGCAGACACACTCAGATCACTGGAGTTATGTAACTCCCACTCCTCCCACTCCTCCACAACCTCCCCCCTCTCACTCTAATGGTTACCAGCATCTGCGCCCTCCCCCCACAAACCCCCCACCCTACCCTGCCGCCCCCCTCCCCCGCCACACCCCCCTCAACTCCAATTGTACAATTGAAGTGTCTCTTACTTTATTTCATATTTCTTCACTTTGGCCATCTGGTACATTCCCACAAATCATGTTCCAATGACTTCCACCTATTCTACCTGATCGTCCAATTTCCATACCCTTCTCTTCTTCCACTTCTGAGACTTGGGTTGAAATTGAGTTTAAACTATTGGGATGAAAGTCTTCTCTGTGCTAACTATAAAGCCCCTGGAAAGATTATGCAAAAGAGTGCTGCCAGCTTGTGCTTTCCATATAGTGAGCTCCAAGCTGTCTTCAGGGGCAACTGGAAAAACCACACCATCGCCAAGATTTGGGACACTCCAATGGCTGCAACGCCCCTCACTTTCCCTACAGAGGTGCCTCTTAGGTGACAACTGCCTCAGTGGAAGCACCATGACATGAGGGCTGGGCTGTGGTTTCCTCTCACCTGCCCTTGACATCTAAACGCACAGCGCAATCTCTATAATAACACTCTGTGTTCTGTAATGGGCTTGCTGATCCTACTTTTCAGTTGCCTTGACCATTAGGAACATGAGTAAGCCATTCAACTCCTCCAGAGTGTTCTACCATTCAATTAGATCATGGTTAACTTATATCGTAACTCCAATTACCAGCCTTGGTGCTGTAACCTTTAACACCCTTAACAAAAATCTATCAATATTAATCCTGAAAATTTCAATTGACCCCCAGCACCCATTGCCTTTTAAGGAACAGAGTTCCATATTTCCTCTACTCTTTGTGTGAAAAATTACTTCCTGATTTAAAGCAAGTTTCACTGGGAATTTGAAGCATTGATTTATGTAAATATTAAAATGCAATCAAATGAATGTAAAACATCATCAAAAAAGAAAGCCTTTCCTTTCTGTATCTCCAGCATTCCCCTGTTTAGAAAGGGTTTGATTTTCTCCTCGAAGGCCAGTTTCAGCAGAAAGTTCTCTTAATTCCGTTATTACTGATTATTAGTCTCATGAATAAAGATTTCGACCAAACACAGCTCTGGTAATCTGCTGCACAGATGCAGGCAGAGGGAAAGTGATTCTGATGTGGGCCTGCTTTCAACAGACAATTAAAATCATAAGCAGAAAACCAGTATTTCATATAACAAGAGAGGTAACGTATAAAAGAGGCTGACTCAAGCTCTCCAGGTCACATTAAATGGAATTGTCATCTTGTTTTAATTGTTCAATATGGGTGGTGCTGCAATTAAAATTCCCGACAATTAGAGCTCCATTGTATGCATAGCTCTCAAACTAATAATGGAGGCTTATTTTTTAAGGAACACTGATATTCATCACAATTTAAATTTGCTAAGGATTCATTTGCATGTACAAAGTATGGACTTGCATTCCACAATATGCTCAGCGATTCTCTCAATTTGTTTCACATTGGGGGTAATTTTCAACTCACTGCTGAGGTATCAAACTAGTGCTGCAGGCCAGGCATCAGTTATAGAAATAATCTAATGGTCTTTGTCATGAATGAGTATTATAGAAACTGTATGACAAGCCCTTGTATTGGAAAGTGTCAAATGGTATTCTTAATGGGTGGTTGATCCTTAATGTCAGTTTTACATCCCGGATAGTGAATTGAAAATTATCCCTCCGCACTGTCAGTCCTTGTTTCCTAAACTTGAGCCTGTCTGCTGGCAGTGACCATTCTATGTGGTCCATAAAAACAAAAAAACTGCGGATGCTGGAAATCCAAAACAAAAACAGAATTACCTGGAAAAACTCAGCAGGTCTGGCAGCATCGGCGGAGAAGAAAAGAGTTGACGTTTCACCAACTTTAGATAATATCACCAACTTTAACTTTAACACCTATGTGTTCTATTGTACTATTGTCGTTGACATCTTTTGATGATCTGCTTCTATCACTGCTTGTTTGTCCCTACAACCACACCCTCCCCCCCCCACCTCTCTCTCTCTCTATCTCTCCGCCCCCCACACACACACCTTAAACCAGCTTATATTTCAACTTTTTCTTGGGCTCGAACTCAAGTTCTGTCGAAGGGTCATGAGGATCCGAAACGTCAACTCTTTTCTTCTCCGCCGATGCTGCCAGACCTGCTGAGTTTTTCCAGGTAATTCTGTTTTTATTCTATGTGGTCCTTTGGCTCAACCTCCTATTTAAGACCATACTATATGGCTCAGTGAAATTAAGAAAGAAGGAAGGAATGTATAAACAGACCTATGAATTACAAGCAGAAGGAGGCCATTTGGCTCCTCAAGCCTGCTCCACCATTTGATAAGATCATGGCAGATCTAGTGGTAGCCTCAACTCAACTTTTCTACACCCTTCAACTCACTTGTCATTCAAGAACCTATCTAATATAACAGCAAAATACTCTAGATACTAGAAATCTGAAATTAAAACAGAAAATACTGGAAAAACTCAGCAAATCTGGCAGCACCTGTGAAGAGAGAAACAGTTTGTGTTTTGAGTCTGTATGACTCTTCTTTGGAACTGTGGTGAGTTTTATGCTGTTGATAAAGGGGGAGAGGTGGAGCAAAATAGGTCAGGGAATGGGCAGGAGAGATTAAATGGAACACAAGACAAAGGGAGTGATAATGATAGTATTAAAGCCTATCTAAAGAATCTATCTTAATGACCCAGTGTGAAGACTGTATGGAGCGGACAGGTTTCGTCAAGGAACAGAGACATTTTCAGTGCTTGCACGCTTGACCAGATCTCTCATTGGAAAAGCCCCGCCCCTCTTCCACCCTCTGGATTGCCTGTGCTAAGAGCTCACTGGTTGAAGCCCCCACAATACACCACATGGCCCGTGATTGGTGGGAAGGAGTGACTATACATCCAGTTACCACATTTCCTCCCCCTTTAGTTTTTTTTACAATTACTCTTTACAGAAAAGCGTTTAAACAATCCAACAAACATATAGACAATTTCAAGCGATTATAAATCAAGTCTCTGAGGTGCTCTTTGTATATAGCTAGAGCTCTACCATTGGAGGTTCCTGAACAGGATCAACAGGATCTGGACCTGCTCTATGAGATACATCATTGGAACTAGGCAGTTCAGGATTTGGCAACTCTTCTGAAACATCTGGAATGTCTGTTCTAGGTCGATCCTGCCCAACATGAAGTACGGCACCATTATCCATGTGTTACAAAGCCTGTGAGTCTTTCACAGCACTTTCCATGGTGAGAGATTTTTAGGGTGCGTTTAAAATCTACATCGACCTCAATAAGCAATCATCACCGAATGGCGCCATCCTTGACTCCACATACCAATCAGTTCAGCAGCATATTGTTTAAAATGTCTCTGAAGTCATAGTATTCTGTTAACTGCTTGAGGGTCACTACATAGGTTGCAATGGACTCTCCTGGGGCCCAAACTCTTGAATTGAATTTAAAGCACTGCATTGTCATGATGGCTGTAGCTTGAAGTGTGTTTTCACAAGGCTCACTAATTTGCTATATGACTTGGAATTGGGCGTGCTCGGGACAGTCAGGTTACAAATCAAATCATATGTTTTACTACCAGAGGATCACTTTCCACTTTCCTTCAGCGGTTAGTTCATTTGCTACAAAGTAAAATCCAAGGAGCTCAACACACTGGCTTCAACCTTCAATATCAGCATCATACGGATCGATTCTTACAAACAGCGGCATGGCTGCTTAGTCTTTTTAAAATTCAATTTACCCACAGTAATGGGGCAAGGAGCAGAGTCCAAGTTGATTTTACCCTTGTCACCAGATGTGATGAGTCGATGGAGCAGACAGGTTTCATCAAGAAACAGTTAAACTTTAGTACAGAGACATTTTCAATGCTTGCACATTCAACCAGATCTCTCATCGGAAAAGCCCCACCCCGCGGATTGCCTGTGCTGAGTACAATGTTCGAAGCACTCACTGTGCATCACACGACCCGTGATTGACGGGAGGGAGTGACTATACATCCAGTTACCACACCCAGCCTCCACCACTCTCTGGGGAAGAAAGTTCCACAGACCAACCACCCCCTAAGAGAAAAAAATTCTCACCTGTCTTGAGTGGGGGACCTCTTAATTTTAAACTGTGTCCCCAAGTTCTAGTCTCTCCAGTAAGGGGAAGCATCCTCTCAGCATCCATCCTTTCGAATCCCCTCAGCACCTTATATGTTTCAATAAGATCATCTCTCATTCTTCTAAACACCAATGGATACAGGCCCAACCTGTCCAACCTCTCCTCGTAAGATAACCCCTTCATTCCAGGAATCAATCGAATGAATCTTCCATGAACTGCTTCAAATGCTAATGTATCCTTACTTAAGTAAGTACTCCAAATGTGGTCCCACTAACGCCCTTTACAACTGCAGCAAAGCTTCCCCACTTTTATACTGCATTGCCCTTGCAACAAACAACAACAACCCATTTGCCTTCCTCATCACTTGCTGTACCTGCATGTTAACTTTTTGTGATTCATGTACCAGGACACCCAGATCATTCTGTACTGCAGAATTTTGCAGTCGCTCTCTATTTAAATAATATACTGCTTTTTTTTAATTCTTCCTGTCAAAGCAGACAACCTAATCTTTTTCCACATCATACTCCATCTGCACATTTTTCCCCACTTACTTAACCTATCGATGTCCCTTTGCATTCTCCTTATATCCTTTTCACAAGTTACTCTCCTATCTATCTTTATGTTATCACCAAATTTAGCAACCATGCATTCGGCCCCATCATCCAAGTCATTTAGATAGATTGTAAATAGTTGTGGCTCCAGCACTGATCCCTGTGGCACTCTGCTAGTTACAGCTTGCCAACCTGTAATTGAGCCTACTGTTTGCTTGCTGTTAGCTAACCAATCCTCTACCCTTGCTAATATGTTACCCCCTGCACCATAAACTCTTATGTAACCTTTGATGTGGCATATTATCAAATGCCTTTTGGAAATCCAAGTATACCACATCTACAGGTTCCCCTTTATCCATGTTGCTTGTTATTTTCTCAAAGAACTCGAATGAATTAGAAAAACGTGATTTCCCTTTTACAAAACCATGTTGACTCTGCCTGATACATT
Source organism: Carcharodon carcharias (assembly GCF_017639515.1). Lineage (NCBI taxonomy): Eukaryota > Metazoa > Chordata > Chondrichthyes > Lamniformes > Lamnidae > Carcharodon > Carcharodon carcharias. The sequence continues at coordinate 54,329,659 of NC_054485.1, read as the reverse complement.
AACATGTTCTAAGTGCTCTGCCATAACATCCTTAGTTATGACTGCTAGCATTTTCAATATGACAGATGGTAGGCTAACTGACCTGTAGGTTCCCATTTCTGTCTCCCTCCTTCCTTGAACAGAGGAGTTACATTCGCTATTTTACAACCTGATGGGACTCTTCCAGAATCTAGGGAATTTTGGAAAATTATAACCAATGCATCAACAATCTCAGCAGCCACTTCTTTTAAGACCTGAGAATGCAGGCCATAAGGTCCTGGGGATCTGTCAGCCTTTAGTTCTAATATTTTTCTCAGTACCTTTCCCTGGCGATTGTAATTGTTTTAAGATCCTCCCTCCCTTTCAACTCTTGATTTATATGTATTTCTGGGATGTTATTTCTCTTCTACAGTGAAGAAAAACACAGAATATCTGTTAAATTTATCCACCATTTCCTTATTTCCCATTATTAATTCCCCACACTCACTCTCTAGAGGACAAACGCTCACTTTAGCTATTCCTTTCCCTGTTAAATACTTGCAGAAACTCTTACTATCTGTTTTCATATTTCTAGCCAGCTTTCTCTCATACTCTAATTTATCCTTCCTTTTTTAAAATAATTCTTTGCTGTTTTTTTTAAATTCTGTCTAATCTTTGTCCTACCACTAAGGTTTGTAGCATTGTACACTTATTCTTTCAATTTGATTTCTACCTAGGGGAGGTGATGGTGCAGTGGTATTGTCGCTGGACCAGTAATCCAAAGACCCAGAGTAATGCTCCGGGGAACTGGGCTCAAATCCAATAAAAATCTGGAATTAAAAGTCTAATGAACATGTCAATTATTATAAAAACCCACCTGGTTCACTGATGCCTTGAGGAAAGGAAATCTACCATCCTTGCCTGGTCCAAGTCCACAGCAATGTGGTTGACTCTGAAATGGCTTAGCAAGCCACTCAGTTGTATCAAATTGCTACAAAACCTCAAAAAAGAAATGATGTCAGACCACTGCCCAGCAACAACCTAGGCACTGGAAACGACAATGGCAAACCCAGCCCTGTCAATCCTGCGAAGTCCTCCTTCCTAACATGTGCGGGATAGTTCAAAATTGGGAGAGCTGTCTCACAGGCTTGTCAAGAAACAGCCTGACATAGTCATCCTCATGGAATCATATCTCACAATGTCTCAGACATCACCATCCGGAATGGCAGAGGTGCAGGGGTATACAATCGGCAGTCCTCAACATTGACTTTGGGCCCCATGAAGTCTCAGGACAAAGGTGGGCAAGAAAACCTCTAGCTGATTACCATGTAACACCCTCCCTCAGCTGATGAATTAATGCTCCTCCATGTTGAACACCATTTGGAGGAAGCACTGAGTGTGGCAAGGGTGCAGAATGTTCTTTGGGTGGGGGGCTTTAATGTCCATCACCAAGAGTGGCTCGGTAGCACTACTACTGACTGAGCTGGCTGAGGCCTAAAGGACATAACAGCTAGGCTGTGCCTGTGGCAGGTGGTGAGGGAACCAGCAAGAGGGAAAAACATACTTGACCTTATCCTCACCAGCCTGCCTGCTGCAGATGCATCTGTCCTAGGCAGTATCGGCAGGAGTGACCCACTGCACAGTCATTCTGGAGATGAAGTCCCACCTTCGCATTGAGGATACCCTCCATCATGTTGTGTGGCACTATCACCGTGCTAAATGGGATAGATTTTGGACAGATCTAGAAACTCATGACTGGGCGCTGAGGGCCATAAGCAGCAACAGAAGTGTTCTCAAACACAATCTGTAATCTCATGGCCTGGCACAACCCCAAAACTACCATTACCATCAAGCCAGGGGATCAACCCTGGTTCAATGAAGAGTGCTGGAGGGCATGCCAGAAGCAGCACCAGAAATCCCTAAAAAAACCTGTTGAAGCTATAAGCAAGGACTACTTGCGTGCCAAACAGCATAAGCAGCAAGTGATAGACAGAGCTAAGCAACTCCACAACCAATGAATCAGATCAAAGCTCTACAGTGCTGCGACATCCAGTCATGAATGATGGTGGACAGTTAAACAACTCCCTGGAGGAGGACTCTCCACAAATATCCATCCTCAATGATGGGGGAGCCCAGCATATCAGTACAAAACATAAGGGTGAAGCATTTACTACAATCCTTAACCAGAAAAGACGGGTGGATGATCCACCTTGGCCTCCTCCAGAGATCCCCAGCATCAGAGATGCCAGTCTTCAGCCAATTCAATTTACTCCACGTGATATCAAGAAATGTCTGAAGACATTGGATACTGCAAAGGCTACGGGTCCTGACAATATTCCGGCAATAGTACTGAAGACCTGTGCTCCAGAACTTGCTGCACCCCTGGCTAAGCTGTTCCAGTACAGCTACAACACTGGCATCTACCCGGCTATATGGAAAATTGCCCAGGTTTGTCCTGTGCACAAAAAGCAGGACAAATCCAATTTGGCCAATTACCACCCCATCAATCCACTCTCATTCATCTATAAAATAATGGAAGGGGTCATCAACAGTGTTATTGCTTAGCAATAATCTGCCTTATGGCGCTCCGTTTGGGTTCCGCCAGGGCCACTCAGCTCCTGACCTCATTACAGCATTGGTTCAAACATGGACAAAAGAGCTAAACTCCTGAGGTGAGGTGAGAGTGACTGCCCATCACATAAAGGCCACGTTTGACCAAGTGTGACATCAAGGAGCCCTAGAAAAACTGGAGTCAATGGGAATCAGGAGTCATACCTATAACAAAGGAAGATCGTTGTGGTTATTGGAGATCAGTCATCTCAGCTCCAGGATATCATTGCAGGAGTTCCTCAAGGTAGTATCCTCAGTTCAAGCATCTTCAGCTGCTTCACCAATGACCTTCCTTCCATCATGAGGTCAGAAGTGGGAATGTTCGCTGATAATTGCACCATGTTCAGCACTATTCACGACTCCTCAGATACTAAAGCAGTCCATGTCCAAATGCAGCAAGATCTTGACAACATCCAGCCTTGGGCTGACAAGTGAGAAGTAACATTCGCACCACACAAGTGCTAGGTAACAACCGTCTCCAACAAGAGAGAATCGAACCATCGCCCCTTGATGTTCAATGGCATTACCATCGCTGAATCCCTCGCTATCAATATCCTTAGGGTTACCAATGACAAGAAACTGAACTGAACTGGCCATATAAAAACTATGGTTAGAAGAGCAGGTTAAAAGCTAGGAGTAACTCACCTCCTGACTCCTCAAAGCCTGTCCGCCATCTACATGGTACAAGTCAGGAGTATGATGGAATACTCTACACTTGCCTGGATGAGTGCAACTCCCAAAACACTCAAGAAGGTTGACATCATCCAGGACAAAGCAGCCGGCTTATTGGCACCACCTCCACAAACATTCACCCCTCCACCACCGACGTTCAGTTGCAACAGTGTGTACCATCTATGAGAAGCACTGCAGGAATTCACCAAGAATTCACTTAGACAGCACCTTCCAAACACACGACCACTACCACCTAGAAGATCAAGGGCAGAAGATGGATGGGAACACCACCACCTGGAAATTCCCCTCCAAGCCACTCACCATCCTGACTTGGAAATACTTCACCGTTCCTTCACTGTCACTGAGCCAAAATCCTGGAACTCCCTCCCGAACAGCACAGTGGCTGTACCTATACTACATGGACTGCAGCGGTTTAAGAAGGCAGCTCATGACCACCTTCTCAAGGGCAAATAGAGATGGGCAATAAATGCTGGACCAGCCAGTGAAGCCCACATCCCATGAATGAATTAAAAAAACATCACCTTGAACCTTATTAGTTAGTCACAGATGGTGCATCCTCCTCACAGAGTCTTTCCTTCTGACCGGAATGTATCTTTGCTGAGTTTTATGCAATATGTACTTAAATGTCTGCCACTGCGTCTCTTCTGTCCTACCCCTTAACCTAATTTTGGAGTTCACTTTAGCCAGCTCTGTCTTCATGCCCTTATAATTGCCTTCATTTAAGTTTAAAACACTCATCTGTGACTGAGTCTTCTCTCCTTCAAGCTGAATGCGAAATTCAATCATGATATGATCACTGCTACCTAGAGGTTCATTTATTATGATGTCATCAATTAATCCTGTCTCATTGCCAATTACCAAGCCTAGAATAGCCTACTCTCTGGTTGGTGCTAGAAATTGTCCCAAAAATACTCTATGAACTCATCTTCCAGGCTACCTTTGCAAATTTGATTTGTCCAATCTATATGTAGATTAAAATCACTCATGATTATTTCCCATGCACTTTTCTTACAGGTCCCCATTATTTTTTCCTGCTTTACCCATCCTATAACATAGCTGCTGATAGGGGGCCTATAAACTATTCCCACAAGTGACGTCTTTTCTTATCTTGACCCAAACTAATTTGACATATTGATCTTTAGAACTAAGGTCATCTCTCAATATTGTACTAATGCCATCCTTAATTAACAGAGCTACCTCTCCAACTTTCCCTAGCTTCCAGTCCTTCTGAAATGTCAAGTAACCTTGAATATTCAAGTCCCAGCCTTGAGCACCTTGCAGCTATGTTGTTGCCATGGTTATCTGGTAATACATTTTAATTTCTATTTGTGCTAGCAATTCATCCAATTTGTTGTGAATGCTGTGCGAATTAAGATACAATGCTTTTCATTTTTTCTTTTTGCATTTTTGCAAACTTTGGCCTTAACTGCTGGTGGACTCTTACATTTGAATGTTCGGTCCTTTCTTGCTTGCATTAATATAGCTCCTTTCCTGACCTTAGGATACCCCAAAGTGCATTGCAGCCAATGGAGCACTTTAGGAAGTGTAGTCACTATTGTAATGTAGGAATTACAGCAGTCAATTTTCACACAGCAAGCTCCTACAAGCATTATCACCAAAATATCTGATTTTCATGATGTTGACTGAGGGATAAGTATTGATCAGAACAACATGGACAATGCCCTTGCTCTTTTTTGAAGTCTGTGTTATGCAACCATATTTCAGTGAGATTCAGCACCTTCAGGGGAAGAGAGCAGAAGAATTGGATGAAAAGATAAGGATGTTACTGGCTTTTGGTTGAGAATGAAGGATTGGTGCAAGACAATCATTGTGCTGTCTTGCTAATAGATTGTCACCGGGAGTCATGGAACCGTAACAGTGAATGAGGCTGACACTCTGTAATTCTGCAGCTCTGAAATCAATCTACTTTAGCTCTGCAGTGCTCCAAAGAACTGACATTTCAGATAATCACCTTCAGAGCTCCAAGGTACAATAAAGTTGTGCCATTTCTAACACATACCATTAATTCGTTGCCCTGTTGCTGACATTTTACAGTTTCCTTTTTATATGTTAAAGTGAGCTGACAATTGAAAATAAGCAACATGATTTTTTTTTATTTTAGTTCTGGTAAATTTTATATCATTTAGGTTGAGGGATATTGATGCTGGGAGTTTCAAACTATCTCACATGTTAGGAGTAAGCACTCTCAGGTCAGCTCCACTCCCCCTCGCTTAATAAATTTCAGTTAATTCAGGGTTCTACAGCTCAGGTCCTTACGCTGCCTAGTTCTACTCACTTCTAATTCCCCGGTGTATTGATTTCAAGGTACTTATTCTTGTTTACAAATCCCTCTGTCACCTCGTCCCTTCCTATTTGCATTCCCTCTTCCAGTTAGATGCCTTTTTACTTGCCATATATCCTTCATTTGTCTGGCTTCCTTTTTCCTTTACCATTCCCCCTGCTTCAACACCAATCCTTGATTTTCCAGGCTGGGTCATGTCCATTGGTGCTCTCACTTTAAATCATTTCACCTTCACTCATCTCTCCAAAGCCTCATAAAACAAACCTTTTGCTTCAGCCTATTTTTTTTTTGACCAGAAACTGAACTTGACTAACCATATAAATGCTGTGGCTACAAGAGCAGGTCAGGGGCTGGGACTCCTGCAACATGTAACTCAATTCCTGACTCCCCATAGCCTGTCCACTATCTACAAGGCACAAGTCAGGAGTGTGATGGAATACTCTTCACTTGCCTGGATGAGTGCAGCTCCAACAATACTCAAGATGCTGTACACCACCCAGGACAAAGCAGCTCGCTTGACTGACATCCCGTCCACCAGCTTAAACTTTCACTCCCTCCACTACCGACACACAGTGGTAGCAGTGTGTACCATCTACAAGATGCACTGCAGCAACTCACTAAGACTCTATTGACAGCATCTTTGAAACCCGCAACCACTACCATCTAGAAGGACAAGGGCAGGATATGCATGGGAACATCAGCACCTGCAAGTTCCCCTCCAAACCACACACCATCTTGACTTGGAACCGTTCCTTCACTGTCGCTGAGTCAAAATCCTGGAACTCCTCCTGACTAGCATTGTATGTAAGCCACATGGGCTGCAACGACTCAGAAAGAGTCAAAATGAATACTGAGAAATGAACTTTCTCAAGAAAAATTGGGAAGGGCAATGAATGCTGGTCTTGTCAGTGATGCCCACATCCTGTGAGAGTATAAAAATTGTGGTTTTGGTTCCCAGCTATAACCTCTCTCATCCCTCCTTGTTATTGTGTTTGTGCTCATTGTTAAGCATTAAGATGTTCTTCTTACATGAGGGATGCTGGACAAGGGAAATTTGCTTTAGCATGGGTTAGATACAGAGCAAGCTCCCTCTAGTCTGATACATCAAATAATCCCAGCTCAGATACAACATGATCAGGTACGGAGTAAGCTCCTTTTACACAATCTTATCAAACACCTTTAAGGCAGGCTCAGTACTTCAGATATGTCTTCCTTTTTCCTCAACCCAAGGATTATGTCCCACCTCCACCCCGCTATTGTTGAAAGGGCCCTTGACTCTGTCCAAACCATTTCCTGCACTCCTGCTCTCACCCTTTTCTCCATCCTCTCAGAACCACAATAGGGTTCCCCTTGCCCTCACCTCCCACCCCACCATCCTCCTATCTAATGGTCATTTTCCATCAGCATGATCCCACCACCAGACACATCTTCCCCCCACCTTTTCTTGCATTCCGTAGGGATCATTCCCTCAGCTGGTCTACTCCATTATTGGCCCCAACATTCAATCCCCTTCCCACAGCATTTTCTCAAGTAAGTACAGTTACATCTCCTCTCTCCTCACCATGCAAGGCCCCAAACATTCCTTCCAGGTGAAACAGTGATTTACGTGCACTTTGGTCAATTTAGAATACTATATTCACTGCTTGCAATATGATCTCCTGTGCATTGGGAAGACTAAATGTAGATTCAGTAACTACTTTGTGGAACACTTCCATTCAGTTCGCAAGCATGACCCTGAGCTTTCAGTGACCTGCCATTTTAATTCTCCACCCTGCTCTCAGGCTGACATCTCTGTCCTTGGCCTGCAGCACTGTTCCAGTAAAACAGAATGCAAACTCGAGGAATGGCACCTCATCGTTCAATTAGGTATTTTAAAGCCTTCCAAACTCAACATTGTGTTCAGCAATTTCAGACCACAATCTGTGCTCCATTTTATTTCCTTTCCTTTGTATGGTTTTGTTTTTTTCTTATTTTTTCCTTTTATTCAGCCACACACCCACTCTAGGCAAATCTTTTATTTCTTTGCTTCTTTTCTTGCTTCACCATGCCCTTTAGTCTCTTCTGTCATTTAATCTCTCAGTCTTCCACCCTATTGCAGATCTTCCTTTTTGTTCTTTTTCCTACTCACCCCTTGTTCAAAACCTATTACGTCCCTAACTTCACCCAGTTCTGATCAAAGATCACAGACCTGAAATGTTAACTCTGTTTCTCTCTCCACAGATGCTGAATATTTCCAGCATTTTCTGTTTGTATTTCACGTACAGCATAGATTAGATACAAAGTAAAACTCACTCTATACTGTTCAGGAACCACTCCCAGAGGCAGATACAACAAGCATTAGATAGGGTAAAGCTCCCCCTAACACTGCCCCATCAAACAATCCCAGGGCAGATACAGCACAGGTTTCGATGAAGCATAAAATTCCTCTGCAATGCCTCACATTGTACTTCAGGCTGAACTTGAGGTGATCAGGAACAATCTGCTTGGTTTTGCCAACATAATGTTGTGTCTTTTGATGTGATTAAACTGTCCTCGTTAACTATCTCTAGAGAGAGAGAAGAACTGACAGCTATGTAGAAACTCTGGAGGTAGATAAAAGCCATTAGAAGGAGCAAAATGGAGGGAGGAACATAAAACAATAGCTGGGGTCAGTAAGAAAAAGTACTTAGAAAATTCATAGAATTAAAGGCTGACAAGTTCCTTGGATCTGATAGCCTGCATCCTAGGGTCTTAAAAGAAGTGGCTGGAGGGATAATGGATTCATTGGCTGTAATCTTCTAAAATTGCTTAGATTCTGGAAAGCTCAGAGCGGATTGGAAAACTGCAAATGTAACAGCCCTATTCAAGAATTGGGGAGACAGAAAGCAGGAAACTATAGGCAATTAGCCTGATAATTGTTATTGAGAAAATGATAAAATCCATTTTTAAGGAAGTTGTAACAGAACATTTATAAAACTATAATACAACCTGTGGAGTAGAAGTACATGATGCTAATGTAATGACAATGCAACACCACATGATTGAGTAACAAACCTGGAGGGAGCAGAAGTTCCAACCTCATGCAGAGATCCTAATATGTACATAGTAGCTGTAAATAAAGAGTAATAGTTTTAACAAACTACAGTCTCGAGCAGCTCACTTTAGGAGAATAGACAAGCCCCAAAGAACCCTGTCTAGACCCTAGGAACAGGGTGAAACATGATGGCAGTGGACAGCGTGTAAAAGACACAGAGAAAACTCCAAGAACAGCTCCAAACTGGTCCTAAACTCACCTAAAACAGATAGTCACTGGTGCAGTGGATGCATGTTGAGACACAGACCCAGAGTCTGGATAGCAGCCAGTACAGACCAAAATCAACAAGCAACACCAGTGAAGCAACAACTAATCCGAGCCTCAGTATAAGCATGGAATCCACACAAACACTGCCAGAATCATTCCAGGTTGCTGAAGGCTCGCAACAGGCTCAGCACTGGAGCAACTAGGAGAAAGAGGGTTTTATAGATGTAAAGCCACTTCTGGTTTGCACAAAAATGAATAAAAAGATCAGGCCAGCACAATGCTTAATGCAGTTGGAGCTACTGCCAATGATGTAATAGCGAGGTAAGGGCCGATGAGACTTCAGCTTCTTACAAAGGTGTTTTGCTAGCATTTGATTCATATTTCAGAGTTCTCAAAAATTTAATTATAGAAAGGGCAAAATTCATTAACTGAAAACAAGGAGCAGGCAAAAGCATTGATTTGTTTCATCTATACAAGCTGGCAAAAAATTGTGACTACAGAATATTGAGGAATGAATTGATTGGTGATCAAATAGTAGTTGGGGTACTAGCTGAAGCTCTATCAGATCTCTTGCAAGTGAGAGAGGATTTAACTCTAGTCAAGGCAGTGCAAATTACGAGACAAACTGAGTTCCGAAAACAAAATAGAGCATTTGTTTGTCAAGAAGGCAAGGTCCCATGGAAAAGAGTGAGTGAGGCTATTCAATATTGCATAAGAGGAAAAGCACACCAAAGCAGAAGGCCACAAGAACGTGGGAAAACATGCCAACTGTCACCTTGAAATGCTGTCGGTGTGGCAGGAAAAACCTTCACAAGTGGGAAGAATATCCAGCAGGAGGAGCAGAGTGCCACAACTGTGGAAAAATATGACATTGTAAAATTGTCTGCCAATCTAAAATGCTGACAGCCTGCAAAAAGAAGGAAAACATATTAAAGCCAAACCACTTACAAGAAGTGGAAGGACAAAAAAAAAACTTTCCTATGGGAAGTAAATGAAACAGAAAATAAATACTGGAGTATTAAATTGAAGTGGATAGAAACTCCACAGAGTTTAAATTAGACGCAGGGGCAGGAGTTTCTATCTTATCAGATGAAGTATAGCAGCTTAAGCAAGTTACACTACAGCCTTCATCTATCAAGTTACAGGGTCCATGTGGGACTGCACTGAAAACCATAAGCCAACACATGGCAAAATTGAAGTATAAAGGTAGAGAAATCATTGAACCTCTGTATGTCACTCAGAATCAAGAATCTTCCTGAGGAAGCAGGAAGGCTTGTTTAAAATTGAAGCTTAACTTCAACATTGTTGAAGTTGCTGATGAGTGTTACAGCAATAATTAAGGAATGAATTTCCATGATCATTTCTTGTCCTGGGAAGACTGAAGGGCGAGTACCATATTACAGTAAGAACTGGTACTAAACAATTGTGTCTTCAAACCAAGGAGAATCCCTCACCAACTCTTGGACAAAGTCAAGAATGAAAGCGAAAACGTGCTACAGCAAAGGGTTATCTCACCAGAAACCATGCCAAAAAAATCATGTTCAGGAATGATCACAGTTTCAAAGCCAAACAGTTCAATTAAAATCTGCGTGGATTTAACTCAACTAAACAAATCAGCGGAACGTAAGATCCATCCAACAGCTTCAGTGGATGAAAGTTTTGCCAAAATAGTCAAGAGTACTCAACTCTAAGATGCAAATAGTGGATTTTGGCAGTTGCTTTTGGACAAAGAATCCAGATTGTTGACCACTTTTACAATGCCATTCAGTCATTATTGCATTATTAGATTACCATACAGAATTGCATCCACTCCTGAAGTTGTCCAGAGAATAATGTCTCAAACCCTAGAAGGCATTTAAGGCATAACATGATATTTGGATGATATACTTTTGCATGGCTGCACAAGAGAAGAGCGTCACCGTGGAGATAGAGCAGCCTGAAAGTCTCATAGGATGCAGGCCTAACACTGAATCAAGAAAGTGAGTTTAACCTATGATTACATTTCTAGGTCACATTGTAAAAGTCTCAAAAATAACATTCAAACCACTAAAAACAAAATTGATCAGAGAGTTTTCACAACCCAGGGATATTTCTGAGTTTCAGACATTCCACGGGATGATCAACCAAATAGGGAGGTTCCTACCAAATTTGGCAGAGGTCAATAAGGCTTTGAGGCAGTGGTTGAGGCAGGGTCAACAGTGGTGCTGGACTGTGGACTAGCAAACTGCTTTTGAGAAAATAAAAAAAAATCTTTTAAATTCCTCTGAAATTTTAGCACATATACAACCCATGACTACCAACCATGGTAGCTGCAGATGCATCGTCTACACGTCTGGGTGCAGTATTACTTCAAGTACAGATAAATGGTAAATGAAGACCAGTTTACTGCAACTCAATGTTACTCACAGACACAGAGAAAAGATATGCTACCTTTGAGAAGGAAGCATTTGTAGCAACATGGGCATGCAAGAAATTCTCAGGCTACATGATGGGATTGAGGTTCAAAATTTAAACAGACCATAAGCCACAAGTCACTCTTCTGAACATATAAGAGACTGGGAGGCTGCTATCTATAATCCAATGGTTCAGATTAATATTAATGAACGATGACTCCACAACAGAGTATGTTCAATGGAAGTGCCAGATGACAGCAGGTACACTATTGGGGATAAAAACAAAAAACTGCGGATGCTGGAAATCCAAAACAAAAACAGAATTACCTGGAAAAACTCAGCAGATCTGGCAGCATTGGTGGAGAAGAAAAGAGTTGACGTTTCGGGTTCTGTTGAAGGGTCATGAGGACTCGAAAGGCCAACTCTTTTCTTCTCCGCCAATGCTGCCAGACCTGCTGAGTTTTTCCAGGTAATTCTGTTTTTGTTTTACATTATTGAGGATACCTGTTGAAGAAGCCAATCTAGTGGATTAGCATTTCATTGAGGAGGTGGAAGTGTATACATCTCTCATTACTCAACATCTACTGGTAGCCAAAGAAGTTAGAGAAGGTAAAACAAGCACAGCAGCAAGCCCAAGAAAACTGAAGTCAGTGGGAATGAGGGGAAAACTCCCTACTGTTGAAGTCAAACCAAGCACAAAGGAAGATGGTCATGGTTGTTGGAGCTCCATCACCTTAGTCGCAGGACATCACTGCAGCAGGAGTTCTTTAGCATAGTGTCCTAGGCCCAACCGTCTTCAGCTGCTTCATCAATGACCTTCCATCATCATAAGGTGTCAACATGGTGAAGCTACAACACAGGACTACTTGCATGTCAAAGCAGCAGAAGCAGCATGTGTAGACAGAGCTAAGCGAGCCTGCAATCAATGGATCAAGACAAAGCTCTACAGTCCTGCCACCTCCAGTCATGAATGGTGGGGGACAATTAAACAACTCACTGGAGGAGGAGGCCCCACAAATATCCCCATCCTCAATGACTGGGGGAGCCCAGCACATCAGCATAAGAGACTTAAGCATTTGTAGCCACCTTTAAGCAGAAGTGCTGAGTGGATGATCCATCTCAGCCACCTCCGAAAGTCCCCAGCATCACAGATGCAAGACTTCAGCCAATTCAATGCACTCCATACATTATCAAAAGATGGCTGAAGGCCACTAAATACTGCAAAGGCTATGGGCCCTGACAGTATTCTGGAAATAGTACTGAAGGCTTGTGCTTCAGAACTTGCCACATCCTTGGTCAAGCTGTTGTACTGGCATCTGCCTGGCAAGGTGGAAAATTGCCCTGTCCTCAAAAAACAGGACAAATCCAATCCAGCCAATTACAGCCCCATCAGTCTACTGTCAATTATCACCAAAGTGACGTGGGGGTCATTGACATTGCTACCAAGTGGCAGTTACTCAGCAATAACTTGCTCACTGATGGTCAGTTTGGGTTCTGCCAGGGCCATTCAGCTCCTGATCTCATTACAGCTTTGGTCCAAACATGGACAAAAGAACTGAACTCAAGAGGTGAGGCAGAAGTGACTGCCCTTGACATCAAGGCAGCATTTGACTGAGTGTGACATCAAGGAGCCCTAGTAAAACTGGAGTCAAAGGGAATCAGGGGGAAACCTCTCCAGTGCGGAATTCATACCTAGCAAATAGGAAGATGGTTGTTGGAGGTCAATCATCTCAGTCCCAGGACATCATTGCAGGAGTTCCTCGGGTTTATGTCCTAGGCCCAACCATCTTCAGCTGCTTCATCAATGACCTTCCCTATACCATAAGATCAGAAGTCTGATTGTTCGCTGATGATTGCACAATGTTCAACACCATTCATGACTCCTCAGATACTGAAGCAGTCCATGTTCAAATGCAGCAAGACCTGGACAACATTTACCCTTGGGCTGGTAAGTAACAAAAAACGTTCATACCAAACAAGTTCCAAGATATGATCATCTCCAATAAGAGAGAATCTAACCATCTTCCTGACATTCAAGGGCATTACCACCAATGAATCCCCCACCACCAATGTCTGGGGGTTACCATTGACCATAAACTGAATTGGATGTAAATGAGACCATTCACATTATGTTGGGAAATGTATTTAAGACCACATGACTATCATAATCAGGTTCTCTCTTACAGCTTTGTGTTAAGGATAAAGTCTCATTCTAGATCTAGTTATTTTCTGTTATGTTTTAAATGAAGTAGATGGTAAACCTTACTTCAGAAGACTCCAACAGTAGCCATTAACAACACCTCGAAGATGAAAATATTAGATAGTGGTAGCAGGTAAAATGACAGCAGGAAAACAAATAGCGAGCAACTGAACAGTACATGGACAAGCAGCAGGTTCAAAAAAAAAGAATGGAGAAGTCATTGCCATTACCAGATTGTTTTGAGCAAGTTGCAAGTCTAAACCAAGCTGAAGCAAGGCTGAACTGACGCTGCAGATTTGCGAGGTACCACATGTTACAAAGCTGAGCAAGGAGAAGGTCAGTACACTTTTCTACGCAATGGGTGGTTGTGCAGATGATATCTTAGTTAGGCAAGGGGTCAACAAAGAAACCGTTGTATATGGCAAAGTAATGGAAGTGTTCGATGCTTATTTCAATCTCAGGAAAAATACCTTTGTTGAGTAGGCGAAGTTTAATAAGTTCACCAATGAGCAGGGGAAATAGTGATTCATTTATTAATGATCTACACCAACTGGCAGAAAATTGCAAGGGTGGCAACTTAAAGGAAGAATTAATTTGAGATAGAATCATTGTTAGCACCTTAGACAAAAACTTGCTGGGCCTCTTGCAGTTGAAAAATGACTTTTCAGTTGGCCAAGCAGGCTAAGGTTAGGAAACAGAATCATTCAGTACTTTGAGATGACTGGGAGACTCATTTGCAAAGAAGCACCAACTGAGTGGAGTTTGTTAACTTTCAAAATGTGGCTGTCCAGTTTTGGAAGAGGATGGGTGATTTTAAAGCAGTATGCCACAGCAAGGAGTTTACATTGCAGAAACAAAAAGAAAAACCTTCAAATGTTTGCAAAATTCAACAAATTGAAGACATTAATGATTTAGAGGAGCTGTTCCTGGGTGAGGTTGAAGGGTCAATGGGAAATTGTTGGAGTGCTGAAATTTTAGTTGATAGACATAAGACATGTTTTAAACTGGACACTGGCACTGGAGTTTTGGTTCTTTCCGACGCTGAACCATGTTGGAGTGAGATCTCCTTCAGTCATCAAGTGTAAAACTGCATGGAACAGGAGGCATACAGCTTAATGTCATGGGACAGATGAGCTGCAACATCTCAATATATAGAGAGGAGAATCACTGAAATCTAATATGTAATCCAGAACCAGGATTCCTCACTTTTAAGTAGAAGAGATGTGCCGATTTACAGTTGATCTACAGAGTACAGGAATTGGAAAACCAAGAGCAGCCTAAAGATTTCAGACCTGAATTTCCCCAGTTGTTCCAAGGGTTTGGGAAGCTGAAAACAGCTCATTACCGTACCCCCTGAAGCAAAGCAAAGGTGATTTCTTATGCCGAGGAAAATCCCTCACCCACTTCTGCAGCAGATTAAGCAGGATGTTGACCCAATGTTACAACAAGGAGCAATCTCACCTGTAACAAAATCTACAAGTTGGTGTTCAGGTGTGAGTCTGGTATTAAAATCAAATGGGTCATGAAGAATCTGTGTGGATCTCACAGAGTTGAATAAAGCTGTTGAAAGGGAAATTCATCCAATGCCAACTGTCGACAAGAGTCAGGCAAAGCTGGGAAAGAGTTTGATTTTCACTAAACTAAATGTCAATAGTGGCTTTTGGCAATTACCTTTTGATGAGAATCCAAATTACATACAACCTTTATTACACCATTTGGTTACTTTTTGGCATCACTCTGTATCTGAGATGTAGCCTGGAAGAATTGGAGGGAATCATTTGCCACATGGATGACGTCCTAATCCATGGTTCCACTACAACCAAGCATGATGCCAGACTGAGAGCTGTGCTACAATGTCCACAAGAAGCAGGACTTACCCTTAATAACAAATGTGAGTTCTCACTATTAAATTCCTAGGGCATGTTGTATATGTGCCAATGTCAGTGGAGGGCCTCAGAAAACTAAAGCAATTGAAGTATTTCCACTTCTTCAAAATGTCACATAACTCCAGTGGTTTATGGGGATGGTAAATCAAGTGGGGAAGCTCATGCCCAGCTTAGCAAATGTAAATGAATCACTACATCAGCTGCTAAGACAGAACCAGACTTGGTGCTGGGAAGAAGCCCAACAGAATGGATGGATGGATCAAGGAAATATTAATATCACCGGACATATTGGCTCATTGTGATCCAGAACTGCCTACGGTTGTTGCCGCAGAGGCATCATTGACTGGATTGGGGCCTGTGCCTTTCCAGACTCAGAGGAATGGTTAACCTAGACCTGTGAACCACGCACTTCATTCTTTGACCGAAACAGAACAAATGTATGCAGTTATTAGAAAAGAAGCCTTAGCTGCTATCTGGCTTGTGAGAACTTTACATACTATGTCCTGGGTCTTCAATTCACAACTGAGACTGATCTTTAGTTACTCTATTGAATGTGAAGGAATTAACAAAGATGCCGCCAAGGGTGCAAAGATATTGTATGAGGTTGATGAGATTTGATGCTACAACTAAGTATGTGCAAGGAAAGAAACAGTTTACAGCAAATGCATTGTTGTCTATGCCTGTAGCAAGGCCTGAACAAAGAGGTATAAATTTTGTTGAAGATTTGAAGGTGTTTACTTCACAAATGATCAAATATCTACCAGCTACAACATTACGCTTAAATGAGATCAGAAATGCACAAATGTCGGATGAAGAATGTACTCACATACATGAGTACTGCATCAGAGGATGGCTAGAAAGACACCACAAAATGTTATTCTGAGGTTATATTTTGAGCAAAGAAGACATCTCAGTGTGATTGATGATGTGTTAATTTATGAAGAGAGACAGGTTATACCTAGAGTGCCTCAACTCAATATACTTCAGAGGTTACACTAAGGTCACTTGGGCATCACAAAGTGTCATGCCAGAGTGAGACATTCTGCCTGTTGGGCAGGGCTCTCCAATTGCATCACGCGCACTATCCATCGGCTGGAGCAGACGGAATCACTGATGGCATTCTCAATTCCATCCAAACTGGGAGATGTCTCGGGATGAATCTTTTAGAGCTCAGATGGATAAATTTTTGAGAGTGGTTGACTACTATTCAAGTGGATAGATGTAAAATGTCTGCATGGTCATACGTCTGAGGCTGTCACTGCATCGTTGAAAGAAATTTTTATCACACATGGGATTCCAAGCCTCATCATTTTTGACAATGGCCCATAGCCTGCTGAATACTTCAGGGAGTTCACTGAACCTTACAAGTTTGCCCACATGACTAGCTTGCCAAGATACCTGCAAACTAATGGTGAAGCTGAAAGGGGAGCATGGGCAGTAAAGGCTTTATTGAAAAAAGAAGAATGACATTAACCTGCCATTGCTAAGTTATCATTCTACTCTAGCCCAGAATGGTCTGGCTCCATGTCAGCTTTTAATGGGAAGGAGATCGAGGATTCAGCTACCTACTTTTAGGCACACACTTAGACCATGCCCAACAGCAGCAGACTGGGGCAACATGAGGAAGGAGGAGGACTTGTACTGTGGAACTTAAATAATCACTGCAGAACACACAAACTACCAGAGCTCCAGCCTGGAGAATCAGTGTGGATTTGTGATCAAGTTCATCAAGGCCAAGTTCTTGAGAAAACACCACATCCGTGATCATATCTTGTGGAGACAGAAAATGGTATCCTGTGAAGGAACAGGAATGCACTAGTTTCTACAAGGAGGTGACCTTCTAAAGAGTTGACTAGTTCTTCAGGAAACTTTGAAGACGGCCTGGCTGGTGAACAGGTTTCCTCTGACAATTCTCATTCTACCCAACAGAATTCAAGAGAATGCATGGAGAGCTCAAATTCTCAATCCTCTCTGAGAGAGCTGAGAACATGGTCACTAGACTGGCAAAACCACCACAGCAGATGTCTCTGTGAATCAGAAATTAAATCAGAGGCTTGGCAGGAGATGCAGTATAAAGGGTTAACGTGAATAAGTAAATGAGATGGTTCACATAATCCTGGGGAAGTGATGTAAGATCACATGACTATCATGGTCAGGTTCTCTCTTGCAGCCTCTTGACAAGGATTAAGTCTCATTCTAGATGTAGTTATTCTTTGTTATGTTTGGAATAAAGTTGATGTTTAACCCTACCTCAGAAGAGTCCAACAATAGTCATTGTCAACACCTCAGACACAAAAACATTAGATGGACTAGCCATAAAAATACTGTGGCTACAAGAGCAGGTCAGAGGCTGGGAATTCTGAGGTGAGTAACTCACCTCCTGACTCCCCAAAGCCTGTCCACCATCCACAAGGCACAAGTCAGGAGTGTGATAGAATACTCTCCAATTGCCTGGATGAGTGCAGCTCTAACCACACTCAAGAAGCTTGAGTACAATCTAAAAGATGTACTGCAGCAACTCACCAAGCCATCTTTAACAGCACCTTTCAAACCCAAGACCTCTACCACCTAGAAGAACAAGGGTAGCAGACACATGGGAACACCACCACCTGGAAGTTCCCCTCCAAGAGACTCACCATTCTGACTTGGAAATATATCAGCGTTCCTTCACTGTCGCTGGGTCAAAATCCTGGAACTCCCTCCCTAACAGCACTGTGGATGTACGTACACCACTTGGTTCAAGTAGGCAGCTCACCATCGCATTCTCAAGGGCAATTAGGGATGGGCAATAAATGCTGGCCCGGCCAGTGACATCCCATCAAAGAATAATAAAAAAAAATCTGAACTAGTTAAGGGGACAGATTTATAAACTCAATGCAAGTTGTGTAAATTTGCAGAAAATACTGATCAGGGAATCATAGATTAATACAGATCAGAAATTCCTGACCAATATTTGCCCCAGGCAGAACTATAGCAGATGGATCAAACTTAATGGAAAGATACTAATGAGCTAGGGAGAGACCAAAAGATACGTAGGAGTGATAGGCACTCAGCACTGGCTATTTCGAAGCAGTATTTAACAAATCAAAACAATGCTGAGATATATTTCTTATGCTCTGATGTTTTGGGTCTGTTGACTGATAGAAATTGATCACTGTGATTAGTCACAACTCCATGATCATTACATCATGTGACAACCAGGATAGTTGAAGACAAACATGCCCTTTATTTTTCATCTAGTAATTCCTATGTTGCCAAATTATTTGGTGGTTAAATCTGAGGCTGAGCTCAGACCCCTCCTTGGATACTACCTTCAGTTCTAGACATCAAAATAGCCAAACTCTGGAAACTGTGCAGAGAAAGGGCCTCAGAGCTGATCCCCTTGAAACTTTGCTCTTGTGCTTGAAAGGTTTTAGTGTTGATGTTGGTTCAGGGTGGAATGCCAGTCAGGACACTTGATCTCTCATAGCCGTCTGAACCATCAGAACAGGCAGATGGAGCTTCAGTTTAGGATTTCATCCAAAATGTGGCTGTCCCATCATTCCAGTACTCTTTGCAGTGTCAGACTGCATTGTGAACTCAAACTCTACTCGGTGCCTCAACCCATAAGCTTCTGACCCCATTTCATCTGGAAAGCATTGTTACATTGTCTATCCATAATTTTAACGCTATAAAAATGATGCATGGTCAGCCTGTTACACCCAGTCTCTCATTATATTACATGTTATTGCCCTCACTGTTATCCTGGAATTGAACATGTCACATCGTTCAGTGCTGAATCTCTCTCCACGGAGTGGCTGATCTTAGTTGCATTGCTGTCATAGGCTGAGTGAAGGAGAGGGGTTGAAATCTAGGGCAATAAAGTCCTCGGCCTGTTCCAGCTCTGCTTGTTCCTGTGCTGTAAATTCCATGTAACTCTTTCGAGTACAAACATGTTTCCATCTGTTCCTATTCAGATGAAGTTACATTGTTTTTCATAGTTTGCTATTGTGAGATTTGAACTCTTGATCTTGGGGTTACAAACCCAGTACCATAACCACTTGGCTATTTAGGCCAAGCCTGTAAATTCCTTGTAACTCTTTCGAGTACAAACCCGTTTCCATCTGTTTCAGATGAAGTTACATTGTTTCATAGTTTGCCATTATGAGATTTGAACTCTTGATAATCTTTTAAATGAAAACCAAATCAACAAAATTGGGATAAATCAGGCACAGCCCCTAATTCAGGTCAGCTGTAAAACCAAGGACAAAGTTTAAAGGAACCTTACAAACTTTAAATCAAAATGTGATTAATGGGGTCAACAGAACACCCCAGTCCCCGTGGTGCCCACCGAGCACGGAAGGCCTCGAGAGTGTCAGCAGACACCGCGTGCTCCCTCTCCAGGGACATCCGGCAGCGAACGTAGCCGCGGAAGAGGGACAAACAATCGGGCGGTATTAACACGTTTCCATCTGTTCCTATTCAGATGAAGTTACATTGTTTCATAGTTTGCCATTGTGAGATTTGAACTCTTGATCTTGGGGCTACAAGCCCAGTACCATAACCACTTGGCTATTTAGGCCAAGAAGATGTAACTCTTTCAAGCACAAACCCGTTTCCATCTGTTTCAGATGAAGTTACATTGTTTCATAGTTTGCCATTGTGAGATTTGAACTCTTGATCTTGGGGTTACAAACCCAGTACCATAACCACTTGGCTATTTAGGCCAAGCCTGTAAATTCCATGTAATATACAACATCCAACTGGATGGCTAACGATAGTGATTAAGATTGCAAAATTCTTTAGTTCTGTAGCTAATAAAACCTGGACTTAAGTATTGAAAGATGACAAAAAGGCAAAAACGTGTCTGTGCAGAGGTTGTGCACAACCTGTTTCTGCTCCAAGTTACACATTGCTTATATTTATCATCTAAATAGAATAAAATTATAGTCATAAATTGAAAAGGGAAAAATCTGGAGGGTTTACCACAACTTTCTTTGTAACAGCTTCTGTAACTTCACCAAATTTAGTCTCTGAGTGGGCTGCGAGTACACTGATTCACAGGTGTAAGCTGTGGCTCATGGTGGTAACACTCTGGCCTCTGAATCAGTGGGTTGTAGGTCCAAGTTCCATCTCCAGAGACTTGTGCACAATATCCAATCTGGTACCTCATTATAACCCTGAGGGGTTGCTGCACTCAGAGATGTTATCCTTTGGATGAGACTCTCAGATTACACTCTGGCAGGTGTAAATGATCCAAGGACACTATTTTGAAGAACAGCAGGGTAGTTCTCCCTGGTGGCCTGGCCAATATTTATCCTTCAGCCAACAGCACTAATAAACAGATGATCTACTTATTCCCCTCATTGTTGTCTGTGAGAGCTTGCTGTGTGCAGATTGGCTGCCATGTTTTTTATATTACCATAACGACTACCCTTCAAGAGCACTTCATTGGCCGTAAAGTGCTTTGGGATATCCTGAGTTTGTGAAATGTGCAAATGCTTCTTCTTCTTTCATGTAATCTTTAATAATCCTGTGAGCATTTTTGTCTATATTTTTAAGATTATTATTAATATGGGCACAGGACTGCGGCCCAGAGACTAAATAAAAGTACATTCCTAACACAAAGAACAGGATTGGCAGGCCCCATAGAGCAGACATACAAACAGAGCAATCTAACATCAGTCATGGCTTTTCACTCATGAGCAGTACGCCTTGTGCATTGGAGGCATGCAAAACTTAAGCTCGGTGAAAAATGTTTCCGGTGGTGGGCCACAGGGGCTGGTTAAGGGTCATTAATTTGTTCTTCGCTCCTCTGGGGACTTTCCGGCAGATTCCTGTGGAGATGGGGATAACCCTGTATTCACAGCAATAGCGAAAACGTTGACTTATTCTACTGTTCGAGTATGTCCTGTTAATAGCGGGTTTTGCTATTACTCTGAATTCAGGGTAGCTCTCCCTCCAAATCATTATCTTCTCTCCAGCTGTTCCTCAAGAGCAATGAGTCACAAGAGACTCACGCTGAAGTCAGAAGACTTAAATCGGTCTCTGCCTAATGTATGTGAGCGATTAGACGGATATCCACCATGACAGACAAAGATTAAATTTGATTGCTAACTTTTTACTTTCTTCATTGAAAAGATACAGAAATCCAGAAACACTTTGTCATCAAATCATTCACTTTGTCAGCTCATGATTACTGAGGAACTTTTAATGTTTGATAAAAGTTGTCTGGAACATCAAACTTGAGGATGATTTTTAAAGTGATACTTTTCAGCAGATACTTTTTTCACAAGGGAATGCATTTAATATTGAAACAATATATCTGAATCATAGGCTGAAGGCAGTTTTTGTTCTGCGATAGCTGTTCCATGTTAAAGCTGATGAACTTTATCAAAGTCTCTGCTTCTTAGCGCTGAGACAGACTCTAATGATTGTCACAAATTCTGACTCATCATCAATCTCTGCCATAGCATTGCAATTGGAAGGAATGTCAGTACCAGAGTGGAGAAGGGAAGAGCAGAGTCAGGGAGAAAGGGAGGGGGGCAAATCGAGGGCTGAGGCAATGGGGTAGGGGAGAAGGTGAAGGCAACTAGTGGGCAGCAGGGCAAGGAAGCAGTAGAGAACAGAGGGAGGAAAGTCAATGGAGGTGATCTTCCATTTTCTAATAACCTTTGGTTTCTTTACTCGATGCATTACCACTCCCTTTGGGCTTTAGTTCCATGAACCTTTTTTGTCATTTAATCTCTCCTGCACCAGCCCTACCATCCTGTCACACATCTTTCCCTTTTGTTCTTCAACACCCTCTTCCCCCAATTCTACTTGCTCATAAAATGTTACATTTTTAACTTTCCTCAGTTCTGCTGAAGAGTCATCTCCACCTGAAACATTAGCTCTGCTTCTCTCCCCACAGATGCTGTCTGACCTGCTGAGTACTTCCAGAATTTTCTGAGGTTTTTTTTAGATTTTCAGCATCTGGAACATTTTGTCTTTGTCTCCATTCTTCAGTTTTATGTTTGCACCCCCACCAACCCCGCCAATTCCCCACCCCCCACCCCCCTCCCCCCACCACCACCACCCACCTCCCCTTACCACACTTCGCCAATGTGTCAGTCTCTTCAATCCTATAGATCCCACTTTCTGGAATTCTCTCCCGCCCCCTTCCCCTGCTTTCATTAAAGTCCTTAGGATGCACCTCTCAGAACAAGGCTTTGGTCACTTAGAGCCAGATTTTCGCTACCAATATAGGCAGCTCAAGTTAGGAAATTTTGGGCCAGATTTTGACTCCAAAGAGGTGGGGGCATGATAGGTTGAGGCCCGCAGACCCTGGTAGCAGATGATGGGTGAGCATGGGGGCGGGTGAGTGCTGAGGCAGGCTGGTTAGTAGGCCTGCATCAGTTCTCTGGAACTTTGTCCCACTTGTTTTAGAAGCTGTTAGGCCCTCCATCATCCCTCAACATCCACCCATCCCTCATGCCCCTTCATAGCACCATGCCCCTAATAACCCTCATGCCCCTTCCTGCCAACTCATGCCTTTCATGCCTCCTCCATGCCACCACATCCCCTCATACCACCTCCATAGCAATTCACCCAGAACTCAATATGGGCAGACCTCAGGAGCCACATGCAGATGAAAAAAAGATAAGCCACTAACAATCTAATAGAGCTCATACTCCCATTCATGAAAACGAATCAAAGATTTTAAATCCACTCATGTTCACTCTGTTATAAGTACAAACTTCTATTCAGTAACCACATCAATAACAGCTAATGCTTTAATAGTCTCTTTAAAATCTTGATTGAAATGTGAACTTAGCCCCGTCCCCTGCTGAGATAAATGCTTTTGTAGCTTTTGGAGTTCAGCAAAACATTCATAATGACCTCAGCTGTAATAACAACCCTTGGGAAATGTCAGCAAAGAACTCTATTGAAACTGGAGGAACAGATGGTAATGGCTTTTTTGAACATACACCAAATGACTTGTCAATTAAAGCTGTCCAGTTTTTTTAACTCTCACTGACAGTTTCAGCCTGTTTGTTTTCATGTTTAAAAGGCTAGGGATTTTAAAAAAAAACTTCAGACCATGACCCTTAAAAAGACCTTAGCCACCCTTCAACAGTGTTTATGACTACACCATCAGAGGCCTTGCAGGGGAGGAAGGCTGGAGGGTATATTGGAAGGTCGATGGGTGCCTGATTGCAGGGCCAGGCCAGGCAGGCATGCTGGATTCAGCATGTAAGGGGAAAGGGACATCTTCTGGCCCCAACAGTCTTGAGACTTGGGAAACCCAGTCAGTCAGGGTTAAATTTCAAATATTGAATAAAAACAAAGCATTAAGCCTCATTATACTGTTTAAAGTGCCAACCTGCCTCTTTGGAGCAAGTGCCTAGTGCCAACCTGCCTAGTGTCCTATATCTGTTAAAACTGGAACTAGGTGGGTTGGAGGCGGGTTGGGTTGGGATTCAGATTTTTAGCACTTTAACTGCCTACCGGATCCAAACCTGTCTGTTTCTTTAGAGCTAAAACATTCCTTCTGTACCTGACTACCTCCCCCAATCACTGAGGACCTCACTGTGTCTTTTAGTGGTTGGGCAGAAAGTCAAAGTTTTAACCTCTGACCTGCCCTAATCTCTGTCTGGGGATTGGCCAGTCCAGCTGCTTTTTAAACTTTCTGTCACTCTCTTAACTCTGGAAACATCCCAACACATCAGGTGGAATGTTCCCAGATTTGCACCAGGTGCTTTAGCGAGTGGGTAAAATGATGTTTTACCTGTTGAGCGCAATGGCGGCTTCTCATGCTGTATCGTCCCAAACCCACTGCATTAATTATGCATTCTCAGGAAACACGCAGTTTCCATGGCAGATGGGCTTTCAGTCACTCGCCATGCCATCACCTCACCACTTCATCACGCCAGGCACAATATTTAAAGTGCAGCCACGTGCACACCTTTCAGTGCTTCTAGCCCATGACTGCTGCATGGAAGACATGGCCCTGAAAGGCAAGATGACTGAAGCCCTCAGGTTCAATGATGTGTCCCTTGAGCACCTTTCAGATGCAATGGAGGCTTGACGTGGTGTCCCCTGCCCCTGCTCAGGCCGCAGAATGGGCAGCAACATCACTAATTTGGTTTGGGAGGCGGTGACAGTGATGGTCAGTGCCAACGTCCTGCAAAAGAGGACAGCCAACCAGTGCCGAAAAAGGATGAATGATCCCTTCCGTTCTGACAGGATAAGTCACTCTTCTCATCACTCTCAACTCACACACTCACAAACACATCACACATCCACAAGACCCTCACTCACTGCCAGTTCCAGAAACATCACCATTCTCTCTCACACACTCACCTTCGTTGTCCTCACCCTGTCCATGGGACCCAGACATGTCTGGCAGATGTCCTGCTTACACTCTATATTCATGCAGGACAGGCTGAGAGTCTGCAGACTGACGGAGGAATGCTTGAAATCAAGGTCCTCATGGACTTTGAAAACAGAGCCATCCAGCTGGCTGGCGAGGATCTGGACCAGTCCTGTGCCAACAGTGAAGTCTGTGGTGCTCTGCCAAGTAAGGATCCAGCAGTGCAACATCCATCAGACAACCATGCTGTGAGTGATATGTCCTGTTTCACAGACCACTGCCATGCACTAATTATCTTTCCTTACTTTCACAGGCACATCTGGGAAGCTGCGAAAATAGTCTGTAACCTAATGCCTCCAATCAAGGGAAGCTCAAAAGAGGAATCTGCTGAAACCCTCCCTGAAGTCCCATCGCAAAGTGCGATATGCTCACCCACCCACACCCTCCACCAGTGCAGAGACACACACCTCGGTGGGACCTAGCTTTGGAGCAGCCCCGGGATCACAATCTAGTGAGCATATCGCACTTTCTGATCCACCGCAGGCAGCAACAGTGATTACCCAGGTGTCTGGCACTCAGAGGACGGCTGGAGGCCTGTAATTTGCTGAGTCCGAGTCAGATAATGAGCCTCTGGCCTCAGTCACGTCACAGTTGCTGGAGATGCAAAGGCAAGTTCGGAAACATCAGGAAGGGATGTCTGCTGCATTCCTCAGATTGCAAGCCACGATGGAGGAGTCTGTCCACCTTCAGGCTGAGGTGATAGCGGCGGCATTGCAATGCACCGAGGTCAATACTGGCAGGATGGTGGCCGCCATGGAAACCTTGGTCCAGGACCTGGCTCCTACATGGCTGCGGGGGCTGAACTTCATCACTGATACTATAGTTGGCCTCCAACAGTGTGTACATGAGGGGGGTGCGGGGCAGCTCAATCTCACTCCAGCTACCCCTTCTCCTCAAGGAGTCAGCCAGGGGCCCTTGGGCATCCATAGGGAGGAGGATCAGCAGGTGCACACCCCGAGCCATCCACCCAGATGACTCCAGGAGTGTCTAGCCCATCCGAATCCCCTCTTCCTGTGACCTCAGCAGCTCCAGCTCCACAGGCCGAGGAGGGTGCCACTGCCACACAGCAGGATCACAAAAGCAGGCCGGGGACCTCCAGGTCTTGGCCCTCCAGACGACACCCATCAAAGTCATCACAGCAGGTCGTAGCAGTCAGCAGGGTGCCTCCACCTCCGCTGTGGACATCCGGGGAGCACCAAGATATAGTGGCAGGGTTAGGATAGTTACAAAGCCTAGGCATGGGTGTTAGTCACTTATACATAATGTTCACTATTGTAAATAAACTCCCAAGAATGTTTCCCTGCCTATGACTCCTTGTTCTGATGAGCAGCGTTTGTGCCACTCAGTGTCACTCAGATATGAAATCTTTCTGCACAAGATAAAGGCAGGTATCTCAGTCCAGGGCCTCTTCTCTGTGCTCTGTACAACTTTCAAACCAAAGTGATGGTCCGGCCTCACACGCCCTGGACACATTACTGATGCCTGCACCTCAATGGTGCTGGTCATTGCTGCCAGAATGTCATGAACAGGCATCACAGAGTTCTGTCATTCTTTCTGTAGGCTCTCAGCACCTTTAAGGTGGGGCTGGCCCCCATCTTGTCAGCACCTGTGACCAGTGACTCTGTGCTGCTGAAGGGCTGAGGTGCTGAAAGCGGACAAAGAATCAGTTGCTTCTAAAGTTTCAAGGCTGCGTTTCTATGATGTGACCCTGACCATAGAGCGCAAGCGAGCTGCCCTTAGCCACACAGGAGTCAGACAATCTCATAGGCTATGTGAAGATCTATGGGGTGTCCTCACTGCATGTCGTAACCAAACAAGTGACTATTCGGGCCTCCACTGGGTCTCCATGACGGGAGCCTTATCACAGAGGATATTGCACTGCCATAAGCCAGACTGGAGTCAAATGTTCCCAAATGTGATGTGAGGATCTCGGGGGTCACCGCACTGCATGTCATCATCATCCTCCACTAATCTAACAGCTATGAGGGCCTCCCGAGCACGCCTTTCTCGTCTGGCCTGTGTGAGGGCCTCATCCCCATTATTACCTTCAAAGACCTCCTCAATCTCATTCCCATCGATGTCTTCCTCATCGGAGGAGATGTCCAGCTCCTCCATCTCCACCTCAGCCAGCTCCTCTCCCCATTGCAGTGCTAGGTTGTAAAGGGTGCAGTAGGCAGTGACAGTGCGCAATACCCTCTGTGGACTGTATTCCAGGACCACATCGGTCCAGGCATTGGAGACTCATTTTCAACATTCTGTTTGTCGAGCAGACATCAAGCACACCAAGGTGTGAGCTGCAGCATGAGCCTTATTATGGCATCGCTCTGCTGGAGTCTGAGGCCGCCGCATGGGTGTCATCAGCCACAGCCTCTGTGGGTAGCTCTTGTCCTCAAGGATCCAACACTGCAGTTTCTGTGGACCCTAGAATACATCAGGGATCTGTGACCGACTGAGGATGTAGGCGTCGTGCACACTCCCTGGAAACCGTGCGCACACCTGCAGGATGCGTTTGTGGTGGTCGCATACCAGCTGCACGTTCAGTGAATGGAATCCCCTGCAGTTGACCCCTTGTTGAGACGGAGATCTGAGTGCCACGTGAATACAGTCGATGGTACCCTGCACCTGTGGGAAATCTGAGATCTGGGCGAATCCAATTGCGCTTGCTTCCTGGCTTTCCTGGCCAGGGGCAAAATGCACAAAGTTGTCCCTCGCGAAGATGGCACCTGTGACCTCATGGATGCATTTGTGGGTGGAGGCTTGTGAGATCCCACAGAGGTCACTTGTAAGCCCTGAAAGGAGCCATTGAAGTAAAGACTGAGCGCTACGGTCACTTTCACAGCCACTGGCAGTGGATGCCCTCCATGTCCCCATGGCGCCAAATCCTGCAGCAGGTGGCAGATGTAACTGACCAGTTCCCAAGACATGCTCAGTCTTCATTGACACTGGTTGTCAGTCATCTGCTGGACCTTGAGTCTAGCTGGGTGCCAGCCAATGAAGGCTCGCTGTGGCTCTTCAGTAGCATGTGCAGGACCCCAGCTGCCCCTTCTTCCTGATGGTACTGTTCCCCCCTCTGTGCAGCCAGGTGCCTCCAGCACTATCTTATTCATCACCTCTGCTCTGTATGTCACAAGGCATACAGCTGGGTCACCAGGCTCCTTGCTCCTGATGTACTCCTCCTGCAGGATGAAAGAGAGAGATGCATGGGTTAGCTTGGGTATAATAAGAACCTCTGTTGGTTAAGTCTGAAGGTGCCTTAACACATCCCAAAGAGTGCTGGCCACCACTTGGATGCGATGCTTGGCTGCCCAAAACACAAACCCCTCCGCCTCACTCCACCTGATCGATTGGTGACAGTTTCGCCCACTGGACTGCATGCTGTGCTCTCAGCTCAGGCACAGACATTCTCCTAACCCACACTGCAAGGCTGCACTGTTAGCTTGAAGCATGGGGGAGACAGATCCAAACGAGGATGATGACATTGCAAGGGGTGGTGAGCACCTCCACCAGTGACTGCTCCATGGCCAGTTTTAGCAAGGAGATTGTACAACATGTGCAGTCATCCAACTGTACTGTAGTCCACTAAAATGCTCATTAGTTTGCAGTCTGTGCCCGAGGGGTGTAAAGCTCTGGAGTACATGGTGGCTCTTTGATGTCTCTGCATTGCTTGAGTGGGCAGATAAGCTAGAGGCCTGACTCCAAGCATGTCAACGTGTCAATGTCTGAACAGTCTCAGCTGTAGAGGACCTGTGAGTTTATATATGGTTTCCCTAATACGTGGCAGCTTCTCTCTCCCCCACCCTGCACATGCCTGTGTACTACTTTCAACCACAGGGCAGCCCTTGCCCCCACACCTCCAACACGCCTCAACCTTGAAGTCCAACAGGCGACCCAGGCAAGCGCTGCGCAATGTTACTGTGTATTCACCTGAGAGCTGCCCTCGAGGTGCAGCCCACCAAGTGCACGCCTTTTATTTGCTGTTGTGAAACAGTTGGTGTGATTGCACACTGACATGGACAGAAAATCCAGTGTAGGGGGGATGATTCCGGTAGGCTGGCCTTATAATGATATGCAGTTGTATGACAATGAGATTCCCGATGTCGGATGGCAGGAAACGGAGGGGCTGAGCGGACATTTGCAAACTGGTTTCACGACGTTGTGAAACCGATTTTTGGCCTTCTCGCCAAAGTGTCCGCTCATGCTACCGAACACGCCTGACACCAGCGGGCACAGACGATTCCACCCATCAGGTGTGAATGCTTACTCATACACCTCCCTTGTATCAAGCTGATGTACCTTACAGGAAAACACCATTCTAAACAGACACATCACTTAAATTCCAATGCACATTCTCTGAAAGCTTGTTAAAGATTTAATCCACTGAAAACTGAATGTAACCATGTAGCAACATCTTAATAGAATTTCCTGCAATTTCCTTCAGGTCAAATAAGTAAAAATAATAATAGTTCTCTCTTATTCATCCTTCAGGGTGAATTTCACCATGTTCATCATCTGAGGTGTTTGGTAGGATTTTGATTGGTACATAGGTAACACCTAAGGCTGCTTTATTCTTGGGTTAATGATCGTGATTTGTGTAGGAATTGGATTATAGTGAGGGAGAGTTGTGCATCTTCGGCCTGACTCTCTTGTCCTGACTTATCCTGGCCCAGTGATAAGAC
This sequence comes from Carcharodon carcharias, assembly GCF_017639515.1. Taxonomy (NCBI): domain Eukaryota; kingdom Metazoa; phylum Chordata; class Chondrichthyes; order Lamniformes; family Lamnidae; genus Carcharodon; species Carcharodon carcharias. Next base: position 54,300,267 of record NC_054485.1, on the reverse strand, counting down.
AAGCCTAGATGGCTGAAGATAGACCTGGATTCCATGGGTGACCAGAACGTCTTTTGTGTCTTCTTGAGCTCTCGGGTAGGAGACCTGATGGCTACCCTCACCTGGTTTGGCCTATCAAAGTGGTTTACTGGGGTGCAGCCACTGTCAAAGTCTAACAGCTACTTGTAGCCAAAGGTGAGCATTGAGTAAAGGTGAAACCCAATACAGGTTGAGCCACTTCAAAGAGGTGCTACTCTTCTCTTACACCCCTCACACCTCAATAAAAGTAACTTGGAGAGGGGCAGGGGCAACCAGCTAGGGTCTCTGTTTCTGAACACTCTTCAGTGGATCCTGGTAAAACCCTAATAATAATCGGAGTAATAATGCTCATATACTAATGGTAGAAGCAGTAGCAGTGCATTAATATATTGATATGGGACAGGAACCATTATTCACTCTCTATGAGTCTTTACCTGTTAGGTAGAGAACATAAAGGTGTTATGGACAGGAGGGGGTTAATTTAAACAGCACTAATCTCTCCTCTCATCACCTGTCCATAAAGAGAAAGGTGTTTTGATTTGTTTTCCTCTTTATAAGTGGCATATTTCCCAACCCCTCGGTTTTTGTGTGATCCAATTTTCTAGTAATAACCCCACAGCAAACTCAAGATAGGATGAACTCAAAGGGTTGGTTTATTTACACACATTCAAAATGTAAAAACGGGTTCACAATGTCCCCTTGCCTTCAGATAGTAAAGGGAGGGATAGAGAATAGAAAGATTTACAGTACAGAGACCACAGAGAAAATAAATATTGTTTCATGTGCTTCGCAGATTCCAGAGTCAAAGTGCAATGAGGTATTCCTTCATGGGTTTCAGTGGGATGAAAACCAATGCTGGATAAGTTACTTTTCTGGTGGTGTTGACTTCACACGATGAGAGAAGCACGCAGAGATGAATCATCCTGGTAGGTGATGGTACAAAACTTCCAGCAGAAGCAGTGTAGATGGGACCAGATGTTCAACCTGGGCAGAACTCGTTTTCTGGGAGACTGCTAGTCAGGTGGTAAACAGCAGACTCAGCTATGCAGTTCAGCAAGGCAATATCACTTGTTCCATAAGCCAGAGGCCCATTTCACATGACTCCCACCTCTCACCAGGTCTTTAACAAAGGATGTGGATCAGTCATCTGGATTCCAGAGGCTACTAAATGTCTCTGCCATTAGGAAATGAAAGGAAGGTTTTAGCCGACGATCCATCCCCTGTTGGCCAGCCTGGGCTATTAAATGCAGATGGCCTTCATATAGCTCTCCCTGAATTTGGGCTGTACAGTCCCTAGGTGATCATTTGTAGCTCCTCAGGGATAATAAGGTGTGAGATTTCCAAAACTGCAAAGTTGCTTCTTTTGGTCTGGGGTCACACAGATATAATTTCAGCCATTTTAAGGAGCTTTGTTCAGTTTTTAAAAATTTTACAAATAGCCATGAGGATATCTGTAAATATTTTCACAAAAACATACAGTGTGAGGCCTTACTCCCTCACAAAGTTTTAATCCCTATTGGCATTTCACTGTTTAACCCTTTTCACATTCAAATTCCTCTATGTTTCATTCCTCTTGAGCAGTGGCAATAAGTGTCACACAAGGAATTTTATCCAAGAACATTACCAATAAATGTCAAATGTGAGGAATCTCCAGCATCAAAAGCAAAATGATTATGAACCTTACCCTTCATGATCATATTGAATGGCAGGGCAGACTTTATGGGCTGTGTGCTCTACTCCTGCTCCTATTTCTTGTGTTTTTATGTTCAACAACTTGGGAAAATTCCAAATAAACAGCTGAAGAGGAGCCCAGTGAGTACGATTTCAGCGCAAAGAGCTTTACATAGCAACACTGCAACATTTGGATTCCAGTCCTCAATGTCTCTCAAGATAATCTGTATAATGGTGCCACATAAAGTTATATTCCACACAATTTCACATTGGCTTAGTGCAAAACATTAAACCTGCTTTAACTTATTTCCTCGGTTCAGGTTTTCCTGTTAACTGACCCTGCCTCATTCATCTCGGTCATGGTCTTAATTTTAAGCTTTAACCTGCCCCCTGCATTCTCCAAAATTGTATAGGAATTGCAACAGAGATTACTGCCCTCTGTGGAATTTTACCATTCTTTAGAAAGAAAGAGGAGGTTTTATGATGTGAATGTAACAGTGAATTTGCACCAAGGCCTCACAAACATTATTGTGATAACTAAATAACCTGTTCCAATTGTCTTGGTTCAGGAAGAAATGTTGATCAGACCCAGAAAACTGGGAAAACTCACCAAACCTTCATCAAATTCTACAAATGTATCTTTTCTGTCCATGGATAAGTGGGATCCATTATTGGGATTAAGAAGCCAAGCACAGTAAACTGTACAATATTTTAAAAATAACCATTGTATTAAAATTTAAATTGATGTGAGATCTCCCTGCAAATATTGACTTATTTCCAGGAACTCTTGTCATGATTAACTCACTCCCAGCGACTCCAACTTATACTAAAACACTGTCAGTGATTTCTTGCGTTAGGGCAAAGTATTTACCTCAGTGGGCGAGTACACGTCCGACCCGCTCAAACGTAAAATGATGTGTGTTGATATCAGCAAGGGTCCTGCCAAAAATTAAAAGGCCTATTAAGGCAATTAACAAGGTAATAAAAATAAAATTGTCACTGCCGGTCCAACCTTACGGTAGACGGGCAGGCGAAAAGGCCAAGCATGGGCAGGCTGAGGTTCCCTAAAGCAAATAAAAACCAAATAAAAATTTTAAAATTTAATTAATAACATGTCCCTGCTCATGTGACAGAGTCTTTATTCTTTCTTTATTTTAAACCTCTTCATCTCCCTGAGGCAGCTCTGTGCCTCAGGGAGATTTTCAAGTGCTCACTTGTGTGCATGTGCGAAGTTGGCTCTCGCCCCACTCACCCTCCTCTCCCGGCCTGCACAGGCAGTACTGAGCACTGCCACTCATGTTTCAGGCTGGGCAGGCCTTAATTGGCCCGCCAGTGTGAAATCGCCTTCCGGTCTCGATCACGGGCAATGGGCGGCTTCCTGGTCACCTCCGCCTGCCCCCGCAGAGCCCGCCCAACAAGGGCAAAATTCTGCCCATCGACTCCAGGTGCCACCTGTTAATTTGCTACCTCTGCTATGATTCCCATACCTTTCTCCCTGAATGAGTTGGCCTATCACTCCAAGGAAACTGGCTGCCCTCTGTTATGGCACGGTGGATGGTAAATGCTGAGCTGCTCAAGTCCCAGAAGGAAACTTGAAACAATTGTCATAACTGTTCGAAATTTGTACTTTATTTCGAAATGCGTGCCTTGAATTCAGTAGTAATGAGCTCACCATGACTTAATGGGTTTTTTTTACAAAGCTAAATTAAACATTTATTAAAAGAAGAAAAGATTTTAAGCACATTCATAGGTCTACAAATTACTACTGTAATAACTCCTAAATCTTCTAATTAATCCAGCTACCAGTTTGACCTCTGTTCAGGCTATAGTAAGCCAAGATAGATTTCAACAGATAAAAACAAAAAACTGCGGATCCTGGCAATCCAAAACAAAAACAGAATTACCTGGAAAAACTCAGCAGGTCTGGCAGCATCGGTGGAGAAGAAAAGAGTTGACGTTTCGAGACCTCATGACCCTTCAACAGAACTGAGTGAATATTAGGAGAGGGCTGAAATATAAGCTGGTTTAAGGTGGGGGGGGTGGTGGTGGGGGGAGAGAAGTGGGGGGTTGTTATTGCAGGGACAAGCAAGCAGTGATAGGAGCAGATAATCAAAAGTTGTCACAGACAAAAGAACAAAAGAACACAGAGGTGTTGAAGGTAGTGATATTATCTAAACGAATGTGCTAATTAAGAATGGATGGTAGGGCACTGAAGGTACAGCTCCAGTGGGGGTGGGGTGGAAAAACTAGCAGGGCATAAAAGATTTTAAAAAATGGGAATAGGTGGGAAAAGAAAAATCTATATAAATTATTGAAAAAAACAAAAGGAAGGGGGAAGAAACAGAAAGTGGGTGGGGATGGAGGAGGGAGTTCAAGATCTAAAGTTGTTGAATTCAATATTCAGTCCGGAAGCCCAACGCAAACTGGAGGAACAGCACCTCATCTTCCGACTAGGCACTTTACAGCCTTCCGGTGCCCTACCATCCATTCTTAATTAGCACATTCGTTTAGATAATATCACTACCTTCAACACCTCTGTGTTCTTTTGTTCTTTTGTCTGTGACATCTTTAGATTATCTGCTCCTATCACTGCTTGCTTGTCCCTAAAACGACACTACCCCCCCACTTCTCTCCCCCCCCGACCTTAAACCAGCTTATATTTCACCCCTTTCCTAAGATTCACCCAGTTCTGTTGAAGGGTCATGAGGACTCGAAACGTCAACTCTTTTCTTCTCCGCCAATGCTGCCAGACCTGCTGAATTTTTCCATGTAATTCTGTTTTTGTTTTAGATTTGAACAGACCCATGCAGAGCACACAATACCCTGGACAGTGATAGTCGAAGTGAATTCTCCTAGCTTCGGTTCCTGTGGACAGCAGCTTGATACATACAGGCTGGAGGCTTTTCACACTTATTAGATCTTAGAATTTATTCCTCCTTACACACAACCTCATCTCTTTTATACATGTTTCTCCCTTTTTAATGTAAATCTCACTGTTCAAATATATCTTTGCAATTTTCCTTTTTCCATAATATAAATCTTCCATAGTATTCATATTATTAGTAATCTTTGGGAAAAATATCCACACTATTTGGCTTAACTTCTTATGGCTAGGTGTAACATCCCACCACCTCCTTGAAATTCAAACTACTCTGGTTTATCTAGAAATGCAAATGTTCCTCACACCTCACATCCTAAAACTTCAGCCATGTTTACGTATTTAGCATTTCAAACCTATCTTCTCTTTTGATAACTCAAAAGCTCCAGACCAGCTGTCTGCAATTTAATTAAATCCCTCCACACACATACCTACACACAGAGAAACTAATCCAAACCCCACTATTAACCTGCCTTTACCATAAATCATAATAATATTATGAAAGCCACTATATTTTCATGACATCTCTGGTACCTCGCCCAATGGTTACTGTGGGCAAGCCAAGGTTATGCCTGTCAATAGACTAATCAACCATGACAGGCCATATTGGAAAAGATCAGTCCTGTAGTTTGTTTTGTATCCTCTCACATACTTTTTTCCCCTATTGGGAATGGCAGTGAGGTCTTGGAAGGATTAGCAGAGTCATTATCAATCTGTCTGAGCTGTGTCGTGATTGCTCCTCCTGTGGCCAACACACCTTGGAGTGGGACCTATCCCAGAGCCTCTGGCTCAGAAGCGGGGCACTGCCCACAGTGCCACAAGATCTCCAGTCATGTTTTTACTTGGTATTTATATTTACATTGATTGTTTTTCAGACTGGAGAAATGTATACATTGGTTGGTACTAGAACCACTGCTTTTCTTAATGTACATTGATCACAGAATCTTCACAGTGTAGAAGGCGACCATTTGAGCCCATCCAGTCTCCACTGGTTTGCTTAAAGAACATTCTAAGTAGTCCCACTCCCCTGCCATATCCCCGTAAGCTTGTCCATTCTTTTTTTTCAGATAGCAATCCAATTCCTTTTTAAATACCTCGATCGAACCTGCCTCTACCACCCTCTCAGGAAGTTTGTTCCAGACTCCAACCACCTTTTGGGTAAAAAAAATTCCTCACATCACTTTTACATCTTTTGCCAATTATTTTGAATCTGTTCCCCCTAGTTCTTGATGCTCTCTTGAGTGGAACAATTTTTTTACTATTTACCCTAATCATGCCCCTCAGGACCTTGAATACTTCTATTAAGTCACCTCTCAGCCTTATTTTCTCCCAGGAAAACAGTCCCAACCTCTCCAATCTATTCTCATACCTACAGTTCTTCATCATAGGAATCATTCTTGTGAATCTCCTTTGTACTCTCTCCAGTACCTTCACATCCTTCCTCAAGTATGGTGCCCAGAACTGGATGCAGTGCTCGAGATGAGGCCTAACTAGTGTCTTATACAAGTTCAACTTGACCTCCTTACTCTTGTACTCAATGTCCCTATTAATAAAACCTAAGGTTCCGTATAATTTATTAACTGCCATCTTCAATGACTTATTCACATATACACCAAGGTCCCTCAGTTCCTGTATCTCCTCTAGAGTTTCTCCCTTTAGTTTATACTGTCTTCCATAGTCCTCTTGCCAAAATGAATCACTTCACACTTCTTTGCATTGAACTTCATCTACCACTTGTCTGCCCAATCCACAATCATGTCTATGTCCTTTTGAAGTTCAAGTCTATCCTCAACACAGTTGACAACGTTTCCAATCGTCGTATCATCTGAAAATGTTGAAATCATGCCCTGCACATCACAGTTTAGGTTATTAGTATATATCAGGAAGAGTAAAAGTCCCAACACTGATCCCTGGGGAACTCCACTACAAACCTTCTTCCAATCTGAGAAAACATCCATTAACTACTACTCTGTTTCCTGTCACTCAGGCAATTTCTTATCCAAGTGCTGACTTTCCCTTTTATTCCATGAGCTAGAATTTTGCTCACAAGTCTGTTGTGTGGCACTGTGTAAAATATCTTTTGAAAATCCATATACACATCAACAGTTTTGCGCTTATCAACCTTTTCCTTTACCTCCCCTAAGATTCCAGAAAATTAGTTAAACATGATTTTGTCTTAATGAATCCATGCTGACTTTCCTTAGTTATCCAGCACTTGCCTAAATGACTTTTGATTTTGTCATGAACTTTCATTTCCAGAAGTTTCCCTACCACTGAAGTCGAGTGTGTAATTGCTGGCTTTATCCTTGCACCCCTTTTTGAACAAGGGTGTAACATTCACAATTCTCTAGTCCTCTGGAACCATGCCAGTGTCTGAGGAAGAGTGGAAGATTTTCAATAGTGCCTCTACAATTTTCACTCTCACTTTCCTTAGTACCCTTCGATGTATCTCATCCTGTTCTGGTATCTTATTAATTTTAAGTAAAGATAGTCTTTCTAAAACCTCCCTCTTCACAATTGTAATTTCTTTCAGTGTACCAGTTACCACCTCTCTCACTTCAGCCTGGGTAGCATCTACTTCCTTTGTAAAGACTGATGCAAAGTATTCATGTGTCACATGAGGGGACATGTCAGGGATCTTTTTTCTATTTTTAATATTTTTAACAGTCGGGGCGATCTCCGTGAGGCAGCACTTAGCCCCAGGGAGACAAGTGTGCTCTTTCTATGCATGCGCGAAAGAGGGCACTCTCAGGTTTAGGGATTTCCCGCCCCCCACCCGCACAGGGAGCGCATAATGCTTCTGTGCGGATGTCATGCTGGGCGGGCCTTAACTGACGTAAAATGGCAGCACACCTCCAATCAGTGGCACCAATCAGAGGCGCACCTACACGTGCCTGCATTTCAACTTTGCCCCCAGCAGGGGGAAAATTCTACCCATAGGACCAAATTTTTGCAGATTCTGGAGACTTCACTGACCTTTATAAATGACAGAAGGAATTCATTTTCTCTGTTCAGTGAAGGTTGGGGCATGAAGTGCACAGCTGCGGATTACTAATTGGCTGAGTCATTTAAACTCAGTATATAGGAGACGCAGATCCCGTTTCCGAAACAGCCTCAACTTGCAGTGTGCATTCCACAACTTTCTGGTTTATGTAAATGCTCTTTAAGGGTGGATAAGGTATGCAGAACTGTAAAGTTATTTAAATCCCCTGCCCTTTAAAATATGAAAAAAAACTGCTGGCTTTTGTCTGTTAGAGGGAAAAAATGGTTCTAACATTTTCAACAGATGTTTGTCGAAATAACCCAAGGTGCAATCATTGCAGCATTATTACTGTTTGATTGCTTCCACAGTCTGTCATTATCACAGTGTGGGGTGTTGGAGGTGGGGGGTGGGGCTGTCAGTTCACAGTTTGATTGACAGCTCAAAGAGGTTGTTAAAGGATTAGCTATCTTTAATTTGGAATTATGAATGCAATGTTTGTTTTTATAATGGATTAAGCTCTTGAGGGGATTTAAATGTATTGAATGGGCTTTCATGAATGAGAATTTTTTTTTATAGCGAAGCCTATAATAGATATTTGGAACTGAATTTTATTCCAATTCAGCATATCTCCTGCCCATGGTGGATACTAGGTGAGTTTGCAAGGAAAAAATGTAGACTGGGAGACAGGGGCTGGCATGAATTGGCACTAAGTTGGCAGGGGGGGCTATAAGGGGCCATGGAATGAGTGGGATGCATGGGATGGCAGGAAGAGGATGAAGGGCAATGGGAAGTGGGTGGGGGAATGGGTTGGCATGGATAGAGCTTGGGGAGTGGGTGGGGGTGTGAAGGAATGACAGACTGTGAGGGGTGAGAGGCATATGGCCTAATTTTTTAACAAAACAAAGTCCCAGTGCACCAAGGTGAGCATTTTAATCAGCCCACCTCAGCACTCGGCAGCCCCTGTGGCCACCTCCGATCTGTGTATGGGGGCGGCATTCCAGACTCGTGGCCCAGTACAAAAATCGTACCATTTGGGGCCCATTTTCCCAACTCCCTGCCTCCATAGAATTTTCCCCTCTCAATGCTGAGTGAACCTGTGTTGGGAGGCCCAAAGTGGAGGCATGCAGGGGCACAGTTTTAAACGTACCTAACAATTTCCAACAGGCACCATTTTCCCTGGGGCCTGACATGCGCTGGATCATGACCTTGTGTTCATGTAAAGTGACATCAGGGTCACCAGATGAAAGGCTGCAGCAAATTTAATTTTCATCCCCACTGTATGTTCGTCAAGGTGGAACTGTTTTGGAAGCTTCTGGTAAATAAACTGGCCTCATCAAATTGTGAACAAAATGTGAGGACCTTCAGAAGTGTGGGAAAGTTATCTACTTTGTTTTGGTAGAGTTGTTTTTTTGCACTTTCTTAACTTTGTGAGTGTCAGGGGTTTGGACCAGGGCATGTGGAGGAGGTAGAGGAGATGTCGCTGGTCACATGCAGCCTGGCCACACAACAGCCACCATTAGGGCAATAGTATTTGCATGGAGGTGGCACCATTCTTCACTGCCATTCCAGGTGTGCTTGTGAAGCCGGGGCAAGTTCCGGCTCGCCTCCCAGCTGTCCAGCAGCAGCACCAGCCTTTGACAGTCTTTTCATTGATCCCAGGATGGGAAGCACCGACGTCCGGACAATGTCCTCCAGGCCCCAAGCGCATCCGCTTTTCCGGCGGGACAGCATACGGTATGAGTGAGCCCTGAAGTGGGCCACAGACTTGGCGTGGGAGTGAAGGTGGGGGGGAAGATAGGGGTGGGTGTTCTGGTGTGGGCAGGAGGGCCCCACGAGCCTCTATTTCATCAATTTTTTCTAACTTCTGTCTGAACCCAATCAGATCCATTACCTGGCCGATGGTTAATAGCAGAAAACTCGGTCCCATGGCACTCCTGCTCCTCCTAATGCACACGGTTCTCCTAATGTCCTGGCCAATATTTACCCCTCAGCTAAAAAGGATTATCTGGCCATTATCGCATGGCTGTTTGTGGGAGGGTGCTGTGCACAAATTGGCTGCTGCTTTTCTTATGTTACCACAGTGACTGCATTCCAAAATGTCTTCATTGGCTGTGAAATGCTCTGCGACATCCTGAGGCCATGAAAGGCCATATAAATGAAAGTCTTTCTGTCCCACTTGCCAGTGAAAACAGTTTCTCCTTATTTATTCTGTCAAAAGCTCTTAACCTTCCCTGCCCTTCAGAGAACAATTCTAGTTTATCTACTCCCTCCACAAGTCCAGATTGAGAGTGTGGTTTACAACTATTCTTGATGTTGTGGCTACAATTGAGAATAGAGCTGTGATACTGATACTGCCTTTCAAAGGGGCCAGGCAATGCAGAAAGCTTCAGTAATGAGCAGAGAACTGTTTATAAAAGCACAATACTGTAGAAACTCTGAAATAAATACAGAAAACGTTGGACCATTTGCTCCTGTCAGAACATGATGTAATATCCAGAGCCACAGAGAGAGGGGGAATGCAGCAGGCAAAGTACAAAAGATGGTGAGTGGAATGGGCTGAGCGAGACAGAAAATGAGAGAGATGAAGAGAACAAGGTAGGAAGTAGAGAGCAACAGAACGAACAAGAGAAGAATAATTAACTGGGAGAAGCTGATGTTAATGGGTTATGAATAGGTATGGGCCAAATAAATTGGAGTTAGGTTGGCAGGAAAAACAATAACTGAATAATGGCTGACCTTCAAAGAAGAGATAGTTTAGGCACAGTTAAGGTATATTCCCTCAAAAGGGAAAGGTAGAGCAGACAAATCATGAGCTCCCTGGATGACATAAGAGATAGAAATTAAGATAAAAAAGAAAATGTGCGCCTATGAAAGATGTCAGGTAGTAAATACAATTGAGAGCCAGGCTTAGGACATTCAGAGGGAAGGAAAAGAAGCAAATAATAGAAACAAAGGAGGAGTATGAAAAGAGACTGTCAGCCAAAATAAAAAGGAATCCCAAGGTCTTCTATCAGCATATAAATTATAAAAGGGTGATAAAATGAGGATTGGGGCAATTAGGGGCCAAAAACAAGATCTAAGTATGGAAGCAGAGGGCATTGCTGAGGTATTAAATGAATATTTTGCACCTGTCTTTATCAGAGAAGAAGTTTCTGTCAAGTCATGGTGAGAGAGGAGGTAGTTCAGACACATGAAGGGTTTAAAATTGATAAGGAGGAGGTATTGGACAGGCTGTCTGTACTTAAAGTTCATAAGGCACCAGGACCAGGTGAGATGCATCAACGGATACTGAGGGAAGTGAGAGTGGAAGTTGTGGAGGCACTGGCCACAATTTTTCAGTCTTCCCTAGACACAGGGGTGGTGCCAGAGGGCTGGAGTATTGCAAATGCAACACATTTGTTCACAAAGTTGTGTAAAGATAAACCCTGCAACCACAGGCCAGTCAGTTTAATTTTGGCAGTGAGGAAACTTCTAGAAACAATAATTTGGGACAAAATTAATAGTCACATGGACAACTGAAAATTAATTAAGGAAAGCCAGTTTGGACTTGTTAAGGGCAAATTACGTTTAACTGACTTGCTGGAGTTTTTTTGAAGAGGTAACAGAGAAGGTTAATGAGGGTTATGCAGCTGATGTAGTGTACATGGACTTCCAAAAGCTATTTGATACAGTGCCACACAACAGACTTGTGAGCAAAATTATAGCTCATGGAATAAAAGGGTCGGTAGCAACATGGATACAAAATTGACTGAGGGACAGGAAACAGAGAGTAGTGGTTAATCAATGTTTTTTGGGCTGGAGGAAGGTTTGTAATGGAGTTCCCAGGTGTCAGTGTTGGTACCCTTGCTTTTCCTGATATGTATTAATGACTTAGGACTTAGTGTACAGGACAGAATTTCAAAATTTGTGAATGATACGAAACTTGGAAGATTTGTGAGCTGTAATGAGGATAATGTAGAACTTCAAAAGGACAAGTTTGTGGAACAGGGGGCAATTGAAGTTCAATGGGGAGAAATGTGAAGTGATTCATTTTGGTAGGAAGAACATAGAGGGACAATATAAAATGCAGGGTACAATTCTAAAGGAGCTGCAGGAGCAATGGACCTGAGTGTATATGTGCATAAGTTATTGAAGGTGGCAGGGCAGGTTGAGAGAGCAGTTAATAAAGCATACAGTATCCTAGGTTTTATCAATAAGGGCATAGAGTGCAAGAGAAAGGAGGTTACTTATAAGACACCAGATTGGCATCAGTTCTTTGGCATCATACATTTTAGGAAGGTGTGAAGGCATTGGACAGAGTGCAGAAAAGATGAACAAGAATGGTTCCAGGGATGAGGAACTTCAGTTACAAAGATAAATTAGAGAAGTTAGGACTGTTTTCCTTGGAGAAGAGGTGGCTGAGAGGAGATTTGATAGAGGTATTACAAATCCTGATGGAGTAGATAGAAACTTCTCCCACTTGTGAAAAGATCATAATTCTTGCAAAAGGTTTAGGACTGAGATGAGAAAAATTACTTCACTCAAAGGGTTGTGAATCTTTGGAATTCTTGACCTCAAAAGGTTGTGGATGCTCCATTGTTGAATACATTTAAGGCCGGGGTAGACAGATTTTTGGTCTCTCAGGGAATTAAAGGACATGGGGAGCTGGTGGCAAAATTGACTTAAAGCCCAAAATTAACCATGATCACATTGGATGGTGGAGCAGACTTGATGGGCTGTGTGATCTAAACCTGCTCCTTGCGAGAGCAGGAGGGCACAATTTTTTTTATTCATTCATGGGCATTGCTGGTGCCAGCATTCTTTGCTCATCCCTAATTGCCCTTGTTCAGAAGGCAATTAAGAGTCAACCACATTGCTGCAGGCTTGGAATCACATGTAGACCAGACAAGGACAGCAAATTTCCTCCCCTAAATGTCATTAGTGAGCCAGATGGGTTTTTATGACAATTGACATCATTAGGCTTTTAATTCCAGATTTTATTAGATTCATATTCCACCATGTGCTGTGGTGGGATTCAAACCCAGGTCCCCAGAGCATTACCCTAGGTCTCAGGAACACTAGTCTGGCGACAGTTCCACTACTCCATCTCCTCCCCTAAAGGAAAATGAAGGAAAAACAACATAAGAAAAAACTTTTTCATGCAGCAAGTGTTCAAGATCTGGAATGCATTGCCTGAGAGTGTTGTGGAGGCAAGTTTAACTGAAGCATTCAAAATGGAATTGTACTGTTATCTGAAATGGAAGAATGTGCAGGGCTATGAGGAGAATGGTGCTAGGTGAGTTGTTCATTCGGAGTGCCAGTCCAGACACAATGGGCCGAGTGGCCTCCTTCTGTGCTGTAACAATTCTGTGATCCTGTGATTCTGAGATACAGCTTGAGCAACAAGAAAGGACACAGTCAGTGTCGTCATCAGAGAGACAGACCCAAGGGAGTTTGGAAATGAAAGCAGATATTGAGTGAGAATCAGAGTGATACAATGAATGAGAATGAACAAAAACATGGAGAGAGATGGTGATGACAGTGACAGATGTTGAAAAATGTAGGCATAGAGGGTGAATGAGAGTCCTTCCCTGATCATAGTTATCTCCAATATCCACACAGAGTGGAATCTTGTGCCCTCCCATGTGGTGGGTTTGGCAGGGCGGCATTTAATCAGGTTGAGGGCATCATTCTGGCAACAGCCACAGCCTCTGATAAGCCAGCAACTCTCAGTAGGTGGGGCTTCTGCTCCCCGGGGCCTGTTAACCACCTAATTGGTATGTACTACCAGCCAGCCTTCCCAGAAAGAGGAGATGAGTGCGGAGGTGGATGAGGGGTGCTTACCAGCAGGTGACTAAGACACCTGTCACAGGCACAAGATTCTGCCCAGAGTAATAAAAACACAGAAAAAGTAATAGCCATAAAAGATAAACAGAAAAACAATAGCCAAGATAAAGAGATAAAAGAAACAGGTTGGGAGAAATAAACTAAAATGAATAAATTGCAGGTCAAAAATGGAGGCTGGTGTTGACAAAGAGGAAGAGAATATATACAGCAAGTCATTGTGCAGCACGAAAGCAGATACATAATCACCATGGTTACAGATAACAAACTGTTACACTATTCATCAAATAAAAAGACATGTTTGTTGCTGCAGAGTCCAGGCTGCTGTGGGGAGCAACTGACTCATTCCTCTTGTAATTTTCAGATATTCTTTCAATCATCATTTTATTAGACAGGATGAGGACATGGGACCCTGTTAATAACACAAAACACTGGGAATACAAAGTGCAAAATGTGCATCAATGAAGTGGAATAAACCCCAGACACTCGCCAAAATACGATGATTATTGAATTAACCTTTCCACAATGGAATCCAAGGTCTCTGAAGAACTCTTTCAGGGTGATTGAAGCTGATCAACTGACAAATGAGAGCATTGAACTGTGGATTCACACATCAGAAACAGCCTGAGCACAGCTCACCATCACCAGTCAGCCAATCAGAGACCTGGGGGACAGCCTGAGCACAGCGCACTGCCACTAATCAGCCAATCAGAGACCTGCTGCTAAGAGCCTGTAATGGTTCCTGTCTCAGCTCATGCATGGAAAGAGGTTATTTGGGTGAAGTGTTGATCACTCCTTGAAACCTGTTTGCCAGCAGGATTTAGCTTCTTCTGAAGAAAGGGATGGTGAAAATCGGCAATTAAAAGGGGCAGGTGATGAATTCTGCATTTTTCCATTCACGCCTCCTCTAGATGCATCTTTTATTTATTTACTTGTGCCAGTATCATGCCGCATTTACCCTGTACCATCAACGTTTTTGTTATTTAATCTCTCTTGTCTTCCCACCCTATCACAGACCATCCCTTCTGATTTTTTCTCCCTTTCCCTTTTCCCTGACAGAATGCTTGCTTAAAACCTGTTATATCTTTAACTATTCCCATTTTAATGAAAGGTCATTGAGCTGAAACGTTAACTCTATTTCTCTCTTTCCACAGATGCCACCAGGCCTGCTGGATATTTCCAGCATTTTCAGTTTATACATTCAAAATAGAGAATTGAGTTAAATCGAAACAAACATGGATCAGTGAACTCACAGGACAATGCTATCTAATGGCATCTCAAAAAACTGGCAGCCTTCCACCCAAGAATGGCAGAGGCAGTCCTGGTGTGATGTAGCTAAACCATTAACCAGATGTTAGTTTTTAAATAATGTGCCTAATTGTGGCACTCCATTGTGACTTTTACTGGGGTCATTATCCATGACAGCTGAGATTAGGCTTTGTCATCCACAGGCCATTTGTTGATGTGATTATTTTCCTTCAATATCACAGGAAGGGTTGAATTTTAAAAGATCATGCACTGACACAAATCACACTCTGCTGTATAAGACTCTGTGCATGTTGCCACTCACAACTTGCACGCTCAGGGAGCGCAGCGTTTTCTGCTGAGGGATTTGACTGAAGGAATTCTCAAAGCAATTTGGGCTCCGTCTATTGCACCCTGGACTTTGGATTAGCCTGCCAGCCCCTGGAACTGGATGACCAGATCTCAAGATCAATGAGTTCCCCAGCATTCTACTGTACTGTTCAATTGTTCTGGTTTGATAATGTGAGTCTGTTTACTATTGATGGTCACTGTGCTTGATTGGTTAAGTCTGGTTGTGTACTCAGGGAAAAGTAAACAAAGCTGCAGTAAAAGGTGGAAGCCAGAGGTAGAAGCATGGAATGGACATTTTAAAGCACTGTGAAGAAAACAGGTTACTCAGATAGAAACTAGTGCCATCTCTATATTGATTTAAGGCATATACAATATACAACATCCATTAAAAGGTATCAGTCACCTGATGAATGCAGCAAAGTTAAACCCCTCTGGCTGCTTGGCATGAGTCTGTGCTCAAGAAGGGCTTGTATGTCATATCAGTTTTTCTTCTGATATACTTCTCCTCATTAAACTCTTCCTAGATGATATGATTACCACGTGTTCTAACGAGGGATATCATCTGGTGTGATGCACCCACCAGCCCCCACCCCAAGCGCTGCCTCACTTTCCTTTCTATCATCCCCTGCTGCCACCCACCTCCTTCATGACAGTCGCATACAAAGGAATTCTGGGAGCAGACAACATTCCTGTCCCCTTGAAGCTCTCACCTTGGGTTGCAGGGAGTGGGTGGGCGGGTCAGGATCTTCCATCAGCTTCCCAGAGGCATTAAAGGAAGCAGGAGGGAGGCAATGTATGCAAAATGTCAAAATAATTTGTTCCAAAAGGTCTTTTACTATGGCAAAAATCCCGATGCTCAAACTGTCCAGATGCTTCAGGCTCGAAGGATTCACTCATTTCCACTTATCACAGCTGGTCCTGGCAACAGCTGCACTTTATATTCTTGTCCTAACAGCCCCTGTTTCTGTGGGGCATAAATCCAGAAACTCCAGGCATGCCATGCCACAGGCCGTCATTATCATATATGCTAATTAAATGGCTAGGGAAGCCATCTGAAGTTTCTTGAAGCAAGAAACTGTCAAAACCAGCTTTTGCCTTAAACTGCTGCTGCAGGAAGAATACTTGTCCTGATTTTGCCTTGAAAAATGTTGAAAACAGTTTGGAATTTCAAGCCATCCAGACTAACTCCTTGCTGAAAGGTTTTATAAACCCGGTCCTCGCTTCACCAGCCTTGCCCAGCAGAAGTAACATATCCACCTCTTCAGAATCTAACCCCTTCATCATTTCAAAAGCTTCAATCATGTCCTTCCCTCTGTTTCCCGATGAAAAGGGTCTCATCAAGAGCTCGATCTCCTCAGCAGAGTCAGAATAGCCCCGCCAAGAGTGGAGACCAAAGCAGGGCATGTTACTAACCATGTCAAAACTTTGGACATCCTAAATCCAAACAAAGTCATTAGAAAAGCAACTCTCATGTCGCTTGGAGATGTCATGTCGCTTATGGGCCTTTAACAATTAGTCAACTAAAGACTGCGTGTTCCTCTCTTTGGGCTAAATTTTCAGCATGAAATCACTGGCGTTGTTTAATTAAGGGTGGGGTGTGGGCTCTTGAAGCTAAAGGACCAGTTATGGGCCTTCCAGCTTCAGAGGAGTAGCCAGGTGCAGCAAATGGTAGGTAAGTGAAAGGGCACTTCAAATGGAATGTGCCCGCTCAGCATCTATTTAAAAAATGTAATGAAACAATAGAGAAAGCAGTCAGGTCACCACAGTTAGGTGGAGCCTCCTCCTCAGGGCAGTCTTTGGCTGTATCCCCACCCAGGCAGGGAGGAGCTGTAGGTCTGTCTGAAGTGCTGGTACCTCAGCCTGTCACTGGCTGTCTGCCCCCAAGCAGTTGAACTGCGCCTGTCATGTCAGGAAACTGGAAAATCCCAGTCAACCTCCTTCATCCCCGGTTAACAAGACCCTTAATGAGCCTAGTTGCCTGCCCTCGGTAGTGTTCAATTATTCTGTGTTCGATTAACTGAGATTGGTAACTCATCTATACTCACCATGCTTGCTTGGTTAAGCCTGGGTGTTGATTCAGAACCAAAGTTAACAGAAGCTACTAGAAGCTGAGCTGGAATAAGTATGGTGCAGACATTTTGTGATTGCAGAGATATTTTAAAACTCTGGTAAATAGACCAATTGCTTACTTAGAAGTTCATGTCACCTCTGAATTGCTCTGAGATACACAAAATATACAGCATCCCCTTCATGGAGACAGGGGGGGAACAGCCTTTCTGGGCTCAAACCTAGGCTGGACAAAATAATAACCGCTGTCAGTACCAAAGTCAGGAAACCAGCATGCCGGTGGGCCCCACCCACCTCCATTCCTGATCTTGATGGGGCTCAAACATTCAGCCTTTTATCTGTATACTTTAGCAAATGCCTCTTCTCAGAACCCACCCAGATGTCAATGATCACTGCAAGTCACAAAAATCCCTTAAACTCTTTCTTCCGCACAAAGGATTTCAGGTCTTCCCTGATTCCCCTGAAAAGTCACTGCACTCAGACTGCCCCCAACAAATTCCCAACCCCCAGTTTTTCAATCTCTTCTCCTGAGACAGCATCCCATTGGATTTACAAGGCTTCACTCAAACACCCTAGCACCTGCATGATCCCAGCTATCTAGCAGTACTGAGCAGACAACCACTGCTCACCATGGGATTTTCTTTGCCCTCACGGCCAGCTTCATGGACCAGGTAGCTTTACTTCAGCTTCACTGAGCTGACAACTGCTCTTGGACTTCTCTGAGACCCAATTGCCAACTGAGCAAGCAACTACTGCTCCTGGGTATCTCTGAGCTCCAGCTGCTCGGATTAATGACAATGCTTCAGCTGCTGTCTTTTCACAGCTCCAGCCTAACTTTAGCACAAGAGGCTGGTTTCTCGCGATGCCCCAGATCCTGTGTTCAGGTTTTGTGCCGCATACCTGGTCATATGGGCAAATTTCTTTTGTGCCATCTCCTCAGCCATCAAAGGGAACCTAGAACAAAATATGCTTGGCTCACCTCCCTGCCACACCCTTGCCCTTGCAACAGAGCCTGGGCATTCTTGGAGTTTCAGCCCTCAGCCTCCATCTCAAAAGCACCAAAAAAACAAAAATCCACATACATCCCTTCACACCTACTTCCTTTTGGAAAAAGAAAGCTTCACCATAGTGAAGGTTTCTTTACAATACCAGTTCTTTGCAACAAGTTCTTATCATCACAAGCTTCTAACAAATAGCTTATTAAATACTGTACAAGTAACCTTTTCATATTTCACAATTACAATAACATATTTACACATTTATAAAGGCTTAACCCAAAACTAAAGCAAGTGCATGTGATGTGATGGAGCTGCCATAACTCAGAGCCTGCATTTTCTCCTATACCCATTCACTAAATTTTAGACAGAACATCAGCAATTATGTTGTTTTCCCATTATCTCTTCATGGTCAACCGAATGTAGTGAAGGTATGTCAAAGTTTTCTTTAGAAACACCTTGACCAGCTTGTTTTTCTATTTTGTGCATGGTTTTTCAGCCTTTCTGGTGGCACTACAAATACTCTGGCATCCTCCCCCTCTTCACAGATGGATGCATATTAGTCACTCTGTATGACGTGGATGATTTTATAAATAGGTTTACCAACTTTAATGCAGAAGAACATGGGCGTTTTCTTACTCTTCTGTTGATGGAAGTACGCCTTTGATTGGTCCTTTAAGTTTGTTAAATAATGCATGTATTTCTGATTGACAACCAGCTTCAAAATTATCTTCCACAATCACTTACTTCAGAACAGATTTTGTCATTTCATTGTTTTGATCCACGCCAGATGAATAAACCTGCACTGAGAGAGTTTTGCACCCTTTACCTGAGCCATCTTCCCATTTAGCCAAGAGATATCCCACAGCCTTCTGCACACATTCGTATTCTTCCTGCTGATGCCTCAAAAGTAGAACTTTCATCTCCGCAATTCCATCCAAATATTGGTTTACTCTTATTTTCCAATTCCTTTTCATTTAGCTCAGCAATTGCTCTGGTGAGCTCAGTTGCCTTTGTTGCAGAGCCTTCTGCACAATCCGTATAAAAGTTTGACAACTTCACATGGGCATTCCATTCATTTTGGAATCTTTCCTCCATGGTTGTTGACTGTTCCTTAGACTCTTTCAATTTACTGCTTAAATCCTCAAGCTGTTTCTCAAAATTTTTCTTTGCTGCTTTTGAAGCCTGGATCTGCTCTTCCATGCCGCACGTTTTGTTCTTTTCGTTCTCCAGGTTGCATTGGAGTTCAAGAATTTCGTTGCTCCTACAGTGACCAAGTTCCAGTAGTTCATCAGTTTTGGTTTTTAATTCTGAATTCAACCAACTGTTTTGATTCATAAGCAATTTATTTTCGTATTCAAGGAATTTTTCACAATATTTAGTAGAGATTTATGATATTCATTATTCATCAAGTTTTAACTGAAGATCTACCTTTGTTGGATTTTCTTCTGTAAGTTTATCATTTAGACATTTCAAATCCTCGCTTAGTTTTCTACTTCCTGTGACTAATGCTCAAGTGTTCCTATCAGTTCTTATTTTTCATTGAATTCTTTATCTTCATTTTTATGCATGAAAGTTGGTTCTCTCCACTGATCAGTTTACCTTGGCAGATCCTAATTTCCCATGCAGCCTTTGATATTCTTGCATCTCTGATACTAACTTTTCTTGGCCCTAGGCTATTCATTTTCCACTTCAGCCTAGCATACAAACATAAAAAATAGGAGCAGAAGTATGCCATACTGTTATAAGCCTTATGAGCTTAGGCTCTAATTACCATGCAAACAGGAAGAGTCCAGGGTGTTCCTTCAGCAAAATCTCCATTTATCTCACCTCAACTGGCTCTCAAAATTCTTGGAAATGCTAATAATTTAAAACATGCTAAATCATTACCTAGTATAAAATCTAGCTCTTCCACAATTAAACTAGAGATAATTGCCACAGTAACAATTCCATTTACTAAGTCACTTCATAAATGAACTTAACCCAAGAGAATAGGTTCATAAATCCCATGATTGTCCCCTATTAATACTTTTTCTTTCAGCAAACCACCAGGAAGACAAATTTTATTATCTATGACTGAACTTCTCCAGTAGATCTAAACATGTTAATTTGTTTACTTATTTTGTTGAAGGTGTAAGGGAGTACTTATTCCTTAGAGACAAAACCTCTATAACCTCCAGTAAGCTGACTCACTTTATCAGTATCCAGGGAACAATCCCCTCGAATATCCTGCGCTATTTCCACCACTCCAGTTGGTTCTGAGGGAACACTGTACAATTGAATTATTTCTACCATTTTCTTTACTGGTACAGTCTTTTCTGAAGACTCTTCAGATCTCCATCTTCCTGCCACTGATTTAACTTCCAGGTTCTAACCATTTGCTTTTATATGTGTTTTCCTATGGAAATAAAAACATACTGGTGTCTTTACATTACTTTTATTCTCTATACCATCATTTTTATTGACTGGAATAGCTTATCTTAAACAATGTAACCTAAACTTTTCTTTAGCCAGTTTATACTATTTAATTGCTTTCTCTTTTTGAAGCTCTCTGTTCCTTTCCTTATCTTTTTCTCTCTTGCTAACTTATTTCTTTAAAGTTCAATTTTAAGCTTTTGTACCTCTCTTTTTCCTCTTTTTCAATTTGAGTTTTTGCTTTTATCTTTTTCTTTCCAATTCAAGGAATGTAATTTCTCTTTTTTATCTCAAGCTGCTTCATCTGCAACTGAATTCTAGCTAACTCAAGCTATGTTCTAACTGGGTCAGGCTTTTCTTCTTCCAATTCCAAATGTTGTGCTATTACCTCAGTTATAGTTGCTTTCATAACCCCTGCTTTTATCTCTAACTGTGTGAGTGCACATACAAGCATCATCTATATAATGGAACTCATGAATGAAGTTGGAGCGATTTTTGTTTTGGATTGAAGGCAGCCAAGATTTATTAGTTTCCCATATGCCCTGTAAATTATCTCCATGTCTGTGTGTATTTTGGTGGAATTGAGATGCAGTATTGCAGTGAGGAAGATGGAGAAAAGGGTTGGTGCAATGACATCCCTTGTTTTACCACAGTTCCACTGAGATAGGATCTGTAGTGGATCCATTGGTGAGGATCACAGCCTGCATATCACTGTGGAGTTAACGGAGGATGATGGCAAATTTCTGAGGGCAGCCAAATCTGAGGAGGACACTCCAAAAACAGACCTAAAGGCTTTTGTGAGGCCAAAAAATACCATGTACAGCATCACTTCTATTCCTGCATTTTTCTTGAATTTACCACGCGGTGATGATCATGTGGTGCCTCTAAATGGGAGAAAACTGCACTGTGACTATGGAAGGGGTTCAGGAGGTGGTTGAGGAAGATCCTTACAATTATCTTCCCGTTGTCAGACAGCAGGGATACTCCTCTGCAGTTATGGCAATCAGACTTGTCTGTCTTCTTGAATATAGTCACAATCATAGCATCCCTGAGATCCCCTGGCATGTGCTTTTCTTCCTGGATGAGGGATAAGAGGTTGTGCAGCTGTGCCGGGAGTGATCTTCGCCGTGTTACAAACTTTCGGCAGGTCAATAACCCTTCTTCTGGTGGGCACCTTACCCAAGTGCAGTGTGAGCAAGTTGTTTACCCTATTGTATAAAGGAACTGGCTCCAAAATGCCACATCACATTAGGATATTGGCAGTCCTTTGTCACAAATAACAAACCATTACATTCTGTACAATTTTACAAAGGACAGGAGGAGACTGAGGAGCCTGGAAGGGATTACAAAGTACATCAATAAATACTAAAATTTTAAAGTGTGGATATCATATAATCAATCATTGCTTGGAAGTCAGCTTCACTTTTACTTTGCCCTAAACCAATTTGACTGCTATTAATAATCCCCTGTCAGCAGAGTTTTCAGCTCAATTAGTTTAGGATTGAAGAGAAAAGTACAGGTCAGGTCAGGACATGCAACATGCAACTCAAATATTACCCAAGCATGCCCATCCTGGAACCTGTCTAGACAGTGCCCTAATGACCCACGTTTTTGCCATGGTTATTGCGTGGGCCATGAAAAGCCCAGTGACACTCGGGACATTGGGGACATGCTGCAGTTGGGTGGGTGGCACTGGAAGGGAGTTCCCAGGTGTCATGTAGATGGTTAATGGTTTTCTGAATTTATAAACTGCACATTGTCGAGAGTACCTGCTCAGGCATAAAATGATTCAATATACAATATATATTTATTGTATTTGAAAAGCATAAAACTAACAAATAGTCCTTGCACAGGAAGGTTACATGCAAACATGTGAATTGGGAGCAGGAGTAGGCCACTCAGCCCCTCGAGTTGGCTCCACTATTTGATAAGATCATAGCTGATCTCACTGTGACCTCAACTCCCCACTCCCACCTACCCTGAAAACCTTTGACTCACTTGTTAGTAAAGAATCTATCTACCTCTGCCTTAAAAATATTCATTGACCCAGCCTCCACTGCTTTATGAGGAAGTGAGTGCCAAAGAATCACAACCCTCTGAGAGAAAAAATTTCTTCTCATCTCCATCCTAAATGGGAGACCCTTTTTTTTAAGCTGTATCCCCTTGTTCTAATCTCACCCATAAGGGGAAACATCCTTTCAGCATCCAAACTGCCAGGTCCCCTCAGGATCTTATGGGCTGAATTTTCTTCCCGTTGGGGGGAAGTTGATGGGCGGGCGCATGCGGGCGTGCTTCCAATTGGCGTTCCTGATCAGAGGTGCGGCACCATTTTACGTGGGTGGGCCAATTAAAGCCCGCCCAGTATGGCGTCTGCAGGGAAACGCTACGCTCTACTTGTGTGGATGCGGAGGATTCCTAAAATCGAGAGTGTGCTCTTTTGCACTTGTGCATGAAAGAGTGCACTCATCTCCTTGAGGCTAAGTGCTGCCTCAGGGAGATCGTCTCTACATTCAAAAATATTAAAAATAGAAAAAAAAATTCCCTTATATGTCCCCTCATGTGACAATAGGAACAGAAGTGACAATATCACATAAGTTGGGACATGTTCCTAATTTCCAAAAACACTTTATTAAAATTTTTAAAACCCTACATGAAACCTTCTCCTGCCTGTGGATGAGGTTTCATGTTTTCTCTACTTCCCGCTGGGGCTCCTGGCCTGCCCGCCAACCTTAAGGTTGGACGGACAGGTCCATTAATTACTTTAATTGATCTGTCAATGGCCTCAATGGCCTTTGACAGGTCGGCGGGCGTGCAGCTGATTTTGCTGTGCTCCTGCCTTCCTGAAAATTTAAATGGGGCGCGGTGACATTGGGAGTTCTGCCTGACGTCACCATGCGTCATTTTACGTGTCGATGAACGGGGCCCGCCCCCGCTCGCCGACAGTTAAATCCAGCCCAAAGAGTTTCAACAAGGTCCCTCTCAATCCGCTAAACTCCAATGGATACAAGTCCAGCCTGTCCAACCTTTCCTCATAAGATAATCCCCACCCCAAGTATCAGTCGAGCGAACCTTCTCTGAACTGTTTAGAATGCATTTATCTCCTTCCTTAATTAAGCGGACCAAAACTGTACACAGTACTCTAGACATGGGCGCACAAATTCCCTATACAACTGTAGCAAAATATGTTCACTTTTATATTCCATTTCCCTTGCAATAAACAGCATTCCATTTGCCTTCCTAATTGCTTGCTGTACCTACATCCTAACTTTTCCTGTTGCATGTACCAGGACACCCAGTTCCCTCTGTACCTCAAAATTCTGCAATCTCTCTCCATTTAAATACTGCGCTGCTTTTCTTTTCTTCCTGCCAAAGTGCACAAGTTCACATTTTCCCACATTTATTTCATCTACCAATTTTTTGCCCACTCACTTAACCTAACTATGTCTCTCTTCAGAACTTACTTGCCTACCTACCTTTGTGTCATCAGCAAGTTTAGCAACCATACATTTGGTCTCTTCATCATTGATATAAATTGTAAATAGTTGAGGCACCAGTACAGATCCCTGTGGCAATCCATCATCACATCTTGCCAACTCGAAAATGACCCATATTTCCCTACTTTCTGCTTCCTGTTAGATAACCAATCCCCTATCCATGCTAATATGTTACCCCCTACAGTGTGAGCTCTTATTTTGCATAATAACCTTTGATGTGGCACCTTGTCAAAAGCCTTCTGGAAATCTAAGTACAGCACATCCACAGGTTCCCTTTTATCCATGTTGCTTATTACTTCCTCAAAGAACACCGATAAATTCACCAGACATGATTTCCCTTTCACAAAACCATATTGACTCTGCTTGATTGTGTTGAGATTTTCTAAGTGCCCCGCTAGAACATCCTTAAAATGGATTCCAGCAAATTCCCTATGACAGATATTATCTAACTTGTAGTTTCCTGCTTTGTTTCCACATCTTCCTGAATAAAGGAGTCACATTCATTATTTTGAAATCTGATGGAACCTCGCCACAATTTAGGAAATTTTGGAAAATTGAAACCAATGCCGTACTATCTCAGCAGCCACTCCTTTTAAGACCCTGGGATGAAGTCTATCAGGACCTGGGGACTGATTAGCTTTTAGTTCTAATAATTTTCTCAATACCCTTTCCCTGGCGATTGTAATTGTTTTAAGTTCCTCCCTCCGTTTCACCTCGTGAATTACAATTATTTCTGGGATGTTATTTGAATCCTCTACAGTGACAACCGATGCAAAATAGCTGATCAATTCATCTGCCATTTCCTTATTGTATATTATCAGTTCTCCAGACACATTCTGGAGGACCGTTCACTTTAATCTTTTCCTTTATAAATACTGCAGAAATTCTGATCTTTTTTTTATATTTCCAGCTAGCGTTCTCTCATATTTTAATTTCTCCCTCTTTATTAACTTTTTAGTCATTCTTTGCTGTTCTTGGTATTTGATCCATACATTTGATCCATACCATGGCGACATTGCAGGGCAGCTACTTAGGTAATGATACCCAGAGTGTGACAGGAAGGGACAGAATGTACAAACATGAAAAATTGCAACAAATAGGATCAAAGGGGGAAAAAATTAAAAAGGCACAATTTATGGCTTTTTACTTTAATGCATATAGTATTCAGAACAAAATAAATGAATTAACATCACAAACTGAGATTAATAGGTCTGATCTTATAGCCATTACGGAGACATGGTTACAAGGAGATCAAAGCTGGGAGCTAAATATTCAATGTAAGTGACTTTTTGAAAGGGCAGGCAGGAAAGAAATGGTGGTGGGGTAGCTTTGTTAATATGAGATGGAATAAATATAATAGCAAGAAATGATCTTGGATAGGAAGATGTGGAATCCATATGGGTGGAGGTATGAAATAACAAGGGGAAGAAGACACCGGTAGGAGTAGTGTATGGGCCCCCTAACATTATCTATGCTGTTGGACAGAGAATAAATCAGGAAACAATGAGGGCATGTAAAAAAGGTAGTATATTAATCTTGGGTGACTTTAATCTCCCTGTAGATTAGCAAGATCAAATTGGCAGGGTAGCCACAAATAAGAATTCATAGAGTATATTCAGGACTGTTCCCTAGAACAATATGTTGTGGATCCAACCAGGGATCAGGCTATTTTGGATCTGGTAGGGGAGAATCTTTGGCTCAGCGAGTAGGGAAGGAGGGGCCGGCTCACTGAGGCGTAAAATGATGCGTGGTGACATTGGGCTTGCATCCTGATGTCACTACGCGTCATTTAGATTTTCAGTTCGACTGGTGTGCAGCCGACTTGGCTGAGCACCCGCCAAACTGTCAAAGGCCTATTAAGGCCATTTAACTAACAATTAAAATAATTAATGGAGCTGCTCGTCCAAGATTAAGGTTGGCGGGCAGGCGAAGAGCCCAGGCGGCCTTTGCATTTTTCATGGAACCTCATCCACGGGCGGTTTGAGGTTTCATGAATGATTTTAAATCTTCTCAAAAATTTTTATTGAAATTAATACACATGTCCCAGCTCATGTGATAGTTTCACATGAGGGGACATGTCATAAAAAAATTTTCAACATTTTATTGAACTTAAAACCTCTGTGCCTCCGGGAGATTTCTGCGCTCCTTCATGTGCCTACACAAAAGAGCATGCTCCTGACTCAGGGAAGCCCCCTCCCTCCTCCCCACCCACACAGAGAGCACAAGCCACTTCCAGATGTGCGTCATGCTGGGCGGGCCTTAATTGGCCTGCCCACATAAAATGTTGGCGCGGACCCGATTGGGGGAGCCCCTGCACAACCCCCCCAACCCCCAGCCCCCGACAGGTAATATGTAATGAGGCAAGTTTAGTAAACAATCTCAGAGTAAAAGATCCCTTAGGAAGCAGTGAAGATAACATGGTTGAAATTAGCATTCAGTTTGAGAGTGAGAAACGTAGTTCAGAAACATCTGCGCTAAACCTAAATAAGGGTAATTACAAATGGATGAAGGAAGAGTTGGCTGGAGTGGACTGGGAAAGGAGTTTAGCAGAAAAGACAGTTGGTAAACAATGGCTGACGTTTAAAAAAATAGTTCATGACTCACAACAAAGATATATCCCAGTGTGGAAGAAGGATTGAACGAATGGAATAAGTCAACTATGGTTAACCAAGGAAGTTAAAGATAGTATTAAAGTGAAAGATAAAGCATACAATGTAGCAAAGATTAGTGATAAGCCAGAGGTTTGGGAAAGTTTTAAAAACCAACAGAAGATGACCAAAAAGATAATAAAGAGGGAGAAAATAAACTTTGAGGGTAAACTAACAAGTAATATAAAAATGGATAGTAAGAGCTTCTTTAAATATATAAAAAGGAAGAGAGAGGCCAAAGTGAACATAGGCCCCTTAGAGAATGAGGTTGGGGAAATAATAATGGGGAACCAGGAAATGACAAAGAAGCTGAATAAATACTTTCACCCATCTTCACGATAGAAGACACTAATAGCGTACCAAAAACATGAAATAATCAAGGGGCAAAAGGGAGGGAGGAAATAAACACAATAACTATCACTAGAGAAAAAATACTAGGGAAACTAATGGGGCAAAAAGCCAATAAGTCACCTGGACCTGATGGGTTGCATCTGAGTAAATAAAGTAAATAGCTGCAGAGATAATGGATGCATTGGTAGTAATCTTCCAAGAATCCTTAGATACTAGAAAAGTCCCAGAGGGTTGGAAAATGGCCAATGTAACACCCTTATTCAACAAAGGAGGGAGACAAAAAGAAGGTAACTATAGGCCAGTTAGCTTAACATCTGTCATTGGGAAAATGTTAGAGTCTATTATAAAGGATGTAATAGTAGAGCATTTAGAAATGCATAATATAATCAAGCAGAGTCAGCATGGCTTCATGAAGGGGAAATCATGCTTGACAAATTTATTAGAATTCTTTGGACAGGATTTTCCCCTCTTCAGAGGGGGATGTTGAAGTGCGGGCGCACTGAAGCATGCCTCCGATCGGTGCCCGTGGTTGGGGCCACGCTGCCATTTTACGTGGACCGCCCAGCATGATATCTGCGCAGAAGTACTATGTGCTCCCTGTGCGGGTGCAGGGGAATCCCTCAACCTGAGAGTTCACTCTTTTGCGGATGTACACGAAAGAGCGCTCTCATCTCACTGCGGCTAAGTGCTGCCTCAGGGAGATTGGCTGTACTGTCAAAAATATTAAAATTAGGAAAAGAAAATTCCCTGACATGTCCCCTTATGTCATACTGTCGCATGAGTTGGGGCATGTTCATAACTTTTTAAAAAAACTTTAATTAAATTTTTAAAAACCTACTTGAAACCTCATCCCACCTGTGGGCTTTTCCAATGCCCACCAGGGCTCCTGGCCTGCCCGCCAAGCTTAAGGTTGGATGGGCAAGTCCATTAATTTGTTTAATGACTCTGTTGATGGCCTCAATGGCCATAGACAGGTCGGCGGGCGCGCAGCTGATTTTGCTGTGCCCCTGCCTTCCTGAAAATATAAGTGGCTCGCGGTCATGTCAGGAGTTCTGCCTGACGTCCCAGCGTGTCATTTTACACGTTGGCAAGCAGGGCCCATCTCCCTGCTTGCCGACAGGAAAATCCTGCTCTTTGAGGGGGTAACAAGCAAGATAGATAAAGGGGAACCAGCAGATGTAATATATTTGGATTTCTAAAGGTGTTCTGTAAATAACCACACATAAGGTTACTTAATAAGATAAAAGCCCAGTATATTAGCATGGATAGAGGATTGGCTAACTAATAGACAGAGAGTTGGGATATGGGGGGCATTTTCAGGATGGCAACTAGTGGAGTGCCACAGGGCTCAGTGCTGGGTCCACAATTATTTACAATATATACTAATGACTTGGATGAGGGAAATGAATGTATCATCACCAAGTTTGTGGATGACACAAAAATAGATGGGAAGGCAAGTGATGAGGTTGACACAAAGAGTCTGTAGAGGCATATAGACAGGTTAAGTGAGTGGGCAAAAACATGGCAGATGGAATATAATGTGGGAAATTGTGAGTTTAGGAAGAATAGAGCAGCTGAATATTACTTAAATGGAGAAAGACTGCAGAAAGCCGCAGCACAGGGATTTGGGTGTCCTCTTGCATGTATCACAAAAAGTTAGCATACAAGTTCAGCAGGTAATAGGGAAGGCAAATGGAATTTTGGCCTTTATTTCAAAGGGAAAGGAGTATGAAAATAGGGACGTCTTGCTAAAGCTAGGCAAGACGCTAATTAGACCACACCTAGAATACAGTGAACAGTTTTGGTCCCCTTATCTAAGGAAAGATATACTGGCAGTCCGTAAAGATTCACTAGGTTGATCCCAGGGATGGAGAGATTTTCTTATGAGGACAGGTTGTGTCTATACTCATTAGAGTTTAGAAAAATGAGAGGCAACCTTATTGAAACATATAAGATTCTTAGGGGGCTTGACAAGGTAAATGCTGAGAGGTTGTTTCCCCTTTTGAGAGAGTCTAGGACCAGAGGGCATAATCTCAGAGTAAGGGAGCGCCCACTTAAAACAGAAATGAGGAGTAATTTCTTCTCTGAGGGTAGTCAATCTGTGGAATTCTTTACCACAGAGGGCTATAGAGATTGGGTCGTTAAGTATATTAAAGGCTGAGATAGACAGATTTTTTATCAGTAAGGGAATCAAGGGTTATGGGGAAAAGGCAGGTAAGTGGAGTTGAGGATTATCAGATCAGCCATGATCTCATTGAATGGTGGAGCAGACTTGATGGGCTGAATGGCGTACCTCTACTCTTACATCTTATGGTCTTATGGTCTACCTTTAACCTGCCACTCACCTTTTCAGAATTATACAAGTATACAGCTCAGGTATTAATCCAAAGATTATTACCTTTGAAGTTCTGCTCTTTAATTTAACTCCTAGCTGCTCATACTCCCTCAACAGAACCACTTTCCTTATTCTACTTACGTCGTTGGCACCTACATGGACCATGACCACTGGACCCTCCCCCGACCTCTGTAACTTCCTCTCCAGCCCAGATCAGACTTCCCGAACACTGGCACTGGGCAGGCAACAAAGCTGTCTGTTCTCTTGCTCTCAGCTGCAGAGAAGTGTATCTATCTCCCTGGCTATAAGGTCTCTAACCACCAGCACATTCCTATTAACTCCCCGTGTGAATGGCTTCTTGTACCATGGTGCCATGGTCAACCACCTTGCAGCCACCACTTTCATCCATACAGACTGCAAGAATCCCAAACCTGTTGGATTGTGAAGGCTGAGGTTCCACCACTTCGACCTTCTGCATCCTCATACCTGCCTTACCTGAAGTCACAACCGCCTTTCCCAGACCACTGACCAAATCAGAAGACCAAATCAGCGTGTGACTGCATCTTATTACAAAGTGTTCAGGTAACATTCCCCCTCCCTGATGTATTGTGGCATCTGCAGCTCAGCCTCCAGTTCAATGACTGATCCAAAGCTCCTCTAGCTGCAGACATTTATTGCATATGTGTTTGCCCTGGATCAACCTGGTGTCAGGCAACCCACATTCTGCAGTCACAACACATCAGCTGCCTTGCCATCTTTGTTATATGTTAACTAATTTATTCTTAATTCATTTATAATTAATAAACACTGCATTTCTGCCGATAACCTTTACTACTGCTAGTAAACCTTACTACAACTACTAAAATCTTACAATTACTAATAAATTGCATGGGGTTTAAAGATAAATGAACAAATATTCATCAACCAATCACTTATCTGTTTTCCTGTGATGTAACACTTTAATTTCTCTCAGAATGCAGCCGCTCCACTCTGGAACCACAGAGTGGACTTGACTGGATATCTCTTCGAGATGGTGGTACTTAGTGCCTCTGGGTGCTCTTTCCACTTGTTCTTCTAGGTGCTGATGACTGCCTTCAGGTCCTCTTTTCACCCACTCTTCTATTTGGTGGTTCCTGCCTTCAGGTCCTACTTTCAATCGCTGAGTGGAAGGTTCATTGTCTTTTTACTGCTGCAGAATCCCAACATATCTGGATGTCCTGGATAACTAATGTCTCCTAATTATTTCTGCCATGTTAGAAGAGACTTAGAATATAATAACCAGAACTGTGCTTAGTACCTGAAGTGTGGTCTAACCAAGGTTCTATATCCCTGTGGATTGACCCAAAGCTTGGTTTGCCTTTTTTCCAACAACTACTTGAACTTACATAGAACTGTTAATGCAATAAAATGACCCAAGAAGCATTATAAAAGGAACAGCTACTTAAGAAGATGTCAGGTCTGATTATCAAAGGCTTAGTTAAAGTGGTAAGTCTTTAAGAAGTCTCGTAAAGATGGAAGGTGAGGTAGAGAGGAGTGGGTGAGGTGTCGGGATTGGATGCAACAGTGTTGTCGGGATGGGACCCAGCCGTTTTGAGGGGAATGGATCTAGCAGTGTTGCTGGGACTGGATCCAGCAGTGTTGCTGGGACTGGATCCAGCAGTTTTCTAGAAATGGATCCAGCAGTGTTGTCAGATTGGATCCAGCCATGGTGCTGGGATTTGATCCAACAGTAATGCTGGGTTGAGTTGGAGCAGTGATGCTGGGATTGCATCCAGCAGTGTTGTAGGAATTGGATCCAGCGGTTTGGCCAGGATTGAATCCAGCAGTGTTGTGGGAATTGGATTTAGCTGTGTCAGGATTGGACCCAACAGTGTTGCCGGGATTGAATCCCGCAGTGTTGTGGGAATTGGATTTAGCTGCATCAGGATTGGATCCAGCAGTGTTGCCGGGATTGAATCCTCACCCCACCAGCCTCCGCATTCAAAGGACCATCCTCCGCCATTTCCGCCAACTCCAGCATGATGCCACCACCGAACACATCTTCCCTTCACCCCGCCCCTGGTGGCATTCCTTAGGGATCATTCCCTCTGGGACACCCTGGTCCACTCCTCCATCACCCCCTACTCCTCAACCCCTACCTATGGCACGTCCCCATGCCCATGCAAAAGATGCAACACCTGCCCCTTCACTTCCTCTCTCCTCACCGTCCAAGGGCCCAAACACTCCTTTCAAGTGAAGCAGCATTTCACTTGCATTTCCCCCAACTTAGTCTACTGCATTCGTTGCTCCTAATGCGGTCTCCTCTACATTGGAGAGACAAAACGTAAACTGGGCGACCACTTTGCAGAACACCTGCGGTCTGTCCACAAGAATGACCCAAACCTCCATGTCGCTTGCCATTTTAGCACTCCACCCTGCTCTCTTGCCCACATGTCTGTCCTTGGCTTGCTGCATTGTTCCAGTGAAGCCCAACGCAAACTGGAGGAACAGCACCTCATCTTCTGACTAGGCACTTTACAGCCTTCCGGACTGAATATTGAATTCAACAACTTTAGATCTTGAACTCCCTCCTCCATCCCCACCCCCTTTCTGTTTCTTCTCCCTTCCTTTTGTTTTTTCCAATAATTTACATAGATTTTTCTTTTCCCACCTATTTCCATTATTTTTAAATCTTTTATGTCCCCCCCCACCCCCACTAGAGCTATACCTTGAGTGCCCTACCATCCATTCTTAATTAGCACATTCATTTAGATAATATCACCAACTTCAACACCTCTGTGTTCTTTTGTCTGTGACACCTTTTGATTATCTGCTCCTATCACTGCTTGCTTGTCCCTACAACCACACCACACCCGTCCACTTCTCTCCCCCCCACCCAACGCCCCCCCCCCACCTTAAACCAGCTTATATTTCACCCCTCTCCTTGGATTCACCCAGTTCTGCTGAAGGGTCATGAGGACTTGAAACGTCAACTCTTTTCTTCTCCGCCAATGCTGCCAGACCTGCTGAGTTTTTCCAGGTAATTCTGTTTTTGTTTAGAATCCAGCAGTGTTGTGGGAATTGGATTTAGCTGTGTCAGGATTGGACCCAGCAGTGCTGCCAGGATTGAATCCAGCAGTGTTGCTGGGATTGGATCCAGCAGAGTTGCCAGGATTGGATGCAGCAGTGTTGCGGGGAATCCATTCAACAGTGTTATTGGATTAGATTGGATCCAGCAGTGTTGTGGGGATTGGGATCCTGCAGAGTTGTGCTGATTGAATCCAGTAGTGTTCATGGAATTGGATTCAGGAGTGTTGCCTGAATTGGATCCAGCAGTTTTTTTCAGGATTGGATCCAGCAGTGTTGTGGGGATTGGATCCAGCAGTGTTGTGGGAATTGGATCCAGCAGTGTTGTGGGGATTGGATCCAGCAGTGTTGTGGGGATTGGATTCAGCAGTATTGTGGGGTTTGGATCCAGCAATGTTGTTGGGATTGGATCCAGCAGTGTTGTGGGGATTGGATCCAGCAGTGTTGTGGGGATTGGATCCAGCAGTGTTGTGGGGACTGGATCCAGCAGTGTTATGGAGATTGGATCCAGCAGTGTTGTGGGGATTGGATCCAGCAGTGTTGTGGGGATTGGATCCAGCAGTATTGTGGGGACTGGATCCAGCAGTGTTGTGGGGATTGGATCCAGCAGTGTTGTGGGGATTGGATCCAGCAGTATTGTGGGGACTGGATCCAGCAGTGTTGTGGAGATTGGATCCAGCAGTGTTGTGGGGATTGGATCCAGCAGTTTTTCCAGGATTGGATCCACCAGCATTGTAGGGATTGGATCCAGCAGTTTTCTAGGAAGGGATCCAGCAGTGTTGTGGGGATTGGATCCAGCAGTGTTGTGGGGATTGGATTCAGCAGTGTTGTGGGGATTGGATCCAGCAGTGTTGTGAGGATTGGATCCAGCAGTGTTGTGGAGATTGGATCCCGCAGTGTTGTGGAGATTGGATCCAGCATTTTTGTTGGGATTGGATCCAGCAGTGTTGTTGGGATTGGATCCAGCAGTGTTGTGGGGATTGGATCCAGCAGTGTTGTGAAGATTGGATCCAGCAGTGTTGTGAGGATTGGATCCAGCAGTGTTGTGGGGATTGGATCCAGCATTTTTGTTGGGATTGGATCCAGCAGTATTGCATCAATGGATCCAGCAATTTTGTTGGGATTTTATCCAGCATTGTGTCTACAAACAGGACTGTCCCAGTAGACCAATCATGTCAGCCTGTTCCTGCCCCGTGGAACTAATTTCTTCCTATCTTAACTCTGTTCTTTCTCCACTTGTCCAGTCTCTTCCCGCCCACATCCATGATTCCTCCGATGCCAAATGTCACATCAACAATTTCTAGTTCACTGGCCCTAACCACCGCCTCTTCACCATGGACATCCAATCTCTACACCTCCATCCCCCACCTGGATGGTCTGACGGCTCTCTGCTTCTCCCTTGAACAGAGGCCCGAACAATCCCCATCCACCACCACTCTCCACCGTCTGGCTGAACTTGTTCTCTTACTGAACAATTTCTTCCTAAACTTGTCTCACTTTCTCCAAATAAAGGGTGTGGCTATGGGGACCCGCATTGGTCCGAATTATGCCTGTCTCTTTATGGGGTACGTAGAACATTCCTTATTCCAGTCCTACTCAGGCCCCCTCCCACAACTCTTTCTCCGGTACATCGATGATTGTTTTGGTGCCGCTTCATGCTCTCGTCTGGACTTGGAAAAAATTATCAATTTTACTTCCAATTTCCATCCTTCTATCGCCTTCACATGATCCATCTCCAACACTTCCTTTCCTTTCCTTGACTTCTCTGTTTGCATTTCTGGTGATAGACTGTTTACCAATATCCATTACAAGCCTACCGACTCCCACAGCTACCTCGACTACAGCTCCTCACACCCTGCTTCCTGGAAGGATTGCATCCCATTCTGTCAGTTCCTTTGCCTCCATCATATCCGTTCTGATGATGCCACTTTCAAAAATGGCGCTTCTGGCATGTCTTCCTTCTTTCTTAACTGAGGGACACCCCCACTGTGGTTGACAGGGCCCTCAGCGGTGTCCGACCCATCTCCCATCCCATCCCATTTTCTATCTTTTTCTTCCCCACCACTGCCCCCTCCCCTCACCCCATCCCCTACAGGGCCACCTGTCACTTGTTCCATGTTATTCTTTTACACAATGCTACCTTTGTTCTGCTATAATCATGTTCTGCTTTCTTACCTTTATGCCACTGTCAGCAGCTTTTTTAGCACTAACTGCTAACATTACCAATCCCTTAGTCCTTTAGTTCATGACATATTTGTCAGTCCTTCCTTTGTCCCCACCTATTGCTGGCCTTCTATCCAGCTCCACTTGACCCACCCCCCCTTAAACAGTATAAATTGCATCACTTTCCACTTCTATTCAGCTCTGAAGAAGGGTCATATGGACTCGAAACGTTAACTCTGTTTTTCTCTCCACAGCATGTCAGACCTGCTGAGTTTTCCAGCCTTTTTTGATTTTGTTTTGAATCCAGTAGTGTGGCCAGGATTGGATCCAGCGGCGCTGCTGGGATTGGATCCAGTGGTGTCGCCAGGATTGGATCCAGTGGTGTGGCTGGGATTGGATCCAGTGGTATGGCTGGGATTGGATCCAGCAGTGTTGCTGGGATTGGATCCAGTGGTGTTGCCGGGATTGGATCCAGCGCTGTCATTGGGATTGGATCCAGCGGTGTTTCCGGGATTAGATCCAGCAGTGCGGCTGGGATTGAATCCAGCAGTGTCGCTGGGATTGGATCCAGTGGTGTCACTGGGATTGGATCCAGCGGTTGTGGCTGGGATTGGATCCAGCAGTGTCACTGGGATTGGATCCAGCAGTGCGGCCGGGAATGGATCCAGCACTAATTGCATGTTATAGGCCCCCTGCATATGGATTTCTAAAAGCACTGCAGTGAGTCAGCAGAAAATTGCTCTCTAATATCTTTGCTGCTTTTTCTACCTTATTGTAAAACTATCTTCTGTGCTCAATCCATTGTCCAGGATTAATATTCTCTTTACATTGCCAGAAATGATTTTTCAGGACAAGGCACCATCCTCATTTCTGAAGGCCAGATAACATTGAGATACCAGGCAAAGGGCACTACATTATTAGATTGGATGGGCCCCAATACCATTGCTGTGTTGTTGAGCCATTCAGAACTTCATACTTTTGAACTGTTGATTGAAAGGTAAGTAGTAATTCACTGAAGTCAGGAGCAGAATCCATTTTCAGCTAAATTCAATATTAACCCCCGATCACTTTAGGGAAAATATTCAAATATTTCCAAGGCCCACTTGTATCTATTAACTAGGAAAACCTTCAAATGTTTTGCAGTAAATTAGAATACACTCAATCAGATCTTTGAAGCGCAAGATCCTAAGTGCACTTAGAAAGCCTGCTGTTGGTCAACAGAGGAGAAACACTGTATATGCTGTATAGCAGCTACTGAGTCATGCTCTTATTTTAACTGCGCCAAATCCCATAACCCTTCTCTTCACACCTCCTTCATTGATTCTGCTGACCCCAATTCAATCCAAACAGTATCCCAAAGTACCACTCCACTTATTTAAATGGATGTGGCCTCACATCCTTCATTGAGCATGCCAACCTCAATACATCTGTTTTCTACATCTTAATTGTGTAGCTCAAACCAACTGTGTTTTTACTTGTAGTCTGATGCCTCCAGGGGACTATCTTCAATAACAAGATCACTCAACAACTATGTCTGGGTACAGAAGAAAGCTCTATTGAAGAGAACCTTTTAGTTAAACCCTCCCCCAAGCCCACCCTAAGTGATACTGTAGGACACTTGCCAGAAAACTGAATTATGAGATCCCCCTTTAGCTCTTTTAGTGTGTTTATCAAAGTTGAGGTTGAGTGTGATAGAAATTGAAGATTAAAGTCCTTAATGGCGCTCAGCACAGATGTGTAAGGTACAATACATGCTAATGGCAATGGTCCATTCTCCTTAACAACAATAACTTGCATTTATACAGTGCCTTTAACATAGTAAACTGTCCCAAGGCACTTCACAGGAGCACTATCAACATAATTTACATGGTACCATCTAAGGAGATGTTAGGATTAGCGGCCAAAAGCTTGGCCAAAGAAGTGGGTATTAAAGAGGATCTTAAAGGAAGGTGGGCAGGTTTAAGGGAAGGCCTGGGGAGCTGAACGTATGGCCACTAATGGTGGGTCAATGAAAATCATGGATATAAAAGAGGCCAGGATTTCATGAGTGCAGCAATTTTTTTGGCAAGGTATCTTGACTCCAACTCTTCCTGAAAAGATCTTTAGCCCAGAGATCATTCAACTGCTGGCGATTTTCATGGAGGAAAGTTTAATGCATTGGCATGACCTTCCTCTTTTAGTGAAGGTGTCAGACTGTTAAAATTAAGAATCCACATGTTGATATCACTAACAGTATCATATATCTCAATCGTTCACTAAGAAATAGGCATTGTTAGATATGCTAATCCATTATTGGTTCTCTGTCTTACAGTCCTTTGAAGCAAGGAGGACACATGCCACATGCCACGGAGCTCACAGCAAGAGCTCGTGTGCGGAGTATTTTAATGTGAGGAAGCTGCTGCGCTGCAGTTATGATGAGGAGACTTTCCCACTCTGATTGCCTGCCATAGATGCATTGGTAACATTTACAGGATTTAGCTGTCAATCTGCTTGGCCACAACATGAACCATCAAGTCCTGGGGTGGGACTTGAACCCAGGGCTAAATGGCTCAGAGATAGGGACATTAATAATTGCACCACAAGACCTTCCACTACTACCTATTACCACTGATTGTCCTAAAGAAATTAGCCCAAATAAACAGCCATTTTGAACACTGTGGCTCTCTGAGAATCTGATCACAAATTCATGGCTCGTTTGCTGTTACTTTTTCAAAATAGCTCATTGCTTACTTATTTATAAAATATAACTGTTGGCTGAGTGCACTTACATACAACACTACATTCTTCCCAGTAATTGATTTCAAAGGTTTATACTCAAGGTCAGTTGAACTTGTATAATCTCAGATTTCAATCTCTCCACAGGATCAACACCTCATGGAGTTCTCACATTAACCCTGTGAGGTACAGTTTAAACAAACTACTTAGTGGAATGATATAGTCACAATTTTATTAACTTTATTAAAACAAAAATGAATATCAATACACAATCCTAATTTTACCACAGGACTTAGTGACTAAATTCACTATAAAATCACTAGCCAAATACATACAACCTTTGTGTCATGCCTAGTGCAGACATGAAGATGTTACAAACTTTAAAGCTATATTTTTAAAAGTGGACACCAAAAGCTGTTTAAGATGGCTTTTAGCATATCATGTGACTTGTCAGTGTGCAGCTCCAGACAATCCTGAAACTCAAGCAAATATCTGATTAAAATATGGACAATCACAGTCATTTATAAGATTCTTAAATCTCGTTGTTTAAAGGATAGACCAAAACCTACAATGAGGTTTACAAACAATTCATCTCCATGTTTTACCAGGATCATCGAAACTCGATGGGTTTTGATGAATATGAAATGGATCTCATTGACATTTCGTTGTATTGTGATGGCTTCTCATCCCAAGGACAAAGAGCTTTGCTGTCTAAAATTCTCAGTGTGAAAAGTCACAATATAGGATGCTTATTGGTCTAACACACCACCTTATTTAGAAAAGGAATTTGGACTTGTAACAGGTCACAAGGTAGCCATGTTTATTACTTGCTTTTAAAATATAGCAGCAGAAGCTGTTCTGAAGACAGATACCATCAGAAACACTTCCTAAACCATTGAAACAGCTA
Source organism: Carcharodon carcharias (assembly GCF_017639515.1). Classification (NCBI taxonomy): domain Eukaryota; kingdom Metazoa; phylum Chordata; class Chondrichthyes; order Lamniformes; family Lamnidae; genus Carcharodon; species Carcharodon carcharias. The sequence goes on along the minus strand of NC_054485.1, from coordinate 54,262,142 downwards.
GAAGAGAACCACACAGTCCAGGTAATATACAATTATACCTTGAAAGTAGGAGAAGGACTCTTCCCCCAACCTGTTTCAACTTTAAATTTGCCTGAGATCCAACCTCCTGGTAATTCAACTACAAGAAGCCTCACGGCTTACTGAGCGTACTCTGCTTTTACATCTCCAATCTAGCTAAAACATCAATTTATCTAAGAAATTATAGTTCTGCTATGAAAGAGACTGAACCAACTCAAGATTGTAATTGTGTGGTTTTCCTTCTTCATCTGTGCCTAATCTTTGTGTGTGCAGTAGTGTGTGTAAGATGTTGTTTTTAAATCTCCAGGGTATGTCTGTGCTAACAAATAATCTTTATTTTTAAATTCACAAATGTTTGCTGCTGTAAATCATTTAAGTTGGGACAAATCATTTTGTGGGTAAGAAAACATGCTAACCTCACACATTAAAGCACTTTGATCATGGGCAACAATAAAGTGCATAAACTCTGTCCATGACATTTGATTGGACTGTGCTTCACCAAGGATTAAGGAGTGATCAGCTCTCTCCGATCTCTGGAGATTCCCTTATGGGTGCCTGTGCTCAATTTCCTTGGAGACAGTTTCTTTGTCTCCATTATTGACTATCAACCTAGGTGAGCTCAAGGGTCTCCTTAAATTCACCTTATCACTGCTTGTTTTTTGCTTTCCCAGCATTGTTGCTTGAATCTGCCAATCCCATTCTATCTCCTGGTGTGTGTTCCCTTTGGCGACAGGGCCTCAGACCCTAGTGCTTCAGGGGTCTGATGGTGTCAATCTTTTGTTTACAGTTAAGCTTGTTTAAGTCTGTTCCTTAGTTCAACTTATTTCTCCTTATCTGTTTATTGTGCTGGTTCAGCAGTTCACACCTTTGCCATATTAATTGTCCTTTACACATCACATCTTCAGATCCCTTACTTTTCTGCCACACATGGAGTTTCCACAGTAAAGCTCAAAGTCAAAGTTACTGTTAAGTTTACAGAAAATGCCTCTTGCTCAGCTTAACTGAGCACAACATAATCAAATATTCCATAGTTCACCAATATACTGTCATTCAACATTTCTGATCAGTCAATCTCTACAGCACATCAGAGGAAGTGATCATTCTCACCAATTATTCCATATCTAAAAATTCAGTGACAGGAAATTCTTGCCTGGAAGATGCATGCAAATTCCTGCCAATAGTAATATGAAGACTGATGACATTGCTTGGTGCACCCCAAGTGTCTTAATGGTTCAGCTTTCATTGTGTTTGGCACTCTGCCCACCCAGAAAATGGTGCTAGGTGTATACAGAAGTTTAAAGGTTGTATAAACAGTGCTCAGCTTATTTCTCCACCTTCTGCCTACCAAGCAGTCTTGGCCTAGTGGTAGTGCTCTTGCTTGTGGAATGAAGAGCTGTGTGTTCAAATTCCATTCCAGAAACTTGTGTATGTAATCTAGGCTGACAATTCAGCCTAAGGGAAGTGTTACTTTACCTGATGGGATAGTAAGCCAACCACTGCCTGCCCTCATAGGTGTTTGTAAACGATCCCATGCACCATTCTGAAGGAAAGCAGAGAGGTTCTGCCCAGTGACCTGTGTGATATTTATATCACAACCATGACCGTGAAAGACATAACCTAGTCTTCATCTCATTGTTATTAGTTGGACCTTGTTAATAAAAATGCCATGGAAAACAAAAAATATATTTCCACTTTTTATAAGAACATAAGAAATAGGAGCGTGAGTAGGCCATTTGGCCCATCGAACCTTCTCACCATTCAATAAGATTATGGCTGATCTGATGTAACCTTACCTCCACTTTCCTGCCTGCCCCCATAACCCTTGACCCCCTTGTTAATGAAAAGCTGTCTGACTTAGCCTTGAATATCTTCACTGCCTGTGGTGGGGGGTTGTGGGAGAGGGGGATGAGAATTCCAAACAGTAATGAGAGAAGAAATGTTTCCTCATCTCTGTCTTAAATGGGAGACCCCTTAATTTGCAATTGTGCTGGTTCGAGATTTCCCCATGAGGGGATACATCTTCTCAGTACCTTCCCTGTCAAGTCCTCTCAGAATCTTACACCCTTGCAATAAAGGCCAATCTTCTCCTGATTACTTTCTGTGCCTGCATCTTGTGATTCAGGAACAAGGAAAGCCAGGCCTCTCTGTACCACAGCATTCTGCATTCACTCTCAATTTAAATAATGGTCAGCTTTTCTATTCTTTCTGCTAAAGTGGACAACCTCATATTTTCTCACATTATACTCCATCTGCCAATTTTTTGCCTTAAATTATCTGTATCCCTTTGCAGGCTCTTTGTATCCTCTTCACAACTTGCTTTCTAACCAGTCTTCATATCAGCAGCAAATTTGCTACAATACAGTCTATCCCTCCATCTGAGTCATAAATATAGTTTGTAAAATGATCATGACGGCACTCCACTAGTTACAGCTCGCCAAACTGAAAATTACCTATTTATCCGGCTCTGTTTTCTGTTCGTTAGCCAGTCCTCTATCCATGCAAATATATCCCCCCCAACACTATTAGCACATCTCGTGTAGAGCACACCCATCCCATTTACAAATAAATATTGAATATTAACCATCTTTATTAACTTTAGACAGCTGTCAAATACATAGCCAAAATAGACTTTAATCAGACTTTTGAGGCTGGCAGGTGGGCGCGGTTGGCAGGACAGGGAGCAGCTGGGAAACGGTGATCGACCTCCAACCGCGATTTCACGCTGGTAGTGCAATTAAGACCTGCCCAGCGTGAAATGTGGCTCTTCACTGGTCGGGAAGGGCTGAGCGGGGGTGGGGGCCTGTCAGCCGCCAGGTTCAATAGCAACATGGCGCTGGTTTAATAACGGCCCAGGCAGCCCCAGAAAGGTTGCCATGGAAACGATGTCTGCTCTGCATTATTTTGATGGAGTTGAGTGCAACTGGAGATGCCAGGAGGGAGGGCAGGTTGGATGGGTACTTGGCTCCCCCTGCAGTCCTGCTGGAGGAGGTGGCTATCAGGAGGGGCATCCTTGTCCCCAGAGATGGGAGAAGGAGTCAACCACACCTCACATAGAGGGCATATGAGGAGGTTGCAACGCTATTGAGCAGCCACAACATGGTGCAGCGCATGTGGGTGCAGTGCTGGAAGCGCTTCAATGACCTGCTGTGCTCAGGAAGGGTGGGTATCGTGATTGCATAAGTTAGTGTGTAGAAGTTTTAAGGTGGGGCCATTCCCCTGTGGACCTCAGGGGTGCTAGAGTCTGAGTGCCAACTGTCAATGATGCTGGTGCTGGCCAAGGGGGTGAGCCCTAGCTGCTTGGACTGAGTGCCGTGCAGCTCAAGGGCCATGACTTGGATATGCCCTGCAAGGTGTTCCTCAGGTGGAGTTGGCCAGGCTGCAATGGTGCTGCAGGTTGAGAGTGGACTAATCAATGCTACTCCATCCTTTCAGGAGGAGATGAGCTATAACCAATCAGAAAGGACACATACAGGCGGAGGCTCGCCCAACCTCCTGCTGCTTAGTAGGTTCGGGCAGGATACCCTGGAGCCCGAGAGCCAGCATACTCGCTGTGCAACTGGGCGTGGAGAGGCAGGGGTGCCAGATGAAGGTAAGAGCACGGTGCACAGAGGTGAGACTTTCAGATTATGCGACCATTCTGGTGTCATCTCCTCATTGACGGGAGCCTTGAAGCTGGAATCCCCAATGCTCATTGAAAGATGATGGCACCATGATGCAGATCTCCATTGTCCCACCAGGGTGCCAGGCATGCACAGTAACAAGATGACTAACTAATGACATGCCCTTGTTCTCCCTTTTAGGTTTGCCAGCACACACTCACTCTCTGGACCCCGAAGGGCTACCCCTGACGCTGGAGGACCACCCGGGCTTCACTTGCACCTGTCTCACACCCGCTCTCTGAAGCAGGCACCAGTGCAGATACCAGCATCTTGATGGGCATTAGATCGAATGTCGATGCACACTGGTGAGGGCACTTCACACTCGCTTGATGCGCAGGCAGAGGCAGAGTGCCCATGGCGCCGGCAACTGGAGGATTGCTGGAGACCAGGATAATGCTCAGTTGAAGATAGATGACAAACCTCTAGAGCCATCCATTGGGCATCAGATGCTCAATGTCCAGTGAGATGTGCAGGAGGATCTGGCAGAGACTGATGAGGCTCTGCGTGCCATGGTCTCTGTTGTGGAGGAGTCCATGTGGAGTGTGAGCACTCCGTTGACCCTTGAGGCCAAGCGCACTGCCTCTTCCATTGACAGAGTCGTGATTCTCATGGGGAGGCCGCTCCAGGGACAGAATCAGAGGTTCCTGGGGTTGCACTCGGACCTGCCAGCCCTCACACAGGCACTGACCTCAGGTAGTCAGTGCTAGTGTGGGAGATGGATGAGGTACCCAGTATCCCAGCTAGGTGCCCGTCCATCCATGGTGAGCAGGGAGGTCCAGAGTGATCTCACATTGGCGCCTCACTCAGCCTGGCTGGCCTCATCCATACGGTAAAGAATAAAGGTCAGTACCCGCCTGAACAGAGCTTCTGTCACCAACTTGATGCAACTGTGTACAGCTGATTGGGAGACTCTACACAGATCCCCACTGAGCCCTGGAAAGAGTCGAAGGCATAGAGGTTGAGTGACACTGTGATCTTCAGAGCCACTGGCATGGGGTGTCCACCCACACAGTCAGGTGTGATCTCAGGTCCTATTACCTGACAAATGGAGGTCACTGTCTCCCTTGAGAGATGGAGCCTCCTTTGGCATTGTACCTCAGACATATTGAGGTAGCTACATCAGCACCTGTAAACCCTGGCAGCAGGGCAGTGGCATCTTCTGTGGCCCCTTCTGCCTTGGACTACCTGCTAGCCCTGCGTACATTGTGCCTGCACCTTTCCTCCCATAGGTCCCTCCCCTGGAAGCTGCATTGGGTCACGTGGCCTCCTCTCCCTTCTGTCCCTCTCTCCCTCCTCAGAGGAGGTGCCTCCAGCGGATACCACAATCCCCATTACCAGGATCTGATCCTGGAAGGGTCCACAAGGTCTGGATCCTTCAGGGTCCTTGGAAACACCAATGAGTCCTGAAATGAAACCTGGAAATGCAAACAATGAAGCCCCGAACAGGGATGAAGCTGCTAAGTACCAATAAGTCACCAGCAGCAAACTATGTACCAAACTCCCCACTACTGCAATGCTGCTGACCCTTTTATCCCACCCGTGGGTGAGGTTTTTGACATTGTCGGCTTGCCACCTGCCCATTTTGCCCATGCAATGAGTGTGAAATCGCATGGGCAATGAAAAATCACCATCAATTGGATTTTTAAGGCCTTATGTGGCGTATTAATTAGTGGCGGGCATGACCCCAGCATTTGCTTGCACCCGCCAGCTAAAATATTGCACGAGTGCACGATGACGCCGAGACACTCACCCAACGTCATTGCACGCTATTTTACCCTCGATTGGATTGGGTGCATGTCCACCCATGTGACATTAAACTCTGCCCATTGTTCATGTGCACACACTAAGTAAATGTTTGGCTACTTAACTTCAGAACTGATTTACAGCCTCAAGGGGCAAGAACTCTACTTGTCTAAAAAACAGACTTGGATTAAAGAGGTGAGGGAAAACACCAAACTAACAGAATCAGAATACAAGAACGCAAAAAATAGCAGATATCCTGGGGAATGGGAGAGGTACAGAGAACAAGAGCTATTGAAGAGAGAAAATAAATAAACTTGCAAGAGGTATCAAAATTATCATTAAAAAACTTTTAGGAAAAAGAGAAAGTTAGGAAAAAGAGGGAGGTTAAGAGCAATGCGGGCCCCTTAAAAACTGACAATGATATAATCAATATTTATAGTAGTGAAAGGGGATGATGCTGCAATCAGACAACTGAAGAAAGCTAATATTAAATCAAGGGCCGTGTGCCTCAAAAAGCCTTTCAAGGCTCATATTTGTGCTAAATGGAATAGGCTGATGGTTGTAAAGAAAAAACCTTCACAAGAAGTGGAAATGTGTGTACTGACCTCCTTGATTTTTTTTTTTGCGGTTTTGTCATCAAATTGCGGGATGCTATTAGCGCACAAAGTGTCATCAGATAATTCAGAAAATGTGGAATATCCAATTCAATGGATGGAGCGGAAGATGATTTGTTGTGGTGGGGTGATTCTGAAACCAAAAATCCCACATCTGATCCAGAGTGATCCGACAGCAAAACGATTCAGAATGAATTTGATGAACTCTTTGCATTGGACCCTTTTTTTTCGCTTGTTCTTTCACGGAGTGTGGGCATTGCTGGCTAGACCATCCCTAATTGCCCTTGAGAAGGTGGTGGTGAACTGCCTTCTTGAACCGCTGGAGTCCCTGTGGTGTGGGTACATCCACAGTGCTGTTAGGAAGGGAGTTCCAGGATTTTGACCCAGTGACAGTGAAGTGATAAGTTCCGGTGTGTGACTTGGAGGGGAACTTGCAGGTGGTGGTGTTCCCATGAACCTGCAGCCCTTGTCCCTCTAGGTGGTAGAGGTTGCAGATTTGAAAGATGCTCTTGTAGGAGCCTTGGTGAGTTGCTACAGTGCACCTTTAGATTTTATACACTGCTGCCATTGTCCATTGTGGTGGAGGGAGTGAATGTTTAAGGTGGTGAATGGGCTGCCAATCAAGTGGGCTGCTTTGTCCTGGATGTTGTCGAGATTCTTGAGTATTGGAGCTGCACTAATCCAGGCAAGTGGAGAGTATTCCATCACACTCCTGACTGTGCCTTAAAGGTGGTGGACAGACTTTGGGGAATCAAGAGGTGAGTTAATCGCCACAGGATTCCTAGCCTCTGACCTGCTCTTATAGCCACAGTATTTATATGACTAGTTCAGTTCAGCTTTGGGTCAATGGTAACCCCCAAGATGTTGAAAGTGCAGGATTCAGTGATGGTAATGCCAATGAATGTCAAGGTTAGGTGGTCCAATTCTTGTTGGAGCTGATCATTGCCTGGCACTTGCGTGGCATAAATATTACTTGCCACTTATCAGCCCAAGCTTGAATGTTACATATGGTCACGGATTGCTTCAATATCTGAGAAGAGTATATACAGTGTGTTCAGGATAATTTCTTAGAGTAGTACATTCTAGAACCAATCAGGGAGCAGGCTGTCCTGATCCTGATAATGAGCAATTAGACAGGATTAATCAATATTCTCATAGTAAAGGAGCCTTGAGGAGACAGTGATCTTATCATGATATAATTTGATATTCAGTTTGAAAGGAGAAGTGTGAGTCTAAGACGAATGTTTTAAACCTGAATAAAAGTAATTATCAGGGCATGAAAGCAGAGCTAGCTAAAATGAATTGGGAAACTTGGTTAAAAGGCAATTGGGATGTCGTGGCAGAATTTCAAGGAGAAATTTAATAACTCTCAGCAAATGTTTATCCGTTTGGGATAAATCTCTTTGAGGAGGATGCATCATCTAAGGCTGAAAAAGGTTAAGGATATTATCAAATTGAAAGAAACACTGTACAAATCTGCAAAACCATAAACACTACCAGCTATCAGGCAAAGGGCAGCTGATAGATGGCAACACCACTAACTGGAAGTTCCCCTCCAAACCACACACCATCCTGGCTTGAAAATATATCACCATTCCTTCACTGTCCCTGGGTCAAAATCCTTGAACTCCCTTCCTAACTGCACTGTGGGTGTCACCTACACCACATTGACTGCAGGGGTTTAAGAAAGCAGCTCACCAACACCTCCTCAAGGGCAATTAGGGATGGGCAATAAATGCTGCCCTAGCCAGCGATGCTCACATCCCATGAACCAATGTATGAAGAAAAAGATTAGTGTAGGTCAGAGGAATCAGCAAAGAATGAATTTAAAAAATAAAGAGGGAGAAAGAAGAGTGTGAGAGAAAACTAAAATAAAAACCGGAAAATGCTGGACAAACTCAGCAGGTCTGGCAGCATCTGTGGAGAGAGAAACACAGTTGATGTTTCGAGTCCATATGACTTGTTCAGAGCTAAAGAGAATTAGAAATGTGATGGATTTTACACTGTTTAAGAGTAAAATAGAAGGTCAGGGATAGGTGGGAGTTCAGGGGAGATTGACAAAAATGTCATGGACACAAGACGAGGAGAGTGTCAATGGTAGTGTTAAAGACTAAAGAAGGTGCTGATAGTGGCATAAAGGTAAGACAGCAGAATGTGGTAACAGTACCATTAACACTCCGGAGTGAAAATCTGGCCCTAAAGCTTTGTTTTTTTTTGTGGATTTGCAAAAGAGAAACGTGTGAGTTGTATTTAATGCAGCACATTTTGGTGGGAAACCTGGTGGCCTGGCCCACTTAGTTGCAGCAGCATCATTCTCCAGTAGTGAGAAATTCTCCTGTGATTAAGTTGGAGGTGGGAATGGTCCCAAGGAGGAATATTACCTGTTGGGGCAGGTTGGTGATTAGTCTCATTTTTGGGCCAATTGACACCAATTATCCTTGAGCCCACCGGAATTTATTGGTGGCTCAGGGATTATATGAGAGGGGCAGGGCTTTCCCATGCCTCCAAAAAGCCACTGGGCATGGGTTTGTCTGTGGCCATCCAGGAGGGGCCCCTCTTTCAAAGGTACTTGGTGCCCTATCGAGGAACCTGGCTCAGATGTGGGGTGGCCCTTTCCTCCTAATTTCAACTTCCTACTTTCAACCCCCATCTCATCCTCACTCACATGTGGCCTGAGTCCCTTAGCAATCCTAGGTCTTTCCCTGAGTGCTCCACTGCTCCCTGATTGGTTGGCAGCTCTCAGGAGATGGGTTTTCTGCCCCCAGGGTGCTGGATCCTGGGGAAGGCCCAACACCAGCCTGTTAAGTATCTGGTTGGGTCCCCCCTTCAGAACTGACATTTTGTGCTCCAACCAGTGGGCTGAACACACAGCAGTTACATCAAATTCAGCCCAGTAATTCAGAAAGGTACAAGGGAATGAGGCAGCTAGAAGAAGGAATTAACAAGGAATCAGATTACTGAGGTAGAGAGAAGTCGAACGAGTTGAACAAAGCTCTTTAGTGCTACAATTCAATTCTGGTGTCAATGCGATTAAATTGCAACATATTCTTATTAACCACTAATACACATCAAAACCACTGCCACATCTAATCAGTTCCTCTCACTCTCCCCACTTTCTCTTGTATCCAACTTCAATGGCTTTGGGACTGTTTTTATTGAGCTGAGTTGAAAATTTGCCCCATAGCCCGTTTGTTCATTCTTAATTGTGTTGGCATGACACACTGATTCTTCTTGATGATACTGCTGGTTCCAACTACGACATGTGTTTGCACCAGTTGGATTGTCAATTGAATCTTCAATCAAAATATTTTATCAATGAGTAAAATATTTATTCAAGGCCATCTGTGGGGTTGCTTAGGTAACACAGGCATTTTTTAATGTTTCTTGAATAACTACACAAACCTTATCATACAAAACCTCAGTCCCTAATTAGAGAACATAATGTAAATATATAAGGGAATTTCACAGGCCTCTGAACTTAATCCTACTAAAATCAACTGAATGTAGCTCACCTCAACTCAATGGTGACTTCCAGAATTTTCAGGATCGATCTCTTTCTAAAATCTGGTCAGGTTTCCATTTGGCATTGAACTTAACTTTAACCTTAAGCTGAAGTTTCTTTTAGTCTTGGTCAGTAGTAAATAAACTGCCTGCTAATGGCAGTTCCACAGTTAGTTAATTAGTTATAAAAACAAAAAATCTGCGGATGCTGGAAATCCAAAACAAAAACAGAACTACCTGGAAAAACTCAGCAGGTCCGGCAGCATCGGCGGAGAAGAAAAGAGTCGACGTTTCGAGTCCTCATGACCCTTCGACAGAACTTGAGTTCGAGTCCAAGAAAGAGTTGAAATATAAGCTGGTTTAAGGTGTGTGTGTGGGGGGGCGGAGAAAAAAAAAACACCCCCACTAGAGCTATACCTTGAGTGCCCTACCATCCATTCTTAATTAGCACAATCGTTTAGATAATATCACCAACTTTAACTTTAACACCTATGTGTTCTATTGTACTATTGTCATTGACATCTTTTGATGATCTGCTTCTACCACTGCTTGTTTGTCCCTACAACCACACCCCCCCTCCACCTCTCTCTCTCTATCTCTCCGCCCCCCACACACACACCTTAAACCAGCTTATATTTCAACTCTTTCTTGGACTCGAACTCCAAGTTCTGTTGAAGGGTCATGAGGACTCGAAACGTCGACTCTTTTCTTCTCCGCCGATGCTGCCGGACCTGCTGAGTTTTTCCAGGTAGTTCTGTTTTTGTTTTGTAGTTAATTAGTTAGCTAGTTAGAACTAGTTTGCTGGTCAGCAGAGCCTGACTCATGCCTTTGAAATTTCAGCTAGTGTTAAAAAGGTGGTTTGCTTAGTCCTGAAGTAAATAGCATGGAGTCCAGCTCGACAGCGAACTTATCAATTTGGGGAATTTGATAAGTGAAGGAAGGGGTGTGGTTCTGATCTTTTACAGAATAAGGAGTGGTTTGAGAGAGAACCACAGAATGTTTACAATACAAAAGGCCCATCGAGTCTGCACTGGCTCTTTGAAAGAGCATTCTACCTAATCCCAGTCCCCTGCCTTATTCCCATAACCTTGCAACATTCTTCCTTGTCAGAGAGAGTGTGGGAGAGTTGAGGGCCTCAGTCCAGGGGCATTAATTAGGTAAGCAGGTAACTGATTGGTTAAGTGAGTTTTAAGGTTTTTTTTTCTCTAAACTACAGCAGTTTTTTAAACAAGGACTGGAAAAGCATAAACACGCGATTAAATTTAGAACTTACTTAGTTTAACTACTTGATATAACTACAAATAATAGTTGAATAGAGACTTTAATTAAACAGATAAAATAAGTCTAGTCTGGGATATGTCTAGGTAGTTTGTGTGTCTGGATGGTAGAATGTGGGAGTTTGGAGACTGTCCTGAGCAAACACGCCTGCAGGAGATGTCTCCATCTCGCATCTTTCCAGCTCAGGGCCATTGAGCTGGATTGCGAGATGGAGAGACACTGACTCAGAAAGGGGGGGTTTCTGAACAGTCTTATCTGGAATATAATCACAAGCCAGAGGAACACACAGGTTTAGTAAGTAGAGGATGTAACAGATGGGGAACTGGGCAGGAGGGCATTTAAGAGAGGTTATGAAGGAGATCCCACAGACATTGGTCCTATCTAGTGAATACAATGTACTTGCTACTTGTGATGCCAAGGAGAAGAGACTGCAAAGAGGACAGCCACAATGCAGACCAAGGCACTGTTGTCTACCCAGTACCAGGGTAAGGGATATCTGATGGCAGCTGGTGAGGAATTTGGAAAGAGAGGGGATAAATCCAGTTGCAGCGGTCTGTGCTGGAACAAAGGACATAGGTAGAAACAGAAAGGTGGTTCTGCTGAAAAGGTATCAGGAGTTAGGCTCCAAATTAAAAAGCAGGACCTCGAGAGTAATAATCTCTGGATCATTTCTAGAGCCATGTGCAAATTGACACTAGGTCAGACAGATCAGGAGAATTAACATTTGGCCAAAGGGTGGTGTGGGAAAGAGGGGTTACTTTTCATGGGGCATTGACACCAGTTATCAGAGAGGAAGAAGCTATAGCAATGGAATAGGCTCCACCTGAATCGGGATGGGACCCATGTCTGAATGGGAAGGGTATATAGGGAGGTGGCAAAGACTTTAAAATAGTAATGGGGTGGGAGGTTCTGCAAGAAACATAAAGAGCTTAAATGTAATTGAACAGGACGGGAGAACATTGGAAAGAATGAAGGAAGGGAGGACGTTGATGGCAAGGGAATAAATAGAGTTTAGAACAGGAGTTTAAAAAGATGAACAAACATAAAGTGAGGGGAAATCCTATGAACATTGAGTTAAAATGTCTGTATAGCTATGCACAGTGTCTGTAACAAAGTAGGGAAGCTGGAAGCAATCATGCATTGGGAGGAACAAGACATAATAAGGATTACTGAGACCTGGTTACAGGAAAATCAGGACTCGGAATTAAACATGGCAGTGTATGCTAATAGAATCCAAGCTGTTTGGTGAATTCAAAACTAAGACACAAAGATTAGTCAGTCTCAACACTCCTTGCACACACCTAGTGACCCAGCTGTCCCCTATTTATATGTGTTCAAAGTACTTAATTATACAATGTCCTTAATATCTTAACAATATAATTAACATACTATTAACCGAGTATAACATTTAGAAATTATAGAGTGGGAAAACAGGGTAGTGGGGTAGCTGTATTTATTTGGGTTGTCATAACGCAGTAGAATAAATGGTCACAGGTATCAGGCAAAAATAGAATCCATAATAATGATAATAAAAAATGCAGCAACTAAAATGTGTAGTCTACTGACCATCCAATAGTGGAATGTGGGGTGGAGGAAGAAATATGCAGACAAATTAGAGTTGAGTTAAAAAACATAGAAAAATAATCATGGGGTATTTCAACTACCTGATATGAAATGGACAGAAGAGGGAGGTAAAGGAGATAAGGGGATGGAGTTCCTACAATATGTACAGGACTTCTTTCTAACCCAATATGTAAAAATATGAATAAGAGAAGATTTACCAAAGGATCTTATAATGGGGGATGAACCAGAGCAGGGAAAAGAAGTAAAAATGGGGGAACAACTAGGCAATAGTGACCATAATAATAGAGAAGGACATAATAGAGAATGACATAATGTTAGTGCTAATAGAGGAGGACATAATTATGATGAAAGCCATGTTAATAGATTGGGGAACAACTGTTTTTGCGGGGCTGAGAATGGGCAGCTATACTGGCAAACAACAATGTAGAATAACAATGTGAAACATTTAAAACCGTGTTAAACAGAGACCAGGAAAAATATTTACCATTAAAATGAAAGAGCAACAAAACATTAGTGGACTCCAGGGATGAAGAAAGAGATAAGTGAACAACTGAGGGGTTAGAAAAGATGCATCCTGTAAGCACTTAGGCAGCAGAGGAGAGCATTATAAGAGACAATATGAAGAGACTAGGAGAAAATTTTTAAAAAAATTAAGATGGTAAAACATAACAATGAAGTTAAATTATCAAGGAACATAAAGAAAATAGTAAAATATTTTAGACACATCAATTTAACAAAGGAAGGCTGTGATGGGATTGGGTCATTAAGGAATTGGTAAGATAATACCACACAAAATGATCGAGACAGAAATATTAAATAATTATTTCACTTTAGTATTTATCAGGGAGGTAGGACAAGTAGACATGACATTGAATGATGAGATGAACAATGAGATATATATGTTTAAAGTAAAAAAAGGGGAAGTATTTAACAAACTCAAAAAGGATTAAACCCTTGGACTGGGTGAATTTAATTTAAAAGGATCTAGGGAAGAGATAGCAGAAGCATTATTACTCATATTTAATAATTTGTTCCAGAGGACAGGTGGATAGCTAATGTGATTCCTATATTTAAGAAGAGGCACAGAACATATTCAGTGAATCACAGATCAGTGTAATGTCAGTGGCAGGAAAAATAATGGAATCATTAGTAAAGGAGAGAATAGGAGAATATCTAGAAATTAGAAATATAATAATGAATAGTCAGTGTGGATTTCAAAAGGGGAAATCTTGCTGACCAACCTTATTGTTTTTTTTTGTGGAGGTAACAGAGTGAACAGACAATGGTAATGTAGTGGATGTCATTTATCTGGATTTTCAAAAGGCCTTCAATAAGGTCCATAATAGGCTAAGAAATAATATCAGAGAATGTGCAGTCAGGGGACAAGTGGCAGAATGGATTGTTGGCTAGCTTTATTATAGAAAACAGAGTGTATAAGTAAAGGGCAGTTATTCAGAGTGGCGGAAGGTGCAGATAACACCAAATTTGGGTGAGGGGGAGGGGTTATGGTGTGGTGGAATAGGCAACACTGTGGAGGACTGCAACAAATTACAGGAGGACACTAATAAACTTCTAGAATGGATAAATAATTGGCAAATGAAGCTCAACACAGATAAAACTGAGGTAGTAAATTTTGGTAGGAAGAAGAAGGAGGTCATTTATTACCTGGAAGGTGCAAGTCTAGTTTGGGAGAGGAGAGAAAAAAAGAGCAGGAATGACCTCAAGATTTGAATATCAGCAAAGCCAGAAGTTGATCCTGATAAAATGGTCTATTGAGGCAAGGCCTTCTGGGGAGTGTCAGTAATGTCGACTGAATGCAGAAAACTCTTCTCACTAGTCCATGGAGGCTTTGGGCTGGGAGCAGGATGAATCAATAACACATGGGAAACCATCTTTTCTCATTTAAATCTACCGATGTAACCCTCTATTCCTTTCTCCCTTAATTGCATCTATATTTTTCACTTTAATCACTCCCTATGGTGCTGAGCTGCACAAGTTTCTTTTGAATTCCCTATTGGACTTCTTGCTGACTATCTTATCTTTATGGCATCACGTTATGCCCTTCACCATTTGAAGTACCTCTGTTAATGACTGTTTTATTCAGCCACATGATTAATATTTGATTTCTAGATTTTCTGTCCAATTAGCATCAAGTGATGACCTGCACGACACAATCTCAACTCTAGAATTCAAAGGGACAATTGGTATAGGGGTTAGGAAGGAGAGCATAAGAAGTGTTGCCGTGGAAAGAAGATAGTCAAAGGCCATGTCCCACTTTCACAAATACCTCTCTGGATGTGGTGCTGCGGGATTTGAGAACCCAAGAGAGATTCTATTCCCTAGCAACAGGAGGAGGAAGCATGTTGGGGACAGTAAGAAGGCTTGATTGGAGATAACATATTGGGGAGAGTTTTTCAGATGGTGGGGCAGGTAGCTGCACCATCTGAAAAGTCAATGGGCAATGCATCTCCATCAATACCAGCTGCCCGCATCCATTTTGCACTTGGCAGGGTGTTAATTGTCTAAGGGCCAGAGTTCCGCCTCTGCCTAGGGCAGGTGTCTTAGCTTAGAGAGCTGCCAGCCAATCTGGAGGCTCCCCAAAACCCTTTCCTTTCACCAGCCCACCTATTAAAAGCTGCTGGGCTACCCACCTGGCGTGGGCCTCCCCCTGGGGGTGGGGGTAAAATGATGGCAGGGAGGAATGAGGCACTTAAGTGACATTAATTGGCCACTTAAGGGCCTCAAATGGCCCAAGGGCTGGAAGGTTACCTGACGCCTCTGCTGCCCCCATAAAATGGGAGACAGATCGGGGCAGGTAGGTGGCGGGCAGACCATGCCCTGTATTTTACAAACTCCCCCCCCCCACCCCTCCTCACCGGCCTTCAAACCTGCCAGTGGGGAACTGTAAAATTCTACCCAAGAGGCCAGCAGCAGAAGGGTAGTGTCACACACCTGGATTTACTGCAGTTTGAAGATAGGGAATATTAAAGAAATGGCAAATTCACTTATATACTGCCTTGTGCCTTGCCACAAATCCCTCACTCCATCTTCTTAAGTCTACTTCAGAACATTACTCCTCACATCAAACTACCTTGCAGGTGCATCCATCCGTCCCTGTCTTCACACTTCCCCACATCTCCTGAAGAGCCATGGCCTTCAAGGCAACGGTCCTTGTGCAGGAATATAAGATTAGGCTGGGTAATTCTTTATTGACTAAAATGGCCATGATGGGCCGAATGATCTCCTCTGTGTCGTGAATTTCTATGATTTCTATGCTTTCTATCCATTCACCACTGACGTTCAACCTTATCCTCATTTGGTATCATGCGTCTCCCTTCTGGTCATCCTCAACAAATGCCATCCATCTTTTCAACACATGTCATTCCCCTCACTTGCCTTCTTACATAGAATCTTGAAAAGGTTACAGCGCAGAAGAAGGCCATTTGGCCCATCATGGCTGTGCCAGCTCTCTGCAAGAACAACTCAGCTAGTCCCATCCCTCCAAATATCTCATCGGCTTTATGAACAGCCTGCAGCATTTTGAAGATCACAATCCCTTTGCCCCTCAGTCACCCTCATTGTTAACAGGTTCTATGAAGGTCTATATTCAAAATGTGATTCTTTGTGTCCCAGTGATGACCATTGCGACTATCCAACTTCAAGATGCAACAGTATCATTTTGGGAAGTGATATACCCAAAATTGGACACAACATTCAACACCTCACCAGATTGGCTACTGAGAGCTAAAATAATTTGTTTGGCCTCATATTCAAAAGCATTTGAGAAATATCTGTACTTGACAAATGTTGCTGGTCAGGTATTCCATAATGTGAATATGTTTGGATAGTCATAGAATCACAGAATCTTACAGTAAACAAGGAGGTCAATAAGCTCAGCATGCTAATGCCAGCTTTCTGAAAGAGCGATCCAATTAGCCCCACTTCCTCTCCTCTTTTTGCACAGCCATTCTTTTTTTCATTTCAAGTGCTGTAAAGTCCCGCTATTCACAGGGTTTACGTTCCCGCGATATCTCACATACAGCAGAATCGCAAAGGGGGAACATATTTTTGAATGGGATTCAATTAGATCAGTTCCAGCCATGCGAAGGCAGTACTGGACTCTCCAGCAAAATTGCAGTGCAGTACCTGTATAGGACATGCAGGGGAGCCTCTGAGCAATACATTGGTGAAGGTTTAAAATTCAATTGAGCCGTTGTTCCAGCTTCGGACCCAGCAATTCAGGCATTTATGGGTTAATCCCTTCATTTGGGTTGCACTTCAGCTGAAACTATTTCAGTCTTTGCTCTGTCATGGCTGCCATCTCCCCGGGGAAAGAAGGGAAAGAGAAAAGAAACTGCTGATAAGCGAGCATTGCTCATGCGATGGGTGATGTTGTGTACTTAAGAATACAAGAACATAAGAAATAAGAACAGGAGTACACCACTCAGCCCCTTGAGCCTGCTCCGCCATTCAATAAGATCATGGCTGATCTTCTTATGTTTCGATTTCCACATTGTCATCTTTTGATTCCCTTGCCTAACAAGAATTTACCTACCTCTGCCTTAAAAATATTCAATGATCCCACTTCCACTACCTTCTGAGGGAGAGAGTTCCAAAGTTGCACCTTCCTCTGAGAGAAAAAAAAATTCTCTTGTTTTCTGTCCTAAAAGGATGATACCTAATTTTGAAACTGTGCCCCCTAGTTCTGGACTCACCCACAAGAGGAAACATCCTTTTGACATCCGCCTTATCAAGGCCATTCAGGATCTTGTATACTTCAATCAGATCACCCCTCACATTTCTAAACTCCAGTGGAAACAAGCCCAGTCTGTCTACCCTTTCCTCATAAGACAACCCACACATTCCAGGAATCATTCTAGTAAACCTCCTTTGAGCCCCCTCTAATGCATTTAGAGCCTTCTTTAAATACGGAAACCAAATCTGCACATAGTATTCGAGGTGCGGTCTCACCAATGCCCTGTATAACTGAAGCATAACATCCTTACTTTTATGTTAAATCCCTCTCTTAATAAAGGAGAGCATTCCATTAGCTTTCTTAATTACTTTCAATACCTGCATACTAACTTTTTGTGACTCATGTACTAGAACACCTAGGTCGCTCTGCACCTCAGAATTATGCAACCTTTCTCCATATAAGTAATACTCTGCTTTTTTGTTCTTCCTGCCAAAATGAACTATCTTTGTGTCATCTGCAAATTTAGCTACCATGTCTTTACTCCCCTCATCTAAGTCATTGATCTAAATTGTAAAAAGTTGAGGCCCCAGCACAGATCTCTGTGGGATTCCACTCATCACATCGTACCAATCAGAAAAATACCCATTTATGCATACTCTCTGCTTTCTGCCAGCCAGCCAATCTTCTATCCATGCTAATATGTTACCCCCCTACACCATGCGCTTTTATTTTCCATTATAACCTTTGATGTGGCACCTTATCAAATGCCTTCTGGAAATCCAAGTACAGCACGTCTACAGGCTCCCCTTTATCCATAGCGCATGTTACTCCATCAAAAACTCCAACAAGTTGGTTAAACATGATTTTCCTTTCACAAAACCATGCTGACCCTTACCAGTTGTTCTTTTAACTGCCCAGCTATAACCTCCTTAAAGATTGATTTTAACAACTTCCCCATGACAGACCAAGCTAACTGGTCTATAGTTTCCTGTTTTCTGCCTCCCTCCTTTCTTGAATAGAAGGGTTATATTTGCTACTTTACTGTCTGATGGAACCTTTCCAGAATCTAGCAAATTTTGGAAAATTAACATCAGTGCATTAACTACTCATTATCCACCTCATTTAAGACCCTAGGGTGTAATCTATCGGCACCTGGAGACTTGCCAGTGTGCAGCTCCATCAATTTGCTCGGTACCATTTCCCTAGTGGTTTCAATTTTACTAAGTTCTTCTCCTCCATATTTGTAGCCAATTTTGGAATGTTTTTTTATATCATCTATAGTGAACACAGAAGAAAGGTGTTTATTCATTTATTCCACCAGATCCTTATTATCTACTATTAACTCCCCACTGTCACTCTCGAGAGGACCAACACTATATTTATTCTTTTCCTTTTTAAATACCTGTAAAAACTCTTGCTATCCATTTCTACATTCCTAGCTAGAGTCCACTCATATTCTAATGCCTTTCTCCTGATTAACCTTTCAGTCATTCTCTGCCATTCTTTATATTCTGTCCAGTCATCTGTTCTGCTACCCATCTTTGTGGAGTTGTATATTTTTTCCTTAAGTTTGATGCTTTCCTTAACTTCTTTAGTTAAGCACAGATGGTGGGTCCTCCCCTTAGAATTTTTATTCGTAATAGGATGTACTTAATCTAAATACTCTGAAATATCCCCTTAAATGTTTGCCACTGCTTCTCTATTGATCTATCCTCTAGCCTAGTTTCCCAGTTCACTTCAGCTAGCTCAGCTTTCATCCCTTATGTAAGTTTAAGAAACTAGTGTTAGATCCACTCTTCTCCCTTTCAAACTGGATGTAAAATTCAATCATATTGTGGTCGATGCTACCTAGGGGTGCCTTTACTCTAAGGTCATTAATTAAACCTGTCACATTACAAAGTACAAAGCATGGGTAAGTGATAATGCAAACAAGGAAGTCACAAATAGCAGCACTTTACTGCATGCCAATTTCACTCTCATCCTTGTCTTTTTCTACATTTTCTATTATGTGAATATTTCAGTGCCTCCTTATATCTCTACGTTAATTCCTCTCCCATTTCTTGATGCATTTGAACAAAAAGTGTTTGATACTTACAGTAGGAAAAAGAATGTGCTCAAGGGCAATGTGAGCCCCTTGAAAAGTGATACTGTGATATAGTCAAAGAAAATAACTAGTAGACATACTGACTTTTCATCAAAATGTGCACAAGAATATCAGAAATAGGAGCAGAATTGGCCCATCCAGTCTCTCGAGCCTGCTCCACCATTCAGTGAGATCATGGCTGATTTGATTGTGACCTTAACTCCATTTTTCTGCACCCCCCCCACCCCCCCCCACCATAATTCTTGACTCCTTTGTCATCTAAAATCCATCTAACTCAGCCTTGACTATATTCAATGACCCAGCCTCCATTGCTCGGTAGGGAAGAGAATTCCAAAGAGTAACAACCCTTTGAGAGAAGAAATGTCTCCTCATCTCCACCTTAAATGGGAGATCCCTTATTCTTAAACTGTGTCCCCTAGTTCTAGATTCCCCCACAATGTATCAGGCCCTCAAAATCTTAAAAGTTTCCATAAGATCACATCTCATTCCTCTAAAGTCCAATGAAGATATGCCCAACCTGTTCAATCTTTCCACAGAAGACAACCCAATCACTCCAGGGACCAACCTGGTACACCTAGACTGAACTGCCTCCAATGCAATTGCACCCTGCTTTGAGTAAGGTGACCAAAACAGTACAAAGTAGCCTGAATGCAGTATCATCAACGCCCTATATAGTTGTAGCAAGACTTTCCTACTTTTACATTCCATTCCCCTTGCAGCAAAGGCCACAATTCCATTTGCCTTCCCTACAACTTTTTGGACCAGCATGCTAGCTTTTTGTGATTCATGTACAAAGACACCCAGATCCCTCTATACTGCAACATGCTGTAGTCTCTCTCCATTTGAATAATAATCTGCTTTTGGATTATTCCTACCAATTGTCCACTTACATTTTCCCACATTATACTCCATCTCTCGTTTACTAAGCTTATCTATATCTATTTGCTGACTCTTTGTGTCATTAATTCTCACAACTAACTTTCCTACCTATCTTTGCATTGTCAGCAAACTTGGCTACAATTCACTCTGTCATTAAAATAGATTGTAAATAGTTGAGTCATCAACACTGACTACTATGGCACTCCACTAGGTACAGTTTGCCAACCTGAAAATGACCCATTCATTTTGGTGTAGTAATCTTTTATGTAGCATATTATTAAATGTCTTTTGGAAATCCAAATACATTACATCTACTGGTTCCCCTTTATCGACCCTGCTTGGTGGATCCTCAAAGAGCTCAAATTAATTGGTCGAGTACGTTTTCCTTTTCACAAAACCATGCTGAGTCTACCTGATTTTATTATGATGTTCTAAATTTCCTGCCTCTACCTCCTTCATGATGGCTTCTAGCATTATCCCAGTGACAGATGTTAGGTTAACTGGCCTATAGTTTCCAACTTTCTGTCTCCCTCCTTAGTTGAGTAGAAGTGTTACATATGGGGTTTTCTAATCTGCTAGGACTTTTCCGGAATCTAGTGAATTTTGGGATATTATGACCAATACATCCACAGGTTCAAAGTCTCTCCCATTTCCATATTTCTAATTATTAATTCCCCAGTCTCATCCTCTAAGGAATCAATGTTTACTTTAGCTGTTGTCTTCCTTTGTGTAGACTTACAGAGGTCTCACTGTCTGTTTTTATATTTCTTGCTAATTTACTCTCATATTCTAATTTAACCCTTTTATATATCGTTTAAGCATTCTTTGCTGGTTTCTAAAATATTCCCAATCTTCTGGCCTGAAACTAATTTTTGCAGTATTATATGTCATTTATTTTTAGTTAGATGCCATCTGTAACTTCCTTGGTTAGGCACAGATGGTACATCCTTCTCATAGAGGCATTCTTTCTCAATGGAATATATCTTTCTCTTGAGAGTTGTGAAATATCTCCTTAAATGTCTGCCACTACTTAGCTATTGTCTTACAAACTTCCACCAGGCGAGCATGATTAAAATGACCATGTTGCCTGGGAGCTAACCAATTGAATAACAAACAGCCAACCCAAAGTTAATTATAGAAGTGATTAGAGTGTGGGTGCGGTTCTGTTTCAAGCAGGGAGTTTAGCATTTCGAACAAGCTTGGTGCAAGAAACATCTGTTTCAAGCGGGGTTCAGTGAAAATCTATGTGTTGGCTAAAGAGTTTAAAACTCTTGTTAACTAAAGGACTCCTACCAGTGAATTGAACTTCAGGGATAGCCAAGCTGAGAAAAGAGAGTTTCAGATGCAAGGCCCCAGAGTTGAAGAATAATAGAACCAGGAAAATTCTGACCCAAAGTGGCTACACTTAAGACGCTAGCAATGCCTCTGTTGAATGATTAGAGGAGATTTGAATGGACAGCCTTGTCGGAAGTAAGCAGAAGGTTCAAGAAATCTCAAACCTTATGTGAATGTTTGAAATAGTCCTCAGACCCAAGTGGTTATATGTCCAATTTCTTATAAGTATCTGACTTGAATTATTGGATGTATAAGTCAAATGGGTATAGAAAGAAATTTGATTTTAGAAGTTTCGTTTAGATTATGAGTAATTATGTTCATTGTGCTTTTAATACCTTTAACATAATTGACTATTTAAGATAGATTATAGTTATTAGTATTCATGATCTTTGTATTTGTGCAGTAAAATTCTTTCTTTAAATCATGAACCTTGTGGCTTTGTTCCTTCAGTAAATATCATTTTTATTCATTAGATGTGGGCATCGCTGGCTAGGCCAACATTTGTTGCCCATCCCAAACTGCCCTTTGTTCAGAGGGCATTTAAGAGTCAACCACATTGCTGTGGGTCTGGAGTCACATGTAGGCCAGACCAGGTAAGGACAGCAGATTTCCTTCCTTAAAGGACATTAATGACCCAGATGGTTTTTTTCAGGAATCAACAATGGTTTAATTCCAGATTTTTATTAACTTCAAATTCCTCCATCTGCCATGGCAGGATTTGAACCCAGGGTCTCTGGATCACTTACCCAGCAACAATACCACAGCACCATTGCTTCACTTAACTTGAGTTTTCAGAATCTAAAGAAAAACTAAACATGTTACAGATCTCCACTGAGGTCATAACACTTTTTTTAAATCATTTTTTCCCTCCTATGACCCTATTTGTTGGCAGACTCTTATGTTTGTATGCCCTGTCCCTTTGTGTCAAACAGCGCTGATCATTAACAATATTGCTAACCAGCACTATTGCCTAGTCCTTTTTTCCTTAATTTTCTAAATGTCCCTTAACATGAACCCTCCCCACCCACTATATAGTTTAAAGCCTTCTCTACAGCCCCAGTATTTTATTCACCAGGGCACAGTTGCCAGTGCAGTTCAAATGATGCCTATCCTAGTGGAACAGCTCCCTCTTTCCCCAGCACCCTGTAAAGTGAAACCCATTTTTCCGAGGAATCTTTGAGCCACACATTCTGCTCTCTGATTTTATTTATCCTTTGCTAATTTACTCACAGCTTGGATATTAATCCAGAGATGATTACTTCTGTGGTTCTGCTTTTTAACATATCCGCTAGCTGTTTGTGCTTCCTTAGTAGAACTTCTTTCTTAGTCCTACCTATATTGTTGGTAGCCACTTGAACCAGGACAACTGGACCCTTCTCCTCACAATCCAAGTTCCTCACCAGCCCTGAGAAGATATCATTAACCCTGCCCCAAGGCAAACAACACAGCCTTCAGGTCATGCTCCTGACTGCACAGAACCTTCGATCTCACTAACTATAAGGTCCCCTACCACTTTAGTAGAATGTTCCCCTGTACCATGCTGTAGTCAGTTTGCTCATCCTCCCTGTAGTCCCTGCTCTCATCCACACAAGCTAGAAAAACCTCAAACCTGTTGGACAAGTGCAAAGGCTGAGGCTCCTCCAGCGTTACCTTCTGGACCCCCATACACGCCTCGTTTACAATCCCTGACCACAGGCCAAATCTGAAGATCTGAGGGGAGTGACTGCCTCATGGAGAAAGGGTCCAGGTAACCTACCCCTCCCTGATACATCGCAGTGTTTGAAGCTTGGACTAGCTCCTCAATCCTGAGCTGAGCTCCTCGGATGCAGAAACTTACTGCCAGTGTGGGTGCTGTAGATCACTAGTGTTCATCAGCTTCTCCATGCTGTAGCTACAACACATTGCCTGCCTTGTCATCGCAATTGTATTTTATTTAACCAATTAGGGTTTTGAGATTTGAAATCATTCAATTATTAATTGTAGTCATATTAAGTCGTTCAACTATTTAAGGAAAAAAATTAATAAGTGCTTATATTTCCCTGGCCCTAGTTTAAACTACTGCCCCAGTTTAGAGGATGTAAGCTATAAATCTCACCTCCCAATCATTTAGCTGCTCACCTAACTAACCCCTCTAGAATTCAGATCTCAAGTCTTGCTGTTGCTCGCTCCCTCTCTCAGATGGCTCATTGTCTTGTAAAAGGCCAGAACTGCACCTCTTCCCTCACTCACCAAATTCCTGAGCTAAGTATTCTGTTGAAGCTGTACCCCATTGAGCTGGAGCTATGGCTGGAGTCACTGTGAAACATCCACAAGGATGAGGTCTTCATGGATAGCATGTACAGTGAGGTGGTCACACTGTGGGTAAAGAATGCACAAGCAGAAAGGGAATGGGTGACCACCAGGCAGAGTAAAGGCACAAGGCAGGTAATGCAGGAGACCCTTTGGTCCATCTCTCTCTCCAAAAGATTGTCCATTTTGGATACTGCTGGAGGAGATGGTTTCTCAGCAGAATGCAGCAAGAGTCAAGTCCATGGCACCACATGTGGCTCAGCGGAACAGCGGGTGAGAAAAATGATTGGGAGAGCAATAGTGATAGTGGATTATATCATAAGGGATCAAGATAGATGTTTCTGCTGCCACAGATGTGACACCAGGATGGTATATTGCCTCCCTAGTGCCAGGGCCAAGGATGTCACTGAGCAGTTGCGGGACATTCTGAAGGGGGAGGGTGAACAGACAGAGGTTGTGGTCCATATTGGCACCAACGACATAGGTAAAAAGAAGGATGATGTCCTGAAAGTAGAATATAGGAAGGTAGGAAATAAATTAAAAAGCAGAATCTCAGAGGTAGTAATCTCAGGATTACTCCCAGTGCCACATGCTAGCAAGATCAGGAATAGGAGAATAGACCAGATGAATGCATGGCTGGAGAGATGTAGTAGGGAGGGATTTGGATTCCTGAGGCATTGGGGCTGATGTTGCGGAAGATAGAGCCTGTACAAGTTGGACAGGTTGCACCCCAGCAGGGCTGGGACCAATATCCTCGCAGGGGTATTCACTAGTACTGTGGGGGAGGGTTTAAACTAGAGTGGCAGAGGGATGGGAACCTGAGCAGGGAGACACAAGGGAGCGAAATAAAGATATGAATGAAAGACAGAAAAGTATAAAGCAAAGGTTGAAGACATAGGAAACAAGGGAGAGCAGCAAATAGGATCATAGTACAAAAAATGTGTAAAATTCTTAAAAAAAAAGTCTAAAGACACTGTACCTGAATACTCAGAGCAGTTGCAATAAGGTAGATGAATTAACCGCACAAATAGATGTAAATGGGCAGAATATGATTGTGATTACAGAGACATGGCTGCAGAGTGACCAAGCCTGGAAACTGAATAACCAAGGGTACTCAATGTTTTGGATGGACAGGCAAAAAGGAAAAGGATGCTGCTTGGCATTGTTAGTTAAGGATGAAGTCAGTGCAATAGTGAGAGAGGATATTGGCTCAGAAAGTCTAGATGTAGAATAAATCTGGATAGAGCTAAGAAGCAACAAGGGGCATAAATCATTAGTGGGAGCTCTCTATAGGCCTCTAAACAATAGTGGTAAGGTAAGGGACAGAATTAAACAGGAAATTAGAAGTGCATGTAACAAGAGTGCTACAGTAATCATGGGCGACTTTAATCTACATATAGACTGGGCAAACCAAATTAGCAATAATACTGTGGCAGATGAATTCCCTGAGTGTGTACAAGATGGTTTTTTTAGACCAGTGTGATGAGGAACCAACTAGGGAACAGGCTATCCTAGATTTGGTATTGTGCAATGAGAAGGGATTAATTAATAATCTTGTTGTGTGGCATCCTTTAGGGAACAGTGACCATAACATGGTAGGATGGAAAGTAAAGTAACCTGATCTGAAACTGGGATCCTAAATCTAAACAAAGGAAACTATGAAGGTATGAGTTGTGTGTTGGCTAAGATAGATTGGTGAACTTCATTAACAGGAATGATGGTGGATAGACAATGGGTAACATTTAAGGAACAAATGTATGCACTGCAACATTATACATTCCTTTCTGGCACAAAAACACAACAGGAAAAGTGGCCCAACCATTGCTAACAAAAGAAATTGATAGTATTACCGCCAAAGAGAAGTCATAAAAAATTGCTAGAAAAAGTAGCAAGCCTGAGGATTGCATGCAGTTTAGAACTCAGTAAAGGAGGACCAAGATATTAATTATGAGGGGAAAAAATAGACTATGAGAGTAAACTTGCAAGGAACATATTAGTGGACTGTAAGGATTAGTGAAGACAAATGCAGATTCCTTACAATCCAAAATGGAAGAATTTATAATAGAATGCAAAGAAATAGCAGAGCAATTAAACAACTATTTTAGTTCTGTCTTCACGGAGGAAGACACAAATAACTTCCCAGAAATGCTAGGGAACCAAGGGTCTCGTGAGAAGGAGGAATTGAAGGAAATTAGTATTACTAAAACAATAGTGCTGGAGAAATTAATGGGACTGAAAGCTGATAAATCCCCAGGGCCTGATAATCTACATCCCACAGTGGCCATGGAAATAGTGGATGTAGATTATCAGGCCCTGGGTGTTGTCACCTTCCAAAATTCTGTAGATTCTGGAACAGTCCCAGAAGATTTGAGAGTGGCAAATGTAACCCCACTTTTTAAAAAAGGAGGGAGGGAGAAAATAGTGTATTGCAGACTGGTTAGCCTAACATCAGTAGTAGGGAAAATGCTAGAGTTTATTTTTAAAGTATGTGATAACAGCACACTTAGAAAATATTAACAGGATTAGACAAAGTCAAGATGGATTGACGATTCATGTTTGACAAACCTACTGGAGTTCTTTGAAGATGTGACTTGTTGAATAGATAAGGGAGAATTCGTGGATGAGGTATATTTGGATTTTCAAAAAGCTTTTGATAAAGTCCCACATAAGCGGTTAACATGCAAAATTAAAGCACATGGGATTGGGGATAATATATTGGCATGGATTGAGAATTGGTTAGCAGACAGGAAACAGGGAGTAGGAATAAATGGGTATTTTTTGGAGTGGCAGTCAGTGACTAGTGGTGTACAACAGGGATCAGTTCTTGGGCCACATCTATTCACAATATATATCAATGATTTGGGTGAGGGAACCAAATGTAATATTTCCTAGGTTGCCGACAACACAATACTTGGTGGGAATGTGAGTGTTGAGAAGGATGTTAAGAAGCTTCAAGGTGATTTAGGCGAGTTGAGTGAGTGGGAAAATACATGGCAGATGTAGTATAACGTGGATAAGTGTGAAAGCTCGAAGGACTAAAGGGCCTATTCTTGCTCCTATTTTCTATCTTTCTATGTTTCTGTGCTACTCACTCTTACAGCAGAAGAAGAGGTCAGTGTGCCAGATATCTCAAGGAAACTAAAACTGAATCAGAGACAGGTACTCCTCAAAATTAACATAAGCAAGATAATAGTAATGAGGAAAATAATGGCATTATACTGGCAAATACCTTGGACAAGATAATTTCCATCCCAGGGTTTTAAAGGAAGTGGGTGAGAACGTTGCAGGTGTCCTAACTGTAATCTCCCAAAATGTTCTCAATTCGAGAACCATCCTACTTAATTGAAAAATTGAGCATGTCGTTCTGCTTTGTAGGAAAGATGGGAGAGGGTAAACAGGGCATTATGGAGCAGTTAACCTAACATCTATTACCAGGAAATTCCAAGAACCGATAATTAAGGATAGTTTGACTGAACACCTTGAAATTTTTCAGCTGAGCAGTTCCGGGTACTACATTTTAGGAAGAATATATTGATCTTGGAGGAAATTAAGGTGTAACTCATTTGAGTACAAACATGTTTCCATATGAAGTTACATTGTTTCATAGTTTGCCATTGTGAGATTTGAACCCTTAATCTTGGGGTTACAAACCCAGTACCATAACCACTTGGCTATTTAGGCCAAGTGAAATGAAAGTGTAGATTGACCAAACTGTTAACTGAAGCCTAACGGTTAAATTACAAGGAAAGATTATGAAAACCAGGGTTGCATTACTTGGGACTGAATCTTCAGCTTGGCAAGCGGGGGCGGGGCCCGCTCACCGAGGCGTAAAATGACGCAGGGTGTCGTCGGGCGTGCGTCCCAACCTCACTGCGCATCATTTATATTTTCAGTTCGGTGGGTGCACAGCCCTGTCAGAGGCCTAATAAGGCCATTAATGAACTAATTAAGCCTATTGAGAAAGCTGCCCATCCAACCTTATTTTTTCATAGAACCTCATCCATGGGTGGGATGATGTTTCATGAAGGGTTTATAAATTAAATACAATTTTTTATTAAAGTTCATTGACATGCCCCAGCTCATGTGACACTGTCACATGAGGGGACATGTCTTAAACTTTTTTTCCCTTTATTAAAATTTTTGGAACTTAAACTGCAAAAAAGCGCAGGGCCCGACTCTGGGAACACCAGAGAACGCCTGCCCTCACAGGGAGCGCTCAGCGCTTCTGGGTGTGCGTCACACTAGGCAGGCCTTAATCGGCCCACTCGCCCGCCCCCGCACAAACCCCCTGATGGGGGAAGAATTCTACCTTTGGAATTTAGAAGGTTCAGGGTGAATTAATGGAAGATTTCATGATTTTAAGGAGAATAGGGCAGATAGAGAGAAATTCTTTCCACTGAGCGGGGAGTCTGGGACTAGAGGGCATAGTCTAAAAATTAGAGTCAGATCTTTCAGGATAGAAACTCGGAAACACTTCTACACACGACAGGTGGTCAAAGCTTGGACACTTTTCTGCAAAAGGCAATTGATGTCAAAATAATTGTAAATTTTAAATCTGAGATTGATAGGTTTTTGCTAACCTAAGCTATTCAGAAGTATGGGGCAAAGGTGGGTAGATGGAATTAAGTTTCCAATCAGTCATAATCTCACTGAATCGTGGAACAGGGCTGAGGGTTTAAATGGCCATCTCCTGTCCCTGTGTTCCATTTGTTTAATTTGTCTGGGCCAGTTGCCTTGATTAAATTTCACCAAGCTGGAGCTGGCCAGATGGCTGGTTGGGATAAGTACATTACAGGATATCCTTCCCCCAAAATTGCTCAGGAATGGAACAGGAACCCAATTAATCCCTGACAGTACCTCAATCATTTATCATGTACAACCTGCTGGGTCTGAGCCAATTATTAAAACAACAGCTGGTGCACTTTTTTCAAAAGCTTTCATTTCTTTTGAAAGGTCCCTGATGCAGAATCTCAGCAAATAAATTCTGAAAACCCCAGTTTATTTCTGCACCAAACTGTCCTCCATCACTCTGTCCCAATGCTCTCCTGCCTGACCTCACCTCTTGCACTCTCCATAACTTGAGCTCTTCAAAACTCTGCTGCCTATATCTGAACTTACAGCAAGCTCTGTTCACCCGTCAACCCCATTCTCTCTGACCAACACTTGCTCCCAGTCCCGCAATGCTTTAATTTTAAAAGTCACCCCATTTTCAAAACCCTCCATGATCTCATTCCTCATTATAGTTTTGACTTCTGGAACCCCCAACAGTCCATAAATCTTTGTGTTTCTGCAGTGCCGGCCTCTTGTGCATCCCTGAGTTGCACCACTCCACCATTGGCGCCTTTGTGTTCAGCTGCCTCAGCACTAAGCTCTGTAATTCCTGTTCTTCCTTAAACAGAGCACTTTAAAACCCATCACTCTCACCAAGGATCTGGATATCAGTCCTTATAGAACCATAGAAAAGTTACAGCACAGAAGGAGGCCACTCGGCCTATCTTGCCCATGCCAGCCCAAGGACACACAGGTGCCCTTTCTAATCCCACCTTCCTGCACCCGGCCCATAGCCCTGCAGCTTACAGTACTTTAGGTGCAGATCCAGGTACTTTTTAAAAGAGTTTAAAGTTTCTGCCTCTACCACCAACTTGGGCAACAAATTCCAGACACCTACTACCCTCTGCATAAAAAAGTTCTTCCTCATGCTCCCCCACACCTTCTGCCACTTTTCTTGAATCTATGTCCCCTGGTTCTAGAATCCTCCATCAAGGGAAACAGTTTTATCCTGTCCACTCTTTTTATTCGCCTTATAATTTTGTACACCTCAATCAAGTCACCTCTCAGCCTTCTTTGTTCTAAGGAAAATAACCCCAATCTATCCAATCTCTCCTCATGGCTACTCTTTTCTAACCCTGGCAACATTCTTGTAAACCTCCTCTGCACTTTCTCCAGAGCTATTATGTCCTTCCTGTAATGTGGTGACCAGAAATGCACACAATACTCCAGTTGTGGCCTCACCAGCATTTTATACAATTCTAACATTATATCCTTACTTTTATATTTTATACCTCTGCCAATGAAGGAGAGTATTCCATATGCCTTCTTTACAACCTTGTCTACTTGAACTGCTGCCTTCAGGGGCCTGTGTACTTGTACGCCAAGATCTCTGACTTCATCTACCCCTCTTAGTATATTCCCATTTATTTTGTAATCCCTGTAACTGTTTGACTTCCCTAAATGTATGACCTCACATTTCTCTATGTTAAAATCCATCTGCCACTTTACCGCCTACTCCACCAACCCATCTATATAATTTTGGAGATTATGGCTATCCTCTGCACTATCCACTACTCGGCCAATCTTTGTGTCATCTGCAAATTTCCCAATTGTTCCCCCATATATCTCCTTCTTTGACTTAGTGTGAGATGTTGTGTGATGAAGTGCCTTGAGAGGTTCCCCTATGTTAAAGGTGCCATAGGAATGCAAGCTGTTGCTGTCATCTTCTTGAAGCAGGCCAGATATTTGATGAGGCACATCTAGCTGCTGTGGAACCTAAGTAATTTACAAAGTGTAGTTGCTACCAAGAAATATAGGCCGGGATTTTCCGGCCCATTGTGGGTGGGACCCGCCATGGGTGAGGCGGTGACCCAGCCAGAAGCCCACTGACTTGTGGTGGGACCGGAAGATCATGGCAGTGGGCACTTGTGGAAAATCCCACCCATAGTCTTTGGTTTATAGGAAATGTCTCTCTCACCAACTGATGCTGCTTCAGGTTATGATGAATAAGTTTAAATATTTAAATGTTTAGATGTTTAAATCTTATTGCAGAACTACTTAATCAGGTTCAGCAGCATACCTAGCAGAGTTTTTTGAAGACATGATTGTTCCAACATACACCTCAGTTCAGCTGGATTAATTAATCTTTATGATATTAATTCATCCTAAAAACATTAGTCCACATCAATTCTTAAAAGACCTGGACAATTTAAAAAGTTTGAGACATTTCCCACTGAGGAAAAGAAGGTGTAAAGGGGATTTCCCAGAATGATACCAGGAATGAGGGACTTCTGTGATGTGGAGAGACTGGAGAAGCCGGAATTGTTCCCCTTAGAGCAGAGAAGGTGCAAGGGAGACTTAACCAAGCCATTCAATATTATGAAGTGTTTTACTAGAATAAATAAGGAGAAATTGTTTCTACTCTCTTCTTCTGAAATGGTAAGGGAATTGGGAAAAATTCACAAGGTCAAATAGGGCCAGATAGTTAGCAAAAGAACCAGAGAGGAGTTGAACAGAATTTTCTTTCATTCAGCGAATTGTTATGGTCTGGAATCCATTGCCTGAGAGGGAGGTGGAAATGGATTCAATAATAACATTTAGAAGAAACATTCAAAAGGGAATTGATAAATACTTGAACAGGAAAAGTTTGCAGGGATTTGGGGAAAAGGCAGGGCAGTGGAATAAATTGGATAACTCTTTCAAAGAGGCAACATGAGTATGATGGGACATACGGCCTCATTCTGTGCGATAAGATTCCATAATAGGTAATCCAGCAGATAATGGCTCCATCTGTAAGCATGGGAGCTGGGGTGTTGTTTGGAGGAGGTGTTTAAATTATCTGGGATCTGGACAGAGTGGATAGAGAGAAACAATTCCCATTGGCAGAAGCGTTGAGGACACCAATTTAAGGCAATTGGTAAAAGAAGCAACAGCAAGATGAGGAAAACTTTTTTTTATACAGCAAGGTTTAGGGTCTGGAATGCACTGTCTGTGAGTGTGGTGGAGGCAAGTTCAATTGAGGCTTTCAAAAAAATTGAATCATTATCTACAGGGGGAGAATTTGCTGGGCTACCAGAAGAAGGCGGAGGAAAGGGATGAGTTGAAACGCTCTTGCAGAGAGTTGAATGGGCTGAATGGCCTCCTCCCTTCTGTAACTATTCTATGGGCAGAATTTTCCATTTGAAGTGCGGGGTGGGGGTGGGGGGGGCCACACGACTGTGTGTAAAATGATGCGCAGTGATGTCGGCGAGTGTCCTGATGTCACTGCGCACCATCGTGATATTTTGCTGGGTGGGCGCGCAGTGAAGTCCATTGCATGCCCGCCATTCTTTAACGGGCTAGTTAAGGCCCTTTAGTTTTCATTCAACGCTGATTTTTTGGCACCCGTGTGATCTTTGGCTCATCGTATGGGCGCAATGGGCAGGCAGGTAAGGGACTTTTCTATTAACCTCATCCAGGGGCGGGATAAGAGGCCACAATGGGGCCGTGAGTCTGCCTTGTGGAGTATTTATTTATAAAAGTTACTGATACTTGCCTGTGTGATCTGCAATACTTCAAAACACGTCCCAGCTGCTTTTTCTGGACTCTTAACCTTCAGGTCAGCACTCTGCAGTGAGTAATCCTTTTTGGGCCTTCCCTTAGCTTGGGAATGGGAGCTGATCTGTCCACTGGAGGCAGCTCCTCTGAGGAGGAAGGGAGGGCTCGAATGGGGAGGAGGCCGGGAGTACACAATCAGCCTCCAGGGGAGCCACCTTTGGGAGTTCAGGCGCAGGCACAAGCAGCGCAGGGCCAAGAGGTAGACCAAGGCGGAAGGGGCCGCTGAAGACACCATTATCCTGCTGCCAGGGTATACAGGCGGCGAAGCAGCCATCTCAATATGTGTGAGGTGCAGTGCCGAAGGAGGTTCCATCTCTCAAGGGAGACAGTCAACTGATCAACAGATGATAGGGCCTGAGATCTCTTCTAACTGTGTGGGTGGACACCCAATGCCAGTGCCTCTGAAAGTCACAGCTGCCCTCAGCCTCTATGCCTCTGGTTCCTTCCAGGGGTTGGTGGGTGATCTTTGCGGTGTCTCCCAATCAGCTGTCCACACTTGTGTCAAGCAGGTTACAGATGCTCTGTTCAGACGGGCATTGACCTTCATCCACTTCTGCTGCAACCGGACAAGTCAGACACAGCAAGCCAGAGGCTTCGTGGCCATTGCTGGCTTCCCCCATGTCCAGGGTGCTATGGACTGCACACATGTGGCCATCAAGGCGCCAGCAGGTGAGCCCGGTGCTTTCGTCAACAGGAAGGGCTTCCACTCCATGAATGTGCAGATAGTGTGTGACCACAGGATGCAGATTTTACAAGTTTGTGCAAGGTACCCAGGCAGCTCCCACAAAGTCTACATCCTCAGACACTCCCAGATGCCGGGGCTCTTCAGTGCTCCAGCTCAGCTTGAAGGATGGCTGCTGGGTGACAAGGGCTATCCCCTCAGAAGGTGGCTCATGACGCCTCTCCGCCATCCAAGAACAGAAGCTGAGCAGTGGTACATTAGGAGCCACGCCTCCACAAGGGCTGTGGTGGAGAGAGCCATTGGTCTTCTCAAGATGCGCTTCCGTTTCCTGGACCGCTCAGGGAATGCACTCCAGTATCCCCCAGATCGTGTCTCAGTGTCTCAGCAGCACTCTCCACAATCTTGCGCTGGAAAGGGGGGACACTGTGGACAATGAAGATTTCAACAGAGTGTCTGCGGCTGCACATGATGAGTCCAGCAGTGAGTCCAACGATGACTATGCACAGGGAAATGCTGAGGGGGTAGACACTGACCCAGGTCTATTCCAAGGAGGCAGGGACACCCAGGATGTTTTAACCCAACAAACCTTCAGCTAGCACAACACAGATGGATCACCAGGACAAGCCTGGGCTGCTAACTCGATACTCGACATCCAAATGCAAAATCTGCCAGGTTAAGAACATTCACTAAGGGCGTTGTAAATAAAGCTGAATGTCCAACAAATCACTCATTACACTTATATCAACCATACAGAAGAAACAAGGCACCCTCAGCCATGGTCACACATCTGCATTTAATGTGTGAAGCAAAAGAACTTATAACAAAGAGAAAACAATAGTGTTAAAAATGACAAAGAAATCATAATGACCTCATCTCGGGCCAACACAAAAGCACCAGTGAAATACCCGTGCCTAAGGTGCTTCATGTTTATGTTTCTGGGTGCTGCATCTTGGCGCTGCCCCATCGCTCAGAGTGGCATCTGAGACAGCCTGCTGACTCTGCTGTCCTATTGGCCTAGATGACCTTGGTGGTTGTCCACTTGCCCGTGGAGACAGTGCTGGCCCCGCCTGGGAGGGAGCTGCCTGTTCCGCAACTGTTCCCCTCAGTTGTTGCAGCCTCACCGGATGATACAGTCACTGGCAGATGGGCGGAGGAGCTGTCATCCTTAGCCGGAGCAGCGTGAGAGGAGCCTGCAGAGACGACAGGCAGCTCTGTGCTGACATGAGGTCATTTCGGATCTCCCTGCTCACCAGGGATAGATGGGCAATGAGCTGGGAAGCTTGATGCCCGAACCATCTCCCACACTGGCAGTGATCAGCTAAGGTTAATGCTGATGTGAGGTCTTGCTGGTCAGAGCACATCCCAAGGAAGCCTTGGCGTGTCTCCTGGAGTAGGCTTTCCACGAGAGTCGCCAGTCTCTCCATGGAGGTCGCATGGCGCTCGGACATATGGTTCATTGCTTCGGCGATCGTCAGCATAGACTCCTCCACCACAGAGACCAAGCCAAGCATAGCCTCATGTATCTCACCCAGATGCTTCCACACACCTGGCCACATTTCCTGCACCTGCTGCATTGTGGACGACTCCAGAGGGACATCATCAGGCACTGACTGAGCATATACCTGGTTCCCTGAAGTCCTCCAACTGCTGCCGCCATGGGCACTCTCTGTCTCTGCCAGCTCCTCCAGCGAGTGTGATGTGCCCTCACCACTGTGCCCCGGGACACTAGCAAATGTTCTAATTCCCACCAAGGTGCTAGTATCTGCACTGGTGCCTGCCTGGCAGAGATAGTGTGATGCTGGTGAGACTTCAGGGCCCTCAGGTGTGAGAGGGGGCCTCTGCTGCCCTGCTCCGCTGATGCTGAAAGGAAGAACAAGGACATTGGATCAGTTAATGGGGAGACAATGGCAAAGTGTATCCCTGTCCCCTGGATCATTACCTCATCCTTCCGTAAGCAATGGTCAAGCCCTGTTGCAAAATTAAATCAGTTAACATTCAGCACTGCTATGGCTGTTGGGAGAACAATGCTGGCCTCACTGTTGGGCATAAATACCTGGTTATCACTGACACCAGTGAACCTGGGTGGATGACGCCTCTCCAGTTCCAGGGCCTCCTGCTCAAACCGGCTGAGAATGATTAACTGCACCTGGCCGCCACCAGTTCTCACACGCTCCGCAGCATTATAAACATTCTTCTCCTGAAAATGAAAGTAGAGCATTGATTAGTGCAAATTGTACATGAACTGTCTTTTGAGGATGGCCCACCCAAACCAGAATGGGACATTGCAGGGCTTCAGAGACTCCTCACCCCGCTGCTGCCGAACACTCACACCAAGGTGCTTGGCCTGTTCCCCAGCCAACCCCCCCGCCTTAGACGCATGTTGCCTACATCACATTAGGCACCACATGGAATATCCTTCCATAGCCAGGAGGCGCAAGCATGTGGAGTGCAGAGGGCAGCAGATGGTTCATTGCCATGCCACCTTGAAGCTCCCCTCCCACCATCTCATCACCCTGACTAGGTCGTATCCTGGACTTCTGAGCCTGTGCCCAGGTGCAGCTCCTCCAGGTTGCCCCCAAAATAGTCATGCGGGTCTTAGTGTACCACATGCTGCAGGGGAAAACTCATCTCCTCATGACCACTCAGGCTGACCTCAGCATGGGCAATATCTGCTGGCCCACCCAGCAAAGGAAAAATGCCATCAATGACTCATTGCAGTCACGACACTGAGACTTTGGTGGGGGAGTGGGCGGTGCTGCAAAGGGCAAGGCCATCTGCTGGGTTAAATGCCCAATGCCAACATGGTACTCATCCTGACAGAGCACAACAGGTCACTGAAGCACTTGTGACTGGATCCAGGTGCGCCACACCACCTCATGGGAGCTCACCACCTCCTCCCAGGCATGTTTGGTCATGTGGGGGCCCTCCTCCTCCCATCCAGGGGTTGCCAAAACCTCCCGCCGTGCTGCCACCTCCTCAAGAAGAGCAGCAAGGCACTCATCAGAAAAGCGAGGGGCACATTGGTCCCCCAGCTGGCCTACCCTGCAGCCTGCCCTGCTCCTGTGGCAGACCCTGCAGCCTGCCCTGCACCTGTGGCAGACCCTGCAGCCTGCCCTGCTCCTGTGGCAGACCCTGCAGCCTGACCTGCTCCTCTGCCCTTTCTTCCAGCCTGGCCTGCTCATCCAAACCCCTCTGGTGTGCCCTGGGACTGGTCATTGTGAGCAGCCTACAGGAGGCTGCCAGGCCTTCATTTAAACAGACTGCTGGGTCGCCATTGCACCCGGCGGTCTGTACCTGTCTGCCGCAGCCTATACACCCCCTTGAGAAGATTCCAAAGCATGTTCTTGGTGAGTGGAGATTGGAAACCCTCGTGTGAAAGACAGAGTTCATTGAGGCCGGTTGGCTCATGGTGTGACAAGCGTCTGGGAAGAGCTGAGGAGAGATCCATAGCGTCTGATTGAAGTGACATCTGCAACTTGGTTTCAGAGTGTGATGTGTCTGACCATAATGTGCCGATTGGTTTACATGGACTGGGTACGTCTGTGAATATTCAATATAAGATAGCTTTGTAACTTGTGTTATCCTTACAAATCTGTATATATCTGTAAAGGTATAGTTGTGAGTGAAGGAATCTTGTAATATAGTTCATCTTTTCTTGTTGCATAAATGTTATATTATTTTGTTAAAAGTTTATCAACTGACTCCATTGACTCTGTTCAGTAGCCACTCTCCACATATCTAAACAAACACATTAAAAGTTAGGATCTATCAAGTTGGATTTCACTCTGGGATCAGGCTTGTCCAGGGATAACCTCAGCTGGAGACCATAACACCTTGCAGAGAGCTCTTTCTGCCAGACCCAGATCTATGGGTTCACAGAGGGGAGCAGCATGAGAACAACATTTGGCCCTTCCATGCGGATTGATCAGGGAAGATTGTATTCCTGCCCCCCAGTCACCACTTGCCCAAAGTAACCTCATATCTCTTGACATCTTTATCATGCTGAAAAGTTTTGAGGTTACTTTGGAGTCCACTCACAGTATGCCTAACCTGCATTATGGGATGTTGAATAGCAACCACTCTGAACCCTCCAGCTGCAGAGATTCCTACACATCTCAGCCCTAAATGGCTTTAGTATTAGTTCAAGTCTGTGAGCTGTCATTATGGACACCCCAGCCAAGGTAAACATCTACCCTGCATTGACCCTGCAGATCCCTGTTAGAACTGCCGATGCTTCACATGCATAGCCTCATAGTCCTCGGCATGGTCCAGCACACAGGCCCATTCTACTCTCTCTCACCTCGTGGACTAAGACCCAGGGCCTACAATGAGGTCTGGTGCACTTTGATTGCAAACCTTTTAAGTGAGGTCTACAGCAATCCTTGATAAGGAGACAAGGCCAAATAAATCTCCATGTGAGGTCTCAAAAAGGCTTCGTTCACTGGACACACAGCCCATTAATCCTACACTCAATTCCTCTTGCAGTCAAGGCTAACTTGCCTGTTGCCTCTTTACATGCAACTCGACGGGCCCACTACAGTTTTCTCCAAATATGTAGGGACATGCTGGTTTTCTACTGTTAAGAAGACGGTGTAGAACTTCACTCTTTCAACCCTGAAACTGAATCTACAGTGTTTTTGCCATTCACGTAGCATATTTAACTCCGTATGAGTACGCTTTGCATCCACCCACATCTCGCATCAGAGTAGCAGCAGCAGGGGATGCTGTGACCTCGCTTAACGTTCTGCGCAGACATCATTTTCAGAGGTCAAAGCATGGTCATTTGCAAGTAATACAGCATGATGCATGACCAGGCCGTACACCCACAAATAGTGACCAGTGCTTAATCATGCACATGTTGGATTACTGAGTAATCACTATGTTGATAATGTGAGAAAGCTGAACCTCTAGCAGTTTATTATCAGGCTCTGAGGCGGGCCCACATTCTAGACCCTTAAACCCATGTGGCCAATGAAGCAACTAGCAAGATGGAATCCAGGAAACTTCCAAACTGTGAAGGTGAACATATATTTA
This sequence comes from Carcharodon carcharias, assembly GCF_017639515.1. Classification (NCBI taxonomy): domain Eukaryota; kingdom Metazoa; phylum Chordata; class Chondrichthyes; order Lamniformes; family Lamnidae; genus Carcharodon; species Carcharodon carcharias. The sequence goes on along the minus strand of NC_054485.1, from coordinate 54,224,359 downwards.
CAAGTGCCAAAGGTATTTACAATGGTTGTACAGCCATGCCACCCGTGTGACTTCAAAATTTCTTTATCCTTCTTTTACCATGACTATGTCTAGGCACAGCCCCACATTCACACTGAGGTAGAGACAGCCTGCTGACTGCTATGCCCTGTTGAAATGTGATAACTTTGGCAGGTGTCCTTTGGTGGCCAAGGACTAAAGGGCGCGGGCCTGCTAAGGGCCTGCTGCTCAGGTGCAGGTGCACCCTCCTCGGCCTGACCTGATGGGGTCAAAGGGGTCACTGGCAGAGGGGAGGTGGAGCGGCAGTGCAGCTTTGGATTGTCCTGGGCTGGAGCTCCTGGGGTGCCTGGTTGGCGCTCCTCCTTAGTGTGGATGCCCGATGGCAACTCCCTGACTCATTGAGAAGGGGCACGTGGAGGAAGATTGAAGTGCCTCATCCCTGTCTTACCTAGCCACTGCACTGCACCCTTGGATAGAGCAATGGGGTGCCAGTCTAAGTACATATCAGTAGCCACTGTGCATTCTGCTGGATCTGGGCCTCCAAGGCAGCCACCACCCTTTCTATGGAGGCAGCCAAGCACTGAAATGCTGGAGCCCGACAGCAGACAGAACGTGGACTAACTCCTCCAACCTTCGGTCTAATCTGCGCATGGCTTCTGGCATCTCTGCTTAATGTTCCCCTTCCTGTCTCTGCATCACCAACAAGTCTCTTAAGGCTGAATCCAGAGGCTCGTCATTTGCATAGTGATGAGCAGGGGCCTGGTCTCCAATGGTTCTCAGAGTTCTCGGCCGTCCCTTGCCCTACCAGCTGTGGACCAGTGTCAGTGACGTACTCACCAGATTGTGAATCTAAGCCGCATCTAGAAGTTACACCTACCAAGGTGAATGTCTCTGCATTGGTGGAAGGTGCATGTGAACATCGTGACTACATCCTCTGAGGCATCCTCCTCAGAGGTGTGGTTGGAGATGGAGCTGTAGCTGGTCTCTGTTGTGGGCTTCCCACTTTTCTTGCTGGTACCTAGAACAGAGAAAAGAGTGATTTAGAGGATGCTTAAGCAGGCTCTTTAATTAAACCAAATGTGTTACTTTGTGAGCACATCTGACAATCTACAGACTGGAGGCATCCTCACTGGCTTCCTGGGGGAGTCCTATCTTGCTTTTGGCCTGGGCACAGTCCTGCTCCTCCTTGACTAGCTGGATGGCTTCCTCCTTGAAAGGGTGAGGACTCGATCGTCTGGGGTGCCATCTCCGGTCTTGACCCGCTCCTTCCTGTTGGCCTGAATTTTACCTTTGGTGGGCGCGCCCAATCGGCAGGCCTGGGAGTGGTCGGGAAATGGACCGCTGACTGTGATTGGCCCCTGACCGCAGTTTCACGTGCTGCCGGGGAGGGGGCGGGTAGAGACTGGGCGATGACATTTCCGTGGGAGTGGGTGAGTGCTGTGAGAAAGCTCCCTGAAGGCTGTCTGCCTCAGGGAGCTGCAGACCTGAAAAAGCTGGAGTAAAAATTTTAAAAGCTGAAAAAGAGTGTCCATGCATCATAATCACTCACCTGAAAATATAGCTGATAAAAATGCTGTCAGTGGAAATTTGTTTTTAATTTATTTCATCACGGAAATTTCATCCTGCCTTTGGATGAGATTTGATGAAAAATGCAGACCACCTGGCCAATTTGCCCAGCTGCTAACTGTAAGGTTAGACGGGCAATGAAAAATTGGAGTCAGTTGCGCCATTAATGGGCTTAATTGCCCTCTTAATTGTTGATGGGCGCACTTTCAACTTTTGCGCGCACCCACTTGGAGCTCCTGGCCTTTAATTATGGTGCTCGGACCTTTGACCCCATGAGATTATGGCGGGGATGCTGAATTCCTGCCCGGTCTCATCACGAGCGAGCTCCTCGCTGACGCATATGTAATGAGCTGAATAGCGCAAGATTGCACATGTTCAGCCCTTCAGTGGAAATCACTCAGGCTTCCCCTTCCACCACCAAACGTAAACTCCAGAACAGAAGATTGTGACCTCAGTTTTAAAACCAAACCTGTGCTGACCTAACTCGTTTTGGTAGCTCCTGGGCTAGAGAGGAGTGAAAGCCACAGCTGGAAGTTGTCCATCTAGGGTAGGGTGGGTTGTGACTTTACCGTAAAAGTCCATTCAAACTCTCTGTCAAGGCTCACACATTAAGCCTGATCAGTGGCTGAGCCATAGACAGGTAGTTAATCCTGTGGAACTGGAAAGTTCAGGAAGTCCAACTGGAGAGGGGAAATGTTATTAAAGAATGGATATCAAACTCCACTCATAGAACCACTGATAAGTGTAGCTGAAATATATAAACCAGGTACGATTCTCACTCCAAGCTGAGTTAGCTCATCTCAACCCTAGGAGTCATGATGGGGAAAATTATCCCTGCCATTCTTGCACCTGTTCCCAGTCCATAATCCCTGCTGTAAAGTGTGTGCAGGTGGACAGTAGGTGAGTGTAAGGTTTAACCTGGCTGTGAGGCTTCACTTGGCTGAATGGCCTTCCAACACACCTCGGCTCACACATGTTGATAATGCACATGGACGAGGTACTGGAGAAACTGTAGCTGAATCTAAAGTCAACATTTTCAGAAGAGGAGGGCAGAGAAATGGCAAAAAGCAGTAACGTGTGATGCATGATGCATGTGGGGTTTAGTGGTTAAATTGAATCCAATTTAATTTGTATAAAAAGTGACATTTATTTCCCTAAATAAGCCCTGAACAAGATGAGGGAAATGCATTCAGTCTATTTCCATCTCTCATTAGGTTCCAATCTGCAACATTTGAAAGCTTGAGGTAACAGCGATAATTAATTCTACCGGGTAATTAAAATTGTTCTTACAATGAAATATTAATACATGCAATTATTTCCCATCCGTTTTTCTGTAAGGGACACATTATTTCCACAATTTTTGTTGGAAAGAAAAGCTGACATAATTAATTCATTAATGATCATCTTATTTAAATAATCAACTAATAACGTGGGTGAATTAGAGCAAGTAAGGCTGTAACCCATACATCTTTAACACACAGGAGTTTCAGTGGTAGGGCTAGTACTCGCACCCTCTGGGTCAGAATGTTGAGGGTTCAAATCCCACTCCAGTAATTTCAGCATATACTCTAGACCAATGCTTCAAAGCAAGACTGAAGGAGTTGCTGTCTTTCAAATGCGATGTTAAACTGAGGCCCTATCTGCCCTCTCATGAGGGTGTTAAATATTCCATGCTGTTATCTGGAGGAAAGGAGAATTCTCCGTGCTATCCTGGCAAAAATGGACCCTTCAACTGACATTAAAAACAAGAGATCATCTGGTCATGAAATCATTGCTGTTTGTAGGATCTTGCTTTGCACAAATTGGCTGCCACATTCTCTATATTACAATGATACACTTCAAAAGTTCTCCATTGGTTGTTTGTTCACTTTGGGATGTTATGAAGGTCACTTTGTAAGTCTTTCCTTCATCAGCAAAATCTCAACATCAGTCTCTAAATTCCAAAATCTACTTCACATATGTGTGCAGTGTCAAACCAACTCGATAGACTCTACTCACTGCCGCTTCCCAGAAACTTTCTTTTCCTCTCTGCCCTTCTCTTTTTGCCCTCCATTCTTTCTCCATAGGAAAGTAAGTCTTTCTTTGTTTCGCTCTGGCTGGCTCTTTCAACAGTTCCTGCTGACACATTAGGAATGGGAATGGGAAGAAATGTAAAGCTGGCTGTGAACTCATTGTCACCTGGCTGTCGCAGAGCACGGTCGAAAAGACTCCTCATTAGGCCCTCATCCTTCCTTCTTAATACATCAACTCATCAAGCTATCCTCTTACCAACTCCATCGATAATTGCCCTCTTCAAAAATGCATCCATTGTCTCATGGCTCCATTTATACAGTGTCCTCCCCGACTCTGGAAGTTCTCCTGTCTTCTCTCCTAAGTCCTAGCTTCCTAGTTTCTAAGTTGTGCTCCCTTTGGACTTGAATTCTTCTCCACAGTAAACAATTCACCAGGATGAATCTTATCAATTCGCTTCATTACTCAAATCCTGCTATTCTCGAGTCAATTGCTTTCAATGAGGTGAGTTCAGACTGAATAACAAGTGTTGGAGTATTTTTGTTTTTGTTTTGGATTTCCAGCATCCGCAGTTTTTTGCTTTTATCTAAGTGTTGGAGTATGTTTGGATAGTCAGGGCAAGACGGTATGTATTCAGTTGGAATACACACTGTTTAATGCAGCAGTGAGCCTTCTAGAGGATAGTTTATTTGGCACTTGGCCGGTGCTTCCAAAACAGAAAAAGAACAAGAGGCATGCATTTATATAGCACCTTTCATGACCTCAGGACATCCCAAATTGCTTTACAGCCAATGAAACACAAACACATTGCATTGCAGAACAGAGTTTCACTCCGAATGTTGTCACAATAAACAAGTGGGTTAATTAAAGCACAGGAGGCGTTCTAACCCCCAGGACATATGAGAAAGGGTTTAAAAATTCAAAATTTTGATGTCCAAAAACAACTCGCCCCTTATGGTTGGATGCAGTTGACCAACCTGCTCTCCATAGACAGCAACATTATTTAAATATTTTAATGAGGCTACATACCTGAAATTTAAGCACAGTTTTACCTTAAACCTTTGCAGGCCAGGTTTCCTGGGGCTTGGGAAAGCATGGCAGAATACATGGTCCTCAAAAAGACAAAAAGTGCACACTCACAACTGAAAGAGAACCTAGTGACCCACTCAGCGCTCTGTCTGACATGAAGGCCTCCGCTCTCAGACATTCCTACGCCATAGTCCCCTTGTGGCATCAGATGAGGTGGGGGCAGCCTTGTCTCTAACTGCAGCTGAGATGCCTGTGGTGGTTGCCCTCATCGTAAAAATGCCAGTGGAAGCTCCTCTAAAGACTGCTGCCCTGGTGTCATTATAAGAGCAGCCTCTGTCACTGGGCCCTGCTGTACAGATGCTCCCTCAGTCAGATAGGCCGAGGATGATGAAGGCCTCATAAGGTATGGCACAAAAATCCTACTCAGTTGTATCCTCTTCCCTTGGCAGGTACCCTGGATCTCTCCAGGGGACCAGCACATGGGATCCCCTCCAGACATTACTGCAGCATAAATACCACTGACCGATCAAGGCTACAGAGTATGGCATGCATCCTGTCAATTGAGTGCACAGTTCCTGCATTCACTGCTAGAGATGCTGCATATGGCTCTCCATGAGGTTGGCCACTCTCTCAGTGGAGGAACTCATGGGCTCATTGCAATGAGCTGTGGTGGTGCACATGAGTTGATTGAACTCCTCCATCCTCAGCCTATGATTGCACACTGCCTCAAGGAACTTCAGCACATGGGAGCACATCTGTTTCTGTTGGTCTAGATAGAGCCTCCATTCCTGTGACTCCAGAGGTCCTGCATCTGTGCCCCCAACTCAGCATGACTGTGTCTGTCCTCCCTTCCCCAAGGACAGCTCCCTCTGCCTCTGACACTTCCTCCTGCACACTAGTGCCATATTTATCACCCAGTGCAACTCTATCTAACTCTGTGCAAGGACCCACCAAGGTGGTAGTATCTGCGTTGACGGAGGGTGAGCTTGTAAAGTGTGATGGTGTTTTCTCTGAGGTCAGCTCTGGCAGTGCTTGGCATAGTGATTGTGGAGGAATTGGTCTTTGTGCCTCGATGTCAGTACCTGTGGGAGACACAAGAAGGAATCATGAGAACTAACCTTGGAGAGCTGGACTGCCGCAGTGGAATATGGGATTGGATGATGCATTCACTGACCTTGACCACTCGTATGAAGTCAATAAACTTCTTTTGCCATGGATTCCAGGCCTTTGCGGCTGGCATAGCCCATGATGGCTATCTGCTCCCACTGCCTTCTCAGTGTCAGCCTGGAGGGCCTCCTTCTCCCCTGTGGATAGTGAATGATGTTCCCCTGCAGTGGAGTATTCAGTGCTACATCTGCAAACTTTGGAGCATGCTTTCTGCTATATCTTGCCATTCTTGTTTCATTCCCAGATAACACTCACTCTTGCAAGGTTGGCTTTAAGTAGTGCAGCTTTGAGGTCATGCTAGCCTCTCACGATTGTGCGTTCAGGCATTATGCAGTCACTGAACAGCATGTTTAACACTGGCTACACACTGTAATTATGTGGAGGAACAGACAGCACAATGTTTGCATGCTACTCAATTTCGCTCCCTAGACCTCAATTCTTCTTTGACACATAGCCTTGCTGGATGCAAATTGGTTACTGGCCTTCATAAAGAAGGAAAGAAAGAACTGTCTTTCCTAAGGCACCTTCCATGGCCTCAGGACATCCCAAAGCACTTCACAACCAGTGAAGTATTTCTGAAGTGTATTCACTGTTGTAACATAGGAAGCACAGCAGTCAATTTGTGCACAGCAAGCTCCCACAAATGGCAATAAGATAAAGACCAGCTCATTTGTGTTTCCGTGGTGTTGGTTGAAGGATAAACAGGGCAACTATGGACCCAATTCTCTGTCCCGCACTCACTGTTGGTGAGTCTTTGCAAAGCCTCCTTAAAATCCCCTTACATTGCCTTTCTACTTTAATAACTGCTGTTGCCAGCTTTTTAATTCGCTTTCCAGAGCTCAGTGCTTTGTTTTGCTTCCTACATTTAAACTCCTGCATTTGTCTTTCAAATGACATCTGCTTATTTTTCTCCCCCTCTCCCCTGCTCAACTTCATTTCCATCAGTATGTTTGGCTCTGCCTGACCCACACTATGGGAGAGCCTGAATTTTTCTCTTTAATCAATCTAATTTTTTAGCTATATTCTTGATCTTGCCCTTTTAACTGATCTCATTGGTCTCTATTTCTCAAGATGATATATTCATAGCTCTCTATTTCTTGGCTAGTTATGTGCTGAGTACAAAGAAACTCAATATCTCATCCATTACTCAAGAATAGAATCGCAATCAGACTTGCATAGAGACTTCAGTAAATGTAGTGTCAGGCTCTGACTCAGTGGCACTGTGCTCACCTCTGAGTCAGAAGCTGTAGGTTCAAAATCCCACTCCAGAGGTTTGAGCGCATAATCTAGACTGATACTCCAGTGCAGCATGGAGTGAATGCACATTAATTATTTTTTAACCCATCGCCAGTCAGACACAGTCCTTCTTTGGGTTATTTTTCTCTCATTCTCTCTGTTGTTTCAGTTATGGTGTAGTGAAATGTGGCACATTGACACATTCTTGGGTGCATCCATAATTTGAGAAGGAGCCAAAGTCCTAACAAACCCTGCATGCAGCTCATGCACAGAACATTCCCACTTAATGCACTACAGGGTGCTGTGTACAATGATGCTGAGCAGGAGTCAGCTCCATAGAAGTGGGGGCGGGGGTGCACCTGGTACAACACACCAGGGCCTGGGGGCTAGAGGGGTCCGGGCTGATTGTGGTGAACTGAGTTCTTGTCATTGTCCAGCCTGAGCAGCCAAAGCTTCAGGCCTGAAAGACCGGCTTTAAAAAATGCCGGAATTGTCAGTTCCGATTTTTTTAAGCCAGTCAGCCACAAAGCTACCCAAAGGTGGGACTGACAGTGGGGCAGTGATTGGAGGAGCAGCAGGAGTGGGAAAGGCACAGCTGCTCTTCCAATGAAAGACCCTGCTTTTCCTATCGGTACACTGGCCTCCAAAATTCTTCCGATAATCTTCAGTGAATACAAATTATTATTTTTTTAAAATCGATTACTTCTGGATTTTTTATTCGACTCATGGCAAAAAAAGGGGACAAGGATGATCAGAAAAGGAGGGTGCGCTTTTAAAGGGGGTAAAGGAGGGGGGTGGGGGTGGTCTGAAGAGACAGAGCGAGAGGGAAGGTTGGAAATAAGGGCTCCGACTATAATCACACTGGACATGGCGAACTAGAGCTGGATGAAAGTTTATACGGAACAATGTGCGGGACAAGAGGCAAAGTATCCAAGAAATTTTGGGCTCTCAGATTGTGTAGGTATCCTTTGGAGGGGGTGGGGTGGATGGTTAAAACAGTTGGAATTGAAACTAGTCTGTTTAAGGTTTGAAGGGAAACAGAGAATCAGATAAATAATTGTGCTTTAAAACTTAAAAATACAATAAAATAAAACGAATATTCTTGAGGCACCAGCACTGGGGGAATCTGCAGAATGGAGTTTCTGTTGATGAAAGTAATTGTTTGTATATCTATTATAAATCATCAGAGTTTCAGCAGCTTCAAATTCACGGATCTGAAAGGTTAAGAGATTTTACTCTGTTCTTTTTAGCTAAGATTTATGTAACAAAACAGAGACACTGTCTATCTGCACACAATAGATATATCAAATATAACAACATTGTGTCATTCCTAATGGTCTCTTTTTTAAGTTGCAGAATTTCAATCTGGCCCTTTTTGCATCTCCTAACATTTATAAAAGCCTCTGCTCTACAATTCGAATATTAATTTATTTGGGAAAGTTAAAGTAATGCACTCTGCAACAGTAAAATGAATGTTGCTGTATTTATAAAGATATTCATCAGAAAGCACCAATGCTTATAATTGTTGTGTTTTTGATCCTTTTGTCTTTCCTGACAAGCTATTTCTAACACTATTGAACAAAGATATAGTTGTTTTGTAGAACTTTGAGCCTATTGAAAACCCACACATAGTATCTCGCTCTCTTCAGGTAACATGCCCTAAGTGGGCATTGGCGACCATGGACCTCCATGTTAACCTTGCTCTGGGTGTGTGGATCATCTTCGTTGGTGGTACATTCATCCAGTTTGTGAGGCTCTTTAGAAAGATCATTCTTTGTCTACTTCGATCTCTTTTACTATTGATCCTTCCTAACAACATCAGACTTTCTAAATCACAATTTCTTATTCCTTGCCCAAGAGACCGTCTCTTCCTGATCTCGGTCAGCAGAGTTATTTTGGTCTCAGATTTTACTAGCACCTCTTCAGAAACCTTCATTATTCACCTCAAAAACCACAACTGCACAGCCTCAATTCTTCTCTGCATTGTGTCACTGATTGTCCAGCACTCACTTCCATCTGTCAATATTGGAGTGGTATAGGATTCTAAAATTCACATACTGACTGCTATTTGCATTCCCAATCCCTCCTGCAGTAAAGATTGAGGTTCTCAGCTCACTGGTTGACAGAGTGCTTTCTTTCTGGGAAGGCATACCAGTCAGTGAAGCAGACACCAACAGCACACTCAGGAGATCTTACAAAACATTGGCCACTGGGATTCCACTTAATCTGAGGAGAAGATTTATTCACCTTTATCAAAGTAAAATTGCATCCTTAACCTAGCAAAGCTTACGTTGGATACACATTGGATACATTGAGGATGAGTGGACATGGCCAGGGCTATAAAACAGGAAGAATTGTTTTACCTTCCCATTACCCCGTACGCCTGATATAAACTTCTACTGAATTAAGCGGAACTTTAATAGGAAGTGGAGTGTATAATGGGTAACTCAACCCAACTCTCTCGATGAGTTTAGATACTCATGACGGACGGCCTTGTGGTGGTTTGGTAAGGGTGGTGGTTTGGGAAAAAATATATAAAAAACATAAGGAAGTGGAGTTCAGAGACTGTGGCACACCTTCAACTTTGCTGCATTTCAGTTCAGGTGCTATGTGTTTGTATTGAACATGTAAATTCTCCCCATATAAATGTTCTAGATTTTAGTAGCCTCGCTGTAAGGAAGTGTAATAATATCTAGTGTCCTTGTCACCTGATGGTTCAAACCATGGGAATAGTTGTGCACTGTACAAAAATAGGTCTATCTGGTTCATTGATGCAATCCTCATTGCTTCCATTGAGTGGAGGTTGAGGCTGCTGTTTGCTGACATGGTCCACTGGATAGATACAAGTTCTTCCTTTTGTTCTTTGATTTCTGGTGATATGCCTGCCAAGCTGGTTTTCCAGAGTCTCTGCATAGTGTGGCTCTGTCTAATCCTCTCTCCCTCATATTGATTAGTCTGCAAAGGTCATCCAGCAATGCACTTCAATTTTTTATATGAAAAAGAACTGAACAAGTTATAATATATGAACAGTCCTTCAAGTGTGTGTGTACTGCTGAGGCCTTTCTTTTGCAGCTCTCATGTTAGCTTCCATCTAAGTTGCTAAGACCTGCTGAATGCAATCTATTGGGGAAGCCGATGAGACAAGACTGTAAATTCCATGCTCAAATTTATTGCTCCAGCTTCTGCAATCACAGGTTCCCTCTCTCCCAATCTTACCACCCCCTGCGCCGCCCCACCCCCTCCAGAGCCCAGAGACAGAATTAATGCCTCAAGGAGCAGCAAGGGCAGGAGAGAGGGAACCTGTGATTAGAGGGAGATGGAGCAGATATTCTGGCCTTTCCTGCTGGTCACCATATTGGAGCCTTTCAGCTGCACTGAATGATTTATGACAACTTCTTCCAGAGTCCAAGGAGAAAAAGCAGAAAATGAAAGAACGGGAGGGAATCTCTGCCAGAAATGAGGCAGGAGTAGATCCGGGGAGTAGGCCTGGGGAGCAGACCCAGGGGAGCAGGATTGGGGAAGGATGACCTGGGGAGCAGGGCTGGGGGAGCATGGCCAGGGGAGCAGGCCCAGGCAGGCAGGCCCGGGAAGCAGGATTGGGGGAGCAGGCCTGGAGGAGCATGGCTGGTGGAGCAGGGCAGGGGAGAACTGGCCCGGGGAGAGCAGCCCTGGGGAGAACAGGCCTGGGGGGAGCATGGCCAGAGGAGCAGGCCCAGGAGAGCAGGGACCGGGGTCTAGGCCCAGGGGAGCACGCCCAGAGAGAAGGCTGAGGAGCACGGCTGGGGGAGCAAGGCTGGAGGAGCATGGCTGGGGGAGCAGGCCTGGGGAGAGCAGCCCTGGGGGAGCATGGCCGAGGAGCAGACCAAGAGGAGCAGGCCCAGGGGAGCAGGTCCAGGGGACCAGGGGCAGGGGTCCAAGCCCGGGGGAGCAGGCCCGGTGAGGAGGCCCAGGGAGCAGGGCTGGGGGAGCAGGGCTGGTGGAGCAGGCCCGAAGAGTAGACCTTGAGGAGCACGCACGAGGAGCAGGCCCAGGGGAGCAGGGCTTGGGGAGCAGGTCCAGGGTAGCAGGGCTGGGGGAGCAGGCCCGACGAGTAGACCTTGAGGAGCACACACGAGGAGCAGGCCCAGGGGAGCAGGGCTTGGGGAGCAGGTCCAGGGTAGCAGGGCTGGGTAGCTGTCCCTCAGCCTTACGGCTGTCTTGTTATTGTAATAATATGGCCACCAATCACTCATATGGGATTGAATAAACATGTTCTGGGTGATTGAGACTGGGCAGATGGGTACAGTTATACATAGGTATAAATTTTGAAGACATCAAAGCTGTGTGTGTGAGCTCTGCTCAAAGCAAAACTGAAACTAAGATTGAATCACATGACACATTTCCCTTCTGGTGACATCATACTATATCCCTCAAAGGCATATTACAACATCAATCACGTCAACCCGGCTGTCATCCATGTCTGCAGCAAAAGCCACAACCAGGGGACAGGAGCTACACTTCTAGTGATGCTGAGTTATTTTGAGTGAGGCGAGTGGGATTTGTGTCAATGTGTCTGGGAAGGGAGGAGTGAGCTTAGGCAGCAGCAAGTGATCGAGTCTGTATCCTCTTCTCCTCCTGTCCTCCCCTCCCTCTTTCCCTTTTACAACTTTCAAACAATGAAACAATATGAGCTGCAGCCTGCAGATGGTCTTTCTTTTCTATACAGAATTGGTAGTCAACATATGTAGAACAAAACCTGAAATATTTTCTTGCTATCTGGGATGCAAGTATTGAATCTTTCCTAAAAACCTGAATTTCCTATCACCATGTACATACGGTGCAATGTACAGTACCAGTTAATAAGGCAGTCA